>NW_028154148.1:4200000-4785000 GCF_964211835.1 Anser anser
TTATGCCCTATAGGCAGAGGTAAAGAGGAACATGGGGTTATCTCAGATTCACTTCAGGCCTGATATCAAAGAACTTTGCCCCAGTGTTGCTCCCAGGTCACCCAACTGCAGAGCAGATATATATATATGGATTTTTTTTTTTCATTTTCCTTTCATGGGGTCATATTGTGTCTTGTTGCCACCCCACCACACCTGATGAGTTTTTCTAAAACAGAAATCCTGGGCATTTCTCCTGCACTTGAAGAGAAACTTTGTGGATCCTCAGAGAAAAAGGGACTGGCCATATAGTGCAGAGTGTCCTTTAGTGAGGACAGGCAATCTGTCCATCAGTGCTGGTCTCAGCTGCCCTGTGAGAGCTGCAGGAAAGCTGTACTCAGTTGTTCAAATGAAAAGAACCAGGACACTGCTGAAAGCAGAGGAATCCAGGCTCCAAGTGCCCATCTCCAGACCCCTCACCCTGTGCCCGTACTCCCCTTCCCCCAAGCACCCCGAGGGCTCACTCCATGAGCACGTGAAACCCCCATCCCCAGGCAGCCTGGAAACAAGAGCAGCAGCAGCACGGCCAGGTGGAGAAGCCAGGAGGAATGGCAGCGTGCTGCTGCCAGGGGAGGCAAGGCCAGGGAGGGACAGACGGACACTCAGCACACCCTCCTGTGCTGCAGCTCTGCCTGCAGAGGAGGCAGCTCCTGCTGGGGACAGCGGGGGCTTGAGGGCAGAGGCTGTGCTGGTGGCAGAGGAGAGCAGGGGGTGTCCCAGGGAAGGTGCCTGCCCTGCAGGGGCTGGCAGGGAGGTGCCTGAGCCCTCCCTCGCACAGCATTTCTGGCAGCAGCTCCCTCTCACCGCCTGCCCATGTCCCTGCTGCCTGCCCATGTCCCTGCTGCCTGCCCGTGTCCCTGCTGGGAGCCGCTTCTGTGTCCCCACATCTCCTCCCTGTTCATGCTCACAGACCCTAACCCAGAAGCTCTGTGCTCAGATTTACTCAGATTCCCCTCCACTGCATGAATCTGAAAGCACAGAATCCAATAAAAGGTCTTTCCCTTTCAGATAAACCAAGCCTCAGTCTTCCTCTGGAAATTTCCTCTTGTAAATGCCATTCTCTACAGCACCTTCTACACTTTGCTGGAGAAATAGAGAGACAACTATCCAGAGAGATGCTGTCAGGCATCGGATGTGCCAGCTGTAGAAGATCCCTCTGGCAACCCGACCTGCATGGCCCTGCAGCCAGAGACTTCCCTTGTCAAGGGCTGTGCAGATTTCTCCTGCAGGCAGCTCTCAGCATCCTCCCACTGCCAACTGCCTCCAAGCCCCCTCTCCTTCTCTCCTGTCCCCGTGCCAGCTGCGGTCAGAGCCCCCAACCCTGCTGCGCTGTGCACAGGAGCTGCTCCTGGGCACAGCTGTCTCTCTGCACCAGGGCCCTCTTGCCACGAGCTCTCTCTGTCCCACGAGCCCGGCCCAGCTCAGCACCAGACGCCCAGCCCAAGGCATTGGAATCCCCCCTCGGGGGGCTCTGCTGAGGAGCCCACGAAGCTCAGGCACTGAGAGACAATTGAAGACATCTCTCAACAAGTCCAAGTCAGAGGCAAGTTTCCTGCCGTGTCCCCCTGAGGGCCAGCACTGACACAGCCTCCCTTGGAGCTCGTTAGAGCAGAGCATTGGAGGCAGGGAGGAGAAGGAGACAAAGGCACTGTGAAGGTGACCCTGATGTGTAGGAAATCTGGATGAGTTTCACCAAGCACAAGGGTCTGGCCTTGACCCCTGGAACCCTGGAAGAGAGACCTGTTCCTGTCACACCTTGCTCGGGGCTCTTCCTGGGGCAGGAGGAGATGGGGATGTGCATGGCCAAGTGCAGGAGAATGGTACGAGCCCTGCCTGGTTCGTGGGTGGGGGCGAGGAGGCAATGAGGTGCTTTACCAATAAGCTGTCTCCTCCTAGGCCTCAGTGGCAGAGACAACAGCCAGAGCCATGGACACAAAGCCCTGGGTCCTGTTGGGACTCTCAGCCTTGTCACAGCCCTTGCTGCTCTCCACACGAGGCTGTCCTAGGGACTTCCAGACCTGTACCTGTTTTCTTGCTGTCTGCAGACCCTTGTCCATGTGGTATCTCACAGGATCTGAGCTGAGTCTGATAACTCAGATTTTTTGGTGGCCATGCTCCTCGTAAGGCAGCTCTGTAGGAAGCTGGCCTGGTTCCTGGGGAGCAGCACCACTGCTCGTATGGCATCCCCCATGGTGCCCAGGCCCTCCTCCTCCTGGGCACTGCTCACTCAGCAGGGTCCCAGTCTGCCCTGATGTGTGGGGTTATTGTTCTTCTGGTGCAGGACTGGGCTCTTCTCCTTGTAAATGCCATGATGTTTCCGTAGGCAACATCCTGCAGTTTCTCAGGGTTCTCCCACATGGATGCTGCATTCTGTCAGCTGTTAACGTCTGCAGGCAGACAGTTCAACCTTCGTGTGATTGTGCTTTCTCTAAGACAGCGGCATGAGGAGCTGCAGGAAGGTTTGGATAACACAGGAGTAACCAGCTGAATGGAATCGTAGCACAGAGTCACAGAAGGGCAGGGGATGGAAGGCTGCCAGGTTCCACCTCCTCTGTGCTTCCTTCTCATGCATGCTGTCAGTTTGTCTGGAGCTGTGTCCTGAATGTTATGGGGCTGTGCAGGTCAAAGTTAGAAGGGCCAAAGCGCTGGTAGAGCTCAATCTGTCTATTACTGTCAAAGACAATAAAAACCGTTTATATAAACACTTTAATAAAGGAGGATTAAGAAGACTCATCATCCTTTAATGGATGTGGGGGTAAACCTGGTGAGAAGAGACGAGGTAAAGGCTGAGGCACTTAATGTCTTCTTTGCCTCAGGCTCTAGCAGCAAGACCAGTTGTTCCCCTGGACTTTTCCTCCTCCTCATGGTGAGTGCCAACATTCCAAAGTGAATTCTGTGGCACTTTTTCCTCTCCTGGTCTTTCCTACTACCAAAGAAAGCTCCATCAGGGTGGAAACCACTCCTGAAGTAGGCATCCCAAGCCATCAGGCTCCTTGCGGCCTGTCAGCCAAGCACACAGAAGTCACCTCAGCAGCATCTTCCAAGGCCTGGGCCTGCTGCTGGCCTTGCAGCTTCTTGGCTAGACACAGCCAAGCCTTGGGCCTCCTGCTGTCCAGTCCTGGACTCAAGCAGAAGGGACAGGACAAGCCCTCTGCGGGCCTTCTTTGTGTCTGGGTCCTCCTGGGGATGGAGGCAGAGGGGATCCCACAGGCAGCATGCCAAGCAGGGGCCTTCTGCTGGCCTAGCAGGGCCACTGGCAGATGGCAGCCCCAAAGTGCACACCCCAGGGAGAAGCCAAGGCTGACCTGCCACCTCCAGACACAAGGGACCTCACAGTCCCTTTGCGTGACACGTTCCTGCTGCTGCCCTATCAGCTGCAGAGACAGAAGTGACCTCCCAGTCACTGCCCCAGTCCCATTCCTCCTGCTGGGGCAGGAGATCCTGAGGCAGAGCTGAGCTCAGCAGAGCATTCCCACCCATCTCCTCCTTGTGGCCCACAAGCTGATCAGATCCATGGCCCCTCACATCCATCTCTGAATGCCATGTGGCTGCAGAGAAGTCTCACAGTTCCTGCCTTGCCCCAAGGGGCCAAACACCTTAAGTTAAGGGTTAGGAGAGGGGCTGAAGGTGAGGAGGTTAATGCACAGGAACAGGGCTTTATGTGTTAGATTTTCATGAATGGGATTAGGGACTAGCTCTCATAATTCTGGGTTAGAGATTAAACAAAGTTTTAGTGGGAGGGTTTGCTGTTCTGCTTGATGTGTCAGGTGTGTGGTTAGGGTATGGAGAAGCCTTGTGATTTAGGGTTTTGTTTAGTTCTTCCAAGAATCTAGGCTTAAATAGAGCATTTAAATCTCATGTTAAGGGTAGGGATCAAGGTAAGCAAGAGAGTAAGGGTAAGGAAAAGAGGCTATGGGCTGAGTTTTGGCTTCAGTACATACTTTGAGCTCAGGCATAAGAGTAGTGGATTCCTGTCAGGGTGTGGAGTAGCATTTAAATTTAGGAATTATGTTTACTGGTTGAAGCCGGTGAAGGGCCTCATGTGACTATTTAAAGTCTCAGTTAGAGCAGCATCAGCATAACCTGAACCTTCTGACCTCTACAAAATCCTTAATTTCTGCTGGCCAAGCCCCTGTTCCGTCCTCGAAATCTCACATCTCTCCTGTCCTGAGTTTCTCCTGACCTCCCCATATCAGTCACCTTGTTAGGGGCATGTTAATGATGGCTTTCATGATCTCAGCGGATCCATCACACCTCTGCTGGCTCCTCTATTTTTGAGAAAAGTGGCACTGAAGACACGATGGAAAAGGACACAAAAGTCCATCAGAGCACCCTGTACAATGTGCCCAGCAGCTCTGCACCTCCAGAAATGTGCTGTTCCTGCCTACAAGTTTTCTTTCCAGAATGGCTCCTATGGATCCAGGGTAACTTTTCCCAGGCCCTCACTTCCCCAGGCCACACCACTCTTCCCACAGGCCCCACGTGTCTCTCCAACCCTGCCCTCTTCCCCTGCAGTAGTGGCACCTCACCGCAGCAAGTTGGTGCATCTCCAGGCTCAGGGCTGTTTCCTGAGGGCCTGCCCCGTGTGGGGAGTGGCGGGGAGGAGGAGAGCAAGGTCAGCTCCTGGGGCATGGCTGAGCACAGCCCAGCCATCCCGCACCGCGGGCAGGCCCCTTCTCCCAGGCTGAGGCACACACGCAAGGTGGACACTTCTCCATCAGCCCAGCTTCGCGCAGGGCCCTTCAGCCCTGCCCCTGTCCTGGGACTCGCCTCCTCCTCGTCCACCCACAGACATACATTGCTTTCCATTTGGGGACCCAGGCAGCACTTTAAGGATCTGCTAAAGCCCTGAATTTCCATGTTTTTCATAGTCTTCACACAAGACTTCCTCCTGCCATCCCCAGTGCCTAGCCCTGCCTTCCAGGTGGAACTCAGTAACGTGGTGCTCAGCAATAAATAATGGGGTCATCTTTCCAAGAGAGGGTAGAAATTTCTCGGTGGCAGGCTGCAGAGCTGATGAAATATTGCATCTTCATCAAGGCTTTAAATAAGGCCTCGCCAATTATTATGCAGTCTTATGGGCCTTCACCTGCTGCCTCTTCACGGCCTCCCCTGGTGTTGCAGAGCCCTCCTTAGCCCCTGGACACCTCAGATTTGCTTTTCCCCCTAAAAGACTCTTCCTTGGATGGTCACTCATTTTAAGAGGTCCTAATCACTACCCACTGAGCACATTGTCCCTGGAGATCCCCTGACATCTGCTGCCAGCTCCAGATTCCTCTCCAGGCTGGAATCTGCCATCAGCCCCACTGCAGGGGATGCAGTCCCATGCAGATGAGTCCAAGACTGCATTTGCCCTGAGCAACCCCCCTTGCTACCGTGCTGCTAGTGTTATAAATTACTCTTTTAGCCAGAAAGAATTAGTTTATTGAGTAAGCGATCAGCAAGCAAAACAGCGCTTGGCGGCCGGGGAGTCCGTGCTCCTCCAAACGGTGCGTGCCCCCCCCCCCCCCCCGTCACAGTCCCCTTTTATCATCGAGTTCTTCCGGGGTTACGTAGCCCCCCTTCCTGCTACTGCGGCTGCGCCGACTGTTGCTAGGGGGTCGTCTCCGGTCCCTCTGGTGGTCGCACGGATGAAGGCCATAGTCTTCCTCCGCTTGGTATGTGATGTTTTTGCCTCCTTAACCGGTCATGCTGTTTTGTCTTCAGATAGGACAGTGGGTTATCAATTTTGCAGTTATAGTATTTACACAAAGTTCTCTCAACTATCCGCCCGAGACAGCAACAGGCAGGGAGCCTCAAGGTCCTTACAGCCACCTGGCGACTCCCTTTGTTCCTTCTTAATATAGCCATGGGAAATAATGAACAAACATGCTTCATACACCACAATCCCTCCTTTTTCTTTTAGTTAGTTATTTTGTTCATTAATTCCTGGTATGCCTGTCTGCTGAGCGTTAGAGGTTCAGCATCCTCACTCGTGGTTATGGGTTCGTATTTGGCACTGATATGCATCAAATGTGCTGCCTCCAAACGGTTTTTTTTACAATCACAATTACTCGATTAAGAATACATGGTCCAAAAGTTAGACTCAATATTAGTAACAACAAAGGTCCCGCTATTGTCGACAGTAAAGTTGTAAGCCAGGGTGAATAATTAAACCAAGATTCGTACCAATTCTGCTTAGCCTCATTTTCTTGCTTTCTTTTTTCTAATCCTTCTCTGAGCTTCCTCATTGTATCCCTCACTACTCCAGTGTGGTCTGCATATACACAGCATTCTTCTTTCAATGTGGCACATAATCCACCGTGTTGTAAAAACATCAGATCTAATCCTCTACGATTTTGCAAAACAACTTCTGATAGTGACCGTACCGATTTTTCCAGGGCAGTGATTGACTGTTCAATTCGAGTTAAGTCCTCATCTACAGCCACACGTAGGGAGGTAAACTCCTGACTCTGTCTGACCAGAGAGGCAACTCCAGTGCCCACCCCGGTGCCTCCCAGAATTATCAACATTGCCAATGTTATAGCCGTGATTGGTTCTCTTTTTGTTAAATGTTTCTCTGCTACTGTGTGCCGTGTATATACGTACTCTTCAGAATGGTATAGAATTCTTGGTATAATTATCACCTGTATACAAAAATCTTGAGATACATTAAAGAGTTCAAGTGATAAACAAGGGGTAACACCTATCGATGAGCAGACCCATCTAGCATTGGTTGCGGGTATTAACCACCTTTCTCTACTTCCTGGTGTAACCTTCTCCGTAATACTGCATAGATGGAGCTTCTCACTAGGGATTGTACCTACACACCTGTCATTCCCAGTTACTTCCGTCAATGTTATTCCTACATCCCTTCCCCAATTGCATTGTGGAGGGTTGGGGTTACGTGAACGGGTGGCCTCTCCCAGATTTCCAATAGCGTCATAATATGGAGGCCTTATATCAAGACATAACCAGCAAGGTCTAGGTATGTTTGGATTTGTTTGATTCAATAAGTAATAAGTAGCATCCATGATTCTCCACATGTTATTCTCAGTCATCCCTTCACTTTTAATTTCATATTTTTGACCCACTGATTTATTAATGACCTTTAGTGGTTTTGGGCTATTAGAAGTTTGTATTCCAAAAGCTTGTGTAGGTTGAATTCTTAAAACACTCCCTGACAATTCTTGGTTTGGTCCCACCCACTGGGGGTTCTTATATATTATCCCTCCCCTATCAGCTCCAGATTCATGAAACCTGATTCCCCAATGTTGTCCTAGGGTCCATCTTTGATCCCCCGGTTGGGTTACATTGATGTATATGAATTTGCAATCTGACCTGGAGTACTGTGGACCCCCACCAGAGAGGGTGGTGTAATGCTGTAGTTCGCCCTTATGGTTACATCCTGGTGGCCCGTATCCCACCTTCAAATATCTGTCTGCTCCAGCTCCGGGATTCCAGTCTGTGGCGATAGTCTCACAATCCCAATAAGCACAAAAGTATTCATGTGGATAATTACAATACGGTCTTCCCAGGTTAGAACTTGGGCACATATAGAAGCTCAATTGACCAGAACACGTTTGCTATGTTTTTGCCCCATGTCACAAGGTCACACAGTGAGACCTTAAAGCTAGAGCCTCCAGCAGTAGTTATCTGCTGCACAACATGGTGATCTTCCCATCTAATTAGGCTCCATGTAAAAGGTTTATGCGGGTGCGCAGACCCAGGAACAGTGAAAACAATTGCACCTATTATTATGTACACTATGTATCGCAAAAAGTGGCTAGGGCTCATTTTCCGGAGTTCTTTACCCGGCCACGCAGTTCCCCACCGTTTCACTCTCTGCCTCGCTTGTCAGTTCGGTTGCGGCAAACTACAAGGTGCAGGTTCTTCTTGGCAGCAGTAGTGTTCTTCAGGGGAGTTTCTCGGGTAGCCTCTCCACACTGTCATCTTCTTAGCACAGAAGAACGCTTAACCCCGAGAGCTGAGACATTGGTTTGTACAGGTGGGGAGGAAGATCAGTTCTCTTTAAGTTGGTGGACCTCTTCCAAAAGTTTCTCCACAGCCGAGACGCAGGCCTGTAGGGAAGAGGATAGGCTTCCTTCCCACTGCTTTTGACTTGCCTATAGTGAGAACATTATTTTCTGTAGGAACAGAACATTCTCACAATTTCCACTTAGTGAAAGTAACACTAATGCCACCAGTATCTATCCAAATCTGTTTCTACTTCCCACAAGACATCATCTGAGTTCACATTAAGGCACCTTTTTCACACAGGCTGTTGTTCCATCTTAACAAATACTTAAGAACATTCTTCAAAGTCAGGCTTACCTGTAAACACTTGAGCTTCTGAGTTTGTCTTTTTTATTGTTATTTTATTTTACTTTTAAAGGCTGGAAAGGGAGCTCAGAACCCACGTAAGTAATTTAACTGAAAACAGACAAGGTGAAGGAAGTACTCAAACTCCTCAACATTAAACAACTGTAGAACCCAGGAACACTTACCTGCCAGCTTCTGAGCTTGAGTCACTTCCCAACTACTTCACAGTGAAGTCGTACCACCAGGGTTTTACTGCACTGAGAAGGCACCACCAACATAGCTAGCTCCTAGAGTCACTAAAACTATTTCACAGAGATGGTAGAAAACATGAAGAAAAAGCAGCCTATGGGGAACACTGAGTCCATTGCACCACAATAGAAACACACCCTAAATAACACAAGCCTCCAACTCCCCTGGGGAGACAATTCCCCACCACTCCTCATGCTTCCTATAGAGCAAAGGTCAAATGATCCACACCTGGCAGATTTCACTTAACAAGGGTGGAGCCAAGAGACCTTGTGGAATAGGCTCATCTACCTGGCTTCAGTCTTTGAAGGTCAATCGCTCCTTATCACTAATAGAAATAGCCTGAGAAGGGGCTTAGTGGTTGACCAGATCAACCACTTAGAGTTGACCTAATGAATTAACTACAAATGGTGCACAAGGGTCACATTTCTCTTAGTCATTCTGTGAGGAAAATTAGTACAGAGCCTGTTAAAATCAATCAATCAATCAATCAATTTATAAATAAATAGAAGAAATAAAAGGAAAAAGAAAATGACCTTAAAGGCAAAATTGTTATCACAGATTTCCTTCTGTCTAGTCATGGCAGATAAAGAATATAGCAATCAGAATTACTTTTCTTGACATTAATGTTATTTAAATTTGCTTTTCTGAGATCTCTTCTTTCTGTAGTGCTTTTCAAAATCTAGCCCCGTGACCTCTGACTACAGTATTTACTTTGACTGTGTATAAACTCTCACGTATAAATGCCAGGATCCGGATCCTCACTCACTATTCAGGTCAAGGGCTGGGCTGAAGGTTTGGGCTTTAATTTGGTTACATGCCTACATTGCTGTTTCCTGGCAGGTCATGGGAAGGAGATTGGCTGGCTTGGGGGAGCTTATGTACATGTGGCTTTTAGGCTGCAGCCAAAGTGTTCCTCTAGATCTGGAAGTCTGAAGAGGGTTGCAGTCTCCAAGCTCAGATACAACCACAGTTTAGTCTGGCGCAACTGATTTTTGTGTCCCTTGCCCTAGCTGTTCCTTCACCTCCTCTTCAGAGACAAGGACACGCGTCTCTTTCGTGCTCCTTCATTAGGAAACAAACCAGGAGAGATTAAAGCCTCTTTCTTCAAGTCAGTAAGATACTGGGCTCCAAAGATGGTGAAGGGCCTAGAGGGGAAGACGTATGAGGAGCGGCTGAGGTCACTTGGCCTTGTCAGCCTGGAGAAGAGGAGGCTGAGGGGAGACCTCATCGCAGTCTACAGCTTCCTCACGGTGGGGAGTGGAGGGGCAGGCGCCGATCTATTCTCTTTAGTCACCAGTGATAGGACCCACGGGAATGGTGTCAAGCTGAGGCAGGGGAGGTTTAGGCTACACATCAGGAAGAGGCTCTTCACCGAGAGGATGGTCACCCACTGGATCAGGCTCCCCAGGGAACTAGTTACTGCACCAAGCCTCTCAGAGTTTAAGAAAAATTTCAACTGTGCACTTAGTCCCATGGTCTGAATTTTGGGGTAGACCTGTGTGGTGCCAGGAGCTGGACTTGATGATCCTTATGCATCCCTTCCAACTCAGGATATTCTATGATTCTGTGATTATTTTTTTTCTGACTTATTCCCATTTTAACAGCACAGATGCAGCTAACTGCTTCTGGAAGACAACTGAAATAGCTTCTTCAGTGCGTGCTTGAGCTCCTGGTTCCTTATGCTGTAGATGAGGGGGTTCACTGCTGGAGGTACCACTGAGTACAGAAATGACACCACCAGGTCCAGGTGTGCGGAGTAGAGGGAGGGGGGCTTCAGGTGGACAAATGTGGCAGTGCTGATAGACAGGGAGACCAAGGCCAGGTGGGGGAGGCACGTGGAAAAGGCTTTGTGCCGGCCCTGCTCAGAGGGCATCCTCAGAACCGCCCTGAAGATCTGCACATAGGACACCACAATGAAAACAAAGCAAACAACACCTAAACAGAAGCTAAATGCAATGAACCCAACTTCCCTGAAGTAGTCTGAGTCTGAGCAGGAGAGCTTGAGGATCTGGGGGACTTCACAGAAGAACTGGTCCAAGGCATTACCATGGCACAGAGGTAGTGAAAATATATTAGCAGTGTGCAGCACAGCGTGCAGAAAGCCACTGCCCCAGGCAGCTGCTGCCATCTGGGCACAAGCTCTGCTGCCCAGGAGGCTCCCGTAGTGCAGGGGCTTGCAGATGGCAACGTAGCGGTCGTAGGCCATGATGGTGAGAACATAAAATTCTGCTCCAATCAAGAAGACAAACAGAAAGACCTGTGCAGCACAGCCTTGATAGGAGATGGCCCTGGAGTCCCAGAGGGCATTGGCCATGGCTTTGGGGAGAGTGGTGGAGATGGATCCCAGGTCAAGGAGGGCGAGGTTGAGGAGGAAGAAGTACATGGGGGTGTGGAGGCGGTGGTCGCAGGCTACGGCGGTGAGGATGAGGCCGTTGCCCAGGAGGGCAGCCAGGTAGATGCCCAGGAAGAGCCCGAAGTGCAGGAGCTGCAGCTCCCGCTTGTCTGCGAATGCCAGCAGGAGGAACTCGGTGATGGAGCTGCTGTTGGACATCTGCTAATTCTGGTCATGAGGTCCTGTACAAGGAGAAGAAAGGCAGTGATAATGTACCACAGGCATATCAGAGGAAAACTCTTTCCATTTTCTCACTTAAAATCACCAAAAATTGCCCATTTCCAGGCAGATATTTTGAAGGTCTCTTTCATTGATTCTTCCTGAGAGTGTCTCTGGGAACAGGGGACTCATCTGTGGGCAATGCAAGAATCAGTCCTGCACTACAGCCAGAGGTAGTAGCATGGTAGTAACATGGTAGGAACATGGGGTAGTCTCAGATTCACTTTACTGCTGATATCAAAGAGATTTCTCCAGTTTTTCTCCCAGTTCACCCAACTGCAGAGCAGGGTGTGGAGATTTACTTATTTAATTATTTGTTTTCTATTTTTGGTTTTAGCTGCCCCACCACACCTGAGGAGTGATTCTAAGGCATAAATCCTGGGCGTTCTGCTGCACTCCAAGTAAAACCTTGTGGATCCTCAGAGGCAAAGAGACTGTCCCTTTAGTGCAGAGCGTCCCACAGAGACGACAGAAAGTCTGTCCATCAGTGCTGGTCTGAGCTGTGCTGACATCTCTTTGAGCTACAGGACAATTGCACTAAGGAGGTTCTCCTGAGAAGAACCTGGGTACTTCTGAGAGCAGAAGAAGCCAGGCTCCAAGCGCCTATCTCCAGACCCCTCACCCTGTCCCCGTACTCCCCTTCCCCCAAGCACCCCGAGGGCTCACTCCATGGGCAGGTGAAACCCCCATCCCCAGGCAGCCTGGGAACAAGAGCAGCAGCAGCACGGCCAGGTGGAGAAGCCAGCAGGAATGGCAGCGTGCTGCTGCCAGGGGAGGCAAGGCCAGGGAGGGACAGACGGACACTCAGCACACCCTCCTGTGCTGCAGCTCTGCCTGCAGAGGAGGCAGCTCCTGCTGGGGACAGCGGGGGCTTGAGGGCAGAGGCTGTGCTGGTGGCAGAGGAGAGCAGGGGGTGTCCCAGGGAAGGCGCCTGCCCTGCAGGGGCTGGCAGGGAGGTGCCTGAGCCCTCCCTCGCACAGCATTTCTGGCAGGAGCTCCCTCTCACCGCCTGCCCATGTCCCTGCTGCCTGCCCGCGTCCCTGCTGGGAGCTGGTTCTGTGTCCCCACGTCTCCTCCCTGTCCATGCTCACAGACCCATCCCACAAGCTGTGTGCTCAGATTCACTCAGATTCCCCTCCACTGCAGGAATCTGAAAGCACAGAGTCCAAAAACTCTCTTCCCTTCAGATAAACCAAGCCTCTCTCTTCCCTTCGAAATTTCCTCTTATAAATGCCATTCTCTACAGCTTCTTCTACACTTTGCTGGAGAAACAGAGAGACCCATCCCGACAGATGCTATCAGCCATCGGATGTGCCAGCTGTAGAAGATCCCTCTGGCAACCCGACCTGCATGGCCCTGCAGCCAGAGACTTCCCTTGTCAAGGGCTGTGCAGATTTCTCCTGCAGGCAGCTCTCAGCATCCTCCCACTGCCAACTGCCTCCAAGCCCTCTCTCCTTCTCTCCTCTCCCCGTGCCAGCTGCGGTCAGAGCCCCCAGCCCTGCTGCGCTGTGCACAGGAGCTGCTCCTGGGCACAGCTGTCTCTCTGCACCACGGCCCTCTTGCCACGAGCTCTCTCTGTCCCAGGAGCCCGGTCCAGCTCAGCACCAGACGCCCAGCCCAAGGCATTGGAATCCCCCCTCGGGGGGCTTTGCTGAGGAGCCCACGAACCTCAGGCACTGAGAGACAATTGAAGACATCTCTCAACAAGTCCAAGTCAGAGGCAAGTTTCCTGCAGTGTCCCCCTGAGGGCCAGCACTGACACAGCCTCCCTTGGAGCTCGTTAGAGCAGAGCATTGGAGGCAGTGAGGACAAGGAGACAAAGGCACTGTGAAGGTGACCCTGATGTGTAGGAAAACTACATGTGTGTCACCAAGCACAAGGGTCAGGCCTTGACCCCCAGCCCCTGGGAAGGGAGACCCTTTCCCTTCACACCTTGCTCAGGGCTCTTCCTGGGGCAGGAGGAGATGGGGATGTGCATGGCCAAGTGCAGGAGAATGGTACGAGCCCTGCCTGGTTCATGGGTGGGGGCGAGGAGACAATGAGGCCCTGGTGCTTTACCGATAAGCTGTCTCCTCCTAGGCCTCAGTGGCAGAGACAACAGCCAGAGCCATGGAAACAAAGCCCTGGGTCCTGTTGGGACTTTTAGCCTTGCCTATGTCCTTGCTCCTCTGAAGACCAGAGTATCTTAGTGTCTCCCAGACCTTCACCTCTTTCCCTGCTGGCTGCAAGCCCTTGTCCGTGTGATGTCACACCGGGTCTTAGCTGAGTAGCTCATATGAGATCCCTCGTGGTGCCCAGGCCCTCCTCCTCCTGGGCACTGCTCACTCAGCAGGGTCCCAGTCTGCCCTGATGCGTGGGGTTCGTCTTACTCTGGTGCAGGTCTAGGCTCTTCTCCTGTCAAATGTCAACAGGTTTCTGCAGGAGAAATCCTGGGATTTCTCAAGGTTCTTCCTGACTGATGCTCCATTCATTTAGCTGTTAATACCTGCAGGCAGATAGCTCACCCTGACTGTGCTGTCTGTTACAAGATAACTGCATCAACAATTGCAGGACAATTTGGACAATACAGGATTTAGTGGAATAAAACTGCAGCACAGTATCACAGAACGATAAGGCATGGAAGTCCACTGGATTCTACCTTTTCTCTGCTTCCTTCTCTTGCATGCTGCCATTTCGTTTGGAACCACATTCTAAATGTTGTGAGGCTGTGCAGGGACAAAATTAAACGGTCAAAAGACCAACTGGAGCCCAACCTATCTATTAAGGATAATAAAAAAAATAATTATTTTTTTTAATTCTTTAAAAAAAAAAAAAGAGGATTAATGAAAATCTTCATCCTCTACTGGTTGTGGGGGGAAACACAGGTAAAGGTAATGAGGAAAATGCTGAGGTTTTTATTGCTTCCTTTGCCTCATTCTCCAGCAGCAAGAACAGTGGTTCCCCTGGTACTCAGACTCCTGAACTGGTAGATAGGGACAGCGAGTGGCATGAAGCCCTCATAATCCATGAGGAAAAGTTTTGAGACCTGCTACTCCACTTAGATGTACGCAAGTCTATGGGGCCAGGTGGGATCCACGTGTTGGTACTGAGGGAGCTGGCAGAAGTGCTCACCAGGCCACTTTCCATCATTTATCAGCAGTCCTGGCTATCAGGCAAGGTCCCAGCTGACTGGCGACTAGAAAATGTGACGGCCATCTACAAGAAGGGGCAGAAGGAGGATCTGGGGAACTACAGACCTGTCAGTCTGACCTCGGTGCTGGCGAAGCTCATGGAGATGATTATCTTGAGTAGCATCACATAACACTTACAGAACCACCAGGTGATCAGACCCAGTCAGAACGAGTTTACCAAAGCCAGGTCCTCCTTGGCAAATCTGATCTCCTTCTAAGACAAGGCGATGTGCTCAGTGGAGAAGAGAAAGGCTGTGGATGTGGTCTACCTAGACCTCAGTAAGGTTTTTGAAACTGTTTCTCCCAGCATTCTCCTGGGGAAACTGGCTGCTCAAGGCCAGGAGGGATGTATGCTTTCTTGGGTTAAAAATTGGCTGTATCTTCTTTTTCAATAATTTCATCAGTGATCTGGATGAAGGGATCGAGTGCACCCTCAGTAAGTTGGCAGACGACACCAAGTTAGATGCAAGTGCAGATCGACTCAAGGGTGGGAGGGCTCTGCAGAGGGATCTGGATAGGCTGCACCCATGGGCTGAGGCCGACTGCATGAAATTCAACAAGGCCAAGTGCTGGGTCCTGTACTTGGGGCACAACAGCCCAACATAATGCTGGGGGAAGGGTGTCTGGACAGCTGCCCAGGGGAAAAGGATCAGGGGATATTGGTGGATAGTCGGCTGAATAGGAGCCAGCAGGGTGCTCAGGTGGTCAAGAAGTCCAACAGCATCCGGGCTTGTACCAGGAATACTGTGGCCAGCAGGAATAGGGAAGTGATTGTGCCTCTGTACTCGGCCCTGGTGAGGTCACACCTTGAGTACTGCATTCAGCTCTGGGGCCCCCAGCACAAGAAGGACATGGATCTATTAGAATGAGTCCAAAGGAGGGCCACGAGGATGATCAAGGGGCTGGAGCACCTCTCCTATGAAGACAGGCTGAGGGAGTTGGGGTTGTTCAGCCTGGAGAAGAGAAGGCTCCGGGGAGACCTTACAGCGGCCTTCCAGTACCTAAAGGGGCCTACAGGAAAGCTGGGGAGGGACTCTTCATTAAAGAGAGCAGTGATAGGACTAGGGGTAATGGTTTAAACTGAAAGAGGGTAGATTCAGATTAGACATTAGAAAGAGGTTCTTTACTCAGAGGGTGAGAGGAACAGGCTGCCCAGAGAAGTTGTGGATGCCCCATCCCTGGAGGTGTTCAAGGCCAGTTTGGATGGGGCCTTCAGCAACCTGGTCTAGTGGAAGGTGTCTCTGTTCATGGCAGGGGAGTTGGAATGATGTGATTTTTAAGGTCCTTTCATACCCAAACTGTTCTGTAATTCTGTAAATATGAAACACAGCACCATACCAGCTACTAGGAAGAAAAATGTACTCTTTTGCAGCAAAAACTAGGACAATATTCACCGCTTATTCCATACCATGTCTGTCATGCTCAGGTCCAACACTTTCCAACTAATCACCACCACCCGTCTTTTCTTTCTTTTGATATGCTCACAAAAAGATCATCTCGTTAGCCTATTTGTATCTATAATAATAATAATAATAATATATTCTATTATTATTATGTTGTTTTTATTATTGTTGTTATTATTTCCTTTGTGTCCTATTAATCTGCTTTTATATCAACCCATAAATTTTTTTTTCTTTTTTCCTTTCCTCCCAGTTCTCTCCTCCATCCCAGTGGATGAATAGCTTTGTAGTGCTGAGCTGCCTGCCGGGTCAAACCACAGCAAGTCTTCTTGGTGCCTAGCGTGGAGCACAAAGGTTGAGATGACAGATCTGACCAGAGCGTTTTAAAAGTAAGTTGTTCTAAGCATTAGAACAGTTTAGCAGTTGCTGATCACAATGTCGACCTTTTTGATCTGGGGTCTGTTGTGCTTGTTTTCAGAATTGTGTTGTATAGCACATTGCTAACTGTCTGTCTTCCATGTCATGCTGTTCATCAATTCTGGGGACAGGTTTAAGGTTAATCTTTTGCTGTATTGGATAACACTGACTTCTGATAGGATAACATTATTGCCCCCTCTGTACCTCGGGAACCATCTCTTCATCTCTTAGAAACTCTTAGTAGTTACACTCTTTTACACTTTTTGCCTTTTCTCCTCAGGGAGTAAATCTATGCGGGGTGGGGCAGGAGGTGGGGGGGTGGAACTGGTATGGACAGTGGGGGAGGCCTTTCCCCACTTCTTCACTCTCCTTTTCTCCTTCACCTCCCCCTTCTCCTCCAGGCTAATTACAATAGCTCTTCAAAGCTTTGAATATCCTTGGGATGGTCAAACCAGCATGTTCCTATTGTTACATTTCCTGCATGTGTTCCATCTTTTGTTTATGTTTAAGCAACTACTTAAACATGCCATCCAGAGATCTGTCCAGAGGCAGGAGAGTGAGGAGTGGCAGGGACTGTGGGAGGATCTGGGCAGGCACCTAGAGCAGGGGGCACCTCCAAAGCTTTGGAACGTCATCCCTGAGCAAGTGCAGAATCCTAAAAAACTGTGAAATGCTTGAAAAAGTGGTGTTATCACCCTGGCATTTCCAAAGAGACACATACCACTGCAGTGTGCTGGGTCTCGGCCTATGCCTACAGAGACACAATCAATGCCACTCCAACCTCTGTGACAAGCCCTGCAGCCACTCCAACCCCTCTGACAGACCCTGCAGCCACTACAGCATCTGCAAAATGCCCTGCAGCAACTCCAGCTCCTTTTATAGGCCCTTTGTCTTGGCCAGAGAAGCAACCTGTGACTGTATCAGTTGCTCCTATATGCAAGAAAAAACAATGGATATGAAAGTCATTTTTTTTAGAGAGAAAATAAAATCCTACCTAGACAAGAAAGGAGGAGAAAGAAGATGAGGCAGGC
Organism: Anser anser; assembly: GCF_964211835.1. Lineage (NCBI taxonomy): Eukaryota > Metazoa > Chordata > Aves > Anseriformes > Anatidae > Anser > Anser anser. The sequence continues at coordinate 4,217,216 of NW_028154148.1, forward strand.
TTCAAAAAGCTGGACCATCATGTGAGTAGGAGGACGAAGAGGAAGAGGTCCTAAGAGCATCAGTAATCACGCGATCCCTATCCCTGTGCTGTTCTGGTGCTGGGAGAAACGGGGCCCCTCCCTGGACTCAGAGGGCAGGAAAGGAGAGATGGTGGGTACACACGATGTGTCACCCTGTGGTTTCACCTGTGTGACCATGGAGAGGACGTGAGAAAGTGGGATGGAAAATCTGCCTCAACCCTAGAGGCACGGGTATGTGAGTGGCAAGGAACAACAATCCCTAAAAGGGGTTCTTAGAGAACTGCTGCTCCACTTTCCAGCGGGCAGTCCTGCAGACACAGTAAGGAATACTATGAGCAGGACGAGAGGGGCCCTGCCTCCAGCCAGGGGGAGGAAGGGGACAATCGGCTGTATTGGGCTGTGTGGATTCGATGGCCTTGCACATCAGGCCCCCAGAAGTCTCAGGCTCCAGTGGACACCACTGCACAGCGTACCCTAGTGCCATCAAGCTGTGGAGGGGTGAACCCATTTGTATGTCTGGAGTGACAGGGGGATCCCAACACTGACCTGTGCTGGAGGCTGAAGTGAGTCTAAGTGGGAAGGAGTGGCAAAAGCACCCCACTGGGACTGGCCCCGGACTCTGTGCATCCTTGGAAGAGACTGCTTCAGGAGAGGAGAGATATTTCAAGGACCCAAAAGGGTATGGGTGGGCTTTTGGCACAGCTGCCTTGGATGCGGAGGACATGATGCTGTTGTCTGCCTTGCCTTGGTCTCTCACAGGACCCTTCTGTTGTGGGGTTGATGAGGGCTGAAGGACAGCTGGTGCCAATCACTGCCACAGCCGTGCACCTCAGTCAGTAGAGCACCAAGGGAGTCCGCTGGCAGAGGATTGTCGTGGCTTGAAGGAAGTCATGCAGTGCTGATTGCTGCCATGCTGGACACGGTAGAGCTTCCATGCACACTGGGATCAAAGGCACCCAAGCGTTTTGCCACAACTGATATCCCTAATGCATTTTTCTCCATGCATTTGCCAGCAGACTGAAGGCCACAGCTTGCTTTCAACCTGGCATCGACTGCCCCAGGGCAGGAAACTCAGCCCTACCATTTGCCATGGACTGATCCAGACTGGCCTGGAAGAGGAGGAAGCTCCTGAACACCTGCAGTACATCGATGGCATCGTTGTGTGGGGTGACACAGCAGAGGAAGTGTTTGAGAAAGGGAAGAAAATACTCCAAATTCCTCTGAAAGCTGATTTCACACTAAAAGAACTGAAGGTGAAGGGACGTGCACAAGAGATCCTGATGCAGGCTGGCCAGGGTGCAGCGGACCAATGCTCAGGGACAGGTTGAGCATCAGTGAGGGGCTTCTCAGCAATTGCGTGGTGCATCACTTGCTTTGTACATATTATTGTCATTATTTTTATTGTTATTATTGTTATTATTACTGTTTTAACTCCTTTTTCTGTCTTTTCAAATTTTCAATCATTCATTATTGTTTGGGCCCTTGTGCTTAGTGAAACACATCCAGTTTTCCTACACATCAGGGTCACTTTCACAGTGCCTTTGTCTCCTTGTCCTCACTGCCTCCAATGCTCTGCTCTAACGAGCTCCAAGGGAGGCTGTGTCAGTGCTGGCCCTCAGGGGGACACTGCAGGAAACTTGCCTCTGACTTGGACTTGTTGAGAGATGTCTTCAATTGTCTCTCAGTGCCTGAGGTTCGTGGGCTCCTCCCCAAAGCCCCCCGAGGGGGGATTGCAATGCCTTGGGCTGGGCGTCTGGTGCTGAGCTGGGCCGGGCTCGTGGGACAGAGAGAGCTCGTGGCAAGAGGGCCGTGGTGCAGAGAGACAGCTGTGCCCAGGAGCAGCTCCTGTGCACAGCGCAGCAGGGCTGGGGGCTCTGACCACAGCTGGCACGGGGAGAGGAGAGAAGGAGAGAGGGCTTGGAGGCAGTGAGGAGCGCAGCAACAGAGGGCAGCGTGTGGCGGGACAGATCTGCAGGCACCGTGAGTCTCTGACAGCAGGGCCATGCAGGTGGGGTTGCCAGAGGGGTCTTCTACAGCTGGCACATCCGATGCCTGATAGCCGCTGTCAGGATGTCTGTTACTCCAGCGAGGAGTAGAAGATGCTTTAGTGAATGTCATTTATAAGGGGGCATTTGAAGGGGAAGACTGAGGATTGGTTAATATGAGATTTTTGGATTCTGTGCTTTCAGATTCCTGTTGTGGAGGGGAATCTGAGTGAATCTTTGCACATAGACTGTGGGATGGGTATGTGAGCATGTACAGGGAGGAGATGTGGGGACACAGGACCAGCTCCCAGCAGGGACACGGGCAGGCAGCAGGGACATGGACAGGTGGTGAGAGGGAGCTGCTGCCAGTAATGCTGTGCGAGGGAGGGCTCAGGCACCTCCCTGGAACAATCGTTGCTCTCCTCTCCCACCAGCACAGGGCAGCTGAGATCAGAACTGATGGACAGACCGGCTGTGCTCTCTGAAGTACACTCGGCACCAGAGAAATAGTATCTGTAACTCTGAGGATCCACAAGGTTTCACTTGAAGTGCAGCAGGAATGACAATATAGAAAAAAGAAACTGCCACAGCCCTTCTCTGCCCTTAGGGGACTTGGCAGCAAAAATTCGTTCATGTCAAGAGTTAAGTTAATCTGAGAATACTCCATGTTCCTCTTTACTTCTTTCTATAGGTAAGGACTGTTAACTACACTGCCCACAGCAGAGTCCTCTGCTCCTAGGGACAGCCTCAGGCAGCACCAGTCAGAGCTCATGAAAGGGACCTGCCTAACGTCTGCTTAATAGGCTGAAATTGAACCACATATTATCAGAAAATTCTGTTGTATTTTCTTACTGAGTTTTCCCTCCTTGGTCAGCACCCCATGCCCAGAACCAGCAAATGCCCAACAGCAGCTCTGTGAGCGAGTTCCTCCTGCTGGCATTCGCAGACACGCGGGAGCTGCAGCTCCTGCACTTCGGGCTCTTCCTGGGCATCTACCTGGCTGCCCTCCTGGGCAACGGCCTCATCCTCACCACCGTAGCCTGCGACCACCGCCTCCACACCTCGATGTACTTCTTCCTCCTCAACCTCGACCTCCTCGACCTGGGCTGCATCTCCACCACTCTGCCCAAAGCCATGGCCAATGCCCTCTGGGACACCAGGGTCATCTCCTATCAAGGGTGTGCCACACAGGTCTTCTTTTCTGTCTACTTGGTTGTAGCAGAGTTTTCCCTTCTCACCCTCATGTCCTATGACCGCTAAGTGTCCATTTGCAAGCCCCTGCACTACGGGAGCCTCGTGGGCAGCAGAGCTTGTGCCCAGATGGCAGCAGCTGCCTGGGGCAGTGGCTTTCTCTATTCTGTTCTGCACACGGCCAGTACATTTTCATTGGCCCTCTGCCAAGGCAATGCTGTGGACCAGTTCTTCTGTGAGATCCCCCAGATCCTCAAGCTCTCCTGCTCAGACGCCAACCTCAGGGAAGTTGGGGCACTTGTGTTTAGCGTTTGTTTAGTCTTTGGTTGTTTTGTCTTCATTGTGCTGTCCTATGTGCAGATCTTCAGAGCGGTGCTGAGGATGCCCTCTGAGCAGGGTCGGCACAAAGCCTTCTCCACGTGCCTCTCTCACCTGGCTGTGGTCTCCCTGTTTGTCAGCACTGCCATGGTTGCCTACCTGAAGACCCCCTCTGTCTCCTCACCATCCCTGGACCTGGTGGTGGCAGTTTTATATGTGGTGGTACCTCCTGCAGTGAACCCCCTCATCTACAGCATGAAGAACCAGGACCTGAAAGCCATACTGAAGAAACTGATTCTAGTGGTAATATTTACTTAGCAATGATTCGGCTATCTCACTTTTCTAGTTTTATTCAAGTTAATTTCAGGCAATCTTTGACCTTGATGTGTAGTATTGTTTGTAATTCTGTTTGCAGATAAATGTTTGTTTTCATTCCTCTTTTCCAGATGACCAACCCTCTGTTTGACAGAGAGGTATTCTGTAAACGTGTTTATTCCTAAATGACACCTGGCCTCTGTTGTGGCATCTCGGTACTAAAAGTGAAGTTGCTCAGTGCTCAGGGCTCCTCTTCCCAAACTGGAGTGCAGAAGACGCTCAGGGAATGCCAGGCTCAAGGCCTCACTCTTGTGCTTGGGTGCCACCTGGACACAGGGGCAGGAGGCCACGGGGTGGGGGGGTGAGGGAGTCAGGTCTGGACTGAGTCGTCACTGGTGGATTCCCAGTGTCCCTGGAGGCCCTGACCGGTCAAGAAGCAGCTTCCTGGGATTGAAACGTGACAGGGCTGGTGGCATCAGGGAGGTATTGGGAGCCACCAGGATACCCTAAGGGTTCTCCTGGGATGCCGTGTGCCTTGTGTTGGGTGGGCAGCGAGTGGGTCTTCACAGTAAAGCTAAGCCAACGGATGCACGGGCTGATGGGAGCTCTGCAATGCCAGGACACACAGCAAGGCCACAGCACAAAGGTCTCAGAGGCCTTCAGTGACCAAGCGGAAAGGGCCAAGACTGGGTGACAAGGCGACGGCAGGGGGGTGGGGAGAGGTGGGCAGGGGCTGGGCTGGGCTGGGCAGTGCCCGGCAGAGGGCACCAGCAGCGTCAGGGAGCGGTGGCAGCACGCAGGGGAGGGCTCCCAGCAGGGCTTGGTGCTGCAGAGCCAGGGCTGGGGAAGGGAGCCCAGAGCTGCAGGGGCAGGGGACACGAGGCCGCTCGGGGCCCTTGCTGGCCTGGGCAGAGCAGGAAGGGGGCCCAGGGCATTCGTCCCCTCACCGCAGCCTGCCACGACCTGCATGGCGCTCACGGAGCGTCCAGGGCCAGGCTCTGCCCCGTGGTGTGCAGGGAGAGGGCAAAGCCTCTCTGAAGAAGAGGCTGAAACTGAAAAAGGTCCCTCCGCTGCCCCATGGTGTGACAGGGCCAGGGTGGGACAGGTTACCTTTATTTGATGTAGTTCTTGTATAATTTGCATTGGTGATGGCACAAAAAGACAGTTCCTTCACCAGTGATGTACATCCTTCGTCATGTTAGGACACCACTCAGCGTCCTTCACTCTGCTTTATCTCACGGATGAACGGGATTAGGTCTCCTTGATTACTCTGAGGCACAATGCAATGCTTTTTGCCTTCTGGCACTCCAGCACAATATGTGTGACTTTCCCTTACTCTGCGCATTGACCTGACAGGTCATTTCACATTTTTCACTTTGCCTAGTTAGAAGGGGATGATTCCCCAAAGTGGGGCAAGCTGATGGGTTCTGCCTCAGCCATTTGAAGTGTCCTGCTCTTGAGTCTTTCAGCCTCAGTTTTTCACACATGACCCAGGATGGTAAATGGATGTTTAGTTGTCTCCTAGGAAGGAGGGAGAGTGTCTTGGGATCCCAACGGCCATTTCAAATTTAGGTCTATCCCAAGAAACGGCTGAAGAACGAATTTGCTTTGAAGGGGTTTCCTGTGCTGGGCTGGGCTGCAGTTTCACGGAGAAAGAGCACTGCTGGCAGTGGAGGTGCCCGGGAAACATCACCTGTCCCCACCTTATCCACCAACGGGCTCTGGTCTCCTACAGGTCCTTTCAGACAGCTTCCATTCCAGGGAATTACTCTAAATGCACCAGAGCCTCTGGAGGCCTAATGATTTCATTGAAAGCAGAACCAGGAAATGGGATTTCAAGGAAATATTTCAAATGTGAGTAAACTACTCTGAAGACCTTGGCACTGGTTGCTTATGGTCAGACAGCAAAGCTCTGCCTCAGTACCCAGTATTTTCTTCAGGACTTAAGTCATAAAGCAACTACTCATTACCTCAAATGATTCAATCCCTTCTGTAAAATGTCACACAGTGTAGTTTCTCTCACGACGAAATAGGCATTTTCAGGATGAAATCACAGAAAAAGAAAAACTGGTGTTCACCTGTACTTGCATTGTCATCGCTTTGTCTATCATGGTGTGCTCCCTCATCTTCCAGGTACATCCACCTGTCTTGATTAAGCAGTCCATGTGAATGTCCCCTTTCCAGCTGCCTGTCTGGACCTATGCACTTCCCATGGTTCTCCTGGCTTGCCCTCCCCTTCCTCCTGGATCACTCAGACCGCCCTCACCAACCCAGGTGCTGCTTTGAGCTTCAGGGAGTTGAAGCTTGCCCATCTACCTGCAGTCTGTCTAACTGTGTCCTTAAAAAGCTCATCATCATTTATCATGGAATTAACATCAAATGGATTAATTCTAATCTTAACACTTATAATTTCCGATCTATCAGTATAAAAGACTTCTTGTCCAGTCATTCTTTTGGGAACATAAACCTCACAGGAGGCATACAGGATGAGGAGCTTGCTTTGCTTGTGGGAACTTGCTGCATGTTTTCCTGTTGTTTGTTTTGAAATAAGGAGAAACCCTTCTGCGCCTGTGTGCATCCAGGTCTCTAAGGCAAGCAGGAGGGAGCTGGTGCAAAGGAGCTGTAACATCCAGCTGCAGACTTCTGTGCCAACGTCTGGTGGAAGGAAAAGTGATGCAAGCACCAAAGAAAGAAATGTCAGGGCTGGGGTGCTGAGGAGCAAGGTTCTCCATGCAGTGTCAGAGCTCAAGAGTCTGCTTTTCCTCCCTGTGCAGGTCTCCAAAGGAGACACCCTGGATCAATATCAGTTGGAGAATAATGCTCCAAACTGAAATTCAACTAAACGCATCCTTTAAGATGAGTAAAAGATTTTTTTCAGGTGCTTCTTGAAATCTTCCTCCTTAACTACACCATGAAAGCTCTCCAATTAGCTGCACAAGTCTTGAAGACTTGAAGAAAATTATGGGAGAGATATGTCTGCTTAGGACATTCTGCATTTTAATGAGCTCCATGGTGTATTTTGGTGCTCAGTCTATGAAGCTCAGGTACTGAGAGGAGAATGATGCAACTGCTTGAGAAGGTAAAGTCAGGAGGAAAAGTTGAAGTGACTTGGAGTATTAATGGGCCCCACTGAGGGCTGTTACTAACAAAGCCTACTCACGGACTTCTTAGGGCAGATAATTAGAGGCCATGATTCCAGAGAGGCAAAGCGCTGTGCTGAGAAAAGTCTTGGTTGGTTTTGGTGAAGCAGAAGGGCCAAGGCCTGACCCCAGCCACTGGGAGGGGAGATCCTGCACTCCCACGTCTGGCTCAGGGCTCTTGTTGGGGTCTGTATGATGTGGTGGGCAGTGTGATGCCATGAGAAGAACTTCATTAGGACACCTCCCCACCCCTGCACAGGGTATCAAGGAAGCAGTGAGGCCCCATTACAATGACTATATCTCGTCTCCTCAGTAGCTCTAGCAAAACGGGACAAAAACGTCAGGGCTGTTGGGGCCTTCCATTCTTGCCAGCACCCTCTGCCTTCTCCTCTGCAGGCTTTCCTTTGCCCAATTTCCTTGAAGCTTGCAGACACCCATCTCTGTCCACCACCTTGCCCTCATCCAGGACTTTCCATCATCTCGCCCATGTCTCATCAACCCTCACCAGCTGTTCCTTGAAACACAAAGCTAGGGTCTGATTTTTGAGTAACCTCTGGGACCACAACACTACCCTTTGAGGGACATTTCTTCCTCCTTGTGGCCAGTGCCAACATTCCAAGTTGCACTTTGTGGTAGTTTTTCTCTCTTGCTCTTTCCTACTACCAAAGAAAGCTCCATCAGGGTGGAAACCACTCCTGAAGCAGGCATCCCAACCCATCAGGCTCCTTGCGGCCTGTCAGCCAAGCAGACAGAAGTCACCTCACCAGCATCTCCCAAGGCCTGGGCCTGCTACTGGCCTTGCAGCTTCTTGGCTAGACACAGCCAAGCCTTGGGCTTCCTGCTGTCAAGGCATGGCCTCAAGCAGAAGGGACAGGACAACCCCTCTGCGGGCCTTCTTTCTGTCTGGGTCCTCCTGGGGATGGAGGCAGAGGGGATCCCACAGGCAGCATGCCAAGCAGGGGCCTTCTGCTGGCCTAGCAGGGCCACTGGCAGGTGTCAGCCCCAAAGTGCACATCCCAGGGAGAAGCCAAGGGTGACCTGCCACCTCCAGACACAAGGGACCTCACAGTCCCTTTGCGTGACACGTTCCTGCTGCTGCCCTATCAGCTGCAGAGACAGAAGTGACCTCCCAGTCACTGCCCCAGTCCTATTCCTCCTGCTGGGGCAGGAGATCCTGAGGCAGATTTGACCTAGGGAAAATGTAGCTGACCTACAGAGCCCCCTCGGTACCTGTTTTTCACTTTCTGGGTTAGAGATTAAGCAAAGTTTTAATGGGAGTGTTTGGTGTTCTGCTTGTGGTGTCAGGTCTGTGGTTAAGGTATGGACAAGATCTGTGGTTTAGGTTTTTGTTTAGGTCTGCCACTAAGTGTAGGGTTAAATAGAGCATTTTAATGGTATTGTTAAGGGAAGGCATTAGGGTTAGCAAGAGAGAAAATTGATTCCTTTCAGAGTGTTGTAGTAGGATTTATATTTAGGGATTAATTTTATTGGTTCAAGTGAGGTAAGGGCCATACATGACTGCTTTAAGTCAGTGTTATCATAGCATCTACATTACATGATCCCTCTTACCTGTATGAAATCATTAATTTCTGCTGGCCAAGCTCTTCTTCCCACCCCAAAATCTCACATCTCTCTTGTCCAGGCTGCTCCTGACGTCCTCATATCTTATTGGGATCAGCTTTCTGATGACATTCTTGATCCCAGAGTATCTGTCTAACTTCTGCTGGCTACTCCATTCCTGAGATAGAAGTGGCATTGTAATCAGGAGGGAAAAAGACACAAAGGTCTTTAGGATCATCCTGAACAATGGGCCCATCAGCTCTGCACCTCCACAAAACTGCGTTTCCTACCTACAAGTTTCCAGAATGGCTTCTCTGGTGCAGGGTTCCTTTTTCCAGGCCCTCATGCATGGATTTGTTTCGGATGTGCAGGGATGGGATAAGGAAAGCCAAGGCACGGATGGAACTGAGCTTAGCAAGTGAAGCAAAGAATAAAAGGAAGATTCTACAGATACATGGCTCAGAAAAGAAAGTCCAAGGAGCGTGTACCCCCTCTGATGGCTGAGAAGGGTGAACTGGTAATGACAGCCATGGAGAAGGCTGAGGGACTCAGCAACGTCTTCTCCTCAGTCTTCCCTGCCAGTCAGGCTTCCCAAGTCTTTCATTTCCCTGAACCCAGAGATGGAGGCTGGGGGGCCAAAGTCCCACCTGCTGGAAGTGAAGAGCAGGTTCGAGACCACCTGATGAAACTCAACACGTACAAGTCTATGGGGCATGATGATTTGCATCCCAGGGTCCTGAGGGAACTGGCTGATGTAGTTGTCAAGCCTCTCTCCACCCTATTTGAAGAGTCCTGGCAGTCGGGTGAAGTCCCTGGTGACTGGAAAAAGGGAAACATCACCCCCCTTTTGATTAAGGGTAGGAAGGAGGATCCAGGGAACTACAGAACAGTGAACCTCACCTCTGTGCCTGGCAAGATCATGGAAAAGATCCTCCTGGAATCAATGTCAAGGCACATGCAAGAGAAAGAGGTGATCAGAGACAGCCAGAATGGCTTCACCAAAGGGTAAATCGTGCCTGACCAATCTGGTACATCTACAATTCCATCTATTTGGAATTGTGTTGTCACAGTACACCATGACATTCCGGTCTCCAAATTCTAGAGATATGCATTTGATGGGTGGACCATTGAGTGGATAAGGAGTTGGCTTGAAGGTCACACCCACAGAGTGATGGTCAACGGCTCTATGCCCAAGTGGAGGCTGGTGATGAGTGGCATCCGTCAGGGTCTATCCTGAGCTAAGTACTTTTTAATATCTTTATCAATGACATGGACAGTGGGGTAGAGTGCACCCTCAGCAAGTGTGCAGATGACACCAAGCTGAGGGGTGTAGTGGATGCAACAGAGAAAGGGATGCCATCCAAAGGGTCCTGGACAAGCTTGAAATTTGGGCCCATGTTAACCTAAGGAGGGTCAACAAGTCCAAGTGCAAGGTGCTGCATGTGGGCTGGGGAAATCTCAGACATGGGGATAGGCAGGGAGAAGAACTCATTGAGAGCAGCCCTGCAGAGAAGGACTTGGGGATAGTGCTGGATGAAAAGTTTGAAATGAGCCAGCAGTGTGTGCTGGCAGCCCAGAAGGCCAAGTGCATCCATGGCTGCATCAAGAGAGGAGTGGCCAGCAGATAGAGGCAGGTGATTGTCCCCCTCTGCTCTGCCCTTGTGAAGACTCACCTGGAGTACTGTGTCAAGGTTTGGGGCCACCAGCACAAGAAAGATGTTGACCTCCTACAGCAAATCTAGAGGAGGGCTCCAAAGATGATCAGAGGGGTGGAGCACCTCACCTGTGAAGACAGGCTGAAGGAGTTAGGTTTGTTCAGCCTGGAGAAGAGAAGGCTCCAGGGAGACCTCCTTGCAGCTTTTCAAACCTTAAAGGGGTCTTTCAAAAACAATGGAGAAGGACTCTTTACTCGGGTAGACAATGACAGGAGGATGTGGGAATGGTCTTTTAGATTTAGACTAGACATTAGGAGGAAAATCTTCACTGTAAGGGTAGTGAGGTACTGGAACAGGTTGCCCAGAGAAGTTGTGGATGCCCCATCCCTGGAGGTGTTCAAGGCCAGGCTGGATGAGGCCTTGGCCAACCTGATCTAGTGGGTGGAATCTGGGGGGAGTTCAGTTAGATGATCTTTAAGGTCCCCTCCAACCCAAGCCATTCTACGATTCTATGATACTAGGATGAAAATTTACTCAATCCTAACCAAAACCAGGACACAAATAGACTAAGGGCAAGATACCTCTGTGTGTATATCAAAAGAGAGGATAGATGGTGATAGTTATTTAGAAAGTGTCAGACCTGAGTATGACATAGGAACAATGGTATGGAATGAGGGGTGGATATAGTCTGAGTTTTAGCTGGGATAGACTTAATTTTTCTTCCTAGGAGCTGGGGGTCAAAGTGCAGCACCTTGCACTTGGACTTGTTGACCCTCCTTATGTTAGCTGGGGATCAAGGCCTGGCCCTTTTCCTTGGTGAAACACATCCAGCTTTTCTACACATCAAGGTCACCTTCACATTGCCTTTGTCTCCTTGTCCTCACTGCCTCCAATGCTCTGCTCTAACGAGCTCCAAGGGAGGCTGTGTCAGTGCTGGCCCTCAGGGGGACACTGCAGGAAACTTGCCTTGACTTGGACGTCTTGAGAGATGTCTTCAATTGTCTCTCAGTGCCTGAGGCTCGTGGGCTCCTCAGCAAAGCCCCCCGAGGGGGGATTCCAATGCCTTGGGCTGGGCGTCTGGTGCTGAGCTGGGCCGGGCTCGTGGGACAGAGAGAGCTCGTGGCAAGAGGGCCGTGGTGCAGAGAGACAGCTGTGCCCAGGAGCAGCTCCTGTGCACAGCGCAGCAGGGCTGGGGGCTCTGACCGCAGGTGGCACGGGGACAGGAGAGAAGGAGAGAGGGCTTGGAGGCAGTTGGCAGTGGGAGGATGCTGAGAGCTGCCTGCAGGAGAAATCTGCACAGCCCTTGACAACGTACGTCTCTGGCTGCAGGGCCATGCAGCTGCACGTCCTGGAAGGGTCTCCTGCTGGGTCTTGTTCCTGGGAGGGCAGTGGGCAATGCAGTAGGCTTTGGGGGTCCTGCTGGATGGCACTGCGAGGTGAGGAAGTCTGGCAGAAGCCCCTTGGAGTGTCATAACCCAGCTGCCCCTGGTCAGCCAAGATTGGAGTGGCCAATCCTCCTCCAGATACTGCAGGGGATGCAGATGGGATATTGGAACAGGCCGGTTTGCAGATATTCATGTCAGTCTGTGGGGTGTTCTTCTGGGCTGGAGGCTGCTCTCCAGCAGGATGCAGCTCTCTCGTGGCATCCTTGTGTTATCCAGGTGCCCCAAGGAGAAGACACCTCCATGCTAAGGCCATGTCCGTGCTGCTGGATGGCTGTCTGTGGGCAGCTGGAGTGAGGCCTCTGCAGCCCTGGCAAAGAGGGAAAAGCTGAGATCCTGCTCATGCAAGACCAGGTGAGGATCCTGTCCAGCTGCACTTGGTCTGGGGCTTCTCTGTTCTCAGCTGTCGGTAGTTTCTTCTCAGGGGAACACCGAATAGATGGTTCTTCCTAAACATTACAGGCGTAGCTACCAGAAAATGAAGCAAATATATGTCCCTTGTTCTACACAGTCGTTGGATACTTTCCTTGAAGCAACACTGCAAATCTTCTGGTCTGACCAGTGGACTGAACTTGAGTTTCCCCCATGTTCCTGCCTCCCTCCTGCTGCACAGCAGGAAGGACTCCTCTGGAGCCCACAGCAGCCCCTGCTCCCAATGCCACTCTCAGCCAGCACGAACCGCAGCTCAAGGAGGAGAGCTGCAGAAAGGTTCTCCTGCAAAGAGAGAGGCTTGGGATGAGAGTGCTGTAAGGCTTGCAATAAGTTTTCCTCAGAGAAGTCTGTTTTAACATTTTTCTGCCTTCTCCTTTTCAACAGACAACTGCTCCCAAATTCAGGAAATGCCCAACAGCAGCTCTGTGAGCGAGTTCCTCCTGCTGGCATTCGCAGACACGCGGGAGCTGCAGCTCCTGCACTTCGGGCTCTTCCTGGGCATCTACCTGGCTGCCCTCCTGGGCAATGGCCTCATCCTCACCGCCGTAGCCTGCGACCACCGCCTCCACACCCCCATGGACTTCTTCCTCCTCAACCTCGCCCTCCTCGACCTGGGCTGCATCTCCACCACTCTGCCCAAAGCCATGGCCAATGCCCTCTGGCACACCAGGGCCATCTCCTATCAGGGATGTGCTGCACAGGTCTTTTTCTTTCTCTTCTTCATATCAGCAGAATATTATACTCTCACTGTCATGTCCTATGACCGCTACGTTGCCATCTGCAAGCCCCTGCACTACGGGAGCCTCGTGGGCAGCAGAGCTTGTGCCCAGATGGCAGCAGCTGCCTGGGGCAGTGGCTTTCTCAATGCTGTCCTGCACACGGCCACTACTTTTTCCCTGCCCCTCTGCCAAGGCAATGCTGTGGACCAGTTCTTCTGTGAAATCCCCCAGATCCTCAAGCTCTCCTGCTCAGGTTCAGACTACCTAAAGGAACTTAGACTTCTGGTGGTTAGTGCATGTTTAGCATTTGGCTGTTTTGTTTTCATTGTGGTGTCCTATATTCAGATATATAAGGCCGTGCAGAGGATGCCCTCTGAGCAGGGCCAGCACAAAGCCTTTTCCACGTGCCTCCCTCACCTGGCTGTGGTCTCTCTGTTTGTCAGCACTGCTGTGTTTGCCTGCCTGAAACCCCCCTCCATCTCTTCCCCATCCTTGGACCTGGTGGTGTCATTTCTGTACTCGGTGGTGCCTCCAGCACTGAACCCCCTCATCTACAGCATGAGGAACCAGGACCTCAAGGAGGCAGTGAGGAAACTCTTTGGACACATGCTTTTGTGAACCATTAATGTTCACTTGAGTTCCAGGTTTATTTCAGAAACAGGAAAATATTTTTTATTATTTGCCTTTATGAATATTTTCTCCAAGTTGTGGTTTTCGTTTAAATAAAGTTATTCTTAACATTCTGCCCGTTATATTTTCTAACTTACTTTAACCGAATTGTCTCATGTACTTATAAAACTGGGCTTCACATGTAGATAAATACAGTAAAGAAGCCAGGAGAAATTCATTGTTATCAGCTGCCGTCTCTTCCCATCTCCTGTGCAGCTGGGGGAGCAGCCCCAGCACGCAGGAGGGGCTCAGGGCCCAGAGCCCAGCTGCCACAGGGAGGAGCAGCCCCGCTGGCCCTCGCGGCTGCCCCTCACTGCCCGCTGGGCTCTGCCTCTCTGCTGCCTTCGGGTCGGGGCTGCTGCTTCCCTGGAGCCATGGCCATGGCCAGCAGCAGGACGTGGCCTTTCCACTGCTGCTCTCTTCTGGCTTCCACATTGTGCTTCTTGTATTTGGATAAGCCCTGAGATCTCATGTATGTTGGTGACAGTCCTGTTATCTCTACATTGGCATCTCTTCAATATCTCTGCACGCCTCTTGCAAACCTGGTTTCAGGAATACACCCCAGGAGCTGCTTCCTGAACAGACCTCTTGCTTTTCTGGGCCTCAGAATGAATCAGAACCCCAGAGTGACCAGTGAAGGACCAAGGGCTGCACTGGGAGCGTCCTTCTTTGCTGTCCATGGCTCAGAAAACAGTAACTGGCCTTGACTGGCCTGGTACTGTCCCAGTGGTACTGGGTCTGATGGCCAATGGCATCCTGGAGAGGAATCTGGAGCTGCTCTGTGCCTGGGCCAGGCCTCTTGTGCTGGGCTGGGGAGCGGGGCTGGCCCTGCGGGGCACAGGCACTCTGTGCTGGGGATGTCCCAGGCAGGAGAGCAGGGCTCCTGCAGCTTCACGGCCCTCCATCTCCTGAGCCGTGGCTGGCCCCAGCGCGGGGGCTGCTGGGGAGGCCCAGAGCCGCCTTTGTGCCAGCAGCTGCGGTGCCTTGCGAGGGGCTGGGGCTGTGCTGGCCGTGCCCAGAGCCCTGCAGCAGGCTGCGGTGGGCACTGGCCTGGGGCCAGCCCAGCCTGGGCTGCTGGGCTGGGGAGAGGTCCGGGAGGTGGGGAGAGGTGGGCAGGGGCTGGGCTGGGCTGGGCAGTGCCCGGCAGAGGGCACCAGCAGCGTCAGGGAGCGGTGGCAGCATGCAGGGGAGGGCTCCCAGCAGGGCTTGGTGCTGCAGAGCCAGGGCTGGGGAAGGGAGCCCCGAGCTGCAGGGGCAGGGGACACGAGGCCGCTCGGGGCCCTTGCTGGCCTGGGCAGAGCAGGAAGGGGGCCCAGGGCATTCGTCCCCTCACCGCAGCCTGCCACGACCTGCAAGGCGCTCACGGAGCATCCAGGGCCAGGCTCTGCGCCATGGTGCACAGGGAGAGGGCAAAGCCTCTCTGAAAAAGAGGCTTAAAGTGAAAAAGGTCCCTCCGCTGCCCCATGGTGTGACAGGGCCAGGGTGGGACAGGTTACCTTTATTTGATGTAGTTCTTTTGTAATTTGCATTGGTGATGGCACAAAAAGACAGTTCCTTCACCAGTGATGTACATCCTTCTTCATGTTAGGACACAACTCAATGTCCTTCACTCTGCTTTATCTCACGGATGAACTGGGTTAAGTCTCTTTGATTACTCTGAGGCACAGTGCAGGGCTTTTTGCCTTCTGCTACTGCAGCACAATATGTGTGACTTTCCCTTACTCTGCGCATTGACCTGACGGGTCATTTCACATTTTTCTCTTTCAAAACCTGAGTTGGACAGGGACTATTTCGAAAATGGGACAAGCTGATGGGTTCTGCCTCAGCCATTTGAAGCGTGCTATACTTGATTTTTTCAGTCAGAATTTGCTAAAGATGACCCAGGAAGGTAAACGGATGTTCAAGTGTCTCGTAAGGAATAAGGGAGAGTATCTTGGGTTTCCAATGGCCATTTCAGATTTAGGTCAGTCCCAGGAACCCACTGAACTAGGGTGTTGTCTTTGAAGGTGTTTCCTGTGCTGGGCTTGTTAGTAATAGAAGATGAAATAATACAATATTGCTTAATATGTTACATTTGTGATGTACTGTTCCGGGGCTGCGCTTGGAAGATACAAAATATATGTGCAAGGGTAGCATGAGAGAATGCACCGATTCATGATGAGGAGTAAGGAGGATTAAAAGAATGCTCAATTTGCAAGACATCTAAGTAACTGGGGCTTCTTGGACACTGGGAACTGGATCAAACCAACCTTGAGGTTTGGACTGAGACCGAGGGCTCAGAGAGCATGCGTGAGAAGGAAAGGTTAAAAAGTTCAGCTCTGATGAAGACATCTTACTTCATCCCGACGACCACCCAGACGACCATCAGAGAGAAGTAAGCAAGCGCAGAAGGACTGATAAGATAATTAGCATATGAAGCGAGCTAGATATAGCTGCTTAGGACTTTCTCTCTTTTAGTGAGTTCCATGGTGTATTTTGGTGCTCAGTCTATGAAGCTCAGGTACTGAGAGAATGATGTAACCGCTTGAGAAGGTAAAGTCAAAGGGAAAAGTTGAAGTGACTTGGGTATTAATGGGCCCCACTGAGGGGTGTTCCTAACAAAGCCTCCCCAGGGACTTGTTAGGGCAGATAATTGGAGGCCATGATTGCAGACAGGCAAAGCGCTGTGCTGAGAAAAGTCTTGGTTGGTTTTGGTGAAGCAGAAGGGCCAAGGCCTGACCCCAGCCACTGGGAGGGGAGATCCTGCACCCCCCCGTCTGGCTCAGGGTTCTTCTTGGGGGCTGTATGATGTGGTGGGCAGTGTGATGCCACGAGAAGAACTTCATTAGGACACCTCCCCACCCCTGCCCAGGGTATCAAGGAAGCAGTGAGGCCCCATTGCAATGACTCTATCTCGTCTCCTCAGAAGCTCTAGCCAAAAGGACAAATGTCAGGGCTGTTGGGGCCTTCCATTCTTGCCAGCACCCTCTGCCTTCTCCTCTGAAGGCTTTCCTATGCTGTTCCATACTTTGTCCTATTTCCTTGAAGTCTGCAGACGCCCATCTCTGTCCACCACCTTGCTCTCATCCCTGCATTTCCATCATTCCACCAGTGTCTCATCAACACTCACCAGCTGTTCCTTGAAACATAAAACCATCTTGTGATCAGAGACACTCTTTCAGTGACCTATGGCACCACAACCTTACCATTTGAGGAATACTTCTTCCTCCTCGTAGCCAATTAAAGCCTTCCAAGGTGCAATTAGTGGCAGTTTTTCCTCTTCTGCTCTTTCCTACTACCAAAGAAAGCTCCATCAGGGTGGAAACCACTCCTAAAGCAGGCATCCCAACCCATCAGGCTCCTTGTGGCCTGTCAGCCAAACAGACAGAAGTCACCTCACCAGCATCTCCCAAGGCCCGGGCCTGCTGCTGGCCTTGCAGCTTCTTGGCTAGACACAGCCAAGCCTTGTGCCTCCTGCTGTCCAGTCCTGGCCTCAAGCAGAAGGGACAGGACAACCCCTGTGCGGGCCTTCTTTGTGTCTGGGTCCTCCTGGGGATGGAGGCAGAGGGGATCCCACAGGCAGCATGCCAAGCAGGGGCCTTCTGCTGGCCTAGCAGGGCCACTGGCAGATGTCAGCCCCAAAGTGCACATCCCAGGGAGAAGCCAAGGGTGACGTGCCACCTCCAGACACAAGGGACCTCACAGTCCCTTTGCGTGACACGTTCCTGCTGCTGCCCTATCAGCTGCAGAGACAGAAGTGACCTCCCAGTCACTGCCCCAGTCACATTCCTCCTGAGGCAGAGCTCACCTGGGGGAGTCGTAGCTGACCTACAGAGCCTCCTCGGTACCTGTATTTCACTTTCTGGGTTAGAGATTAAGCAAAGTTTTAGTGGGAGTGTTTGGTGTTCTGCTTGTGGTGTCACGTCTGTGGTTAAGGCATGGACTAGCTCTGTGGTTTAGGGGTGTTTTAGGCCTGCCAAGAAGTCTAGGTTTAAAGAGACCATTTTAATTTTAGTGTTAAGGGAAGACATTAGGGTTAGCAAGCAAGAAAATGGATTCCTGTCAGAGCGTTGTAGTAACATTTGGGTTTAGGGATTAAAATTCCTGGTTCAAGTAAGGTAAGGACTGTATATAGCTGTTTTAAGTCAGTGTTATCGCAACATCTACATTACATGAACCCTCTTACCTCTACGAAATCATAGGTTTCTGCTGGGCAAGCTCTTCTTCCCACCCCAAAATCTCACATCTCTCTTGTCCAGGCTGCTCCTGACCTCCACATATCTTATTGGGATCAGCTTTCTGATGACATTCTTGATCCCAGAGTATCTGTCTCACTTCTGTTGCCGACTCTACTCTTGAGAAGGAAGTGACGTTGCTGTCAGGAGGGAAAAGGGCACAAAGGTCTTTAGGAGCATCCTCCAAAATGTGCCCATCAGCTCTGCACCTCCACCAAATTATGCTTGTTATGGTTTAACCCGGCCGACAGCTAAACACCACACAGCCGTTCGCTCACCCTATCCCCTCCGTCTCTGGGATGGGGGAGAGAAATGGGAAAGTGAAGCCGGTGAGTTGAGATAAAGACAGTTTATTAAGACAGGAGTATAATAATAACAATAATAATAATAATAGTGATAATGATAATAGTATTAATAATAATAATGTGTAAGAAACAAGTGATGCACAATGCAATTGCTCACAACCCGCTGACCGATGCCCAGCCTATCCCCGAGCAGCCGGCCCCCCACCCCGGCCAGCCACCCCTATATATTGTTTAGCATGACGTCAGATGGTATGGAATACCCCTGTGGCCAGTTTGGGTCAGCTGTCCTGGGTCTGTCCCCTCCCAGCTCCTGCTGCACCCCCAGCCTGCCTGCTGGCAGGACAGAGCGAGAAGCCGAAAAGTCCTTGCCCTGGTGTAAACACTGCTCTGCAACAATTAAAACATCAGCATGTTATCAGCGCTCTTCTCATCCTAATCCAAAACATAGCACCCTACCAGCTACTAGGAGGAAAATTAACTCTGTCCTAACTGGAACCAGGACAGATATCCACCCCTTATTCCATAACATTTTATGTCATGCTCAGGTTACACTCTTTCCAATACCTTGTAATTAATCACCATTTTCATCTATGATATATAGCAATCATGGTAGTGATGACATACAGTATTATATAATAATTAACATACTACAATTCAACTCATGGGCTATTCTCACCCAGTATCAAATCCCCTTGAGGTACACACCGGACCTTCCCATTCTTTTGCATTACCCACCAAGTGCATCCAGGTCCCTGAGCAAAAGCAATTCCACGAATGGGTTTCCCTTTTCCTGAGGCAGGAGTAGCCCAGACTGTTTTACCCAGCATGTTTCTTACGTGCACTACAGGAACTTTATCCCCTTCTACAGTGCGTAACAGGTTTGATCAGGCAGGTCCAGCTCGGTTGGCAGCTCCCCTAGTATTGACTAACCAGGTGGCCTTTGCCAAATGTGTATCCCAATTTTTGAATGTCCCAGCACCCATTGCTTTCAGTGTAGTCTTCAACAGATCATTGTATCGTTCAACTTTTCCAGAGGCTGGTGCATGATAGGGGATGTGATACACCCACTCAATACCATGTTCTTTGGCCCAAGTGTCTATAAGGTTGTTTCGAAAATGAGTCCCGTTGTCTGACTCAATTCTCTCTGGGGTGCCATGTCGCCATAAGACTTGCTTTTCAAGGCCCAGGATAGTGTTCCGGGCGGTGGCATGTGGCACAGGATATGTTTCCAGCCATCCGGTGGTTGCTTCCACCATTGTAAGTACGTGGCGCTTGCCGTTGCGGGTTTGAGGGAGTGTGATGTAATCAATCTGCCAGGCCTCTCCATATTTATATTTCTGCCATCGTCCTCCATACCAAAGAGGCTTGGACCGTTTGGCTTGCTTGATTGCAGCACATGTTTCACAATCATGAATAACCTGTGCTATAGTGTCCATGGTCAGGTCCACCCCTCGATCACGAGCCCATCTGTATGTTGCATCTCTACCTTGATGGCCTGAGGTGTCATGGGCCCATTGGGCTATAAATAATTCACCTTTATGTTGCCAGTCCAGGTCCACCTGAGCCACTTCAATCTTAGCAGCCTGATCCACCTGCTGGTTGTTTTGATGTTCTTCAGTAGCCCGATTCTTGGGCACATGAGCATCTACATGGCGTACCTTTACAACCAGGTTCTCTACCCGGGCAGCAATATCTTGCCACAATGCCGCAGCCCAGATGGGCTTGCCCCTGTGCTGCCAGTTGTTCTGCTTCCATTGCTATAACCACCCCCACAGGGCATTTGCTACCATCCATGAATCAGTATAGAGATAGAGAACTGGCCACTTTTCTCGTTCTGCAATATCTAAAGCCAGCTGAATGGCTTTCACTTCTGCCAACTGACTCGATTCACCTTCTCCCTCAGCAGCTTCTGCAACTCGTCGTGTAGGACTCCATACAGCAGCTTTCCATCTCCGATGCTTTCCCACAATACGACAGGACCCGTCAGTGAACAAGGCATATTTCTTCTCATTTTCCGGTAGCTTGTTGTACAGTGGGGCTTCTTCAGCACGGACCACCTCCTCCTCTGATGATATCCCAAAGTATTTGCCTTCTGGCCAGTCCATAATCACCTCCAAGATTCCTGGGCGACTGGGGTTTCCTATTCGAGCCCGCTGAGTAATCAGTGCAACCCACTTGCTCCATGTAGCATCAGTTGCATGATGTGTAGAGGGGACCCTTCCTTTGAACATCCAGCCTAGTACCGGCAGTCGGGGTGCCAGGAGGAGCTGCGCTTCAGTACCGACCACTTCCGAAGCAGATCGAACTCCTTCATATGCTGCCAATATCTCCTTTTCAGTTGGAGTATAGCGGGCCTCAGATCCTCTGTATCCCCGACTCCAAAACCCCAGGGGTCGACCTCGAGTTTCCCCAGGTTCTTTCTGCCAGAGGCTCCAGGTGGGACCATTCTCCCCGGCTGCGGTGTAGAGCACATTCTTTACATCTGGTCCTGTTCAGACTGGCCCGAGGGCTACTGCATGAACTATTTCCTGCTTAATTTGTTCAAAGGCTTGTCGTTGCTCAGGGCCCCATTCAAAAGCATTCTTCTTACGGGTTACTTGGTAGAGCGGGTTTACAATCAGACTGTAATTTGGAATATGCATTCTCCAAAACCCCACGACACCTAGGAAAGTTTGTGTTTCTTTTTTGCTAGTTGGTGGAGACATAGCTGTTATTTTGTTGATCACATCCATTGGGATTTGACGACGTCCATCTTGCCATTTTATTCCTAAAACCTGGATCTCTCGTGCAGGTCCTTTAACTTTATTCTGTTTTATGGCAAAACCGGCCTTCAGAAGGATTTGGACTATTTTCTTCCCTTTCTCGAAAACTTCTTCTGCAGTGTCACCCCACACAATGATGTCATCGATGTACTGCAGGTGTTCAGGAGCTTCCCCCTGCTCCAGCGCAGACTGGATCAGTCCATGGCAAATGGTAGGGCTGTGTTTCCACCCCTGGGGCAGCCGATTCCAAGTATATTGGACTCCCCTCCAAGTGAAAGCAAACTGTGGCCTGCACTGTGCTGCTAGAGGGATGGAGAAAAATGCATTAGCGATATCAATTGTGGCATACCACTTGGCTGCCTTTGATTCCAGTTCATACTGGAGTTCTAGCATGTCCGGCACTGCAGCACTCAGTGGTGGCGTGACTTCGTTCAGGCCACGATAGTCCACTGTTAGTCTCCACTCACCATTAGACTTTCGCACTGGCCATATGGGACTATTAAAAGGTGAATGAGTCTTGCTGATC
Source organism: Anser anser (assembly GCF_964211835.1). Taxonomy (NCBI): domain Eukaryota; kingdom Metazoa; phylum Chordata; class Aves; order Anseriformes; family Anatidae; genus Anser; species Anser anser. The sequence continues at coordinate 4,238,470 of NW_028154148.1, forward strand.
ACTCCTTGGCTCTCCAGTTGACGAACTAGCTTATGGATGGGACTCAGGGAGTCTCGGTTGGTGCGATATTGCCGCCGGTGCACAGTTGTGGTAGCGATCGGCACTTGCTGTTCTTCAACCCTCAGCAACCCCACAACAGAAGGGTCCTCTGAGAGACCAGGCAAGGTAGACAACTGTTTAATGTCCTCTGTCTCTAAGACAGCTATGCCAAAAGCCCAGCGGAACCCTTTTGGGTCCTTGAAATATCCTCTTCTAAGATAGTCTATGCCAAGGATGCACGGAGCATCTGGGCCAGTCACAATAGGGTGCTTTTGCCACTCATTGCCGGTTAGACTCACTTCAGCCTCCAATACAGTTAACTGCTGGGATCCCCCCGTCACACCATAAATACAGATGGGCTCTGGCCCTTTATAGCTTGATGGCATTAGAGTACATCGTGCACCGGTGTCTACTAAAGCCTTATACTTCTGTGCGTCTGACGTGCCAGGCCATCGAATCCACACAGTCCAATAAACTCGATTGTCCCTTTCCTCCCCCTGGCTGGAGGCAGGGCCCCTCTAGTCCTGGTCAGAATCTTCATTTCTGTGTTTAAAGGACTGCCTGCTGGAAGTTGGAGCAGCAAACTTTTCAGAGAACCCCTTTTTCCCAATTGTTTTCTTTTGCAATTCACGTACCCGTGCCTCTAGGGTCGCAGTAGATTTTCCATCCCATTTTCTCATGGCCTCTCCATGGTCACGTAGGTAAAACCACAGGGTGGCGCGGTGTGTGTGCCCACCATATTGTCTTCCTTGCATAGATGAACGTTTACCCCTAATAGCTGAGACACTGGTTTGTACAGGTGGGAAGGAAAATAAACTCTCTTTAAGTTGGTGGACCTCTTAAGAAAGTTTCTCCAAAGTATTCTCTTTTAGCTGGTGGACACTGGTTCGTTCAGGTGGAGGGGAAGATAAATTCTCCTTAAGTTGGTGGACCTCTTCAGAGAGTTTCTCCACAGCCGAGACGCAGGCCTGTAGGGAAGAGGAGAGATTTCCTTCGTACTGCCTGAGTTGTTTAGCCACTTCATCCACTGTGGGTTGCTCATCCTCTTTCCAGGTTAGTATTGCCAATGAGCTGGCATATGATGATGGTGCACTCTGTACAAACTTCCGCCACATGGGTCATGTACACTGGACTTCATCTGGATCTGTGGATGTTTGTGCATCGTCTAGGTCTTTATATATTGCTTCCCGTATGGCCAATTCCCTCAGGTACTGAATTCCCTTCTCCATGGTGGTCCATTTGCTTGGTAGACATACAAGTTCTTCCTTGAAGGGATACCTTTCCTGCACAGCTGACAGGAGACGCCTCTAGAGGCTGTGAGATCGTGCTCCATCTCCAATTGCTTTGTCAATGCCTGCGTCCCTAGCAAGGGATCCCAGCCGCCTGGCTTCCTTGCCCTCCAATTCCACATAATTGGATCCCGTGTCCCAGCACCGGAGCAGCCAGGTGACAAGCTGCTCACCTATACAGCGACCAAAATCTTTTCGCACATCTTGTAGCTCACGCTGGTATAGAGTCCGGGTAGTTACTGTTGATTTTTCGACATCCTCATCCTCGTCTTCATCCTCCTGCACCCTTGATGGCCCAGCCTCATCTTCTCTATACCCAGACCTAGCAGAAGACTGTCTGCGTTCTAAACTACCTGAGTCTCTATACCATTTTTTCACCTTGCCTACAGGGGCAACTTGCACTGCTACAGCTCGTTTCTCTGACCCAGCCACAGGGTCTGCCACAGGGGTTGGAATACCCTCTGCGGGGTCAACTTGCACTGCTACAGCTCCTTTCTCTGACCCAGCCACAGGAGTGGGGGCAGCTGCAGGAGCTGGAGCTGCTGCAGGGGCTGGAGTGGCTGCGGGAGCAGGAACTGGAGCGGCTGCAGGAGCTGGAAGTGGAGTGGCTGCAGGAGCTGGAGTGGCTGCAGGAGCTGGAGTGGCTGCAGGAGCTGGAGCAGCTGCAGGAGCTGGAGCTAGGTTGATAGTAGCATCAATTGCAGCTCGATAGGAACAAGCCAGACCCCAGCACGCTACAGTGATTTGTGTCACTTTGGAACTGCCAGAGTCATGACACCTTTTTTCAAACATTCTGCCAGCTTTTTAGGATTTTGCAGTTGTTCAGGGGTGAATGTCCAAAACACTGGAGGTGCCCACTGCTCTAGAAACCTGCCCATATCCTCCCACACTCCCTGCCACTCGCAACTATCCCACCTCAAGACAGATCTCCGGATGAGATTCCTAAGTAGTTGTTTAACCCTCAACAAAACCCGAAGCGCATTCAGGAGACATAACAACAAGAGCAGGCTGGTCTGAGTATCCCAAGGATATTCAACATCTCGGAGAACCACCGTAACTAGCTCGGGGGATAAGAGGGTGGTGGTGAAGGAGAAAGGGAGAGTGAACAGGTAGGGAAACATGTCTTCCCCTGTCCCCTTCACAGATTGGCTCCCTAACGAAAAAAGGCAATAGGTGTAATTGCTAATAGTTTCCGAGATATGGTTTCCAAAGTATAGAGTCGACGTCAGTGCTGAGTACAAATACCAGGTTAGAGTCGTGACCAGATATTTCATCATTTCATAAGCCATTGTTACACCGCACAGTACCATAACAATCTTAAACCAGGGCCCGGAAAGGATAAACAGTGCAACAGGGAGCACATACAGAAAGTAACGCGCTATAAAACTCAATTTGGAAAACAGGCACAGCAGACTGGAGAGTAAGGCAATCACCATCGTGACTAGCAACTATTAAGCAGGTCCAATACTTATACCAATTTTAGTTTAATACACTCAGGTCAAATCTGTCGATATCTCAACCCTTCGAGCGCCACGTTGGGCGCCAAAAAGGACTGTCGTGGTTTAACCCGGCTGGCAGCTAAACACCACACAGCCGTTCGCTCACCCTTCCCCCTCCCTCTCTGGGATGGGGGAGAGAAACGGGAAAGTGAAGCCGGTGAGTTGAGATAAAGACAGTTTATTAAGACAGGAAAATAATAATAATAATAATGATAATAGTGATAATGATAATAGTATTACTAATAATAATGTGTAAGAAACAAGTGATGCACAATGCAATTGCTCACCACCCGCTGACCGATGCCCAGCCTATCTCCGAGCAGCCGGCCCCCCACCCCGGCCAGCCACCCCTATATATTGTTTAGCATGACGCCAGATGGTATGGAGTACCCCTGTGGCCAGTTTGGGTCAGCTGTCCTGGGTCTGTCCCCTCCCAGCTCCTGCTGCACCCCCAGCCTGTTCGCTGGCAGGACAGAGCGAGAAGCCGGAAAGTCCTTGGCTTGGTGTAAACACTGCTCTGCAAAAATTAAAACATCAGCATGTTATCAGCGCTCTTCTCATCCTAATCCAAAACATAGCACCCTACCAGCTACTAGGAGGGAAAATTAACTCTGTCCTAACTGGAACCAAGACAGTGGGACAGAGAGAGCTCATGGCAAGAGGGCCCTGGTGCAGAGAGACAGCTGTGCCCAGGAGCAGCTCCTCTGCACAGCGCAGCAGGGCTGGGGGCTCTGACCGCAGGTGGCACGGGGAGAGGGGAGAAGGAGAGAGGGCTTGGAGGCAGTGAGGAGCACAGCAACAGAGGGCAGGGTGTGGCAGGACAGATCTGCAGGCTCTTGGCACCGTGAGTCTCTGGCTGCAGGGCCATGCAGGTGGGGTTGCCAGAGGGGTCTTCTACAGCTGGCACATCCGATGCCTAATAGCATCTGTCGGGATGGGTCTCTCTGTTTCTCCAGCACGGAGTAGAAGATGCTGTAGAGAATGGCATTTATGGTTGCAATTTTCAAGAGAAAGACCAAGGCAGGGACTATCAGAAAGGCAAGACTTTTTCTGCACTCGGTGCCTTAAGAATCCTGCAGTGGAGGGGAGGCAGGTTTCATGGTAATGGTTTGTCAGGATTGTACAGGAGATTGAGACTCCTAGAGCATTGCAGAGAGGGACCAATATGCCATCAATGAACTTCATAAAGTCCCTTCCCGCACCTCAGCCCACAGACTGCACCAACATCATCATTGTGGTCCTCTCAGGCTTTATCCTAGCTGATCTTACGGAGCTGCGAACCCTCCGATGCCCAGTGCCCTGCCTTTGGAAGGTGCCTGCAGGCTTGAGGTGAGCACAGATCGTTTGCAATGAGCAGGAGCTGCCTCCTCTGCAGGCAGAGCTGCAGCACAGGAGGGTGTGCTGAGTGTCCGTCTGTCCCTCCCTGGCCTTGCCTCCCCTGGCAGCAGCACGCTGCCATTCCTCCTGGCTTCTCCACCTGGCCGTGCTGCTGCTGCTCTTGTTCCCAGGCTGCCTGGGGATGGCGGTTTCATGTGCCCACGGAGTGAGCTGTCAGGGTGCTTGGGGGAAGGGGAGTACGGGGACAGGGTGAGGGGTCTGGAGATGGGCACTGGGAGCCTGGATTCCTCTGCTCTCAGCAGTGTTCAAGCTCTTCTCAGGACAACCTCCTTAGTGCAATTGTCCTGCAGTCGAAGAGATGCCAGCACAGCTGAGACCAGCACTGATGAACAGACTGGCTGTCGTCTTTGTGGGACGCTCTGCACTAAAGGGACAGTCTCTTTGCCTCTGAGGATCCAAAAGGTTTTGCTTGGAGTGCAGCAGAACGCCAAGGATTTGTGCCTTAGAATCACTCCTCAGGTGTGGTGGGGCAGGTAAAAAACAAAAATAGAAAACAAATAATTATATAACTAAATCTTCACACCTCTGCTCTGCAGTTAGGTGAACTGGGAGCAAAACCGGAGAAATCTCTTTGATATCAGCAGTAAAGTGAATCTGAGACTACCCCATATTCCTACTATGTTACTACCATGTTACTACCATGCTACTACCTCTGGCTGTAGTGCAGGACCGTCTCTTCCACTGCCCACAGAAAAGTCTCCTGCTCCCAGAGACACTCTCAGGAAGAATCAATGAAAGAGACCTTCAAAATATCTGCCTAGAAATGGGCAATTTTTGGTGTTTTTAAATGAGAAAATGGAAAGAGTTTTCCTCTGATATGCCTGTGGTACATTATCACTGCCTTTCTTCTCCTTGTACAGGACCTCATGACCAGAATTAGCAGATGTCCAACAGCAGCTGCATCACTGAGTTCCTCCTGCTGGCATTCGCAGACATGCGGGAGCTGCAGCTCCTGCACTTCGGGCTCTTCCTGGGCATCTACCTGGCTGCCCTCCTGGCCAACGGCCTCATCCTCACCGCCGTAGCCTGCGACCACCGCCTCCACACCCCCATGGACTTCTTCCTCCTCAACCTCGCCCTCCTCGACCTGGGCTGCATCTCCACCACTCTGCCCAAAGCCATGGCCAATGCCCTCTGGGACACCAGGGCCATCTCCTATCAAGGGTGTGCTGCACAGGTCTTTCTATTTGTCTTCTTGATTACAGCAGAATATTCTGTTCTCACTGTCATGTCCTATGACCGCTACGTTGCCATCTGCAAGCCCCTGCACTACGGGAGCCTCGTGGGCAGCAGAGCTTGTGCCCAGATGGCAGCAGCTGCCTGGGGCAGTGCCTTTCTCAATGCTGTCCTGCACACGGCCACTACATTTTCCCTGCCCCTCTGCCAAGGCAATGCTGTGGACCAGTTCTTCTGTGAAATCCCCCAGATCCTCAAGCTCTCCTGCTCAGATGCCTACCTCAGGGAAGTTGGGGCACTTGTGTGTAGTGTTTCTTTAGCTTTTGGCTGTTTTGTTTTCATTGTTTTTTCCTATATTCAGATCTTCAGGGCCGTGCTGAAGATGCCCTCTGAGCAGGGCCAGCACAAAGCCTTTTCCACGTGCCTCCCTCACCTGGCCGTGGTCTCCCTGTTTATCAGCACTGCCACATTTGCCTACCTGAAGCCCCCCTCCATCTCTTCCCCACCCGGGGACCTGGTGGTTGCAGTTCTGTACTCCGTGGTGCCTCCAGCACTGAACGCCCTCATCTACAGCATGAGGAACCAGGAGCTCAAGCATGCGTTGTGGAAATTGATGAGTAGATGTGTTTCAGAAGCAATAAATTTCCGTTCTACATCTGCAGATGACTAATAATGTCAATGACTACAAGAACAAATAATATTATATATATATATTTTTTTTTGTCTGTGTTTGTGTAGTTATGAGTGTTTTTATTACAGGACTTTCTTTGGTTTAGTACGGCTAAAGTTGCCCATTAAAATGATATGATTCATCTCATTTCTTTTACACTATGTACCTATCGAGTATAGCTCAGAGATGCTGTATATGAGGAGCCAGGCCCTCTGTGAATTTAAATAAAAGAAAGGAGCCTGCACTGCCTTCCTTGTGTGACGTCCTTCCTCTGAGAGCTGCTCTGGCTCTGCAGGGGCAGTGCCATGTGCAGGGCTGCAGAGGAAAAGAGTCCCATCCCAGCAGCACGGCCAGGGAGCACCAGCGCTTGGGGCATGCCGAGCTGCTCTCTTGCCACTGCCCCCCACTCGTGCTGAGCCCTGCTGGTGGGGTCAGGCCCGGCTGCTCCTGTAGCTTGGTGCCAGTGCTGCTGTGGGGCTGTGCTGGGACTGCAGGCAGGGACAGGCAGTGGGCACGGCAGTGGCACAGCTGGCCTGCGCTGCAGCACTTCCCTCCTAAGGGGGGATCTCCTCCAAGGTGGACTGACCACAGCTCAAGGGCTCAATCTGCTGTGAGCAGGCAGAGGAGAGCTCTGCAGCCCCAGGGCACGCAGCAGCCCCAGCCAAGGAGTCTGGCGAGTGATTTGACTGCAAGGTCCCTCCTGCCCTAGCACCTCCCAGAACTGGCACGGCACTGGCTCCTGTGTGTCAGAGAGGCTGGGAGCCCAGGAGCTGTGCCATGGGCTGGAAGGATCACAACCAGATCACTTCTACCTGGGCAGATTCTGGGCCAAAAAGGGGGTGTTTTGTAGGTGTGGTATTATGAGCTCAGTGGTGCCTCAGAAGCTCCAAGTCCAGGAGGAAGCTAATGGCTGTTAAGTGGCCTGTGAGGTGACTTTTTTCTGAAGCAGCCGAACGGTCATCCCTTGACTCCTGGCTGGGATCTGTGCCTTTAGGCTCACATCTGCTGGTCTCCATGATGGGACACCAGATGCATCTGCTCTGCACACAGTTTGTGAGATCCTCTCTTCCTAAGTACGTGGTAGGCCCCATAGAGGAAGGGGTCTTGGATTGGGGTTGTCATGTCAGAGGTATTAGATTTCCCCAGAACTCATCCTTCAGGGCTGCTTTTGTGGAGGTGCAGAGCTGCTGGGGACATTGTGCAGGGTGCTCCTACAGCCTTTGTGTCCTTCTCTGTGCTGGCTTAGGAGCTGCTTCTTTCCCAGGAGCAGAGTAGCCAGCCGAGGTGAGACAGATACTCTGAGTTCATGAAAGCCATCAGAAAGCTGCCCCTAAGAAGATGACTTGTATGGGGAAGTCAGGAGAAGGTTGGCCAGGAGACATGTGAGGCCCTAACCCTCTTTTAACCTGTAACATTAATACCGAAATCTAAATGCCACTCCACACCCTGACAGGAATCCACTGCTCTAATTTTTGACCACAATATCCCTTGAGCCAAAATTAGTCCATAACCCCTTTCCATTACCTTAACTCTCTTGCTGACCCTTAACACTAGCATTAAAATGCTCTATTTAACCTTAGTCTTCTTGCAGACCATAAAAAAAAAACGCGAAAAAAAAGGAGGTTGCCCATACCCTAACCACAGGCCTGACACCCCAAGTACAACAGCAAACCCTCCCACTCAATATTTGCTTAAGCTCTCATCTAGAAAATTTCGCCATAGTCCCTAATGCCATACATGAATAACTAACATCCAAACCCTGTCCTCCTGTGCATTGACCTCCTCACCTTCAACCTCTCTCCTATCCCTTAATGTTAGGCTCTTTTTCCCTTGGAGCAGGTCAGGAAGAGTGAGGTTGCTGTGAAGTCACATGGCATTCAGAGATGGATGTGAGGGGCCATGGATCTGATCAGCTTGTGGGCCACAAGGAGGAGATGGGTGTCTTTGTGTCCTTCTCTGTGCTGGCTTAGGAGCTGCTTCTTTCCCAGGAGCAGAGTAGTCAGCCGAGGTGAGACAGATACTCTGAGTTCATGAAAGCCATCAGAAAGCTGCCCTGAAGAAGATGACTTATATGGGGAAGTCAGGAGAAGGTTGGCCAGGAGGCATGTGAGGCCCTTGCCCTATTTTAACCTGTAACATTAATACCTAAATCTAAATGCCACTCCAAACCCTGACAGGAATCCACTGCTCTAAGTTTTGACCACAATATCCCTTGAAGCTAAAATTAGTCCATAACACCTTTTCCATTACCTGTACCCTACTGCTCACCCTGATCCCTGCCCTTAACACTAGCATTTAAATTCTCTAATAAACTCTAGTATTCTTGCAGACCTGAACAAAAGACTAAACCAAAGAGCTTGCACATACCCTAACCGCAGACCTGACACCCCAAGCACAACACCAAACCCTCCCACTAAAACTTTGTTAAGCTCTCACTAAGAAAGGTGAGCCCTGGTCCCTAATCCCAAATGTAAAATACAACCAAAGCCCTCATTCCTGTGCATTAACCTCGTCACCTTCAGCCTCTCACCTGACCCTTAACTTTAGGCACTTGGCTGCTTGGGGCACGGCAGGAACCATGAGGTTGCCGTGCAGTCCCATGGCATTCAGAGATGGATGTGAGGGGCCATGGATCTGAGCAGCTTGTGGGCCACAAGGAGGAGATGGGTGGGAATGCTCTGCTGAGCTCAGCTCTGCCTCAGGATCTCCTGCCCCAGCAGGAGGAATGTGACTGGGGCAGTGACTGGGAGGTCACTTCTGTCTCTGCAGCTGATAGGGCAGCAGCAGGAACGTGTCACGCAAAGGGACTGTGAGGTGCCTTGTGTCTGGAGGTGGCACGTCACCCTTGGCTTCTCCCTGGGATGTGCACTTTGGGGCTGACATCTGCCAGTGGCCCTGCTAGGCCAGCAGAAGGCCCCTGCTTGGCATGCTGCCTGTGGGATCCCCTCTGCCTCCATCCCCAGGAGGACCCAGACAGAAAGAAGGCCCGCAGAGGGGTTGTGCTGTCCCTTCTGCTTGAGTCCAGGACTGGACAGCAGGAGGCACAAGGCTTGGCTGTGTCTAGCCAAGAAGTTGCAAGGCCAGCAGCAGGCCCAGGCCTTGGGAGATGCTGGTGAGGTGACTTCTGTCTGCTTGGCTGACAGGCCGCAAGGAGCCTGATGGGTTGGGATGCCTACTTCAGGAGTGGTTTCCACCCTGATGGAGCTTTCTTTGGTAGTAGGAAAGAGCAGGAGAGAAAAAACGGCCACAAAGTGCACCTTGGATGGTTGGCACTGGCCGCAAGGAGGAAGAAATGTCCCTCAAAGGGTCGTGGCGTGGTGACAGAGGTCACTGAAAGAGAGTCTGTAATCAGACCCAGGCTTTGTGATCATCAAGGAACAGGTGGTGAGGGTTGACAAGAGATTGGTGAAATGGTGGAACGTCCTGGATGAGAGCAAGGTGGTGAACAGAGATGGGTGTCTGCAGACTTCAAGGAAATAGGGCGAAGTGTGGGACAGCATAGGAAAGCCTGCAGAGGAGAAGGCAGAGGGTGCTGGCAGGAATGGAAGGCCCCAACAGCCCTGACCTTTTTGTCCCTTTGGCTAGAGCTTCTGAGGAGACAAGATATAGTCATTGCAATGGGGCCTCTTTGCTTCCTTGATACCCCGTGCAGGGGTGGGGAGGTGTCCTAATGAAGTTCTTCTCGTGGCATCACAGTGCCCACCACATCACACAGACCCCAAGAAGAGCCCTGAGCCAGACGTGGGGGTGCAGGATCTCCCCTCCCAGTGGCTGGGGTCAGGCCTTGGCCCTTCTGCTTCACCAAAACCAACCAAGACTTTTCTCAGCACAGCGCTTTGCCTGTCTGCAATCATGGCCTCCAATTATTGCCCTAACAAGTCCCTGGGGAGGCTTTGTTAGGAACAGCCCTCAGTGGGGCCCATTAATACTCCAAGTCACTTCAACTTTTCCTTCTGACTTTACCTTCTCAAGCGGTTGCATCATTCTCCTCTCAGTACCTGGGCTTCATAGACTGAGCACCAAAATACACCACGGAACACATTAAAACACACAAAGTCCTCAGCAGCCATATCTCTCCCACAGTTTTCTTCACGTCTTCAAGACTTGTGCAGCTAATTGGAGAGCTTTCATGGTGTAGTTAAGGAGGAAGATTTCAAAGAGCATCTAATAGAAATCTTTCCTCCTTTTAAAGGCTGAATGTTGTTGCATTTCATTTTGGAGCATCATTTTCCTATAGATATTGGTCTCGGGTTACTCCTTTGGAGCGCTTCTTAGATAGGAATTGCAGGGTTTTTCCTATTTAAAAACAAACAGTAGGAAATCATGCTGCAATTTTCAAAAAAGAAAAAAAAAATTCAAATTCCTCATTTTTTTGCCTCCAGTGATCTTCACCTTCCCAAAAGGATGACTGTACATGATCTATTTTACACTGATTAATCGGAAATTTAAAATCATAGTGTTAATATTAATCCACATCATACTAATTCAATGAGAAACGATGAGTTTCTTGCTAAGGAAACCATTAGACAGACTGCTGAGAGATGGGCGAGCTGGAACTCACTGAAACTCAAAGCAGCAACTGGGTTGGTGAGAGCGGTCTGAATGATCAAAGGGTAAGGGGAGGGCAAAGCAGGAGAACCATGGGAAGTGCATAGGTCCAGACAGGCAGCTGGAAAGGGGACATTCAGCAGGGTCTGCGTAACCAGGATGTGTTTTGAGCCTGGAAGATGAGGGAGCACACCATGATAGACAAAGCGATGACAATGCAAGTACAGGTGAACAGCAGTATTTCTTTTTCTGTGATGAAAATACATCCCGAAAATGCCTATTTCTTCATGACGGAAATTATACCTCACGTGAGGCATTTAATGGAAGGAATTGAATCATTTGAGCTGATGAGTACTTGCTTTATTAGATAAGTACTAAAAAAATTACTGGGCATTGAGGCAGAGCTTTGCTGTGTGACCATAAGCATAACCAGGGGAAACCTCCTGCGGCCCCGTTGTGTATGAGGCACTTCCCTGGACCGGCAGATGTCAGAAAAGACCTGCAGGAGACCGGAGCCCTTTGGGAAAATCAGGTGGAGCCAGGTGGAATTCCCAGGGCACCTCCACTGCCAGCAGTGGTCTTTGTCCCTGTAACTGCAGCCCAGCCCAGCACAGGAAACCCCTTCAAAGACAACACCCTAGTTCAGTGGGTTCCTGCGACTGACCTAGATTTGAAATGGCCATTGGAAACCTGAGATACTTTCCCTTATTCCTACGAGACACTTGAACATCCCTTTACCTTCCTAGGTCATCTTTAACAATCTCAGGCTGAAAAACTCAAGTATAGCACGCTTCAAATGGCTGAGCCAGAACCCATCAGCTTGCCCCACTTTGGAAATTGTCCCCGTCCAACTGAGGTTTTGAATGCGAAAAGAGTGAAATGACCTCTCAGGCCAATGCGCAGAGTAAGGGAAAGTCACACATATTGTGCTGGAGTGTCAGAAGGCAAAAAGCACTGCATTGTGCCTCAGAGTAATCAAGGAGACCTAATCCAGTTCATCTGTGAGATAAAGCAGAGTGAAGGACGTTGAGTTGTGTCCTAACATGACGAAGGATGTACATCACTGGTGAAGGACCTGTCTTTTTGTGCCATCACCAATGCAAATACACAAAACTATATCAATTAAAGGTAACCTGTCCCACCCTGGCCCTGTCACCCCACAGGGCAGGAGAGAGGGAGCTGAAAGCCAAGGGACGCATTTGGGTGTGGAAGGTGGGGCCCAGTAGAGACAAGGAGCCAAGGCAGTAGCTGGGGGAGGCCAGGAGAAGCAGTCCAAGGGGTGGTGCTGCTTGTGAGGACTCGTTTGTGCCAGCAGCCTGAGTGGGCAGCAGCTGTGCGCAGGTGAGGGGAGGCCAGGAAGCGCATGCCAAGAGCGCTCCTGCCAGCAGAGACAAGGCCGGGGCCGAGGGCAAGGGGAGGGGCAGGCCCAGGGCAGGGGGCTGCAAGGGCCATGCTGAGCTCCCTGCCCCTGCAGCAGCCGCACTGGCCCTCAGCAGATGTGCTGGCCAGCACGCACTGGGAGGTGCTGGCGTGCATCAGAGAGCAGCGAGGAGGGCGCTGGAGAGGGCCGGGGCGAGGCGGGTGGCAGAGCCCCATGCAGGGGCTGGCTGGGGGTCCCCTCTGCTGCAGCCACCGCATGCGGCGTGGCAGGAGGAGGGCTCCCTGTGCACCACGGGGCAGAGCCTGGCCCTGGGCTCTTCCTGACGTCCCTGCAGCTCCTGGCAGGCTGCGGTGAGGTGCCCCTCAGCCTTCCCTCCTGTGCTGCCAGGGCACACGGCTGCCTCCTGCCCAGCTCACTGCCCACCAAGAACGTCCGACAGGGCTGCTTCCCAAGCTGGGCCTTGCCCAGGCTCAGTCCCCTGCAGGGGCAAAAACTGGCCCTTGTCCTGGTGGCTTTTCATGGCCTTCCTCTCAATACATGCTCTTCTCATGCTTGATCTCTTTTACTGAATTCAGAGGCCTAGGAGAACTTTTTGGTACAGACTAATACAGAAAATACTTGGAGTCCCTCAGCCACATCTCTGCTTTTCCTCCACATTGCAGCTGGGCTCTTCAATCCCACAACCTCTGCTGTACCTGAAGAGAAATCATGAGAAAGAAGAGTCACAGAAAATGACTACCTGCTGGTTCCTTTATTTCCTTAATTAGCAAGAGCTTATCAGCACCTGTACATCAGGTCTCTGGGTTAAAATAAATAAATAAACAAATAAACAAATAAATAAATAAATAAAAGTTAGAAGAAGTGAGATAGAAGTGAGATGAAGAAAAAATACTTTAATTGGAATAATATTGCAAAGATTGAAAGGCAATTATGAAATACATGAACAAAGGTGTTTCTGCCTTGCCCGGGTATATGTGAGGAAGATGTGCAGGTACCTCATTGGTGGGGAAATGCTGTATATTCGAATAACATCCTCAGTGCCTCCTTTAGCTCCTTGTTCCTCGTGCTGTAGATGAGGGTTTCACTGCTGGAGGCAACGCTGAGTACAGAAATGAAACCGCCAGGTCCAGGGTTGGGGAGGTGATGGAGGGAGGCTTCAGGCAGGCAGCCATGGCAGTGATGCTACGCAGGGAGACCACTTTGACCCAAAACACAGCACATCTTTACACCTGCTGAGGGTGCACTCACTCTATTCCATCATCCAGGTCATTGACAAATAAGTTGAGCAGGACTGGACTCAGTGTAGATCCCTGGGGGACACTGCTGGCTACAGGCCTCCAACTAGACTCTGCTCCACTAAGCACAACCCTCTGAACTCTGCCATCCAGCCAGCTCACAATCCACCTCACTGACCACTCATCCATCCCACACTTCCTGAGCTGGCCTGTGAGGATGTTATGGGAGACAGTGCTGAAAGCCTTGCTGAAGTCAAGGTACACAACATCCACTGCTCTCCCTCACCCACTCAGCTAGTCACTCCATCATAGAAGGCTATCGAGTTGGTGAAGCACGGTTTCCCTTGGTGAACCCATGATGACTGCTCCTGATCACCTTCTTCTCCTCCACATGCTGGAGATGACCTCCAGGATGAGCTGTTCCATCGCCTTTCCAGGGATGGAGGTGAGGCAGACCGGCCTGTGGTTGCCTGGGGCCTCCTTCTTGCCCTTTTTGAAGAGCAGCATGACATGAGCTTTCTTCCACTCTTCAGGCACCTCTCCTGTTCTCCAAGACCTTTCAAAGATGATGGAGAGTGGGCCAGCAGTAACATCCGCCAGCTCCCTCAGCACTCATGGATGTATCCCATCGGGGTCCAAGGACTTTTGGGTGTCATGTTTGCCTAAGAGATCTCTGAGCTGATCCTCTTCAACCAAGGGAAAGTCCTCGTTTCTCTAGATTTCCTCCCTTGTCCCTAAGGTCAGAGATTCCAGAGGGCTGGTCTTAGCAGTGAAGAGTGAAGCAAAGAAGGCATTCAGTAATTCTGCCTTCCCTTTGTCCTTTGTCACCAGGGCACCCACCTCATTAAGCAGTGGGCCCACATTTTCCTTCCTCTTCCTTCTGCAACTGATGAGTTTGAAACAGCCCTTTTTGTTGTCCTTGACACCCCTTGCAAAATTTAACTCCAAATGGGCCTTGGACTTCCCTGTCGCTTCCCTGCATCCTCGGACAATGTCCCTATATTCTTCCCGAGTGGCTTGTCCCCTTTTCCACGTTATGTATGCTTTCTTCTTCCATTTCAGTCACCCCAGGATCTCCTTGATCATCCAAGCAGGTCTCCTGCCCCCTTTGCCTGACTTTTTGCTCACAGGAATACACAGCTCCTGAGCTTGGAGGACTTGGAGGTCAGTGCACTATTGCTGCCGGTGCACCGTTGTGGCAGCCATCAGCACCTGCTCTGCTTCGGCTCTCAGCAACCTCAAAACAGAAGGGTCCTGTGCGAGACCAGGCAAGGTAGACAACTATTTGACGTTCTCTCTATTCAAGGCAGTTATGCCAACAGCCCTCTGGTGCCCTTTTGCTTAGTTGTTTACCCTTGGAACAAGCCAGAAACACAGTCTGGAGGCATGTCGTTAGGGTTACCCAATGATGTTCATGTTACTCAGGAACTGTCATGACTGGCCCCAAAGAAAGAAGGGGAAGGTGCCCTGCCTTGTGCCCTCCACCAAGTGGATTCATGAGTGTCGTACCAGTAGCACCTCAAATAGTATTTATTGGTGCAGATTTAGGGAAAGCATCACAAGCCCATATTTGCTTTCCTAGTGGTAACTTAGAAGTTTCTTGCAACACGTAGTTGCTTTACAGGTAGGGATTTGTAGCAATTTGTAATAAAGACGTTCATGAAGACAGAGCAACGAGGTGTCCGTGTCCCTGTGTACTATGGAATCCTACCAACCTCCTGCTGCGATCCATGGGTGGGCTGACCCTCCTAGGGCCTGAGCATCGTTACTGTGATGCCCTTGGAGTGGTCCTCAGAGCTGCAGGAGCAACCACAGAGCTGGGGCTTGGTGACAGCCCTTTGCTGCAGAGAACAGACCCAGCCACAGGGGCTGGACCCTTCAGGTGCCCCAGTGCCATGAAACTGGCTTTTTTTCTGCTCAAGTCTGCTGCTCCCTCACACACAGCCAGGCTTGTGGCTCATCTCCCTGTGGAGGAGGACGAGGCATAGCACTGCAGGTGCGCGAGTAAGGGAGAAATACTCCACCTGTGGGAGGGCAGGGCTGGCGGGGAGGTGGCACAGGACAGGCACTGGCCTCTTTCTCCTATTCCCCACCCAGGGAGCCTTGAGACCGCAGGTCAGTGTCCGTACTGCCCACAGGTGCCTGCAGTCCTGTATCATCAGGATCGATCTTCTCTCCTTCTGTATGTAACATTTTTACTTTTTTCTCACAGTTTGGGGCCAGCATTGGTGGACCTGGTATCTGGCACTGCAAGGCTGTGTGTCACACCGTGGGTTTTTTTGGTGAGTTTTTCCCATTGCAGCAGCAGAGTAGCAGCTAATTGCTTCTGGAAGACAACTGAACAGTTTCTTCAGTGCATGCTTGAGCTCCTGGTTCCTCATGCTGTAGATGAGCGGGTTCACTGCTGGAGGCACCACCGAGTACAGAAATGACAACACCAGGTCCCTGGATGGGGAGGAGATGGAGGGGGGCTTCAGGTAGGCAAACAGGACAGTACTTACAAACAGGGAGAGCACGGCCAGGTGAGGGAGGCACGTGGAAAAGGCTTTGTGCAGGCCCTGCTCAGAGGGGATCTTCCGCACGGCCCTGAAGATCAGCACATAGGACAGCACAATGAAAACAAATCAACCAATACCTATACAGAAGCCGATTGCAGTAAGCCCAACTTCCCTGAGGTAGGCGTCTGAGCAGGAGAGCTTGAGGATCTGGGGGATTTCACAGAAGAACTGGTCCACAGCATTGCCTTGGCAGAGGGGCAGCGAAAATGTAGTGGCTGTGTGCAGGACAGCATTGAGAAAGCCACTGCCCCAGGCAGCTGCTGCCATCTGGGCACAAGCTCTACTGCCCACGAGGCTCCCGTAGTGCAGGGGCTTGCAGATGGCAACGTAGCGGTCGTAGGACATGACCGTGAGAACATAAAATTCTGCTGTAATCAAGAAGACAAAGAAAAAGACCTGTGCAGCACATTCTTGATAGGAGATGGCCCCGGTGTCCCAGAGGGCATTGGCCATGGCTTTGGGGAGAGTGGTGGAGATGGATCCCAGGTCGAGGAGGGCGAGGTTGAGGAGGAAGAAGTACATGGGGGTGTGGAGGCAGTGGTCGCAGGCTACGGCGGTGAGGATGAGGCCGTTGCCCAGGAGGGCAGCCAGGTAGATGCCCAGGAAGAGCCCGAAGTGCAGGAGCTGCAGCTCCCGCGTGTCTACGAATGCCAGCAGGAGGAACTCAGTGATGGATCTGCTGTTGGACATCTCCTAATTCTGGTCATGAGGTCCTGTACAAGGAGGAGAAAGGCAGTGATAATGTACCACAGGCATATCAGAGGAAAACTCTTTCCATTTTCTCACTTAAAATCACCAAAAATTGCCCATTTCCAGGCAGATATTTTGAAGGTCCCTTTTATTGATTCTGCCTGAGAGTGTCTCTGGGAGCAAGGGACTCATCTGTGGGCAATTCAAGAATCAGTCCTGCACTACAGCCAGAGGTAGTAGCATGGTAGTAACACGTTAACATTGGAAAAGAGGGCGGGCTACTCGAGAGGACTATAAGGATGTTGCGAGGCTGTGCAGGGACAATATTAGAAAGGCCAAAGCTCATCTGGAGCTCAATCTGGCTACTGCCGTTAAAGATAACAAAAAACGTTTTTACAAATACATCAACACAAAAAGGAGAACTAAGGAGAATCTCCATCCTTTACAGGGTGCGGGGGGAAACTTAGTTACAAAAGAGGAGGAAAAGGCTGAGGTGCTCAATGCCTTCTATGCCTCAGTCTTTAGCAGCAAGACCAGTTCTCTGGATACCCAGTACCCTGAGCTGGTGGAAGGGGATGGGGAGCAGGATGTGGCCCTCACTATCCATGAGGAAATGGTTTGAGACCTGCTACAACACTTGGATGTACGCAAGTCGATGGGGCCGGATGGGATTCACCCGAGGGTACTGAGAGAACTGGCGGAGGAGCTGGCCAAGCCGCTTTCCATTATTTATTGGCAGTCCTGGCTATCAGGGGAGGTCCCAGTCGACTGGCGGCTAGCAAACGTGACGCCCATCTACAACAAGGGGCGGAGGGTAGACCCGGGGAACTATAGGCCTGTCAGTTTGACCTCAGTGCCAGGGAAGCTCATGGAGCAGATTATCTTGAGTGTCAACACGCGACACTCGCAGGGCAAGCAGGCGATCAGGCCCAGTCAGCATGGGTTTATGAAAGGCAGGTCCTGCTTGACGAACCTGATCTCCTTCTATGACCAAGTGACGCGCTTGGTGGATGAGGGGAAGGCTGTGGATGTGGTCTACATTGTCTTCAGTAAGGCTTTTGACACCGTTTCCCACAACATTCTCCTCAGGAAACTGGCTGCTCGTGGCTTGGACTGGCGTACGCTTCGCTGGGTTAAAAACTGGCTGGATGGCCGGGCCCAAAGAGTTGTGGTGAATGGAGCCAAATCCAGTTGGAGGCCGGTCACTAGTGGAGTCCCCCAGGGCTCAGTGCTGGGGCCGGTCCTCTTTAATATCTTTATCGATGACCTGGATGAGGGGATTGAGTGCACCCTCAGGAAGTTTGCAGATGACACCAAGTTAGGTGCGTGTGTCCGGCTGCTCGAGGGTAGGAAGGCTCTGCAGGAGGATCTGGATAGGCTGGACCGATGGGCTGAGGTCAACTGCATGAAGTTCAACAAGGCCAAGTGCCGGGTCCTGCACCTGGGGTGTAACAACCCCAAGCAGCGCTACAGGCTGGGAGATGAGTGGTTGGAAAGCTGCCTGTCAGAGAAGGACCTGGGAGTACTGGTTGATAGGCAGCTGAATATGAGCCAGCAGTGTGCTCAGGTAGCCAAGAAGGCCAACAGCATCCTGGCTTGTATAAGAAGCAGTGTGGCCAGCAGGTCTAGGGAAGTGATTGTCCCCCTGTACTCGGCTCTGGTGAGGCCGCACCTCGAGTACTGTGTTCAGTTTTGGGCCCCTCACTACAAGAAGGACATGGAGGTGCTCGAGAGAGTCCAGAGAAGGGCAACAAAGCTGGTGAGGGGTCTGGAGAACAAGTCTTACGCGGAGTGGCTGAGGGAGCTGGGATTGTTCAGCCTGGAGAAGGGGAGGCTCAGGGGAGACCTCATCGCTCTCTATAGGTACCTTAAAGGAGGCTGTAGTGAGGTAGGGTTTGGTCTATTCTCCCACGTGCCTGGTGACAGGACGAGGGGGAATGGGCTAAAGTTGCGCCAGGGGAGTTTTAGGTTGGATGTTAGGAAGAACTTCTTTATTGAAAGGGTTGTTAGGCATTGGAATGGAGTGCCCAGGGAGGTGGTTGAGTCACCATCCCTGGAGGTCTTTAAGAGACGTTTAGATGTAGCCCTTAGTTATATGGTTTAGTCGTGGACTTGTTAGTGTTAGGACAGAGGTTGGACTAGGTGATCTTGGAGGTCTCTTACAACAAAGACGATTCTGTGATTCTGTGATTCTGTGATTCTGTAGGAAGTTTGCCTGGTTCCTGGGGAGCAGCACCACTGCTCGTATGGCATCCCTCGTGGTGCCCAGGCCCTCCTCCTCCTGGGCACTGCTCACTCAGCAGGGTCCCAGTCTGCCCTAATGTGTGGGGTTCCTCTTCGTCTGCTGCAGGACTGGGCTCTTCTCCTTGTAAAGGTCAAGATGTTTCTGTAGGCAAAATCCCGCAGTTTCTCAAGGTTCTCCTGGACAGATGCTCCATTCTGTCATCTGTTAATGTCTGCAGACAGACAGTTCAACCTTCGTGTGATTGTGCTATCTCTGACAAGACAGCAGCATCAGGAGCCGCAGGAAAGTTTGGATAATAGAGGAGTAACCAGCTGAATTGAATTGCAGCACAGAGTCACAGAAGGGCAGGGGATGGAGGACTGCCAGGTTCTACCTCCTCTGTGCTTCCTTCTCACACATGCTGTCAGTTTGTCTGGAGCTGTGTCCTGAATGTTATGGGGCTGTGCAGGTCAAAATTAGAAGGGCCAAAGCCCAGCTGGAGCTCATTCCGTCTGTTACTGTCAAAGACAATAAAAACACTTTTACATAAATACTTTAATAAAGGAGGATTAAAGAGAATCATCATCCTTTAATGGATGTGGTGGGAAACCTGGTGCCAAGAGATGAGGTAAAGGCTGAGGCACTTAATGCCTTCTTTTTCTCAGGCTCTAGCAGCAAGACCAGTTGTTCCCCTGAACATCCCCTGGCCTCCTCATGGCCAGTGCCACTCTTCCAAGGTGCACATTGTGGCAGAGAAAGAGCTCTCCTGCTCTTTCCTACTACCAAAGAAAGATCCATCAGGGTGGCAACCACTCCTGAAGCAGGCATCCCAACCCATCAGGCTCCTTGCGGCCTGTCAGCCAAGCAGACAGAAGTCACCTCACCAGCATCTCCCAAGGCCTGGGCCTGCTGCTGGCCTTGCAGCTTCTTGGCTAGACACAGCCAAGCCTTGGGCCTCCTGCTGTCCAGTGCTGGACTCAAGCAGAAGGGACAGGACAACCCCTGTGCGGGCCTTCTTTCTGTCTGTGCCCTCCTGGGGATGGAGGCAGAGGGGATCCCACAGGCAGCATGCCAAGCAGGGGCCTTCTGCTGGCCTGGCAGGGCCACTGGCAGATGTCAGCCCCAAAGTGCACATCCCAGGGAGAAGCCAAGGCTGACCTGCCACCTCCAGACACAAGGCACCTCACAGTCCCTTTGCGTGACACGTTCCTGCTGCTGCCCTATCAGCTGCAGAGACAGAAGTGACCTCCCCGTCACTGCCCCAGTCCCATTCCTCCTGCTGGGGCAGGAAATCCTGAGGCAGAGCTGACCTCTCTTAAGCCCCCTTGGTACCTGTTTTTCACATTCTGGGTTAGAGATTAAGCAAAGTTTTATTGGGAGTGTTTGGTGTTCTGCTTGTGGTGCCAGGTCTGTGGTTAAGGTATGGACAAGATCTGTGGTTTAGGGTTTTTTAGGTCTCCCAAGAAGTCTACGGTTAAATAGAGCGTTTTAATGCTAGTGTTAAGGGACGGGATCAGGGTGAACAAGAGAGAAAATGAATTCCTTTCTGAGTGTTGCAGTAGCATTTAGGTTTAGGGATTAAAATTCCTGGTTCAAGTATGGTAAGGGCCATATGTGACTGTTTTAAGTCAGTGTTACCGCAGCATCTACATTACATGAATCCTCTTACCTGTACGAAGTCATTAATTTCAGCTGGCCAAGCTCTTCTTCCCACCCCAAAATCTCACATCTCTCTTGTCCAGGCTGCTCCTGACCTCCCCATATCTTATTGGGATCAGCTTTCTGATGGCAGGGTTTGGATGTTAGTTGTTCATGTATGGCATTAAGGGACTACGGCGAACATTTCTGGGTGAGAGCTTAAGCAACTATTGAGTGGGAGAGTTTGGTGTTGGGCTTGGGGTGTCAGGTCTGTGGTTAGGGTATGTGCAAGCTCTTTGGTTTAGCATTTTCTTTAGGTCTGCAAGAATACTAGAGTTTATTAGAGAATTTAAATGCTAGTGTTAAGGGCAGGGATCAGGGTGAGCAAGAGAGTAAAGGTAAGGGAAAGGTGTTATGGACTAATTTTGGCTCAAGGGATATTGTGGTCAAAACTTAGAGCAGTGGATTCCTGTCAGGGTGTGGAGTGGCATTTAGATTTAGGTATTAATGTTACAAGTTAAAATAGGGTAAGGGCCTCACATGACTGCTTTAAGTCTGCGTTATGGTGGGATCGACATTACCTGAGCATTCTTACCTCTCCAAAATCATTAGCTTCTGCTGGCCAAGCTCCTCTTCCCTCCCCCAGATCAAACATCTCTCCTTGCCAGGCTTCTCCTGACTTCCCCGTATCAGTCATCTACTTAGGGACAGCTTTCTGATGGCTTTCATGAACTCAGAGTATCTGTCTCACCTCGGTTGGCTACTCTGCTCCTGAGAAAGGAGCAGCTCCCAAGCCAGCACGGAGAAGGACACAAAGGCTGTAGGAGCACCCTGCACAATGTGCCCAGCAGCTCTGCACCACCACAAAAGCAGCCCTGAAGGATGAGTTCAGGCAAAAGCGAATACCTCTAACATGACAACCCCAATCCAAGACCTCTTCCTCTATGGGGTCTACAAGGTACTTAGGAAGAGAGGATCTCACAAACTGTGTGCAGAGCAGATGCATCTGCTGGCCTATCATGGAGACCAGCAGATGTGAGCCTAAAGGCACAGATTCCAGCCAGGAGCCAAGGGATGACCTGTCATCTGCTTCGGAAAAAAGTCACCTCACCGGCCACTTAACAGCCATTAGCTTCCTGCTGGACTTGGAGCTTCTGAGGCACCACTGCCCTTGTAATACCATACCTACAAAACACCCCCTCTTTGGGCCAGAATCTGCCCAGGTAAAAGAGATCTGGTTGTGATCCTTCCAGCCCATGGCACACCTCCTGGGCTCCCAGCCTCTCTGACACACAGGAGCCAGTGCCATGCCAGTTCTGGGAGGTGCTAGGGCAGGAGGGACCTTGCAGTCAAATCACTCGCCAGACTCCTTGGCTGGGGCTGCTGCGTGCCCTGGGGCTGCAGAGCTCTCCACTGCCTGCTCACCGCAGACTGAGCCCTTGAGCTGTGGTGAGTCCACCTCGGAGGAGATCCCCCCTTAGGAGGGAAGTGCTGCAGCGCAGGCCGGCTGTGCCACTGCCGTGCCCACTGCCTGTCCCTGCCTGCAGTCCCAGCACAGCCCCACAGCAGCACTGGCACCAAGCTACAGGAGCAGCCGGGCCTGACCCCACCAGCAGGGCTCAGCACCAGAGGGGGGCAGTGGCAAGAGAGCAGCTCGGCATGCCCCAAGCGCTGGTGCTCCCTGGCCGTGCTGCTGGGATGGGACTCTTTTCCTCTGCAGCCCTGCACATGGCACTGCCCCTGCAGAGCCAGAGCAGCTCTCACAGGAAGGACGTCACACAAGGAAGGCAGTGCAGGCTCCTTTCTTTTATTTAAATTCACAGAGGGCCTGGCTCCTCATATACAGAATCTCTGAGCTATACTCGAAAGGTACACACTGTAGAAGAAATGAGATGAATCGTATCAATTTAATGGGCAACTTTAGCCGCATTAAAACAAAGTCCTGTAATGAAAACATTCATAAATACAGAAACAAAAAAATAATTATATATACAATATTAGTTAATAATATTCTTGTAGTCATTGATATTATTAGTCATCTGCAGACGTAGAATGGAAATGTATTGCTTCTGAAAAACATCTAGTCATCAATTTCCAGAGCACATCCTTGAGCTCCTTGTTCCTCATGCTGTAGATGAGGGGGTTCAGTGCTGGAGGCACCACTGAGTACAGAACTGCCACCAGCGGGTCCAGGGATGGGGAAGAGATGGAGGGGGGCTTTAGGTAGGCAAACATGACGGTGCTGACAAACAGGGAGACCACAGCCAGGTGAGGGAGGCACGTGGAAAAGGTTTTGTGCCGGCCCTGCTCAGAGGGCATCCTCAGCACTGCCCTGAAGATCAGCACATAGGACAGCACAATGAAAACAAAGCAGCCAAAAAATAAAGAAACACTACACACAAGTGCCCCAACTTCCCTGAGGTAGGCGTCTGAGCAGGAGAGCTTGAGGATCTGGGGGATTTCACAGAAGAACTGGTCCACAGCATTGCCTTGGCAGAGGGGCAGGGAAAATGTAGTGGCCGTGTGCAGGACAGCATTGAGAAAGCCACTGCCCCAGGCAGCTGCTGCCATCTGGGCACAAGCTCTGCTGCCCACGAGGCTCCCGTAGTGCAGGGGCTTGCAGATGGCAACGTAGCGGTCGTAGGACATGATGGTGAGAAGGGAATATTCAGCTGACATCAAAAATACAAACAGAAAGACCTGTGCAGCACACCCTTGATAGGAGATGGCCCTGGTGTCCCAGAGGGCATTGGCCATGGCTTTGGGGAGAGTGGTGGAGATGCAGCCCAGGTCGAGGAGGGCGAGGTTGAGGAGGAAGAAGTACATGGGGGTGTGGAGGCGGTGGTCGCAGGCTACGGCGGTGAGGATGAGGCCGTTGC
Organism: Anser anser; assembly: GCF_964211835.1. NCBI lineage: Eukaryota > Metazoa > Chordata > Aves > Anseriformes > Anatidae > Anser > Anser anser. Next base: position 4,261,694 of record NW_028154148.1, read on the forward strand.
CCAGGAGGGCAGCCAGGTAGATGCCCAGGAAGAGCCCGAAGTGCAGGAGCTGCAGCTCGCGCGTGTCTGCGAATGCCAGCAGGAGGAACTCGCTCACAGAGCTGCTGTTGGGCATTTGCTTACTCTGGACACTGTTGTCTGTTGAAAAGGAGAAGGCAGAAAAAAGTTAGAACAGACTTCTCTGAGGAAAACCTGTTGCAGTTCTTACAGCAGTCTCATCCAACCCTCTCTCTTTGCAGGAGTACCTTTCTGCAGCTCTCCTGCTTGAGCTGCGGCTGGTGCTGTCTGAGAGTGGCACTGGGAGCAGGGGCTGCTGTGGGCTCCAGAGCAGTCCTTCCTGCTGTGCAGCAGGCTGGTAGCAGGAACATAGGGGAAACTCAAGTTCAATCCACTTATGAGATCTATAAACTTTGCAGTGTTGTTCCAAAGAACTCATGCAACCAATGTACAGCAAGGCAAATATTCCTATGCTTAGGACAGTGATCACACTCTTGTGTTTCCCAATATAGTGGAGACTGCTTAAAGCAGAGAAGCCCCAGTCCCAGTTCATCTGGACAGAATTCTCACCTTGTCTCTTGGTGCCTGAGCAGGATCTCAGCTCTTCCCTCCTATCCAGGGCTGCAGAGGCCTCACTCCAGCTGCCCACAGACAGCCATCCAGCAGCACGGACATGGCCTTAGCACGGAGGTGTCTCCTCCTCGGGGATCCTGGATAACACAAGGATGGCATGATAGAGCTGCATCCTGCTGGAGAGCAGCCTCCAGCCCAGAAGAACACCCCACAGACAGACATGAATATCTGCAAACCGGCCTGTTCCAATATCCCATCTGCATCCCCTGCAGTATCTGGAGGAGGATTGGCCACTCCAATCTTGGCTGACCAGGGGCAGCTGGGTTATGACACTCCAAGGGGCTTCTGCCAGACTTCCTCACCTCGCAGTGCCATCCAGCACGACTCCCAGAGCCTACTGCATTGCCCACTGCCCTCCCAGAAACAAGACCCAGCACGAGACCCTTCCAGGACGGGCAGCTGCATGGCCCTGCAGCCAGAGACGTACCTTGTCAAGGGCTGTGCAGATTTCTCCTGCAGGCAGCTCTCAGCATCCTCCCACTGCCAACTGCCTCCAAGCCCTCTCTCCTTCTCTCCTGTCCCCGTGCCAGCTGCGGTCAGAGCCCCCAGCCCTGCTGCGCTGTGCAGAGGAGCTGCTCCTGGGCACAGCTGTCTCTCTGCACCAGGGCCCTCTTGCCACGAGCTCTCTCTGTCCCACGAGCCCGGCCCAGCTCAGCACCAGACGCCCAGCCCAAGGCATTGGAATCCCCCCTCGGGGGGCTTTGCTGAGGAGCCCACGAACCTCAGGCACTGAGAGACAATTGAAGACATCTCTGAAAAAGTCCAAGTCAGAGGCAAGTTTCCTGCAGTGTCCCCCTGAGGGCCAGCCCTGACACAGCCTCCCTTGGAGCTCGTTAGAGCAGAGCATTGGAGGCAGTGACGACAAGGAGACAAAGGCAGTGTGAAGGTGACACTGGCGAGGAGGCAATGAGGCCCTGGTTCTTTACCGATAAGCTGTCTCCTCCTAGGCCTCGGTGGCAGAGAAAACAGCCAGAGCCATGGACACAAAGCCCTGGGTCCTGTTGGGACTTTCAGCCCTGTCACAGCCCTTACTGCTCTCCACAACAGGCTAACCTAGGCACTCTCAAAGCTGCACATCTTTCCTGAAGGATGTAGACATTTTTCCCTGTGGTGTCTCACCAGATCTGAGCTGAGTCTGATAACTCAGATCTTCTTGGTGGCCATGCTCCTCATAAGGCAGCTCTGTAGGAAGCTGGCCTGGTTCCTGGTGAGCAGCACCACTGCTCGTATGGCATCCCTCGTGGTGCCCAGGCCCTCCTCCTCCTGGGCACTGCTCACTCAGCAGGGTCCCAGTCTGCCCTCATGTGTGGGGTTGCTCTTCCTCCATTGCACAACCTCATTCTTCCTGCGACTGTCAAGAGATTTCTCTAGGCAAATTCATGCAGTTTCTCAATTTGCCCCTAGACAGATGCTCCATTCTGTCAGCTGTTAATGTCTATATGCAGATGACTCACCGTAATTGTGCTATATTTGACAAGACAGCAGCATCAGGTGCTGCAGCGAAGTTTGGATAATAACGGAGTTACCAGCTGAATGGAACTGCAGCACAGAGTCACAGAATGGTAGGGGATGGAAGGCTGCTAGGTCCCAGCTTTTCTCTGTTTCCTTGTCACACATGCTCTCTTTTTGCCTGGAGCGGTGTCCTAAATGTTGTGAGGCTGTGCAAGGCAAAGTTAGAAGGGCTAAAGCTCTAGTCTCACTCAGTCTGGCTATTAGTTTCTAAGACAGTAAAAAAGTTTTCTAATAAATAAAAAATTAAAAAGGAAGATTAAGAAGTGTCTTCGACCTTTATTGGATGTGGGAGGAAGCCTAGTGAGAAGTGATGAGGAAAAGGCTGAGTTACTTAATGACTTCTTTGCCTCAGTCTTTACCAGCTGGACCATTTGTTCCCCTGGTACTCAGCCCCCAGAGCTGGTAGATAGGGACACCAAGAGGGCAATGGGGGGACACTTTTCTCCACTTCTTCACTCTCCATTTCTACTTCACCTCCTCCTTCTCCTCCAGGATAATTACGCTAGCTCTTCAAAGCTTTGAATATCCTTGGGATGGTCAAACCAGCATGTTCCCATTGTGATGTCTCCTGAATGTGTTTCAGGCTTTGTTTAACATTAACCAACTTATTATTAATGCCCTCCAGAGATCTGCCCCAAGGCAGGAGAGCTAAGAGTGGCAGGGATTGTGGGAGGATACGAGCAGGCACCTTGATCAGTGGGCACCTCCAGTGCTTTGGAACTTCACTCCTGAACAAGTGCAGAATTCTAGAAAAAATGGTGAAATGCTTGAAAAAGGGTTGTCATCAGCCTGGCAATTCCAAAGAGACACAAATCACTGCAATGTGCAACTTGGCCTGTGCTTACTGAGCTGCAGTCAGTGCCACTCCAACCCTTGTGACAGGCCCCACAGCCGCTGCAACTCCTCTTAATGGGCTTGCAGCCACAGCAACTCCTACAATGGGCCGTGCAACCACTCCAAACCCCTGCAACAGGCCATGCAGCCTGAACAAGTCCTGTGATGGGCCCTGCAGCCCCAGCAACTCCTGCAACAGGCCCTGCAGCCACTCCAACGGCTGTGATGGGCTTCAGGTCTGGGCCAGAGAACCAACCTGTGCCACTATTGATTGCTCCTATATGTGAGAGAAAACAATGTATGTGAAAGTCAGGGTTTTTAAAAAGGAAAGAAACTCCTACCCAGACAAGAAAGGAGGAAGAAGACGTGGAATGTTACGGTAAAGTTGGGCCATCCTGGAAGCAGAAGGGCAAAGAGAAAGAGATCATAACAACATCAGTAACCACAGCATCTCTATTCCAGGGTGAGCTAGGAGATTTGTGGAAAGATTTCAGCCATCATCTAAGTGAGCACATTGCCACCTGGCTGCTGGGAGAAAGGGGCCAATAGCCTGGAATTAGAGGGCAGGGATGCAAAGCAGCTGGGATCCCCCTCTAGGGAAGGGGTGACTGACAAACAATTGGAAAATGGGCAGAAGGAACATACTCCTGTCAGGTGTGAAGGAAAGGTATCCCCTGAAGGAAGATCTTGTATGTCAACCAGGCAAGTGGACGACAGTGGAGTTGGGTATCTGGTGCCCGATGGAATTAGTCATGCTGGAGGTGATATATAAAAACCTAGCCAATGAACAATTATCCAAAGATCCTGATGAAGTAAAGTGTACATGATCTATGTGGTGGAAGTTTGTATAGAGTGGTGCACCATGTGCATCCATGCACCATGGATCATCATATGCCATCTCATTGGCAGAAATGACCTGGAAAGGCCAAGAGAAACCCAGAGTGGATGAATCAGCTAGCCAACACTGGCAGTATGAAGGAAGTCTCTCTTCTTCCTCATGGGCCTGCATTTTAGCTGTGGATAAACTTTCTCAAGAGGTCCAGGAAGAACAAGAGAATGCATCTTTCTCCCTACCTGTAGAAACCAATATGTAAGCAGCCGGGTGTAAGTAAAAGAACGTTGCTCAAGAAAGAGAAATGAGTGGGTACACACCATGTGCCAACATGTGGTTCTGCCACGGAGAGGACATGAGAAAATGGGATGGAAAATCTACCTCCATCCTAGAGGCACGAGTCCATGAATTGCAAGGAAATGCAATCACAAAAAGGGGTTCTTCTGAGAAAATTGCTGTTCCAGTTTCTATCAGGCAGTCCGCCAGACAGAGTAGTCATAGAATCATAGAATGGTTTGTGTTGGAAGGGACCTCAAAGATCTTCAAGTTTCAAACCCCCTGTCATAGGCAGGGTCACCACCCACTAGATCCGGTTGCTCAGGGCCTCATCTAACCTAATGAATGAATACTATGAGCAGGACTAGAGGCACCTGGCCTCCAGCCACAGGGAGGATAGGGACAATCGGGCTTATTGGACTTTGAGGATTCCATGGCCTGGCACATAAGACCCACAGAAGATATAAGGCTCTAGTGGGCACAGGTGCACAGCATACCCTAAAAACCTACTCCACTGTGGTACACCATGGGCTGCCGGGGACAGCCTGCTTCACCATGGACCTCACCACGGGCCACAGAGGACTTCTGCTCCGGCTCCTGGAGCACCTCTCCCCCTCCTTCTTCACTGACCTTGGTGTCTGCAAGGCTGTTTCTCACTCCTCTCTCTCTCCCAGATGCTATTCCCCAGCACTTTTTCCCCTTTCTTAAATATGCTCTCACAGAGGTGCAAACAACATCACTTATTGGCTCAGGTCTGGCCGGTGTCGGGGCCCTTATCTGACATGGGGCAGCTTCTGGATTCTTCTTGTAGAAGCCACCCCTATGGCTCCCCCACTACCAAAACCTTGCCACGTAAACCCACTACAGGCCCAGAACAATGACAATCCTTTGAACAAATTCAATGGAAGATAGTTCCTGCTGTAGCTCTGGGGCGAGTCGGAGCAGGACAGGATGTAAAACTTGTGCTCTACACGGCACCTCAGGAGAATCGCCCTGCCTGGAGCCTCTGGCAGAAAGTACCAGGGGAGATGTGAGGTTGACCCCTAGGGTTGTGGAGTCAGGGATAGTGAGGATGCAAGGCCCACTATACTTTGCCTGAAAAGTGATGTTGGCAGCATATGAAGGGGTTGGGGCTGCTATGGAATTGGTTCATACTGAAGCACAGCTCCTCTTGGCACCCTGACGGCTGGCACTGGGTTGGAAGTTCCAAGGGAGGGTCCCTTCTACACATCATGCACCTTCTGCTCCACAGAGTGAGCGGGTTGCACTGATTACACAGCAGGCTCCGACAGGAAACCCCAGTCTTGGAGTCTTGGAAGTGATCATGGACTGTCCAGAGGGCAGGGACTTGGAAATGTCGCCAGAGGAGGAGGTGACTAATGTAGAAGAGGTCTCTCTGATAAACTCCCGGAAGATCACAGAATATCCTGTTCACTGATGGGTCTGCTCAAATAGTGGAAAAGCCATCCCTCTAAAATGTCTGTTGAGTTCAGTCAGTCCATGAATTTGGGCTCCATCTGTCATCACAGTCCTTCACAACAAAAGAGGCGGTGTGTGGTGTTGCATTGTTGTATGCTGAGGCCAGCTCTGGTTCCATCAACGCTGCCCTTCTCGGGTGCTGTCACCACTGCCCCTTACCTGGTTTTCCTTCTCTGGGCCCTTCTGCTTGGTGAAACACATCCGGTTTTCCTACACATCACGGTTACATTCACATTTCCTTTGTCTCCTTGTCCTCACTGCCTCCAGTGTTCTGTTCCAACAAGCTCCAACAAAGGCTATGTCAGTGCTGGCCCAGGAGAAGCAGGGCACCATGAGGGATTCCATACGATCAGTGGTGCTGCTCAGCAGGAACCAGGCCAAGTTCCACCAGGGCTGCCTTACGAGGAGCAAGGCCACCAAGAAGATCTGAGGTATCAGACTCAGCTCAGATCCGGTGAGACACCACACGGACAAGGGACTACAGCCAGCAGAGAAAGAGGTACAAGTGTGGGAGTCCCTAGGACAGCCTGGTGTCGAGAGGAGCAAGGGATGTAGGAAGGCTGAAAGTCCCAACAGGACCCAGGGCTTTGTGTCCATGGCTCTGGCTGTTGTCTCTGCCACTGAGGCCTACGAGGAGACAGCTTCTCGGTAAAGCACCAGGGCCACATTTTCTCCTCGCCCCACCCATGAACCAGGCAGGGCTCGTACCATTCTGCTGCACTTGGCCATGCACATCCCCATCTCCTCCTGCCCCACGAAGAGCCCTGAGCAGTGTGTGAAGGGAAAGGATCTCCCTTCCCAGTGGCTGGGGGTCAAGGCCTGGCCCTTGTGCTTGGTGAAACACATCCAGTTTGGAAAAGTGACATCAGGGTCACCTTCACAGTGCCTTTGGCTCCCTGTCCTCCCTGCCTCCAATGCTCTTCTCTAACGAGCTCCAAGGGAGGCTGTGTCAGTGCTGGCCCTCAGGGGGACACGGCAGGAAACTTGCCTCTGACTTGGACTTGTTGAGAGATGTCTTCAATTGTCTCTCAGTGCCTGAGGTTTGTGGGATCATCACCAAAGCCCCCCGAGGGGGGATTCCAATGCCTTGGGCTGGGCGTCTGGTGCTGAGCTGGGCCGGGCTCGTGGGACAGAGAGAGCTCGTGGCAAGAGGGCCCTGGTGCAGAGAGACAGCTGTGCCCAGGAGCAGCACCTGTGCACAGCGCAGCAGGGCTGGGGGCTCTGACCGCAGCTGGCACGGGGACAGGAGAGAAGGAGAGAGGGCTTGGAGGCAGTTGGCAGTGGGAGGATGCTGAGAGCTGCCTGCAGGAGAAATCTGCACAGCCCTTGACAAGGTAAGTCTCTGGCAGCAGGGCCATGCGGCTACAGTTGCCAGAAGGGTCTTCTACAGCTGGCACATCTGATTCCTGATGCCATCTGTCGGGATAGTTGTCTCTCTGTTTCTCTAGCAAAGTGTAGAAGAAGCTGTAGAGAATGGCATTTATAAGAGGAAATTTCGAAGGGAAGACAGAGGCTTGGTTTATCTGAAGGGAAAGGCTTTTTTGGATTCTCTGCTTTCAGATTCCTGCAGTGGAGGGGAATCTGAGTGAATCTGAGCACACAGCTTGTGGGATGGGTCTGTGAGCATGGACAGGGAGGAGACGTGGGGACACAGAAGTGGCTCGCAGCAGGGACACGGGCAGGCAGCAGGGACATGAGCAGGCGGTGAGAGGGAGCTGCTGCCAGAAATGCTGTGCGAGGGAGGGCTCAGGCACCTCCCAGCCATCCCCTGCAGGGCAGGCACCTTCCCTGGGACACCCCCTGCTCTCCTCTGCCACCAGCACAGCCTCTGCCCTCAAGCCCCCGCTGTCCCCAGCAGGAGCTGCCTCCTCTGCAGGCAGAGCTGCAGCACAGGAGGGTGTGCTGAGTGTCCGTCTGTCCCTCCCTGGCCTTGCCTCCCCTGGCAGCAGCACGCTGCCATTCCTCCTGGCTTCTCCACCTGGCCGTGCTGCTGCTGCTCTTGTTCCCAGGCTGCCTGGGGATGGGGGTTTCACCTGCCCTTGGAGTGAGCCCTCGGGGTGCTTGGGGGAAGGGCAGTACAGGGACAGGGTGAGGGGTCTGGAGATGGGCACTTGGAGCCTGGATTCCTCTGCACTCAACAGTCTTCAAGTTCTTCTCAGGAGAACCTCCTTAGCGGAATTGTCCAGCAGTCAAAGAAATGCCAGCAGAGTGCAGCTGAAACCAATGCAGGAAAGGGATCTGCCAACTGTCTGCATGCAATTGGGCAAGTGCTTTGAGGGAGTTAATTGAGAAATGGGAATGGTTTTCTCAGATCACTGTGGTATGTTATTGCTGTATTGCAGTTCCTTTGGCAGGACCCCATGCCCAGAACCAGCAAATGCCCAACAGCAGCTCTGTGAGCGAGTTCCTCCTGCTGGCATTCGCAGACATGCGCGAGCTGCAGCTCCTGCACTTCGGGCTCTTCCTGGGCATCTACCTGGCTGCCCTCCTGGGCAGCGGCCTCATCCTCACCGCCGTAGCCTGCGACCACCGCCTCCACACCCCCATGTACTTCTTCCTCCTCAACCTCGCCCTCCTCGACCTGGGCTGCATCTCCACCACTCTGCCCAAAGCCATGGCCAATGCCCTCTGGGACACCAGGGCCATCTCCTATCAAGGATGTGCTGCTCAGGTCTTTTTCTTTCTCTTCTTCATATCAGCAGAATATTATACTCTTACTGTCATGTCCTACGACCGCTACGTTGCCATCTGCAAGCCCCTGCACTACGGGAGCCTCGTGGGCAGCAGAGCTTGTGCCCAGATGGCAGCAGCTGCCTGGGGCAGTGGCTTTCTCAATGCTGTCCTGCACACGGCCACTACATTTTCCCTGCCCCTCTGCCAAGGCAATGCTGTGGACCAGTTCTTCTGTGAAATTTCCCAGATCCTCAAGCTCTCCTGCTCAGACACCTACCTCAGGGAATTTGGGGCACTTGTATTTAGTTTTTCTTTAGCATTTGGCTGTTTTGTTTTCATTGTGGTGTCCTATGTGCAGATCCTCAGAGCCGTGCTGAGGATGCCCTCTGAGCAGGGCCAGCACAAAGCCTTTTCCATGTGCCTCCCTCACCTGGCTGTGGTCTCCCTCTTTCTCTGCACTGCCATGTTAGCCTACCTGAAGCCCCCCTCCATCTCTTCCCCATCCCTGGACCTGCTGGTGGCAGTTTTATATGTGGTAGTACCTCCAGCAGTGAACCCCCTCATCTACAGCATGAGGAACCAGGACCTGGAAGCCACACTGAAGAAAATGATTCTAGTGGTAATATTTACTTAGCAATAAATTGGCTGTCTCCCTTTTCTAGTTTTATTCAAGTTAATCTCAGGCAATTCTTGACCTTTAGGTACGTATTCTTTAAAACTCTGTTTGCAGATAAATATTTGTTTTCATTTCTCTTTTCCAGATGACCAACCCTCTGTGTGACCTAGAGAATGTGTTTATTTCTAAATGACACCTGCCCTCTGTTGTGGCATCTCGGTACTAAAAGTGAAGTTCCTCAGTGCTCAGGGCTCTTCTTCCCAAAGCGGAGTGCAGAAGATGCTCAGGGAATGCCAGGCTCAAGGCCTCACTCTTGTGCTTGGGTGCCACCTGGACACAGGGGCATGAGGGCATGGGGTGGGGGGTGAGGGAATCAGGGCTGGACTGAGTCGTCACTGGCGGATTCCCAGTGCCCCTGGAGGCCCTGACCAGTCAAGAAGCGGCTTCCTGGGATTGAAATGTGATAGGGCTGGCGGCATCAGGGAGGTATCGGGAGCCACCAGGATACCCTAAGGGTTCTCCTGGGATGCCGTGTGCCTTGTGTTGGGTGGGCAGCGAGTGGGTCTTCACAGTAAAGCCAAGCCAGAGGATGCACGGGCTGATGGGAGCTCTGCAATGCCAGGACACACAGCGAGGCCACAGCACAAAGGTCTCAGAGGCCTTTAGAGTGAACAAGCGGAAAGGGCCAAAACTGGGTGACCGGGCAAGGGCAGGGGAGTGGGGAGAGGTGGGCAGGGGCTGGTCTGGGCTGGGCAGTGCCCGGCAGAGGGCACCAGCAGCGTCAGGGAGCGGTGGCAGCATGCAGGGGAGGGCTCCCAGCAGGGCTTGGTGCTGCAGAGCCAGGGCTGGGGAAGGGAGCCCAGAGCTGCAGGGGCAGGGGACACGAGGCCGCTCGGGGCCCTTGCTGGCCTGGGCAGAGCAGGAAGGGGGCCCAGGGCATTCGTTCCCTCACCGCAGCCTGCCACGACCTGCATGGCGCTCACGGAGCGTCCAGGGCCAGGCTCTGCGCCGTGGTGCACAGGGAGAGGGCAAAGCCTCTCTGAAAAAGAGGCTGAAACTGAAAAAGGTCCCTCCGCTGCCCCATGGTGTGACAGGGCCAGGGTTGGAAACATTACCTTTATTTGATGTAGTTTTTGTGTAATTTGCATTGGTGATGGCGCGAAAAGACGCTTCCTTCACCAGTGATGTACATCCTTCTTCATGTTAGGACACAACTCAATGTCCTTCACTCTGCTTTATCTCACAGATGAACTGGATTAGGTCTCCTTGATTATTCTGAGGCACAATGCAATGCTTTTTGCCTTCTGACACTCCAGTACAATATGTGTGACTTTCCCTTACTCTGCACATTGACCTGACGGGTCATTTCACATTTTTCACTTTCAAAACCCTAGTTGGATGGGGACCATTTCCAAAGGGGGGCAAGCTGATAGGTTCTGGCTCAGCCATTTGAAGCGTGCTGTACTTGAGTATCACAGTACCACAGTATCACAGATTTCTAGGTTGGAAGAGACCTCAAGATCATCGAGTCCAACCTCCGACCTAACACTAAGTACTCCACTAAACCATATCGCTAAGCTCTACATCTAAACGTCTTTTAAAGACCTCCAGGGATTGTGACTCCACCACCTCCCTGGGCAGCCCGTTCCAATGCTTAATAACCCTTTTGGTAAAAAGTACTTCCTAACATCCAACCTAAAACTCCCCTGTCGCAACTTTCGCCCATTCCCCCTCATCCTGTCACCAGGCACGTAGGAGAACAGACCAACCCCCACCTCTTTACAGCCTCCTTTAAGGTAACTGTAGAGAGCGATAAGGTCGCCCCTGAGCCTCCTCTTCTCCAGGCTGAACAAGCCCAGCTCCCTCAGCCGCTCCTCGTAAGACTTGTTCTCCAGACCCCTCACCAACTTGGTCGCCCTTCTCTGGACTCGCTTGAGCATGTCCATGTCCTTCCTGTAGCGAGGGGCCCAAAACTGAACACAGTACTCAAGGTGCGGCCTCACCAGAGCCGAGTACAGGGGCACAATCACTTCCCTCGACCTGCTGGCCACACTGCTTCTTATACAGGCCAGGATGCTGTTGGCCTTCTTGGCCACCTGGGCACACTGCTGGCTCATATTCAGCCGACTATCAACCAATACTCCCAGGTCCCTCTCTGCCAGGCAGCTTTCCAGCCACTCATCCCCCAGCCTGTAGCTCTGCTTGGGGTTGTTGCGCCCCAGGTGCAGGACCCAGCACTTGGCCTTGCTGAACTTTATACAGTTGACCTCAGCCCATCGGTCCAGCCTATCCAGATCCTCCTGCAGAGCCTTCCTTCCCTCGAGCAGATCGACACACGCACTTAGCTTGGTGTCATCTGCAAACTTACTGAGGGTGCACTGGACGCCCTCATCCAGATCATCGATAAAGATATTAAAGAGGACCGGCTCCAGTAAAAGAGCTGAAAAGAAAAGCTGAAAAAAGCTGAAAGAGTCTTTCAGCTTGACTTTGCTAGAAGACCGAGGAAGATGACCCAGGAAAGTAAATGGATGTTCAAGTGTCTAGTAGAACTAAGGGAGAGTATCATGGGTTTCCAATGGCCATTTCAAATCTAAGTTAATCCCAGGAGTGCACTGTAGAAGGGGTTTGTCTTTGAAGAGGTTTCCTGTGCTGGACTGGGCTGCAGTTACGGGGACAAAGACCACTGCTGGCAGTGGAGGTGCCCTGGGAACTCCGTCTATCTCCACCTGAATCCCTCAAGGGGCTCTGGTCTCCTGCAGGTCCTTTCTGAAAGCTGACAGTCCATGGAAGTACCTCAAATACAAAGGGGTCCCTGGTGGTTTTCCCTGGTTGCTTATGGTCAGACAGCAAAACTCTGCCTCAATACCCATTAATTTTTTTAGTAATTAACTAATAGAGCTACTACTCATCACTTCAAATAATTTAATCCCTTCCATGAAATGTCACACAGTGTAGTTTCTGCCATGAAGACGTGAATTTTTAGGATGTATATTCATCGCAGGAGAAGAAATTCTGAAGTTCACCTGCACTTGCTTTGTCATCAATTAGTCTACCATGGTGTGCTCCCTCATCTTCCAGGTACATCCACATGTCTTGATTTAACAGTCCATGTTGAATGTCCGCTTTCCAGCTGCCTGTCTGGATCTACGCACTTCCTATAATTCTCCTGGTTTGCCCTCCCCTTACTCTTTGATCATTCAGACTGCTCTCACTGACCCAGTTGCTGCTTTGTGCTTTGAGATAGAAGCAGCTCAGCTTCCCCATCTCTCAGCAGTCTGTCTAATTGTTTCCTTACCAAGATCCTCATCATTTCTCATTGAATTCATATGATATGGATTAATAATAACACTATCATTTTTAATTTCCTATCTATCACTATAAAATACTACTACAGTCGTTCTTTTGTGAAGATAAACTTCACAGGAGGCATACATGATGAGCTTGCTTTGTTTTTTGGATAATTGCAGCATGTTTTCACGTTCTTTGGCTGGAAATAGGAAAAACCCTTCTGCACCTGAGTGCAGCCAGGTCTCTAAGGAAAGCAGGTGGGAGCTGGTGCAAAGGAGCTCTAACATCCAGCTGCAGACTTCTGTGCCAAAGTCTGGTGGAAGGAAAAGTGACGCAAGCACCAATTAGACAACGGGAGAAATGTCAGGGCTGGGGTGGTTGTCCATGCAGTGTCAGATCTCAAGAGTCTGCTTTTCCTATCTATGCAATTCCCCAAAGGAGACACCCTGGATCAATATAAATCAGTGAACTGAAATGTTCCAAACCGAAATTAAACTAAAAGCATCCTTTAAGATGAGAAAAAAAAAATATTAGGTGTTCTTTGAAATCTTCAAACCTAAACTACACCATGAAAGCTCTCCAATTAGCTGTGCAAGTCTTGAAGTCTTGAACAATACTATGTAAGAAGTGTTAGGAGTTTCTTCATTTTAATGAGTTCCACGGTGTATTTTGGTGCTGAATTTATGAAGCTCAGGTACTGAGAGGAGAATGATGCAATCGATTGGGAAAGTAAAGTCAGAAGGAAAAGTTGAAGTGACTTGGAGTATTAATGGGCCCCACTGATGGTTGTTACTAACAAAGCCTCCCCAGGGACTTGTTAGGGCAGATAATTGGACGCCATGATTCCAGACAGGCAAAGCGCTGTGCTGAGAAATATTTTGATGAAGCAGAAGAGCCAAGACCTGATACCAGCTACTGGAGGGGAGATCCTGCACCCCCACGTCTGGCTCAGGGCTCTTCTTGGGGTCTGTATGATGTGGTGGGCAGTGTGATGCCACGAAAAGAACACTGGTATGACACCTCCCCGCCTCTGCACAGGGTTGCAAGGAAGCAAAGAGGCTGCACTGCAATGTATCTCATCTCCTCAGAAGCTCTAGCCAAGGGGACAAAAACCTCAGAGCTGTTGGGGCCTTCCATTCTTCCCAGCACTCACCTCTTTGTCCTCTCCAGACTTTCCTACGCTGTCCCACACTTTGCCCTATTTCCTTGAAGTCTGCAAACACCCATCTCTGTTCAACACCTTGCTCTCATCCAGGACTTTCCACCATCTCACCCATGTCTCGTCAACCGTCATCAGCTCTTCCTTGAAACACAAAGCTAGAGTCTGATAATAGATACTCTTTGGGTGACCTCTCACACCACAGTACTACCATTTGAGGGATATTTTTTTCCTCCTTGCGGCCAGTGCCACCCTTCCAAGGTGTACTTTGTGCCAGATTTTTCTCTCCTGCTCTTTCCTACTACCAAAGAAAGCTCCATCAGGGTGGAAACCACTCCTGAAGCAGGCATCCCAACCCATCAGGCTCCTTGCGGCCTGTCAGCCAAGCACACAGAAGTCACCTCAGCAGCATCTTCCAAGGCCTGGGCCTGCTGCTGGCCTTGCAGCTTCTTGGCTAGACACAGCCAAGCCTTGGGCCTCCTGCTGTGCAGTCCTGGCCTCAAGCAGAAGGGACAGGACAAGCCCTCTGCGGGCCTTCTTTGTGTCTGGGTCCTCCTGGGCATGGAGGCAGAGGGGATCCCACAGGCAGCATGCCAAGCAGGGGCCTTCTGCTGGCCTAGCAGGGCCACTGGCAGATGTCAGCCCCAAAGTGCCGATCCCAGGGAGAAGCCAAGGCTGACCTGCCACCTCCAGACACAAGGCACCTCACAGTCCCTTTGCGTGACACGTTCCTGCTGCTGCCCTATCAGCTGCAGAGACAGAAGTGACCTCCCAGTCACTGCCCCAGTCCCATTCCTCCTGCTGGGGCAGGAGATCCTGAGGCAGAGCTGACCTAGGGGAGACGTAGCTGACCTACAGAGCCCCCTCGGTACGTGTTTTTCACTTTCTGGGTTAGAGATTAAGCAAAGTTTTAGTGGGTGTTTTTGGATTTCTGCTTGTGGAGTCAGGTCTCTGGTTAGGGTATGGGCATGCACTATGGTTAAGGGTTTTGTGTAGGTTTGTCAGAAAGTCTGGGTTTAAATAGAGCATTTCAATGTTAGTGTTAAGGGCAGTGATTAGGGTGAGCAAGAAAGGAAAGGTAAGGGAAAGGGGCTATGGGCTGAGTTTTCCTAGAAGTGATACTTTGACTTCTGCATTAGAGTAGTGGATTCCTATCAGGGTGGTGGACTAATGTTTATGTTGAGGGATTATTGTTACTCTTGAAAATAGTGTAAGGGACAGAGAAGACGGTTTGAAGTCAGTGTTACAGAAGCATCAACATTACATGAACCCTCTAACCTCTAGAAAGTAAGCTTCCAAGCTACTCTTCCCTTCCTCTTCCCTCCCCCAAATCTCACATCTCTCCTTGCCAGGATACTCCTGACCTCCCGATATCAGTCATCTAACTGGGATCAGCTTTCTGATGCCTTTCATGATCTCAGAGTACCTGTCTCACCTCTGTTGGTTACTCTATCCTGTAGTATTAGAGTACACTATACACTCTGTTGGCTATTCTAGTCTGTTACTAACAAAGCCTCCCCAGGGACTTGTTAGGGCAGCTAACTGGAGGCTGTGATTACAGACAGGCAAAGCACTGTGCTGAGAAAAGTCTCGGTTTGTTTTGGTGAAGCAGAAGGGCCAAGGCCTGACGCCAGCCACTGGAGGACAGATCCTGCAACCCCATGTCTCACTCAGGGCTCTTCCTGGGGTCTGGGTCTGTGGGGTAGGGGACGATGCCCATAATATCATGTGAAGGACAATGGTGTGACACCTCCCAGTGTCTGCACATGGTTGAAAGGAAAATACATGGTCCCAGTGCCATGAGTATAACACGTCTCCTCATAAGCCATGGCTGCGGAGACAAAGATGTCAGTGCTGCTGCGGCCTTCCATTCTTGTCAGAGCCCTCTGCCTTCTCCTCTGCAGGCTTTCCTGTGCTGTCCCACACCTCTCTGAAGGCTGCAGACAGCCACTTCTCTTCCCCACCTGGCTCTCACTCTGGTATTGCCAGGATTTCACTGATGCCTCTCCACTCTGCCAGTCCAACCCCAGTGACAGGCCCTGCAGCTACTCCAACACCTCTGACATGTCCTGCAGCCGCTCCAGCCCCTGGGACAGGCCCCAGGTCTAGTCTGGGGACTAGACCAGACCCCCCAGGTCTGGTCTTGCTAGGCCACAGCGCCAACCTGTGCCAGTATCCGTTGCCTCTATATGCAGGAGAAAACAATGGGTGTGAAAATCAGGCTCCTTAGAATGGAAAAGAACTACTACCCAGAAAAGAAAGGAGGAAGAAGAATGTTGATCTATGAAACCTTGACATAGACTTCCCCACGAGGGGGTACTTCAAAGATCCAAAAGGTTACAGGTGGGGCTTTGGGACAGCTGCCTTGGAGACAGAGGATATTAAAGAGTTGTCTACCTTGCCCAGTCTCTGCGAGGAGCCTTCCATTTGTGGAGTCGTTGAAGGTCAAAGAAGAGCAGGTGCAGGTGGTTACCACAATGTTCTACCAGTTGGGGACAGGCTGGACATCAGTAAGTAATGAGCAATTGCACTGTGCACAGCTTGCTTTGTACATAACAATAATAAAAATAATAAATATCATCATCATCATCGTCATCATCATCATCATCATCATCATAAAAGCTACTGTTATTATTATTTCTCTTCCCTTTCGGTCCATTAAACTGCCCTTATCTCAACAGATAAGCATTTGGGGGGTTGGTGTGAGCTAACTGCTGTGTGGTGCTGAGCTACTTGCCAGATTAAAGGACAACATGTTTGACAACCACACTCTAATAGCACAAATCGCACTTGTAAAATTCATCTCTCCTGTGTACAGAGAAGGGCAGTTGCTGATGATTTCAGTCTGCTTCAAGCACCACACCCCCTGAGATGGGCCTAAATTTAAACCAACCCCTGTGACAGGCCCTAGAGCCACTCCAAAATCTGCGATAGGCCCTGCAGCCACTCCAACTCCTCTGAAAGGCCCTGCAGCCAGGACAACTCCTGTGATGGGCCCTGCAGCCACTCCAGCCCCTGAAATGGGCCCCATGGCTGGGCCAGAGAACCAGCCTGTGCCACTATTGGTTGCCTCTTTATTAAAGAGAAAACAATGGGTGTGGAAGTCAGTTTTTCTTTAGAAAGTGAAGAAACTCCTACCCAGACAAGAAAGGAGGAAGAAGAAGATAAGGCAGGTTTCACCAAAGAAGGGCCACCATGGAAGCAGGAGGACAAAGAAGAAGAAATCACCTAAACATCAGAAACCACGTGATCCCTTTCCCAGGGTAAGCTATGAGATAAGGGAAAAGATTTCAGCCATCATCTTGGTGAGCACATTGTCACCTGGCTGCCCCCGTGCTGGGAGAACAGGGCCAATAGCCTGGAATTAAAGGGCAGGGAAGCCAAGCAGCTTGGATCCCCCTCTAGAGAAGGAGTGATTGACAAAGCCATTGGAAAAGGGCACAAGGAATTTAATCCTGTCAGGCGTCAAGGAAAGGTCTCCCTTCAAGAAAGATCTTGTATGTCAACCAGGAAAGTGGACCAACATGGAGAGGGGTATCCAGTACCTGAGGGAATTAGCCATGCTGAAGCTGATTGATAGTGACCTAGACAACAAACAGCTGTCCAAAGTTCCAGATGAAGTCGAGTGCCCATGACCCATGTGGCAGACGTTTGTACAGAGCGCACCATCACCGTATGCCAGCTCATTGGCAGTTATGACCTGGAAAGGCCAAGAGGAACCCACATGGATGAGTCGGATGTAGTTGGATGTAGCCAACTACAGCATTACAATGAAAGTCTCTCTTCTTCCCTATGGGCCTGCATCTCGTCTAGAGAGAAATTTTCTCACGAGATGCTAGAACTACAAGAGATACATCTTCCTCCCCACCTGCACGAACCAATAGCTCAGCTATCAGGTGTAAGCATCCCTCTGCTCAAGAAAGTTGATATAGTGCATGCATACTACGTGCCACCCTGTGGTTTTAACTGTGTGACCACGGAAAGGCCATGAGAAAACAGGATGCAAAAATCTACCCTACCTCCACCCTAGAGGCAGGGATACATGAAGCGCAAGGAAAAGCATTTGCAAAAAAGTGGTTCTTCTGAGAAAATTGCTGCTCCAGCTTCTAGCAGGCAGTCCTCCAAACAGAGTAATGAATACTATGAGCAGGATTAGAGGGGCCCAGCCTCCATCCAGGGGGAGGAAGGGGACAATTGGGTGTATTGGACTCTGAGGAGTATTGGCCTGGCACATCAAACCCAAGAGTTAACTGTACTGGTGGCTGAAGTGAGCCTAACTGGGAAGGAGTGGCAAAAGCAACCCATTGGGACTGGCCTGGAGGCTCTGTGCAACCTTGGCACTGACTAAATCAGGAGAGTGTACTTCAAAGATCCAAACGTTTACTGGATGGACTTTGGGCATGACTCCCTTGGAGATGGAGGACATCAAACAGTTGTCTACCTTGCCCACTCTCTCACAGGACCCTTCTGCTGTGCAGGTGCTGATGGCCAATGGGCAGCAGGTGCCAATCGCTACCACAACAGTGCACCTGAGGCAGTATTGCACTCACAGAGACTCCCTGATTCCCATGCATGAGCTGGTTCATTGACTGCAGAGCCAAGGGGTGATCAGCAACACTTGCTCACCCTTCAGTAGTCCCATATGGACAGTGCAAAATTCTAATGGTGAGTGGAAGAGAACGGTGGACTTCTGTGCCTGAATGAAGTCACACCACCGCTGAGTGCTGCTGTGCTGGGCATGCTAGAACTTCATTCAGTACGAACTGCAGTCAAAGGCAGCCAAGCGCTCTGCCACCATTAATATTACTAATGCATTTTTCTCCATCCCTTTGGCAGCAGTGTGAAGGCCGCACTTTGCTTGCACTTGGAGGGGCGTCCTGTCCACCTGGAATGGACTGCGCCAGGGGTAGAAACACAGCCCTACCATTTGCCATGGGCTGATCCAGACTGCCCTGGAAGAGGGGGAAGCTCCTGAACACCTCCAGTACATTGATGTCGTCATCACATGGGGCAACCCAGCTCAAGAATATTTGAGAAAGGGAAGAAAATAGTCCTAATCCTTCTGAAAGCTTGTATTGCCCTAAACCAAAGTAAGGTCAAGGGACCTGCACAGGAGATCCAAATGCAGGATGGCCAGGTTCAATGGGACTGTTGGTCCGTGGTTGATGAGCAATTGCATTTTGCATCACATGCTTTACACACAATAAAAATAAAATTTATTATTATTTATTACTGTTGTTACTGTTATTCTTATGTCTTCATTTCCTGTCCCTTTAAACTGTCTATATTTCAAAAAATAAGATTTTGAGTGGTGGGAGTGAGCCAACAGCTCTGTGGTGCTTCAGCGCCTGACAGGTTAAAAGCTCAAGATGTTTGACAACCAAACTTTAATAGCACAAATCACACTTCGAAAACCAATCTCTCCCACATTCAGCAAGGAGCAGTCGGTGATGCCTTCAGCCTGCTTCAGACACCACAGCCCAGCAGAGACCCTGCTGCCTTCGGGAGATGTCAGCCCTGAGGCCTTGGGGACACCTCGACGGAGCCCGATGACACAGAGCAAGCGATGCCATGGTCGGGTGCTGTGCTGCTGAGCTGGGCCGGGCTCCTGGGCCCAAGGGGAGCTCGTGGCAAGAGGGCCCTGGTGCAGAGAGACAGCTGTGCCCAGGAGCAGCTCCTGTGCACAGCGCAGCAGGGCTGGGGGCTCTGACCACAGGTGGCACGGGGAGAGGAGAGAAGGAGAGAGGGCTTGGAGGCAGTTGGCAGTGGGAGGATGCTGAGAGCTGCCTGCAGGAGAAATCTGCACAGCCCTTGACAAGGTCCGTTCTGGCTGCAGGGCCATGCAGCTGGGGTTGCCAGAGGGGTCATCTACAGCTGGCAAATCCGATGCCTGACAGCATATCTCTGGATAGTTGTCTCTCTCTTTCTCCAGCAAAGTGTAGAAGATGCTGTAGAGAATGGCATTTATGGTTGGATGTTTCAAGAGAAAGACCAAGGCAGGGGATACCTGAAATGAAAGCCGTTTTCTGTTAAGTTTTGCTTTAAGAATCCTGCAGTGGAGGGGAGGCAGGTTTCAGGGTAATGGATTGTCAGGATTGTACAGGAGACTGAGACTCCTGGAGCATTGCAGTGAGGGACCAATATGTCATCAATGAACTTCATAAGGTCCCTTCCCACAACTCAGCCCACAGACTGCACCAACATCATCACTGTGGTCCTCTCAGGCTTTATCCTAGGTGATATTTAGGAGCTGCAAACCCTCCTATGCCAGTGCCCTGCCTTTGGGAGGTGTCTGCGGGCTTGAGGTGAGCACAGATTGTTTGCAATGAGCAGGAGCTGCCTCCTCTGCAGGCAGAGCTGCAGCACAGGAGGGTGTGCTGAGTGTCCGTCTGTCCCTCCCTGGCCTTGCCTCCCCTGGCAGCAGCACGCTGCCATTCCTCCTGGCTTCTCCACCTGGCCGTGCTGCTGCTGCTCTTGTTCCCAGGCTGCCTGGGGATGGGGGTTTCACCTGCCCATGGAGTGAGCCCTCGGGGTGCTTGGGGGAAGGGGAGTATGGGGACAGGGTGAGGGGTCTGGAGATGGGCACTTGGAGCCTGGCTTCTTCTGCGCTCAGCAGTCTTCAAGGTCTTCTCAGGAGAACCTCCTTAGTGCAATTGTCCAGCAGTCAAAGAGATGCCAGCAGAGAGCAGCTGAAACCAACGCGGGAAAGGGATCTGCCAACTGCCTGCGTGCAATTGGGCAAGTGCTTTGAGGGACTTAACTGAGAAATGGAAATGGTTTTCTCAGATCACTGTGGTATGTTATTGCTGTATTGCTGTTCCTCTGGCAGGACCCCATGCCCAGAACCAGCAAATGCCCAACAGCAGCTCTGTGAGCGAGTTCCTCCTGCTGGCATTCGCAGACACGCGGGAGCTGCAGCTCCTGCACTTCGGGCTCTTCCTGGGCATCTACCTGGCTGCCCTCCTGGGCAACGGCCTCATCCTCACCGCCGTAGCCTGCGACCACCGCCTCCACACCCCCATGGACATCTTCCTCCTCAACCTTCCCCTCCTCGACCTGGGATCCATCTCCACCACTCTCCCCAAAGCCATGGCCAATGTCCTCTGGGACACCAGGGCCATCTCATATCAAGGGTGTGCCGCACAAGTCTTCATTTTTGTCTTCTTAGTTGGAGCGGAGTATTGTTTTCTCACCATCATGGCCTATGACCGCTACGTTGCCATCTGCAAGCCCCTGCACTACGGGAGCCTCGTGGGCAGCAGAGCTTGTGCCCAGATGGCAGCAGCTGCCTGGGGCAGTGGCTTTCTCTATTCTGTCCTGCACACGACCACTACATTTTCCCTGCCCCTCTGCCAAGGCAATGCTGTGGACCAGTTCTTCTGTGAAATCCCCCAGATCCTCAAGCTCTCCTGCTCAGATGCCTACCTCAGGGAAGTTGGGGCACTTGTGTTTAGTTTTTCTTTAGCATTTGTTTTTTTTCTTTTCATTGTGGTGTCCTATGTGCAGATCCTCAGGGCTGTGCTGATGATCCCCTCTGAGCAGGGCCGGCACAAAGCCTTTTCCACGTGCCTCCCTCACCTGGCCGTGGTCTCCCTCTTTGTCAGCACTGCCGTGTTCGCCTACCTGAAGCCCCCCTCCATCTCCTCACCATCCTTGGACCTGCTGCTGGCAGTTTTATATGTGGTAGTACCTCCAGCAGTGAACCCCCTCATCTACAGCATGAGGAAGCAGGACCTGAACGCCACACTAAGGAAAATGATTCCAGTGGTAATATTTACTTAGCAATCAAATGGCTATCTCACTTTTCTAGTTTTATTCAAGTTAATCTCAGGCAATTCTTGACCTTTAAGTACGTATTCTTTAAAATTCTGTTTGCAGATAAATATTTGCTTTCATTCCTCTTTTCCAGATGACCAGCCCTCTGTGTGACCCAGAGAATGTGTTTAATCCTAAATGACACCTGCCCTCTGTTGTGGCATCTCGGTACTAAAAGTGAAGTTGCTGAGTGCTCAGGGCTCTTCTTCCCAAACTGGAGTGCAGAAGACGCTCAGGGAATGCCAGACTCAAGGCCTCACTCTTGTGCTTGGGTGCCACCGGGACACAGGGGCAGGAGGGCACGGGGTGCTGGGTGAAGGAGTCAGGGCTGGACTGAGTCGTCACTGGCGGATTCCCAGTGCCCCTGGAGGCCCTCACTGGTCAAGAAGCAGCTTCCTGGGATTGAAACGTGACAGGGCTGGCGGCATCAGGGAGGTATCGGGAACCACCAGGACATTCTAAGGGTTCACCTGGGATGCCGTGTGCCTTGTGTTGGGTGGGCAGCGAGTGGGTCTTCACAGTAAAGCCAAGCCAAAGGATGCCCGGGCTGATGGGAGCTCTGCAATGCCAGGAAACACAGCGAGGCCACAGCACAAAGGTCTCAGAGGCCTTCAGTGAACAGTAGGGAAGGGCCAAGACTGGGTGACCAGGGAAGGTCCGGGAGGTGGGGAGAGGTGGGCAGGAGCTGGGCTGGGCTGGGCAGTGCCCGGCAGAGGGCAGCAGCAGCGTCAGGGAGCGGTGGCAGCATGCAGGGGAGGGCTCCCAGCAGGGCTTGGTGCTGCAGAGCCAGGGCTGGGGAAGGGAGCCCAGAGCTGCAGGGGCAGGGGACACGAGGCCGCTCGGGGCCCTTGCTGGCCTGGGCAGAGCAGGAAGGGGGCCCAGGGCATTCGTCCCCTCACCGCAGCCTGCCACGACCTGCACGACGCTCACGCAGCGTCCAGGGCCAGGCTCTGCCCCGTGGTGCGCAGGGAGAGGGCAAAGCCTTTATGATAAAGAGGCTGAAACTGAAAAAGGTCCCTCCGCTGCCCCGTGGTGTGACAGGGCCAGGGTGGGACGGCTTACCTTTATTTGATGTAGTTCTTGTGTAATTTGCATTGGTGATGGCACAAAAAGACAGCTCCTTCAGCAGTGATGTACATCCTTCTTCATGTTAGGACACAACTCAACGTCCTTCACTCTGCTTTATCTCACGGATGAACTGGATTAGGTCTCCTTGATTACTCTGAGGCACAGTGCAGTGCTTTTTGCCTTCTGACACTCCAGCACAATATGTGTGACTTTCCCTTACTCTGTGCATTGATCTGACGGGTCATTTCATATTTTTCACTTTCATATCCCTAGTTGGAAGGGGATGATTCCCCAGAGTGGGGCAAGCTGATGGGTTCTGCCTCAGCCCTTTGAAGTGTCCTGCTCTTGAGTCTTTCAGCCTGAGTTTTCCACACATGACCTAGGACGATAAATGGATGTTTAGGTGTCTACTAGGAAGGAGGGAGAGTGTCTTGGGATCCCAACAGCCATTTCAAATTTAGGTCTATCCCAAGAAACCGCTGAAGAAAGAATTTGCCTTGAAGGGGTTTCCTGTGCTGGGCTGGGCTGCAGTTTCAAGGAGAAAGAGCACTGCTGGCAGTGGAGGTGCCCGGGAAACATCACCTGTCTCCACCTTATCCACCAACGGGCTCTGGTCTCCTGCAGGTCGTTTCAGACAGCTTCCATTCCAGGGAATTACTCTAAATGCACCAGAGCCGCTGGAGGTCTAATGATTTCACTGAAAGCAGAACCAGGAAATGGGATTTCAAGGAAATCTGAATACTCAAATGTGAGTAAACTACTCAAATGTGAGTAAACTACTCTGAAGACCTTTGCACTGGTTGCAAAAAGCAACTGCTCATTACCTCAAATGATTCAATCCCTTCCGTAAAATGTCACACAGTGTAATTTCTCTCATGAAGAAATAGGCATTTTCAGGATGTATTTTCATCACAGAAAAAGAAATACTGGTGTTCACCTGTACTTGCATTGTCATCGCTTTGTCTATCATGGTGTGCTCCCTCATCTTCCAGGTACATCCACCCGTCTTGATTAAACAGTCTATGTTGAATGTCCCCTTTCCAGCTGCCTGTCTGGACCTATGCACTTCCCATGGTTCTCCTGACTTGCCCTCCCCTTCCTCCTGGATCACTCAGACCGCCCTCACCAACCCAGGTGCTGCTTTGAGCTTCAGGGAGTTGAAGCTTGCCCATCTATCTGCAGTCTATCTAATTGTGTCCTTAGAAAGCTCATCATCATTTATCATTGAATTAATATCATATGGATTAATTCTAATCTTAACACTTATAATTTCTGGTCTATCACTATAAAAGACTTCCGGTCCAGTCATCCTTTTGGGAACATAAACCTCACAGGAGGCATACAGGATGAGGAGCTTGCTTTGCTTTTGGAAGATTGCTGCATGTTTTCCTGTTGTTTGGTTTGAAATAAGGAGAAACCCTTCTGCGCCTGTGTGCATCCAGGTCTCTAAGGCAAGCAGGAGGGACCTGGTGCAAGGGAGCTGTAACATCCAGCTGCAGACTTCTGTGCTGATGTCTGCTGGAAGGAGAAGTGACGCAAGTGCCAAAGAGAGAAATGTCAGGGCTGGGGTGGTGAGGAGCAAGGTTCTCCATGCATTGTCAGACCTCAAGAGTCTGCTTTTCCTCCCTATGCAGGTCTCCAAAGGAGACACCCTGGATCAATATCAGTTGGAGAATAATGCTCCAAACTGAAATTCAACTAAACACATCCTTTAAGATGAGAAACTATTTTTTTCAGGTGCTTCTTGAAATCTTCCTCCTTAACTACACCATGAAAGCTCTCCAATTAGCTGCACAAGTCTTGAAGAAAATTATGGGAGAGATATGTCTGCTTAGGACATTCTGCATTTTAATGAGTTCCATGGTGCATTTTGGTGCTCAGTCTATGAAGCTCAGGTACTGAGAGGAGAATGATGTAACCGCTTGAGAAGGTAAAGTCAGAAGGAAAAGTTGAAGTGACTTGGAGTATTAATGGGCCCCACTGAGGGCTGTTCCTAATAAAGATTTCAGAGAGGCAAAGCGCTGTGCTGAGAAAAGTCTTGGTTGGTTTTGGTGAAGCAGAAGGGCCAAGGCCTGACCCCAGCCACTGGGAGGGGAGATCCTGCACCCCTCCGTCTGGCTCAGGGCTCTTCTTGGGGTCTGTATGATGTGGTGGGCAGTGTGATGCCACGAGAAGAACTTCATTAGGACACCTCCCCACCCCTGCACAGGGTATCAAGGAAGCAGTGAGGCCCCATTGCAATGACTCTATCTCGTCTCCTCAGAAGCTCTAGCCAAAGGGACAAAAATATCAGGGCTGTTGGGGCCTTCCATTCCTGCCAGCACCCTCTGCCTTCTCCTCTGCAGGCTTCCCTATGCTGTCCCACACTTTGCCCTATTTCCTTGAAGTCTGCAGACACCCTTCTCTTTCCACCACCTTACTCTCATCCCAGCATTTCCATCATTTCACCTGTGTCTCATCAACCCTCACCATCTGTTCCTTGAAACACAAAGTTAGAGTCTCATCATAGACACTCACCAGCATCTCCCAAGGCCTGGGCCTGCTGCTGGCCTTGCAGCTTCTTGGCTAGACACAGCCAAGCCTTGGGCCTCCTGCTGTCCAGTCATGGACTCAAGCAGAAGGGACAGGACAACCCCTGTGCGGGCCTTCTTTCTGTCTGGGTCCTCCTGGGGATGGAGGCAGAGGGGATCCCACAGGCAGCATGCCAAGCAGGGGCCTTCTGCTGGCCTAGCAGGGCCACTCAGCCCCAAAGTGCACATCCCAGGGAGAAGCCAAGGCTGACCTGCCACCTCCAGACACAAGGCACCTCACAGTCCCTTTGCGTGACACGTTCCTGCTGCTGCCCTATCAGCTGCCGAGACAGAAGTGACCTCCCAGTCACTGCCCCAGTCACATTCCTCCTGCTGGGGCAGGAGATCCTGAGGCAGAGCTGACCTCTCTAGTCTCTTTGGGACTCACTTTTTGGGGCTCACTTTTCTGGATTAGAAATTTAGCAAATGTGTTGGTCTGCTTAGGGTGTCAGGTCTGTGTTTAGGTTATGGGCAAGCTTTTTGGAATAGTTTTTTGTTCTACATCTGCCTAGAAGTCTAGGTTTAATAGAGGATTTTAATGCTAGTGTTAAGGGCAGGGATTAGGGTGAGCACAAGAGTAAATGCAAGTGTCATTCTTTATTGGCAAAACCATTTGATCTCTGGATACCCAGTACCCTGAGCTGGTGGAAGAGGATGAGGAGCAGGATGTGGCCCTCACTTTCCACGAGAAAATGGTTGGCGACCTGCTACAGCACTTGGATGTACGCAAGTCGATGGGGCCGGATGGGATCCACCCAAGGGTACTGAGAGAACTCGTGCAGGAGCTGGCCAAGCCGCTTTCCATCATTTATCAGCAGTCCTGGCTATCAGGGGAGGTTCCAGTCGACTGGCGGCTAGCAAACGTGACGCCCATCTACAAGAAGCGCTGCAGGGTAGACCGGGGGAACTATGGGCCTGTTAGTTTGACTTCAGTGCCAGGGAAGCTCATGGAGCAGATTATCTTGAGTGTCAACACGCGACACTCGCAGGGCAAGCAGGCGATCAGGCCCAGTCAGCATGGGTTTATGAAAGGCAGGTCCTACTTGACGAACCTGATCTCCTTCTATGACCAAGTGGCGCGCTTAGTGGATGAGGGAAAGGCTGTGGATGTGGTCTACCTTGACTTCAGTAAGGCTTTTGACACCGTTTCCCACAACATTCTCCTCAAGAAACTGGCGGCTCGTGGCTTGGACTGGCGTACGCTTCATTGCATTAAAAACTGGCTGGATGGCCGGGCCCAAAGAGTTGTGGTGAATGGAGCCAAATCCAGCTGGAGGCCGGTCACTAGCGGAGTCTCCCAGGGCTCCGTACTGGGGCCAGTCCTCTTTAATATCTTTATCGGTGACCTGGATGAGTGCACCCTCAGTAAGTTTGCAGATGACACCAAGTTAGATGCGTGTGTCGAGCTGCTCGAGGGTAGGAAGGCTCTGCAGGAGGATCTGGATAGGCTGGACCGATGGGCTGAGGCCAGCTGTATGAAGTTCAACAAGGCCAAGTGCCGGGTCCTGCACCTGGGGCGCAACAACCCCAAGCAGAGCTACAGGTTGGAAAGCTGCCTGTCAGAGAAGGACCTGGGAATACTGGTTGATGGTCGGCTGAACATGAGCCAGCAGTGTGCTCACGTGGCCAAGAAGGCCAACAGCATCCTGGCTTGTATAAGAAGCAGTGTGGCCAGCAGGTCTAGGGAAGTGATTGACCCCCTGTACTCGGCTCTGGTGAGGCCGCACCTCGAGTACTGTGTTCAGTTTTGGGCCCCACGCTACAAGAAGGACATGGAGGTGCTTGAGAGAGTCCAGAGAAGGGCGACAAAGCTGGTGAGGGGTCTGGAGAACAAGTCTTACGCGGAGTGGCAGAGGGAGCTGGGATTGTTAAGCCTGGAGAAGAGACTCAGGGGCAACCTTATCGCTCTCTATAGGTACCTTAAAGGAGGCTGTAGCGAGGTGGGGGTTGGTCTATTCTCCCACGTGCCTGGTGACAGGACGAGGGGGAATGGGCTAAAGTTGCGCCAGGGGAGGTTTAGGTTGGATATTATGAGGAACTTCTTTACCGAAAGGGTTGCTAGGCATTGGAATGGGCTGCCCAGGGAAGTGGTTGAGTCACCATCCCTGGAGGTCTTTAAGAGACGTTTAGATGTTGAGCTCAGTGATATGGTTTAGTGGAGGACTTGTTAGTGTTAGGTCAGAGGTTGGCCTAGGTGATCTTGGAGGTGTCTTCCAACCTAGACGATTCTGTGATTCTGTGATTCTGAGAAAGCCAAGGCACGGATGGAACTGAGCTTATCAAGTGAAGCAAAGAATAACAGGAAGAGATTCTACAGATACATGGCTCAGAAAAGAAAGGCCAAGGAGAGTGTACCCCCTCTGATGGATGAGAAGGGTGAACTGGTAATGACAGACATGGAGAAGGCTGAGGGACTCAGCAACATCTTCTCCTCAGTCTTCCCTGCCAGTCAGGCTTCCCAAGTCTTTCATTTCCTTGAACCCAGACATGGAGGCTGGGGGTCAAAGTCCCGCCCGCTGTAAGTGAAGAGCAGGTTCGAGACCATCTGATGAACCTAAACAAGTACAAGTCTATGGGCATTTGGTGAAGCAGAAGGGCCAAGGCCTGACCCCAGCCACTGGGAGGGGAGATCCTGCACCCCCCCGTCTGCCTCAGGGCTCTTCTTGGGGTCTGTATGACGTGGTGGGCAGTGTGATGCCACGACAAGAACTTCATTAGGACACCTCCTCACCCCTGCACAGGGTATCAAGGAAGCAGTGAGGCCCCATTGCAATGACTCTATCTCGTCTCCTCAGAAGCTCTAGCCAAAGGGACAAAAACGTCAGGGCTGTTGGGGCCTTCCATTCTTGCCAGCACCCTCTGCCTTCTCCTCTGCAGGCTTTCCTATGCTGTCCCACACTTTGCCCTATTTCCTTGAAGTCTGCAGACACCCATCTCTGTCCACGACCTTGCTCTCATCCCGGCATTTCCATCATTTCACCAGTGTCTCATCAACCCTCACCAGCTGTTCTTTGAAACACAAAGCCTGGGTCTGATCATAAACTCCCTTTCGGTGACCTCTGGCACCACAGCACCACCATTTGAGAAACATTTCTTCCTCCTCATGGCCAGTGCCACCCTTCCAAGGTGCACTTTTTGACAGTTTTTCCTCTCCTGCCCTTTCCTACCCCTAGGAAAGCTCCATCAGGGTGGAAACCACTCCTAAAGGAGGCATCCCAACCCATCAGGCTCCTTGCAGCCTGTCAGCCAAGCAGACAGAAGTCACCTCAGCAGCATCTTCCAAGGCCTGGGCCTGCTGCTGGCCTTGCAGCCTCTTGGCTAGACACAACCAAGCCTTGTGCCTCCTGCTGTCCAGTCCTGGACTCAAGCAGAAGGGACAGGACAATCCCTGTGCGGGCCTTCTTTGTGTCTGGGTCCTCCTGGGGATGGAGGCAGAGGGGATCCCACAGGCAGCATGCCAAGCAGGGGCCTTCTGCTGGCCTAGCAGGGCCACTGGCAGATGTCAGCCCCAAAGTGCACATCCCAGGGAGAAGCCAAGGCTGACCTGCCACCTCCAGACACAAGGCACCTCACAGTCCCTTTGCGTGACACGTTCCTGCTGCTGCCCTATCAGCTGCAGAGACAGAAGTGACCTCCCAGTCACTGCCCCAGTCACATTCCTCCTGCTGGGGCAGGAGATCCTGAGGCAGAGCTGAGCTCAGCAGAGCATTCCCACCCATCTCCTCCTTGTGGCCCACAAGCTGATCAGATCCATGGCCCCTCACACTCATCTCTGAATGCCATGGGACTACACGGCAACCTCACTGTTCCTGCCCTGCTCCAAGGGAACAAGAACCTAACATTAAGGGTTGGGAGAGGGTCTGAAGGAGAGGAGGTTAATGCACAGGAAGACAGGATTTGGATGTTAGTTGTTCATGTATGGCATTAGGGACTGCGGTGAACATTTCTGGGTGAGAGCTTAAGCAACTATTGAGTGGGAGGGTTTGGTGTTCTGCTTGGGGTGTCAGGTCTGTGGTTAGGGTATTTGCAATCTCTTTTGGTTTAGCGTTTTGTTTAGGTCTGCAAGAAGACTTGGGTTAAATAGAGCATTTTAATCCTTGTGTTAAAGGGTGGAATCAGGGTGAGCAAGTGTGTGAATGTAAGGGAAAGGAGTTATGGACTTATCTTTGCTTCAGGGGTATTGTGGACAAAACTTAGAGCAGTGGATTCCTGTCAGGGTGTGGAGTGGCATTTAGATTTAGGTATTAATGTTACAGGTTAAAATAAGGTAAGGGCCTCACATGTCTGCTTTAAGTCAGCTTTACTGCAGGATCAACATTACCTGAGCATTCTTACCTCTCCAAAATCATTAGGTTCTGCTTTCCAAGCTCCTCTTCCCTCCCCCAGATCTCACATCTCTCCTTGCCAGGCTTCTCCTGACTTCCCCATATCAGTCATCTTCTTAGGGGCAGCTTTCTGATGGCTTTCATGAACTCAGAGTATCTGTCTCACCTCGGTTGGCTACTCTGTTCCTGGGAAAGAAGCAGCTCCTAAGCCAGCATGGAGAAGGACACAAAGGCTGTAGGAGCACCCTGCACAATGTGCCCAGCAGCTCTGCACCACCACAAAAGCAGCCCTGAAGGATGAGTTCAGGCAAAAGCTGAAACCTCTGACATGACAACACCTACTCAAGACCTCTTCCTCTATTTGGCCTACAAGCTACTTAGGAAGCGAGGATCTCACAAACTGTGTGCAGAGCAGATGCATCTGGTGGCCTATCATGGAGACCAGCAGATGTGAGCCTAAAGACGCCGATCCCAGCCAGGAGCCAAGGGATGACCTGTCAGCTGCTTCAGAAAAAAGTCACCTCACAGGCCACTTAACAGCCATTAGCTTCCTACTGGACTTGGAGCTTCTGAGGCACCACTGAGCTCATAATACCACACCTACAAAACACCCCCTTTTTGGCCCAGAATCTGCCCAGGTAGAAGTGATCTGGTTGTGATCCTTCCAGCCCATGGCACACCTCCTGGGCTCCCAGCCTCTCTGACACACAGGAGCCAGTGCCGTGCCAGTTCTGGGAGGTGCTAGGGCAGGAGGGACCTTGCAGTCAAATCACTCGCCAGACTCCTTGGCTGGGGCTGCTGCGTGCCCTGGGGCTGCAGAGCTCTCCTCTGCCTGCTCACAGCAGATTGAGCCCTTGAGCTGTGGTCAGTCCACTTTGGAGGAGATCCTCCCTTAGGAGGGAAGTGCTGCAGCGCAGGCCGGCTGTGCCACTGCCGTGCCCACTGTCTGTCCCTGCCTGCAGTCCCAGCACAGCCCCACAGCAGCACTGGCACCAAGCTACAGGAGCAGCCGGGCCTGACCCCACCAGCAGGGCTCAGCACCAGAGGGGGGCAGTGGCAAGAGAGCAGCTCGGCATGCCCCAAGCGCTGGTGCTCCCTGCCCGTGCTGCTGGGATGGGACTCTTTTCCTCTGCAGCCCTGCACATGGCACTGCCCCTGCAGAGCCAGAGCAGCTCTCAGAGGAAGGACGTCACACAAGGAAGGCAGTGCAGGCTCCTTCACTTTGTTTATGTTCACAGAGAGACGGTCTTCTCGTGTACAGAGTCTCAGTATATACATTCAACACGTACATACTGAAATGGAAGAGGAACAACGGGCTCCTTTCTTTTATTTAAATTCACAGAGGGCCTGGCTCCTCATAAACAGAATCTATGAGCTATACTTGACAGGTACATACAGTAAAAGAAATGAGATTAATCATATCATTTTAATGGGCAACTTTAGCCATATTAAAAGAAAGAAAGTCCTGTAATAAAAACACTCATAAATGCACAAAAACACACAAAAATAATTATATATATAAAATCAGTTGTTCTTGAGGTCATTGACATTATCAGTCATCTGCAGAGGTAGAATGGAAATTTATTGCTTCCGAAAAACATCTAGTCATCAATTTCCAGAGCGCATGCTTGAGCTCCTGGTTCCTCATGCTGTAGATGAGGGGGTTCAGTGCTGGAGGCACCACCGAGTACAGAACTGCCACCACCAGGTCCAGGGATGGGAAAGAGATGGAGGGGGGCTTCAGGTAGGCAAACATCACAGTGCTGACAAACAGGGAGACCACGGCGAGGTTTAGGGAGGCACGTGGAAAAGGCTTTGTGCCGGCCCTGCTCAGAGGGCATCCTCAGCACGGCCCTGAAGATCTGCACATAGGAAAAAACAATGAAAAAAAAACAGCCAAAAGCTAAAGAAACACTACACACAAGTGCCCCAACTTCCCTGAGGTAGGCATCTGAGCAGGAGAGCTTGAGGATCTGGGGGATCTCACAGAAGAACTGGTCCACAGCATTGCCTTGGCAGAGGGGCAATGAAAATGTACTAGTCGTGTGCAGGACAGCATTGAGAAAGCCACTGCCCCAGGCAGCTGCTGCCATCTGGGCACAAGCTCTACTGCCCACGAGGCTCCCGTAGTGCAGGGGCTTGCAGATGGCAACGTAGCGGTCGTAGGCCATGATGGTGAGAAACCAGTACTCCGCTCCAACTAAGAAGACAAAAAAGAAGACCTGTGCAGCACACCCTTGATAGGAGATGGCCCTGTTGTCCCAGAGGACATTGGCCATGGCTTTGGGCAGAGTGGTGGAGATGGATCCCAGGTCGAGGAGGGCGAGGTTGAGGAGGAAGAAGTACATGGGGGTGTGGAGGCGGTGGTTGCAGGCTACGGCGGTGAGGATGAGGCCGTTGCCCAGGAGGGCAGCCAAGTAGATGCCCAGGAAGAGCACGAAGTGCAGGAGCTGCAGCTCGCGCGTGTCTGCGAATGCCAGCAGGAGGAACTCGCTCACAGAGCTGCTGTTGGGCATTTCCTGCCTCCGGGCATGGCGTTGTTATAAATGACTGAGTCCCAAATAGGATTACAATCAGAGTTTACAATTTATTAAACGAATAGAGGCAAGCAAACAGCGCTGGGTGCGCCGGGAGTCTCTGCTCCACCGGGACGCACACCTGTTACGTAAGGCGGCTGGTTTTTATGCTCCTAGGCTAATACATATTCATTACTACTTCTAGAAGAGGCAGGGTTATTATAATTGGTTTCCCGAATCCGAAGTCCTCCCAGGTGCGCCTGCTTATCAGTCTCTGTTAGTTTCTCGGGGGCCGCTCGGACAGGGAGGCTCATATTCTTCCTCCTTATCTAGTGGTCTCTTGGCCGGCTGTCAGAAGTTACTGCATGTCCGTGCAAAGTCAGCAGTTTTTCTCTGAAGAAATCCCTTTGTTCTCTTCTCGCCTAAACCCAGGCCTCAATGTTAACCCTTCACACCCCTTAGTGGCACGAATTGCTGGACTATTCCTTACAATTCCTCCTTTTTTTTTTTTTTTTTAATATCATCAATTCGTGTCTCTTCTTCAACTTTTGTTAGTAGCAGTTGGATTTCATCAGTCAGTTCTCGGGGTGTCCATTTCTTAAGCATCATTATCGACACATCACCTTTTCTCTCCCAAAGTCATCACAAACTGGGTGCTATTTATTATCCGCCGTATCAACAACGTAAAGCAAGGTATCATACAAGGTATAAACAATAATGTCATTACACCACATAAAAATAAAAATAGCATCCTTTTAACCCATGGTCCACTGGGCAACCATGAAAAGAAATCCCAATCCATACCCTTCCAAGTTTGTACTGGGACGTGGGCTAGCTTTTTAATTTCTTTTGTTATCTGCTTAACCACTTTTCCATTATCATCAATTTGTAAACAACAATTAGAATCGTTCAGTTTTCCACACACTCCCCCTTCTTCTGCTAGTAAATAGTCTAAGACCATTCTACGTTGAAAGATAGCATTCCCCATCTGAGTGGATTGATCAGCCAGAAGATCCAAGGTCGTCGCTGTTTAATTGGTTACAACTTCGAGGATAGCTTGCGACCTAATTATTCGGTTCAAATTATAAATAGGTTCCCGGGCTCCTGATACCAACTCATTCGGGTTCCAGGTAGCTGGCCCATAATGCTGTATGATTCTTTCAGGAGGCCATTCATCCTTTCCCCATTTTTGGGCACTATCCCCGGATAAGGAAGTATCAATAGATCGTTTTACTCTGTTCAGGTCATCATATAATCTTATTCCTAAATGATTTCCTTGTGTTTGTGACAATAAAAAGAACAAGGGTCTTATGTACCCCCCATAGCATATTCCCGACCAGTTTCCAGGTAGCCTCTTGTAAGCATGTTTGCCACACACCCAATAATGTCCCTTTAGGGCCCACGTCCCGTTTGGAAAATGACCATCCCATCCATCTTTACCCTTTGGGGCGTGATAATACAGAGTGTCCTTGTTACCGAGTGGTCCTGTTACAATGTCTGCCCCGTTTGTACTCGTATATGCACGCTTCCAAGCTCCCACGTTGGGTTTCCACTCACAGTCACAATTCAGTTCTCTTTGGCGACCTGTCATATTATAAGCCTTTTTCGCCGTCCAATCTTGAGAGTGTGGGAAGCGCCTTCAATCATGGGGTTGGGCCCGCTTTCAGAGCTTGTGTTACCATTCAGCCCTTCAGGGTGATCCAGCTCCTGGAAAAACTAATCACAATTTTATTATGGGTTTAAAAGGTTCTCATGTTATTTTTCTCAGGACAAACTGATCTTGGTGTGGGAGAAGTCCGGTCGAGGCACTCTCACTCGGCGGTCAATACCCATAGGGGTTGCCTCCCTCGGTAGACCATACACGCCGCAGTGGAGGGTCCTACCCCGGTCTTGCCTTCTCCCTTTCCTCCCTTCAGCCTTGTCCTCTTTATCCAGTGCCCTTAATTCATGCAGAACCTCATTGCTGGGATATCAGTTCCTCTTTAGTCTCAGTTTCAGTTCCCCAGGAATGGACTCAACCCTCCAGGCTTCGGTAGTTATTGGTCCTTTTATTCTGGATGCGTGGGTCCAACCCCTTCTTGCTGTTCTCACAGCTGTTTCAGTAGTAAGTAAAACAAGGTACAGTCCCTCCCATCGGGGGTTCAATGATTCTTCTCTCCAGGTTTTTATTAAGACCTTGTCTCCTGGTTGTATTTTATGAATAGCAAATCCTAAAGGTGGTGTCTGAGTCATCATCCCAATTTCTCTTAGCTCCTGTAATCTCCTTCCAATGGTAATTATGTATTTCTGGATACTATGATCCTCAACTACATTGTTCCCTAGGGGCATCCCTTGAGAATAAGGCATACCATATAACATTTCATATGATGATAATCCAGTCTCACTGTGTGGTTTAGTTCTTATGTTTAAAAGTGCCAATGGTAAGCATTTCGTCCAGGGCAGCT
The DNA here is from genome assembly GCF_964211835.1 of Anser anser. Lineage (NCBI taxonomy): Eukaryota > Metazoa > Chordata > Aves > Anseriformes > Anatidae > Anser > Anser anser. The sequence continues at coordinate 4,295,731 of NW_028154148.1, forward strand.
GTGTCTCGATCATTAACTTAGCCAATTGTTGTTTTATTGTTTGATTCATCCTTTCTACTTTCCCTGAGCTTTGTGGGTGCCACGGAGTGTGGTATTTCCACTGAATACCTTTCAAGGGGTACATCCTTCAAATCTTTGTGGCTGGCGTATGTTCGATTATTTCCACACAATTGTGTTCCAATGGTCCTTCTTCTGGAACGGTTCCTAGAAATACTGCTGGATATAACAGGTTAGTCGTTTTCAAGGTTATGTCATCTTGTTCAGTTAGGATTGCCTGATATTTCACCATCCAGCTGGGTGATAACCAGTGCCCCCCCCCCCCCCCCCTTTGTTCCAAAACGGTTGTTACCATATGTGGTCCAAAAACTTCAATACGTTTTCCCATTTGAAGGCAAATAATTTTCTACTATCTTTATCAAGAGGTATGCAAAAGAAGGCATCCTTTAAATCTATCACGGTAAACCATTTATATTTCCCTTTCACAGATGTTAACAATGTGTAAGGATTAGCTACTACCGGGTGAATATCCTTTGTTATTTCATTTATTGCTCTAAGATCTTGTACAAATCTATACTCGCCATTCGGCTTCTTTACTGGAAAAATTGGAGTGTTGTAGTCCGATTTACATTCTTCCAGAATCTGATATTTGAGAAATTTGTTAATAATTTTCACCATTCCCGTGCCTAGCTTCTATCTTAAGTGGATATTGTTTGATTCAAACAGGTTTGGCTCCTTCCTTTAATTCCACCTTTACCAGTTGTGCCAGTTTCGACTTCCCTGGTACATCTGTTTCCCGTACTGTTGCTATAACTGCATTTTCTACTTCTCTTGGAATATTAACAAAGGGTTTATCTTTGATCATTAGGATTTGGCCTACTTTGGACTCAGGTACCTTCATTATTAATTCTCCATCCTCAAAGGTTATTGTTGCATCTAATTTGGCTAATAGATCCCGTCCCAAGAGTGGCATCGGGCATTCTGGTACATACTAAAATTTATGGGTTAGTTCCTCACCCCCAAAACACAAATCAAGGGGTCGTAAGAATGACCATTCTTCCTCTTTCCCTGTGGCTCCAATTATTGTAGTTGTCTTAGTTCCTAATCGTCCTTTTTAACTATTTAACACTGAATATGTTGCTCCTATTACATTTACAGCCTAATTAACACAGAGAAAGAAGCTCCCATAACCAACAAAAAATTCAAGCCTCTGTCTTCGTTTCCTAGCTTTATTTCAACTAGTGGACCTGCTAGGGTAGATGCCCCAGGTCCCCATCATTCCTGACTGTTGTTTGTCCTGCAGCCTAAGACAATTTCTTTCTGATATCAGGGGCTGATTGCCCTGGAAAGAGGTTAGCCAGTTGCCTCTCTCTCTTTTTTTTTTTTTTTTTTTTTTTTTTTAAGCCAGGTCCATTTTTTTTTTTTCATTGCATTTCAAAGTTGGTCCAGAAATTCAAAAATTCCATAAATTCCATAGGGGTTTCTTTTGGACCTTGTTGGAACAGATTCTCAATTCCCAATAGCCAATTTAACCAGATTTTAGTATTTACATAATTTCCGGGGTGATTAGGGTCTCAGTGAGGGGGTCGGTCAGGGGAATGCAATCGTTGAAAGTTCCCTGAGCGGTCCCATTGGCAATCTGAGCTCACACACGAACTCAGGTTGTTTCAAAAGTTAGCTGCTTTTCTGTTTCCACGACAACTCTCTCGGACCCATCACGGTCCCCCTGCCCCAGAGGGCTCACACCGCGATTTAGAGATCTCAGCCTCGGGTTGAGGCGGAACTATTAACATTCCTACATCCTCTTCCCCTGCTCATTCAACTTCAAACAGCTCTGTTAAATACTACATGCCACACAACCTTTAACACCTTCAACAACCCTTTTAACACTTCCTTTATCTTTCTCCAGCCCGTACTTTTCTAATGCCAACACCAAAGGCTCAGTCAGGGGCCAACTTAATTCCAAACCTTTTCCCTCCAACATGCTGAAACAACATATCACTATACAACATTTCATCCTATTTTCCTTCTCTCCTCAAAAACATTAATTGCAAGACACTGTTATAGTCGATTGATCCATAAAGTGGCCATTTAGTTTATATAGTGGCCACCATTGATTGCAATACTTAGTGAAAGTCCTCTTGCTTTCTGTGCCCCCATTTCTAACAATATCCTTCCAATGTGCCAATATGCACCCAAGGAGGCTTTTTCTTTTTTAGGACGTCTTTTTTTTTTTTTTTTTTTTTTGGATTTTCCCCTTTTCCTTGATTTCCCATTCCCTTTTATTTATTTATATTAGTTACTGTCCCTTGTTTCAATTTCCACGCAAACCTTTTTATTGCAGGTTTTTACTATCTTTTCCTAATCTTCTTCCCAAATGTCCCAATTCTCTGGGATTAAACTCTTCTTTCCACATACAAACTTTACTATTTCAGATTATTAATGAGCCCCATTCCAATCATAAATCCGCAGGACTTCGGAAAAACACCTGAAGCACTCAGCCTTCTGTCTTCTAGACAAACAATAACACCTTTTCCACAAAATTTACATTTCAATAAGACCGGATTTCAAGCCAAATGCTAATTTTTCTCATGCACTTTGTTAGTAAGCCTACACAAAACAAGGAATCACTCCTGTGTATCCGTCAAGATGGGGGTTTAAAAGGTATTGAGGCCTAAATAAATTCGCTCTCCCCCTTCTTACCAAATTCCCAGGGCTCAGGCCCGAACCACCAAAGAAGTGACTCTCCGTTCTACCACTTTGATAATCAGTCAGCCCCTCTCCCCTGATACTTGGGAAACTGACCGAACACCACCGCGAATATACCCAAACTTTTAAACTGTTACTTAGATAATGCTCCCACCTTCCTCCTTGACACAGTCAAAACATTTAAGAACAAAACAGGATTACAAGATGCACCACCGGGGGTGGATTGTTAGGATATAGAGGTGTTAGGTTATCCAATGACTCCCATTCATCACCTTTTTCTTTTTCCTCTTTTTTTTTTAATTTTTTATTTTTTTGTTCTCTTCTTCGTCAAACTTCTCGTCTGCTTTTAGTGTAAATATTGAGGCTGGAAAAGGACGTGAGATCCTGATCCATAATCCTGCATAATCACTTTCCTCCTGGCTAAAAGGTTCCTTTGAATTAACATGTATATTTAAGGCCTGGCAAACCCAGTCTTCAAAGGATCCGAAAACGGGCCAAAAGACATGTGGTCTTAAAGGCTCCTTTGGCCATTCTGTCATACAATACTGAACCATTTTTAATTTACTTTTTCCCTTTTCTGGGGCCCCTATCGTTCCAATTTCTAATCATTATCCCTAATGGACTTTCTGGTGGTATGTCTGGTAATTTGCTCCCTTTTCTCTGGTCCCGGGTCTTCAATTTTGTCTGACCCATCTAGGAATTTTACTGTGGCAATTCCTACAGCCCTTGGTTGCCTTAGTGAGAGTGTCTTGCAGGGGGTTTAGGACCTATCACCCACCCACGAATCCTATAGGAATCGCTTCGGTCCTTCACCGGCCAAGTCCCTCGCGGGAGATTGGAACCGCGGTTAGAAGACCTCCACAATCGCTTCGGAACTACGTTCCGTCTCAGTCACACTCTCACACACACAGGCAACCGAAACCCACCCAACCGAACGGTATACGCCTTAAATACTTACGACTCCGTCGTCTTCGTTCGGATCTTCGCGCGCAGAATTACGGGCAAAATATAGTGCTGCAGCCGGCAAAGGGAGCTCATAAAAAAATCTAAATCTTTGCTTGCCCTTATTCAGGTTCAAGATGGCATTAGCCCCGACCTGACTCGAACAGGAGCCACCAAATGGTGGGGGCGCCCCTCCTAGATCAAGTCAGAATTCAGGAACCAAGACCATCCCGGACGAGCCCCCAATTGTTATAAATGACTGAGTCCCAAATAGGATTACAATCAGAGTTTACAATTTATTAAACGAATAGAGGCAAGCAAACAGCGCTGGGTGCGCCGGGAGTCTCTGCTCCACCGGGACGCACACCTGTTACGTAAGGCGGCTGGTTTTTATGCTCCTAGGCTAATACATATTCATTACTACTTCTAGAAGAGGCAGGGTTATTATAATTGGTTTCCCGAATCCGAAGTCCTCCCAGGTGCGCCTGCTTATCAGTCTCTGTTAGTTTCTCGGGGGCCGCTCGGACAGGGAGGCTCATATTCTTCCTCCTTATCTAGTGGTCTCTTGGCCGGCTGTCAGAAGTTACTGCATGTCCATGCAAAGTCAGCAGTTTTTCTCTGAAGAAATCCCTTTGTTCTCTTCTCGCCTAAACCCAGGCCTCAATGTTAACCCTTCACACCCCTTAGTGGCACGAATTGCTGGACTATTCCTTACAGCGTCCTGCCCGAGGAACAGAAATACACTAATAATACGGCAGAGTGACCTGAGAAAACCATTCCCATTTCTTAATTAAGCCCCTCAAAGCACTTGCCCAATTGCACACAGACAGTTGGCAGAGCCCTTTCCTGCATTGGATTCAGCTGCTCTGTGCGGGCATCTCTTTGACTGCAGGACAATTGCACTAAGGAGGTTCTCCTGTGAAGAGCTTGAACACTGCCGAGAGCAAAAGAAGCCAGGCTCCAAGTGCCCATCTCCAGACCCCTCACCCTGTCCCCGTACTCCCCTTCCCCCAAGCACCCCGAGGGCTCACCCCATGGGCAGGTGAAACCCCCATCCCCAGGCAGCCTGGGAACAAGAGCAGCAGCAGCACGGCCAGGTGGAGAAGCCAGGAGGAATGGCAGCGTGCTGCTGCCAGGGGAGGCAAGGCCAGGGAGGGACAGACGGACACTCAGCACACCCTCCTGTGCTGCAGCTCTGCCTGCAGAGGAGGCAGCTCCTGCTGGGGACAGTGGGGCTTGAGGGCAGAGGCTGTGCTGGTGGCAGAGGAGAGCAGGGGGTGTCCCAGGGAGGAGCCTGAGCCCTCCCTCACACAGCATTTCTGGCAGCAGCTCCCTCTCACTGCCTGCACATGTCCCTGCTGCCTGCCCGCGTCCCTGCTGGGAGCTGGTTCTGTGTCCCCACGTCTCTTCCCTGTCCATGCTCACAAGCCCATCCCACAAGCTGTGTGCTCAGATTCCCCTCCACTGCAGGAATCTGAAAGCACAGAATCCAAAAAAAGTCTTTTCCCTTCAGGTAAACCAAGCCTCAGTCTTCCTCTGGAAATTTCCTCTTGTAAATGCCATTCTCTACAGCATCTTCTACACTTTCCTGGAGAAACAGAGATACAACTATCCCGACAGATACTATTAGGCATCAGATGTGCCAGCTGTAGAAGACCCCTCTGGCAACCCCACCTGCATGGCCCTGCAGCCAGAGACTCACAGTGCCAAAACTATGCAGGTCTGTCCTGCCACACGCTGTCCTCTGTTGCTGCGCTCCTCACTGCCTCCAAGCCCTCTCTCCTTCTCTCCTCTCCCCGTGCCACCTGCGGTCAGAGCCCCCAGCCCTGCTGCGCTGTGCACAGGAGCTGCTCCTGGGCACAGCTGTCTCTCTGCACCACGGCCCTCTTGCCACGAGCTCTCTCTGTCCCACGAGCCCGGCCCAGCTCAGCACCACACGCCCAGCCCAAGGCATTGGAATCCCCCCTCGGGGGGCTTTGCTGAGGAGCCCACGAACCTCAGGCACTGAGAGACAATTGAAGACATCTCTCAACAAGTCCAAGTCAGAGGCAAGTTTCCTGCAGTGTCCCCCTGAGGGCCAGCCCTGACACAGCCTCCCTTGGAGCTCGTTAGAGCAGAGCATTGGAGGCAGTGAGGCCAAGGAGACAAAGGCACTGTGAAGGTGACACTGATGTGTAGGAAAACTACATGTGTGTCACCAAGCACAAGGGTCAGGCGTTGACCCTCAGCCCCTGGGAAGGGAGATCCTTTCCCTTCACACACTGCTCAGGGCTCTTCCTGGGGCAGGAGGAGATGGGGATGTGCATGGCCAAGTGCAGGAGAATGGTACAAGCCCTGCCTGGTTCATGGGTGGGGGCGAGGAGGCAATGAGGCCCTGGTGCTTTACCGATAAGCTGTCTCCTCCTAGGCCTCAGTGGCAGAGACAACAGCCAGAGCCATGGACACAAAGCCCTGGGTCCTGTTGGGACTTTTAGCCTTGCCTATGTCCTTGCTCCTCTGAAGACCAGAGTATCTTAGTGTCTCCCAGACCTTCACCTCTTTCCCTGCTGGCTGCAAGCCCTTGTCCGTGTGATGTCACACCGGGTCTTAGCTGAGTAGCTCATATGAGATCCCTCGTGGTGCCCAGGCCCTCCTCCTCCTGGGCGCTGCTCACTCAGCAGGGTCCCAGTCTGCCCTGATGCGTGGGGTTCGTCTTACTCTGGTGCAGGTCTAGGCTCTTCTCCTGTCAAATGTCAACAGGTTTCTGCAGGAGAAATCCTGGGATTTCTCAAGGTTCTTCCTGACTGATGCTCCATTCATTTAGCTGTTAATATCTGCAGGCAGATAGCTCACCCTGACTGTGCTGTCTGTTACAAGATAACTGCATCAACAATTGCAGGACAATTTGGACAATACAGGATTTAGTGGAATAAAACTGCAGCACAGTATCACAGAATGATAAGGCATGGAAGTCCACTGGATTCTACCTTTTCTCTGCTTCCTTCTCTTGCATGCTGCCATTTCGTTTGGAACCACATTCTAAATGTTGTGAGGCTGTGCAGGGACAAAATTAAACGGTCATAAGACCAACTGGAGCCCAACCTATCTATTAAGGATAATAAAAAAAATAATTATTTTTTTTAATTCTTAAAATAAATTAAAAAAAAAAAAAAAGAGGATTAATGAAAATCTTCATCCTCTACTGGTTGTGGGGGGAAACATAGGTAAAGGTAATGAGGAAAATGCTGAGGTTTTTATTGCTTCCTTTGCCTCCTGTCTCCAGCAGCAAGAACAGTTGTTCCCCTGGTACTCAGACTCCTGAACTGGTAGATAGGGACAGCGAGTGGCATGAAGCCCTCATAATCCATGAGGAAAAGTTTTGAGACCTACTACTCCACTTAGATGTACGCAAGTCTATGGGGCCAGGTGGGATCCATGTGTTGGTACTGAGGGAGCTGGCAGAAGTGCTCACCAGGCCACTTTCCATCATTTATCAGCAGACCTGGCTATCAGGCAAGGTCCCAGGTGACTGGCGACTAGCCAATGTGACGGCCACCTACAAGAAGGGGCAGAAGGAGGATCTGGGGAACTACAGGCCTGTCAGTCTGACCTTGGTGCTGGCGAAGCTCATGGAGCAGGTTATCTTGAGTACCACCACGTAACACTTCCAGGACCACCGGGTGACCAGGCCCAGTCAGCATGAGTTTACCAAAGCCAGGTCCTGCTTGGCAAATCTGATCTCCTTCTAAGTCAAGGTGATGTGCTCAGTGGAGAAGAGAAAGGCTGTGGATGTGGTCTACCCAGACCTCAGTAAGGCTTTTGAAACTGATTCCCCCAGCATTCTCCTGGGGAAACTGGCTGCTCAAGGCCAGGAGGGATGTATGCTTTCTTGGGTTAAAAATTGGCTGTATCTTCTTTTTCAATAATTTCATCAGTGATCTGGATGAAGGGATCGAGTGCACCCTCAGTAAGTTTGCAGACGACACCAAGTTAGATGCAAGTGTAGATCGACTCAAGGGTAGGAGGGCTCTGCAGAAGGATCTGGATAGGCTGCATCCATGGGCTGAGGTCAACTGTATGAAGTTCAACAAGGCCAAGTGCCGGGTCCTGTACTTGGGGCACAACAGCCCAACATAATGCTGGGGGAAGGGTGTCTGGACAGCTGCCCAGGGGAAAAGGATCTGGGGATACTGGTGGATAGTCAGCTGAACATGAGCCAGCAGGTTGCTGAGGTGGCCAAGAAGGCCAACAAAATCGTGGCTTTTACCAGGAATACTGCGGTCAGCAGGAGTAGGGAAGTGATTGTCCCTCTGTACTCGGCCCTGGTGAGGCCACACCTTGAGTACTGCGTTCAGGTCTGGGGCCCCCAGCACAAGAAGGACATGGATCTATTAGAATGAATCCAAAGGAAGGCCATGAGGATGATCAAGGGGCTGAAGACAGGCTGTCTCCTCTGAATACAGGCTGAGGGAGTTGGGGTTGTTCAGCCCGGAGAAGAGAAGGCTCTGGGGAGACCTTTCAGCGACCTTCCAGTACCTAAAGGGGCCTCCAGGAAAGCTGGGGAGGGACTCTTCATCAAAGAGAGTGTTGTGATTTAACCCGGCTGGCAGCTAAACACCACACAGCCGTTCGCTCACCCTCCCCCCTCCCTCTCTGGGATGGGGGAGAGAAACGAGAAAGTGAAGCCTGTGAGTTGAGATAAAGACAGTTTATTAAGACAGGAAAATAATAATAACAATAATAATAATAATAGTGATAATGGTAATAGTATTAACAATAATAATGTGTAAGAAAACAAGTGATGCACAATGCAATTGCTCACCACCCGCTGACCGATGCCCAGCCTATCCCCGAGCAGCCGGCCCCCCCACCCCGGCCAGCCACCCCTATATATTGTTTAGCATGACGTCAGATGATATGGAATACCCCTTTGGCCAGTTTGGGTCAGCTGTCCTGGGTCTGTCCCCTCCCAGCTCCTGCTGCACCCCCAGCCTGCCTGCTGGCAGGACAGAGCGAGAAGCCGAAAAGTCCTTGGCCTGGTGTAAACACTGCTCTGCAACAATTAAAACATCAGCATGTTATCAGCGCTCTTCTCATCCTAATCCAAAACATAGCACCCTACCAGCTACTATGAGCTACTTAACTCTGTCCTAACTGGAACCAGGACAGATATCCACCCCTTATTCCATACCATTTATGTCATGCTCAGGTTACACTCTGTCCAATACATTCTAATTAATCACCATTTTCATCTATGATATATAGCAATCATGGTAGTGATGACATACATTATTATATAATAATTAACATACTACAATTCAACTCATGGGCTATTCTCACCCAGTATCAAATCCCCTTGAGGTACACACCGGACCTCCCCATTCTTTTGCATTACCCACCAAGTGCATCCAGGTCCCTGAGCAAAAGCAATTCCATGAATGGGTTTGCCTTTTCCTGAGGCAGGAGTAGCCCAGACTGTTTTACCCAGCATGTTTCTTACGTGCACTACAGGAACTTTATCCCCTTCTACAGTGCGTAACAGGTTTGATCGGGCAGGTCCAGCTCGGTTGGCAGATCCCCTGGTATTGACTAACCAGGTGGCCTTTGCCAAATGTGTATCCCAATTTTGGAATGTCCCAGCACCCATTGCTTTCAGTGTAGTCTTCAACAGTCCATTGTATCGTTCAACTTTTCCAAAGGCTGGTGCATGATAGGGGATGTGATACACCCACTCAATACCATGTTCTTTGGCCCAAGTATCTATAAGGTTGTTTCGGAAATGAGTCCCGTTGTCTGACTCAATTCTCTCTGGGGTGCCATGTCGCCATAAGACTTGCTTTTCAAGGCCCAGGATAGTGTTCCGGGCGGTGGCATGGGGCACAGGATATGTTTCCAGCCATCCGGTGGTTGCTTCCACCATTGTAAGTACGTGGCGCTTGCCGTTGCGGGTTTGAGGGAGTGTGATGTAATCGATCTGCCAGGCCTCTCCATATTTATATTTCAGCCATCGTCCTCCATACCAAAGAGGTTTTGACCGTTTGGCTTGCTTGATTGCAGCACATGTTTCACAGTCATGAATAACCTGTGCTATAGTGTCCATGGTCAGGTCCACCCCTCGATCACGAGCCCATCTGTAGGTTGCATCTCTACCTTGATGGCCTGAGGTGTCATGGGCCCATCGGGCTATAAATAATTCACCTTTATGTTGCCAGTCCAGGTCCACCTGAGCCACTTCAATCTTAGCAGCCTGATCCACCTGCTGGTTGTTTTGGTGTTCTTCAGTAGCCCGATTCTTGGGCACATGAGCATCTACATGGCGTACCTTTACAACCAGGTTCTCTACCCGGGCAGCAATATCTTGCCACAATGCCGCAGCCCAGATGGGCTTGCCCCTGCGCTGCCAGTTGTTCTGCTTCCATTGCTGTAACCACCCCCACAGGGCATTTGCTACCATCCATGAATCAGTATAGAGATAGAGAACTGGCCACTTTTCTCGTTCAGCAATATCTAAAGCCAGCTGAATGGCTTTTACTTCTGCAAACTGACTCGATTCACCTTCTCCCTCAGCAGCTTCTGCAACTCGTCGTGTAGGACTCCATACAGCAGCTTTCCATCTCCGATGCTTTCCCACAATACGACAGGACCCGTCAGTGAACAAGGCATATTTCTTCTCATTTTCCGGTAGCTTGTTGTACAGGGGGGCTTCTTCAGCACGAACCACCTCCTCCTCTGGTGATATCCCAAAGTATTTGCCTTCTGGCCAGTCCATAATCACCTCCAAGATTCCTGGGCGACTGGGGTTTCCTATTCGAGCCCGCTGAGTAATCAGTGCAACCCACTTGCTCCATGTAGCATCAGTTGCATGATGCGTAGAGGGGACCCTTCCTTTGAACATCCAGCCTAGTACCGGCAGTCGGGGTGCCAGGAGGAGCTGCGCTTCAGTACCGACCACTTCCGAACCAGATCGAACTCCTTCATATGCTGCCAATATCTCCTTTTCAGTTGGAGTATAGCGGGCTTCAGATCCTCTGTATCCCCGACTCCAAAACCCCAGGGGTCAACCTCGAGTTTCCCCAGGTTCTTTCTGCCAGAGGCTCCAGGTGGGACCATTCTCTCCGGCTGCGGTGTAGAGCACATTCTTTACATCTGGTCCTGTTCGGACTGGCCCGAGGGCTACTGCATGAACTATTTCCTGCTTAATTTGTTCAAAGGCTTGTCGTTGCTCAGGGCCCCATTCAAAAGCATTCTTCTTACGGGTTACTTGGTAGAGCGGGTTTACAATCAGACTGTAATTTGGAATATGCATTCTCCAAAACCCCACGACACCTAGGAAAGTTTGTGTTTCTTTTTTGCTAGTTGGTGGAGACATAGCTGTTATCTTGTTGATCACATGCATTGGGATTTGACGACGTCCATCTTGCCATTTAATTCCTAAAAACTGGATCTCTCGTGCAGGTCCTTTAACTTTATTCTGTTTTATGGCAAAACCGGCCTTCAGAAGGATTTGGACTATTTTCTTCCCTTTCTCGAAAACTTCCTCTGCAGTGTCACCCCACACAATGATGTCATCGATGTACTGCAGGTGTTCAGGAGCTTCCCCCTGCTCCAGCGCAGACTGGATCAGTCCATGGCAAATGGTAGGGCTGTGTTTCCACCCCTGGGGCAGCCGATTCCAAGTATATTGGACTCCCCTCCAAGTGAAAGCAAACTGTGGCCTGCACTGTGCTGCTAGAGGGATGGAGAAAAATGCATTAGCGATATCAATTGTGGCATACCACTTGGCTGCCTTTGATTCCAGTTCATACTGGAGTTCTAGCATGTCCGGCACTGCAGCACTCAGTGGTGGCGTGACTTCGTTCAGGCCACGATAGTCCACTGTTAGTCTCCACTCACCATTAGACTTTCGCACTGGCCATATGGGACTATTAAAAGGTGAATGAGTCTTGCTGATCACTCCTTGGCTCTCCAGTTGACGAATTAGCTTATGGATGGGAATCAGGGAGTCCAGGTTGGTGCGATATTGCCGCCGGTGCACAGTTGTGGTAGCGATCGGCACTTGGTGTTCTTCAACCCTCAGCAACCCCACAACAGAAGGGTCCTCTGAGAGACCAGGCAAGGTAGACAACTGTTTAATGTCCTCCGTCTCCAAAGCAGCTATGCCAAAAGCCCAGCGGAACCCTTTTGGGTCCTTGAAATATCCTCTTCTAAGATAGTCTATGCCAAGGATGCACGGAGCATCCGGGCCAGTCACAATACGGTGCTTTTGCCACTCATTCCCGGTTAGACTCACTTCAGCCTCCAATACAGTTAACTGCTGGGATCCCCCCGTCACACCATAAATACAGATGGGCTCTGGCCCTTTATAGCTTGATGGCATTAGAGTACATTGTGCACCGGTGTCTACTAAAGCCTTATACTTCTGTGCGTCTGACGTGCCAGGCCATCGAATCCACACAGTCCAATAAACTCGATTGTCCCTTTCCTCCCCCTGGCTGGAGGCAGGGCCCCTCTAGTCTTGGTCAGAATCTTCGTTTCTGTGTTTAAAGGACTGCCTGCTGGAAGTTGGAGCCGCAAACTTTTCAGAGAACTCCTTTTTCCCAATTGTTTTCCTTTGCAATTCACGTACCCGTGCCTCTAGGGTCGCAGTAGATTTTCCATCCCATTTTCTCATGTCCTCTCCATGGTCACGTAGGTAAAACCACAGGGTGGCGCGGTGTGTGTGCCCACCATATTGTCTTCCTTGCATAGATGAACGTTTACCCCTAATAGCTGAGACACTGGTTTGTACAGGTGGGGAGGAAAATAATCTCTCTTCAAGTTGGTGGATCTTTTCAGAAAGTTTCTCCAAAGCATTCTCTTTTAGCTGGTGGACACTGGTTCGTTCAGGTGAAGGGGAAGATAATCTTTCTTCAAGTTGGTGGATCTTTTCAGAGAGTTTCTCCAAAGCATTCTCTTTTAGCTGGTGGACACTGGTTCGTTCAGGTGGAGGGGAAGATAAATTCTCTTTAAGTTGGTGGACCTCTTCAGAGAGTTTCTCCACAGCTGAGACACAGGCCTGTAGGGAATAGGAGAGATTTCCTTCGTACTGCCGGAGTATTTTAGTCACTTCATTCACTGTGGGATTCTCCTCCGCTTTCCAGGCTAGTATTGCCAATGAGCTGGCATATGATGATGGGGCACTCTGTACAAACTTCCGCCACATGGGTAGTTTACACCGGACTGCATCTGGATCTGCGGATGTTTGTGCGTCGTCTAGGTCCTTATAAATTACTTCCCGTACGGCCAATTCCCTCAGGTACTGAATTCCCTTCTCCATGGTGGTCCACTTGCCTGGTAGACATACAAGTTCTTCCTTGAAGGGATACCTTTCCTTCACAGCTGACAGGAGACGCCTCCAGAGGCTGCGAGATCGTGCTCCATCTCCAATTGCTTTGTCAATACATGCGTCCCTAGCAAGGGATCCCAGCCGCCTGGCTTCCTTGCCCTCTAATTCCACATAATTGGATCCCGTGTCCCAGCACCAGAGCAGCCAGGTGACAAGCTGCTCACCTATACAGCAACCAAAATCTTTTCGCACATCTCGTAGCTCACGCTGGTATAGAGTCCGGGTAGTTACTGTTGATTTTTCGACATCCTCATCCTCATCTTCAGTCTCCTGCACATTTGATGGCCCAGCCTCGTCTTCACTATGCCCAGACTTAGCAGAAGACTGTCTGCGTTCTAAACGACCTGAGCCTCTATACCATTTTTTCACCTTGTCTACAGGGGCAACTTGCACTGCTACAGCTCGTTTCTCTGACCCAGACACAGGGTCTGCCACAGGGGTTGGAATACCCTCTGCGGGGTCAACTTGCACTGCTACAGCTCGTTTCTCTGACCCAGCCACAGGAGTGGGAGCAGCTGCAGGAGCTGGAGCTGCTGCAGGGGCTGGAGTGGCTGCGGGAGCAGGAACTGGAGCGGCTGCAGGAGCTGGAGCTGGAGCGGCTGCAGGAGCTGGAGCGGCTGCAGGAGCTGGAGCTGGAGCGGCTGCAGGAGCTGGAGCGGCTGCAGGAGCTGGAGCTGGAGCGGCTGCAGGAGCTGGAGCTAGGTTGCTAGTAGCATCAATTGCAGCTCGATAGGCACAAGCCAGACCCCAGCAAGCTACAGTGATTTGTGTCACTTTGGAACTGCCAGAGTCATGACACCTTTTTTCAAGCATTCTGCCAGCTTTTTAGGATTTTGCAGTTGTTCAGGGGTGAATGTCCAAAACACTGGAGGTGACCACTGCTCTAGAAACCTGCCCATATCCTCCCACACTCCCTGCCACTCGCAACTATCCCGCCTCAAGACAGATCTCCGGATGAGATTCCTAAGTAGTTGTTTAACCCTCAACAAAACCTGAAGCGCATTCAGGAGACATAACAACAAGAGCAGGCTGGTCTGAGTATCCCAAGGATATTCAACATCTCGGAGAACCACCGTAACTAGCTCGGGGGATAAGAGGGTGGTGAAGGAGAAAGGGAGAGTGAACAGGGAGGGAAACATGTCTTCCCCTGTCCCCTTCACAGATTGGCTCCCTAACGAAAACAGGCAATAGGTGTAATTGCTAATAGTTTCCAAGATATGGTTTCCAAAGTATAGAGTCGACGTCAGTGCTGAGTACAAATACCAGGTTAGAGTCGTGACCAGATATTTCATCATTTCATAAGCCATTGTTACACCGCACAGTACCATAACAATCTTAAACCAGGGCCCGGAAAGGATAAACAGTGCAACAGGGAGCACATACAGAAAGTAACGCGCCATAAAACTCAATTTGGAAAACAGGCACAGCAGACCGGAGATTAAGGCAATCAACATCGTGACTAGCAACTATCAAGCAGGTCCAATACTTTTACCAATTTTAGTTAAACACACTCTGGTCAGATTTGTCGATATCTCAACCCTTCGGGCCCCACGTTGGGCGCCAAAAAGACTGTTGTGGTTTAACCCGGCTGGCAGCTAAACACCACACAGCCGTTCGCTCACCCTCCCCCCTCCCTCTCTGGGATGGGGGAGAGAAACGGGAAAGTGAAGCCGGTGAGTTGAGATAAAGACAGTTTATTAAGACAGGAATATAATAATAACAATAATAATAATAATAGTGATCATGATAATAGTATTAATAATAGTAATGTGTAAGAAACAAGTGATGCACAATGCAATGGCTCACCACCCGCTGACCGATGCCCAGCCTATCCCCGAGCAGCCGGCCCCCCACCCCGGCCAGCCACCCCTATATATTGTTTAGCATGACACCAGATGGTATGGAATACCTCTGTGGCCAGTTGGGGTCAGCTGTCCTGGGTCTGTCCCCTCCCAGCTCCTGCTGCACCCCCAGCCTGCTCGCTGGCAGGACAGAGCAAGAAGCCGAAAAGTCCTTGGCCTGGTGTAAACACTGCTCTGCAACAATTAAAACATCAGCATGATATCAGCGCTCTTCTCACCCTAATCCAAAACATAGCACCCTACCAGCTACTAGGAGGAAAAATTAACTCTGTCCTAACTGGAACCAGTACATGCCCTATCAGCTGCAGAGACAGAAGTGACCTCCCAGTCACTGCCCCAGTCCCCTTCCTCCTGCGGGGCAGGAGATCCTGAGGCAGGGCTGACCTCTCTCTAGCCCCCTCGATACCTGTTTTTAACTTTCTGGGTTAGAGATGAAATGCAGTTTTAGTGGGAGTGTTTGGAGTTCTGCTTGTGCTGTCAGGTCTGTGGCTAAGGTATGGACAAGCTCTGTGGTTTAGGGTTTTTTAGGTCTACCAAGGATACTACGGTTAAGTAGAGCATTTTAATGCTAGTGTTAAGGAAAGGGATCAGGATGAACAAGAGAGAAAATGGATTCCTGTCAGAGTGTTGTAGTAGCATTTAGGTTTAGGGATTAAAATTACTGGATCAAGAAAGGGAAGGGCCATACGTGACTGTTTTAAGTCAGTGTTACTGCAGCATCAACATTACATGACCCCTCTTACCTCTACGAAATCATTAATTTCTGCTGACCAAGCTCTGCTTCCTACCCCAAAATCTCACATCTCTCTTGTCCAGGCTGCTCCTGACCTCCCCATATCTTATTGGGATCAGCTTTCTGATGACATTCATGATCCCAGAGTATCTGTCTCACCTCTGTTAGCTACTCTAGTCTTGAGACAGTAGTAGTCAGGAGGGAAAAGGGCACAAGGTCTTTAGGAGCATCCTGCACAATGTGCCCATCAGCTCTGCACCTCCACAAAACTGCGCTTCCTACCTACAAGTTTTGTTTCCGAAATGGCTTCTATGGTCCAGGGTTCCTTTTTCCAGGCCCTCACGCATGGTTTTGTTTCGGATGTGCAGGGATGGGATAAGGAAAGCCAAGGCATGAATGGAACTGAGCTTATCAAGTGAAGCAAAGAATAACAGGAAGAGATTCTACAGATACATGGCTCAGAAAAGAAAGGCCAAGGAGGGTGTACCCCCTCTGATGGATGAGAAGGGTGAACTGGTAATGACAGACATGGAGAAGGCTGAGGGACTCAGCAACGTCTTCTCCTCAGTCTTCCCTGCCAGTCAGGCTTCCCAAGTCTTTCATTTCCCTGAACCCAGAGATGGAGGCTGGGGGTCAAAGTGCCACCTGCTGGAAGTGAAGAGCAGGTTTGAGACCACCTGATGAAACTAAACAAGTACAAGTCCATGGGGCATGATAACTTGCACTCCAGGTCCTGAGGGAACTGGCCGATGTAGTTGCCAAGCCTCTCTCCATCCTATTTGAAGAGTTCTGGCAGTCGGGTGAAGTCCATGGTGACTGAGAAAAGGAAAACATCACTCCCCTTTTTAAAAAGGGTAGAAAGGAGGATCCAAGGAACTAGAGAACGGTGAACCTCACTTCTGTGCCTGGTAAGATCATGGAAAAGATCCTCCTGGAATCAATGTCAATGCACATGCAAGAGAAAGAGGTGATCCGAGACACCCAGCATGGCTTCACCAAAGGGTAAATCATGCTGGCCCAATTTGATGGCTTTCTACAATGGAGTGACTACATCAGACGACAAGGGAAGACCGAGTGATGTCATCTACTTGGAATTGTGATGTCACTGTCCGCCATGACATCCTGGTCTCCAAATTGGAGGGATACACATTTGATGGGTGCGCCATTGAGTGGATAAAGGTTTGGCTTGAAGGTCACACGCAGAGAGTCATGGTCAATATCTCTATGTCCAAGTGGAGGCTGGTTATGAGTGGCGTCCCTCAGGGGTATATCCTGAGACCGGTACTGTTTAATATCTTTATCAATGACAGGGATAGTGGGATAAAGTGCACCCTCAGCAAGTGTGCAGATGACACCAAGCTGAGTGGTGTAGTTGATGCAACAGAGGAAGGGATGCCATCCAAAGGGTCCTGGACGAGCTTGAAATTTGGGCCCATGTTAACCTAAGGAGGGTCAAGAAGTCCAAGTGCAAGGTGCTGCACGTGGGCCGGGGAAATCCCAGACATGGGGATAGGCTGGGAGAAGAACTCATTGAGAGCAGCCCTGCAGAGAAGGACTTGGGGGTTCTGCTGGATGAAAAGTTTGAAATGAGCCAGCAGTGTGTGCTGGCAGCCCAGAAGGCCAAGTGCATCCTGGGCTGCATCAAGACAGGAGTGGCCAGCAGATAGAGGCAGGTGATTGTCCCCCTCTGCTCTGCCCTTGTGAGGCCTCACCTGGAGTACTGTGTCCAGGTTTGGGGCCACCAGCACAAGAAGGATGTGGAGCACCTACAGCACATCTAGAGGAGGGCTCCAAAGATGATCAGAGGGCTGGAGCACCTCACCTGTGAAGACAGGCTGAAGGAGTTAGGTTTGTTCAGCCTGGAGAAGAGGAGGCTCCAGGGAGACCTCCTTGCAGCTTTTCAATCCTTAAAGGGGTCTTTTAAAAACAATGGAGAAGGACTCTTTACTCGGGTAGATAATGACAGGAGGATGTGGGAATGGTCTTTTAGATTTAGACTAGACATCAGGAGGAAAATCTTCAGTGTAAGGGTAGTGAGGTACTGGAACAGGTTGCCCAGAGAAGTTGTGGATGCCCCGTCCCTGGAGGTGTTCAAGGCCAGGCTGGATGAGGCCTTGTCCAACCTGATCTAGTGGGTGGAATCTGGGGGGAGTTCAGTTAGATGATCTGTAAGGTCCCTTCCAACACAAACCATTCTACGATTCTATGATACTAGGATGAAAATTAACTGAATCCTAACCAAAACCAGGACACAAATAGCCTAAGGGCAAGACATCTCTGTGTGTATATCAAAAGAGAGGATAGATGGTGATAGTTATTTAGAAAGTGTCAGACCTGAGTATGACATAGGAACAATGGTATGGAGTAAGGGGTGGATATAGTCTGAGTTTTAGCTGGGATAGACTTAATTTTTCTTC
Organism: Anser anser; assembly: GCF_964211835.1. Classification (NCBI taxonomy): domain Eukaryota; kingdom Metazoa; phylum Chordata; class Aves; order Anseriformes; family Anatidae; genus Anser; species Anser anser. The sequence continues at coordinate 4,313,755 of NW_028154148.1, forward strand.
CAAGGAGCTGGGGGTCAAGGTGCAGCACCTTGCACTTGGACTTGTTGACCCTCCTTATGTTAGCTGGGGGTCAAGGCCTGGCCCTTGTGCGTGGTGAAACACATCCAGCTTTTCTTCACATCAAGGTCACCTTCACATTGCCTTTGTCTCCTTGTCCTCACTGCCTCCAATGCTCTGCTCTAACGAGCTCCAAGGGAGGCTGTGTCAGGGCTGGCCCTCAGGGGGACACTGCAGGAAACTTGCCTCTGACTTGGACTTGTTGAGAGATGTCTTCAATTGTCTCTCAGTGCCTGAGCTTCGTGGGCTCCTCCCCAAAGCCCCCCAAGGGGGGATTCCAATGCCTTGGGCTGGGCGTCTGGTGCTGAGCTGGGCCGGGCTCGTGGGACAGAGAGAGCTCGTGGCAAGAGGGCCCTGGTGCAGAGAGGCAGCTGTGCCCAGGAGCAGCTCCTGTGCACAGCGCAGCAGGGCTGGGGGCTCTGACCGCAGCTGGCACGGGGACAGGAGAGAAGGAGAGAGGGCTTGGAGGCAATTGGCAGTAGGAGGATGCTGAGAGCTGCCTGCAGGAGAAATCTGCACAGCCCTTGACAAGGTACGTCTCTGGCTGCAGGGCCATGCAGCTGCACGTCCTGGAAGGGTCTCCTGCTGGGTCTTGTTCCTGGGAGGGCAGTGGGCAATGCAGTAGGCTTTGGGGGTCCTGCTGGATGGCACTGTGAGGTGAGGAAGTCTGGCAGAAGCCCCTTTGAGTGTCAGAACCCAGCTGCCCCTGGTCAGCCAAGAGTGGGTGGCCAAGCCTCCTTCAGACACTGCAGGGGATGCAGACGGTATATTGGGACGCCCCAGCTTGCGGATATTCATGTCTGTCTGTGGGGCATCCTCCTGGCCTGCAGGCTGCTCTCCAGCAGGATGCAGCTCTCTCGTGGCATCCTTGTGTTATCCAGGTGCCCCAAGGAGGAGACACCTCCGTGCTAAGGCCATGTCCGTGCTGCTGGATGGCTGTCTGTGGGCAGCTGGAGTGAGGCCTCTGCAGCCCTGGATAGGAGGGAAGAGCTGAGATCCTGCTCAGGCACCAAGAGACAAGGTGAGAATTCTGTCCAGATGAACTGGGACTGGGGCTTCTCTGCTTTAAGCAGTCTCCACTTATTGGGAAACACAAGAGTGTGATCACTGTCCTAAGCATAGGAATATTTGCCTTGCTGTACATTGGTTGCATGAGTTCTTTGGAACAACACTGCAAAGTTTATAGATCTCATAAGTGGATTGAACTTGAGTTTCCCCTGTGTTCCTGCTACCAGCCTGCTGCACAGCAGGAAGGACTCCTCTGGAGCCCACAGCAGCCCCTGCTCCCAGTGCCATTCTCAGCCAGCACCAGCCGCAGCTCAAACAGGAGAGCTGCAGAAAGGTTCTCCTGCAAAGAGAGAGGGTTGGGATGAGAGTGCTGTAAGACCTGCAACAGGTTTTCCTCAGAGAAGTCTGTTCTAAACGTTTTCTGCCTTCTCCTTTTCAACAGACAACAGTGTCCAGAGTAAGCAAATGGCCAACAGCAGCTCTGTGAGCGAGTTCCTCCTGCTGGCATTTGCAGACACGCGGGAGCTGCAGCTCCTGCACTTCGGGCTCTTCCTGGGCATCTACCTGGCTGCCCTCCTGGGCAACGGCCTCATCCTCACCGCCGTAGCCTGCGACCACCGCCTCCACACCCCCATGTACTTCTTCCTCCTCAACCTCGCCCTCCTCGACCTGGGCTGCATCTCCACCACTCTGCCCAAAGCCATGGCCAATGCCCTCTGGGACACCAGGGCCATCTCCTATCAAGGGTGTGCTGCCCAGGTCTTTCTGTTTGTATTTTTGATGTCAGCTGAATATTCCCTTCTCACTATCATGGCCTACGACCGCTACGCTGCCATCTGCAAGCCCCTGCACTACGGGAGCCTCGTGGGCAGCAGAGCTTGTGCCCAGATGGCAGCAGCTGCCTGGGGCAGTGGCTTTCTCAATGCTGTCCTGCACACGGCCACTACATTTTCCCTGCCCCTCTGCCAAGGCAATGCTGTGGACCAGTTCTTCTGTGAAATCCCCCAGATCCTCAAGCTCTCCTGCTCAGATGCCTACCTCAGGGAACTTGGGGCACTTGTGTGTAGTGTTTCTTTATTTTTTGGTTGCTTTATTTTCATTGTGCTGTCCTATGTGCTGATCTTCAGGGCTGTGCTGAGGATGCCCTCTGAGAAGGGCCGGCACAAAGCCTTTTCCACGTGCCTCCCTCACCTGGCCGTGGTCTCCCTGTTTGTCAGCACCGTCATGTTTGCCTACCTGAAGCCCTCCTCCATCTCTTCCCCATCCCTGGACCCGCTGGTGGCAGTTCTGTACTCAGTGGTGCCTCCAGCAGTGAACCCCCTCATCTACAGCATGAGGAACAAGGAGCTCAAGGATGTGCTCTGGAAATTGATAACTAGATGAGTTTCGGAAGCAATAAATTTCCATTCTACGTCTGCAGATGACTAATAATGTCAATGACTACAAGAATATTATTAACTAATATTATATATATAATTATTTTTTGTGTGTTTCTGTATTTATGAATGTTTTCATTACAGGACTTTGTTTTAATGCAGCTAAAGTTGCCCATTAAAATATGATTCCTCTCATTTCTTTTACAGTATGTACCTGTTGAGTATAGCTCAGAGACTCTGTATATGAGGAGACCGTTTCTCTGTGAACATAAACAAAGTGAAGGAGCCTGCACTGCCTTCCTTGTGTGACGTCCTTCCTCTGAGAGCTGCTCTGGCTCTGCAGGGGCAGTGCCATGTGCAGGGCTGCAGAGGAAAAGAGTCCCATCCCAGCAGCACGGGCAGGGAGCACCAGCGCTTGGGGCATGCCGAGCTGCTCTCTTGCCACTGCCCCCCTCTGGTGCTGAGCCCTGCTGGTGGGCTCAGGCCCGGCTGCTCCTGTAGCTTGGTGCCAGTGCTGCTGTGGGGCTGTGCTGGGACTGCAGGCAGGGACAGGCAGTGGGCACGGCAGTGGCACAGCCGGCCTGCGCTGCAGCACTTCCCTCCTAAGGGGGGATCTCCTCCAAGGTGGACTGACCACAGCTGAAGGGCTCAGTCTGCTGTGAGCAGGCAGAGGAGAGCTCTGCAGCCCCAGGGCACGCAGCAGCCCCAGCCAAGGAGTCTGGCGAGTGATTTGACTGCAAGGTCCCTCCTGCCCTAGCACCTCCCAGAACTGGCACGGCACTGGCTCCTGTGTGTCAGAGAGGCTGGGAGCCCAGGAGCTGTGCCATGGGCTGGAAGGATCACAACCAGATCACTTCTACCTGGGCAGATTCTGGGCCAAAAAGGGGGTGTTTTGTAGGTGTGGTATTATGAGCTCAGTGGTGCCTCAGAAGCTCCAAGTCCAGTAGGAAGCTGATGGCTGTTAAGTGGCCGGTGAGGTGACTTTTTTCTGAAGCAGCTGACAGGTCATCCCTTGGCTCCTGGCTGGGATCTGTGCCTTTAGGCTCACATCTGCTGGTCTCCATGATAGGCCAGCAGATGCATCTGCTCTGCACACAGTTTGTGAGACCCTCTCTTCCTAAGTAGCTGGTAGGCCCCATAGAGAAAGAGGTCTTAAATAGGTGTTGTCATGTCAGAGGTATCCGCTTTTGCCTGATCTCATCCTTCAGGTTTGCTTTTGTGGAGGTGCAGAGCTGCTGGGCACGTTGTGCAGCGTGCTCCTACAGCCTTTGTGTGCTTCTCCATGCTGGCTTGGGAGCTGCTTCTTTCTCAGGAGCAGAGTAGCCAACCAAGGTGAGACAGATACTCTGAGTTCATGAAAGCCATCAGAAAGCTGCCCCTAAGAAGATGACTGATATGGGGAAGTCAGGAGAAGCCTGGCCAGGAGAGATGTGAGATTTGGGGGAGGGAAGAAGATCTTGGCCAGCAGAAGCTAATGATTTTGGAGAGGTAAGAATGCTCAGGTAATGTCGATCCCACAATAACGCAGACTTAAAGCAGTCATGTGAGGCCCTGTTTTAACCTGTAACATTAATACCCTAATCGAAATGCCACTCCACACCCTGACAGGAATCCACTTCTCTAATTTTTGACCACAATATCCCTTGAAGCCAAAATTAGTCATAACACCATTTCCATTACCTTTACTCTCTTGCTCACCCTGATCCCTGCCCTTAACATTAGCATTTAAATGCTCTAATAAAATCTAGTATTCTTGCAGACCTAAACAAAACGCTAAACCAAAGAGCTTGCCCATATCCTAACCACAGATCTGACACCCCAAGCCCAACACCAAACCCTCCCACTCAATAGTTCCTTAAGCTCTCACCTAGAAATGTTCTCCGTAGTCCCTAATGCCATACATGAACAACTAACATCCAAACCCTGTCCTCCTGTGCATTAACAACTTCACCTCCAACCACTCACCTAACTCTTAACTTTAGGTTCTTTTTCCCTTGGGGTAAGGCAGGAACCGTGAGGATGTCGTGCAGTCACATGGCATTCAGAGATGGATGTGAGGGGCCATGGATCTGATCAGCTTGTGGGCCACAAGGAGGAGATGGGTGGGTATGCTCTGATGAGCTCAGCTCTGCCTCAGGATCTCCTGCCCCAGCAGGAGGAAGGGGACTGGGGCGGTGACTGGGAGGTCACTTCTGTCTCTGCAGCTGATAGGGCAGCAGCAGGAACGTGTCACGCAAAGGGACTGTGAGGTCCCTTGTGTCTGGAGGTGGCAGGTCACCCTTGGCTTCTCCCTGGGGTCTGCACTTTGGGGCTGACATCTGCCAGTGGCCCTGCTAGGCCAGCAGAAGGCCCCTGCTTGGCATGCTGCCTGTGGGATCCCCTCTGCCTCCATCCCCAGGAGGACCCAGACAGAAAGAAGGCCCGCAGAGGGCTTGTCCTGTCCCTCCTGCTTGAGTCCAGGACTGGACAGCAGGAGGCACAAGGCTTGGCTGTGTCTAGCCAAGAAGCTGCAAGGCCAGCAGCAGGCCCAGGCCTTGGAAGATGCTGCTGAGGTGACTTCTGTCTGCTTGGCTGACAGGCCGCAAGGAGCCTGATGGCTTGGGATGCCTGCTTCAGGAGTGGTTTCCACCCTGATGGAGCTTTCTTTGGTATTAGGAAAGAGCAGGAGAGAGAAACTGCCACAAAGTGCACCTTGGAAGGTTGGCACTGGCCACATAGAGGAAAAAATATCCCTCAAAGTGTAGTGCTGTAGTGACAGAGGTCACCCAAAGAGTATCTGTGATCACACCATGGCTTTGAGTTTCAAGGAAAGCTGGTTAAGGTTGAAGAGACATGGGTGAGATGATGGAAATGCCGGGATGAGAGCAAGGTGGTGGACAGAGATGGGTGTCTGCAGGCTTCAAGGAAATAGGGCAAAGTGTGGGACAGCATAGGAAAGCCTGCAGAGGAGAAGGCAGAGGGTGCTGGCAGGAATGGAAGGCCCCAACAGCCCTGACGTTTTTGTCCCTTTGGCTAGAGCTTGTGAGGAGACGAGATAGAGTCATTGCAATGGGGCCTCACTGCTTCCTTGATACCCTGTGCAGGGGTGGGGAGGTGTCATGATGAAGTTCTTCTCGTGGCATCACACTGCCCACCACATCATACAGACCCCAAGAAGAGCCCTGAGCCAGACGGGGGGGTGCAGGATCTCCCCTCCCAGTGGCTGGGGTCAGGCCTTGGCCCTTCTGCTTCACCAAAACCAACCAAGACTTTTCTCAGCACAGCGCTTTGCCTGTCTGCAATCATGGCCTCCAATGATCTGCCCTAACAAGTCCCTGGGGAGGCTTTGTTAGGAACAGCCCTCAGTGGGGCCCATTAATACTCCAAGTCACTTCAACATTTCCTTCTGACTTTACCTTCTCAAGCAGTTGCATCATTCTCCTCTCAGTACCTGAGCTTCATAGACTGAGCACCAAAATACACCATGGAACTCATTAAAATGCATAACGTCCTAAGCAGACATATCTCTCCCAGAATTTTCTTCATGTCTTCAAGACTTGTACAGCTAATTGGAGAGCTTTCATAGTGTAGTTAAGGAGGAAGATATCAAGAAGCACCTGAAAAAAATCTTTTCTCATCTTAAAGGATGTGTTTAGTTGAATTTCAGTTTGGAGCATTATTCTCTAACTGATACTGATCCAGGGTGTCTCCTTTGGAGACCTGCACAGGGAGGAAAAACAGACTCTTGAGGTCTGACACTGCATGGAGAACCTTGCTCCTCACCACCGCAGTCCTGACATTTCTCTCTTTGGCGCTTGCATCACTTCTCCTTCCACCAGACTTTGGCACAGAGGTCTGCAGCTGGATGTTACAGCTCCTTTGCACCAGCTCCCTCCTGCTTGCCTTAGAGACCTGGATGCACACAGGCGCAGAAGGGTTTCTCCTCATTTCAAACCAAACAACAGGAAAACATGCAGAAATCTTCCAAAAGCAAAGCAAGCTCCTCATCCTGTATGCCTCCTGTGAGGTTTGTGTTCCCAAAAGGATGACTGTACAAGAAGTCTTCTATACTGATAGACCTGAAATTATTAGTTAAGATTAGAACTAATCCATATGATATTAATTCAATGATAAATGATGATGAGCTTTCTAAGGACACAGTTAGGCAGACTGCAGATAGCTGGGCAAGCTTCAACTCCCTGAAGCTCAAAGCAGCACCTGGGTTGGTGAGGGCGGTCTGAGTGATCCAGGATGTCCTGGTTCCAGTTAGGACAGAGTTAAGTAGCTCATAGTAGCTGGTAGGGTGCTATGTTTTGGATTAGGATGAGAAGAGCGCTGATAACATGCTGATGTTTTAATTGTTGCAGAGCAGTGTTTACACCAGGCCAAGGACTTTTCGGCTTCTCGCTCTGTCCTGCCAGCGAGCAGGCTGGGGGTGCAGCAGGAGCTGGGAGGGGACAGACCCAGGACAGCTGACCCAAACTGGCCAAAGGGGTATTCCATACCATCTGGTGTCATGCTAAACAATATATAGGGGTGGCTGGCCGGGGTGGGGGGCCGGCTGCTCGGGGATAGGCTGGGCATCGGTCAGCGGGTGGTGAGCAATTGCATTGTGCATCACTTGTTTTCTTACACATTATTATTGTTAATACTATTACCATTATCACTATTATTATTATTATTGTTATTATTATTTTCCTGTCTTAATAAACTGTCTTTATCTCAACTCACCGGCTTCACTTTCCCGTTTCTCTCCCCCATCCCAGAGAGGGAGGGGGGAGGGTGAGCGAACGGCTGTGTGGTGTTTAGCTGCCAGCCGGGTTAAACCACAACAGTCCTTTTGGCGCCCAACGTGGGGCCCGAAGGGTTGAGATATCGACAAATCTGACCAGAGTGTGTTAAACTAAAATTGGTATAAGTATTGGACCTGCTTAATAGTTGGTAGTCACGATGTTGATTGCCTTAATCTCCAGTCTGCTGTACCTGTATTCCAAATTGAGTTTTATGGTGCGTTACTTTCTGTATGTACTCCCTGTTGCACTGTTTATCCTTTCCGGGCCCTGGTTTAAGATTGTTATGGTACTGTGCGGTGTAACAATGGCTTATGAAATGATGAAATATCTGGTCACGACTCTAACCTGGTATTTGTACTCAGCACTGACGTCGACTCTATACTTTGGAACCCAAATCTCGGAAACTATTAGCAATTACACCTATTGCCTGTTTTCGTTAGGGAGCCAATCTGTGAAGGGGACAGGGGAAGACATGTTTCCCTCCCTGTTCACTCTCCCTTTCTCCTTCACCACCCTCTTATCCCCCGAGCTAGTTACGGTGGTTCTCCGAGATGTTGAATATCCTTGGGATACTCAGACCAGCCTGCTCTTGTTGTTATGTCTCCTGAATGCGCTTCAGGTTTTGTTGAGGGTTAAACAACTACTTAGGAATCTCATCCGGAGATCTGTCTTGAGGCGGGATAGTTGCGAGTGGCAGGGAGTGTGGGAGGATATGGGCAGGTTTCTAGAGCAGTGGTCACCTCCAGTGTTTTGGACATTCACCCCTGAACAACTGCAAAATCCTAAAAAGCTGGCAGAATGCTTGAAAAAAAGGTGTCATGACTCTGGCAGTGCCAAAGTGACACAAATCACTGTAGCGTGCTGGGGTCTGGCTTGTGCCTATCGAGCTGCAATTGATGCTACTAGCAACCTAGCTCCAGCTCCTGCAGCCACTCCAGTTCCAGCTCCTGCAGCCGCTCCAGCTGCAGCTCCTGCAGGCACTCCAGTTCCAGCTCCTGCAGCCGCTCCAGCTCCAGCTCCTGCAGCCGCTCCAGCTGCAGCTCCTGCAGCTGCCCCAGCCCCTGCAGCCGCTCCAGCTCCTGCAGCCGTTCCAGTTCCAGCTCCTGCAGCCGCTCCAGCTCCTGCAGCCGCTCCAGTTCCAGCTCCTGCAGCTACTCCAGCTCCAGCTCCTGCAGCCGCTCCAGCTCCTGCAGCCGTTCCGGCTCCTGCAGCCGCTCCAGCTGCAGCTCCTGCAGCTGCTCCAGCTCCAGCCCCTGCAGCCGCTCCAGCTCCTGCAGCTGCCCCAGCTCGTGCAGCTGCTCCCACTTCTGTGGCTGGGTCAGAGAAATGAGGTGTAGCAGTGCAAGTTGACCCCGCAGAGGGTATTCCAACCCCTGTGGCAGACCCTGTGTCTGGGTCAGAGAAACGAGCTGTAGCAGTGCAAGTTGACCCCGCAGAGGGTATTCCAACCCCTGTGGCAGACCCTGTGTCTGGGTCAGAGAAACGAGCTGTAGCAGTGCAAGTTGACCCTGTAGACAAGGTGAAAAAATGGTATAGAGGCTCAGGTCGTTTAAAACGCAGACAGTCTTCTGCTAAGTCTGGGTGTAGTGAAGACGAGGCTGGGCCATCAAAGGTGCAGGAGACTGAAGATGAGGATGAGGATGTCGAAAAATCAACAGTAACTACCCGGACTCCATACCAGCCATCAAAGGTGCAGGAGACTGAAGATGAGGATGAGGATGTCGGAAAATCAACAGTAACTACCCGGACTCTACACCGGCCATCAAAGGTGCAGAAGACTGAAGATGAGGATGAGGATGTCGAAAAATCAACAGTAATTACCCGGACTCTATACCAGCGTGAGCTACGAGATGTGCGAAAAGATTTTGGTCGCTGTATAGGCGAGCAGCTTGTCACCTGGCTGCTCCGGTGCTGGGACACGGGATCCAATTATGTGGAATTGGAGGGCAAGGAAGCCAGGCGGCTGGGATCCCTTGCTAGGGACGCATGCATTGACAAAGCAATTGGAGATGGAGCACGATCTCGCAGCCTCTGGAGGCGTCTCCTGTCAGCTGTGAAGGAAAGGTATCTCTTCAAGGAAGAACTTGTATGTTTACCAAGCAAATGGACCACCATGGAGAAGGGAATTCAGTACCTGAGGGAATTGGCCGTACGGGAAGTAATTTATAAGGACCTAGACGACGCACAAACATCCGCAGATCCAGATGCAGTCCGGTGTACACTACCCATGTGGCGGAAGTTTGTACGGAGTGCCCCATCATCATATGCCAACTCATTGGCAATACTAGCCTGGAAAACGGAGGAGAATCCCACAGTGAATGAAGTGACTAAAATACTCCGGCAGTACGAAGGAAATCTCTCCTCTTCCCTAAAGGCCTGTGTCTCAGCTGTGGAGAAACTCTCTGAAGAGGTCCACCAACTTAAAGAGAATTTATCTTCCCCTCCACCTGAACGAACCAGTGTCCACCAGCTAAAAGAGAATGCTTTAGAGAAACTTTCTGAAAAGATCCACCAACTTGAAGAAAGATAATCTTCCCCTTCACCTGAACGAACCAGTGTCCACCAGCTAAAAGAGAATGCTTTGGAGAAACTTTCTGAAAAGATCCACCAACTTGAAGAAAGATTATCTTCCCCTTCACCTGAACGAACCAGTGTCCACCAGCTAAAAGAGAATGCTTTGGAGAAACTTTCTGAAAAGATCCACCAACTTGAAGAGAGATTATTTTCCTCCCCACCTGTACAAACCAGTGTCTCAGCTATTAGGGGTAAACGTTCATCTATGCAAGGAGGACAATATGGTGGGCACACACACCGCGCCACCCTGTGGTTTTACCTACGTGACCATGGAGAGGACATGAGAAAATGGGATGGAAAATCTACTGCGACCCTAGAGGCACGGGTACGTGAATTGCAAAGGAAAACAATTGGGAAAAAGGAGTTCTCTGAAAGGTTTGCTGCTCCAACTTCCAGCAGGCAGTCCTTTAAACACAGAAATGAAGATTCTGACCAGGACTAGAGGGGCCCTGCCTCCAGCCAGGGGGAGGAAAGGGACAATCGAGTTTATTGGACTGTGTGGATTCGATGGCCTGGCACGTCAGACGCACAGAAGTATAAGGCTTTGGTAGACACCGGTGCACAATGTACTCTAATGCCATCAAGCTATAAAGGGCCAGAGCCCATCTGTATTTATGGTGTGACGGGGGGATCCCAGCAGTTAACTGTATTGGAGGCTGAAGTGAGTCTAACCGGGAATGAGTGGCAAAAGCACCGTATTGTGACTGGCCCAGATGCTCCGTGCATCCTTGGCATAGACTATCTTAGAAGAGGATATTTCAAGGACCCAAAAGGGTTCCGCTGGGCTTTTGGCATAGCTGCTTTGGAGACAGAGGACATTAAACAGTTGTCTACCTTGCCTGGTCTCTCAGAGGACCCTTCTGTTGTGGGGTTGCTGAGGGTTGAAGAACAGCAAGTGCCGATCGCTACCACAACTGTGCACCGGCGGCAATATCGCACCAACCGAGACTCCCTGAGTCCCATCCATAAGCTAATTCGTCAACTGGAGAGCCAAGGAGTGATCAGCAAGACTCATTCACCTTTTAATAGTCCCATATGGCCAGTGCGAAAGTCTAATGGTGAGTGGAGACTAACAGTGGACTATCGTGGCCTGAACGAAGTCACGCCACCACTGAGTGCTGCAGTGCCGGACATGCTAGAACTCCAGTATGAACTGGAATCAAAGGCAGCCAAGTGGTATGCCACAATTGATATCGCTAATGCATTTTTCTCCATCCCTCTAGCAGCACAGTGCAGGCCACAGTTTGCTTTCACTTGGAGGGGAGTCCAATATACTTGGAATCGGCTGCCCCAGGGGTGGAAACACAGCCCTACCATTTGCCATGGACTGATCCAGTCTGCGCTGGAGCAGGGGGAAGCTCCTGAACACCTGCAGTACATCGATGACATCATTGTGTGGGGTGACACTGCAGAAGAAGTTTTCGAGAAAGGGAAGAAAATAGTCCAAATCCTTCTGAAGGCCGGTTTTGCCATAAAACAGAATAAAGTTAAAGGACCTGCACGAGAGATCCAGTTTTTAGGAATTAAATGGCAAGATGGACGTCGTCAAATCCCAATGCATGTGATCAACAAGATAACAGCTATGTCTCCACCAACTAGCAAAAAAGAAACACAAACTTTCCTAGGTGTCGTGGGGTTTTGGAGAATGCATATTCCAAATTACAGTCTGATTGTAAACCCGCTCTACCAAGTAACCCGTAAGAAGAATGCTTTTGAATGGGGCCCTGAGCAACGACAAGCCTTTGAACAAATTAAGCAGGAAATAGTTCATGCAGTAGCCCTCGGGCCAGTCCGAACAGGACCAGATGTAAAGAATGTGCTCTACACCGCAGCCGGAGAGAATGGTCCCACCTGGAGCCTCTGGCAGAAAGAACCTGGGGAAGCTCGAGGTCGACCCCTGGGGTTTTGGAGTCGGGGATACAGAGGATCTGAGGCCCGCTATACTCCAACTGAAAAGGAGATATTGGCAGCATATGAAGGAGTTCGATCTGCTTCGGAAGTGGTCGGTACTGAAGCGCAGCTCCTCCTGGCACCCCGACTGCCGGTACTAGGCTGGATGTTCAAAGGAAGGGTCCCCTCTACGCATCATGCAACTGATGCTACATGGAGCAAGTGGGTTGCACTGATTACTCAGCGGGCTCGAATAGGAAACCCCAGTCGCCCAGGAATCTTGGAGGTGATTATGGACTGGCCAGAAGGCAAATACTTTGGGATATCATCAGAGGAGGAGGTGGTTCGTGCTGAAGAAGCCCCCCTGTACAACAAGCTACCGGAAAATGAGAAGAAATATGCCTTGTTCACTGACGGGTCCTGTCGTATTGTGGGAAAGCATCGGAGATGGAAAGCTGCTGTATGGAGTCCTACACGACGAGTTGCAGAAGCTGCTGAGGGAGAAGGTGAATCGAGTCAGTTTGCAGACGTAAAAGCCATTCAGCTGGCTTTAGATATTGCTGAACGAGAAAAGTGGCCAGTTCTCTATCTCTATACTGATTCATGGATGGTAGCAAATGCCCTGTGGGGGTGGTTATAGCAATGGAAGCAGAACAATTGGCAGCGCAGGGGCAAGCCCATCTGGGCTGCGGCATTGTGGCAAGATATTGCTGCCCGGGTAGAGAACCTGGTTGTAAAGGTACGCCATGTAGATGCTCATGTGCCCAAGAATCGGGCTACTGAAGAACACCAAAACAACCAGCAGGTGGATCAGGCTGCTAAGATTGAAGTGGCTCAGGTGGACCTGGACTGGCAACATAAAGGTGAATTATTTATAGCCCGATGGGCCCATGACACCTCAGGCCATCAAGGTAGAGATGCAACCTACAGATGGGCTCGTGATCGAGGGGTGGACCTGACCATGGACACTATAGCACAGGTTATTCATGACTGTGAAACATGTGCTGCAATCAAGCAAGCCAAACGGTCCAAGCCTCTTTGGTATGGAGGACGATGGCTGAAATATAAATATGGAGAGGCCTGGCAGATCGATTACATCACACTCCCTCAAACCCGCAACGGCAAGCGCCACGTACTTACAATGGTGGAAGCAACCACCGGATGGCTGGAAACATATCCTGTGCCCCATGCCACCGCCCGGAACACTATCCTGGGCCTTGAAAAGCAAGTCCTATGGCGACATGGCACCCCAGAGATAACTGAGTCAGACAACGGGACTCATTTCCGAAACAACCTTATAGACACTTGGGCCAAAGAACATGGTATTGAGTGGGTGTATCACATCCCCTATCATGCACCAGCCTCTGGAAAAGTTGAACGATACAATGGACTGTTGAAGACTACACTGAAAGCAATGGGTGCTGGGACATTCCAAAATTGGGATACACATTTGGCAAAGGCCACCTGGTTAGTCAATACCAGGGGATCTGCCAACCGAGCTGGACCTGCCCGATCAAACCTGTTACGCACTGTAGAAGGGGATAAAGTTCCTGTAGTGCACGTAAGAAACATGCTGGGTAAAACAGTCTGGGCTACTCCTGCCTCAGGAAAAGGCAAACCCATTCGTGGAATTGCTTTTGCTCAGGGACCTGGATGCACTTGTGGGTAATGCAAAAGAATGGGGAGGTCCGGTGTGTACCTCAAGGGGATTTGATACTGGGTGAGAATAGCCCATGAGTTGAATTGTAGTATGTTAATTATTATATAATAATGTATGTCATCACTACCATGATTGCTATATATCATAGATGAAAATGGTGATTAATTAGAATGTATTGGACAGAGTGTAACCTGAGCATGACATAAATGGTATGGAATAAGGGGTGGATATCTGTCCTGGTTCCAGTTAGGACAGAGTTAATTTTCCTCCTAGTAGCTGGTAGGGTGCTATGTTTTGGATTAGGATGAGAAGAGCGCTGATAACATGCTGATGTTTTAATTGTTGCAGAGCAGTGTTTACACCAGGCCAAGGACTTTTCGGCTTCTCGCTCTGTCCTGCCAGCAGGCAGGCTGGGGGTGCAGCAGGAGCTGGGAGGGGACAGACCCAGGACAGCTGACCCAAACTGGCCAAAGGGGTATTCCATACCCTCTGGCGTCATGCTAAACAATATATAGGGGTGGCTGGCCGGGGTGGGGGGCCGGCTGCTCGGGGATAGGCTGGGCATCGGTCAGCGGGTGGTAAGCAATTGCATTTTGCATCACTTGTTTCTTACACATTATTATTATTAATACTATTATCATTATCACTATTATTATTATTGTTATTATTATTTTCATGTCTTAATAAACTGTCTTTATCTCAACTCACCGGCTTCACTTTCCCGTTTCTCTCCCCCATCCCAGAGAGGGAGGGGGGAGGGTGAGCGAACGGCTGTGTGGTGTTTAGCTGCCAGCCGGGTTAAACCACAACAGAGGAGTAATGAGAATCTTCATCCTCCATTGGTTGTGGGGGGAAACATAGGTAAAGGTGATGAGTAAAATGCTGAGGTTTTTATTGCTTCCTTTGCCTCATTCTCCAGCAGCAAGAACAGTTGTTCCCCTGGTACTCAGACTCCTGAGCTGGTACATAGGGACAGCGAGTGGCATGAAGCCCTCATAATCCGTGAGGAAATGTTTTGAGACCTGCTACTCCACTTAGATGTACGCAAGTCTATGGGGCCAGATGGGATCCACGTGTTGGTACTGAGGGAGCTGGCAGAAGTGCTCACCAGGCCGCTTTCCATCATTTATCAGCAGACCTGGCTATCAGGCAAGGTCCCAGTTGACTGGCGACTAGCCAATGTGACGGCCACCTACAAGAAGGGGCAGAAGGAGGATCTGGGGAACTACAGGGCTGTCAGTCTGATCTCGGTGCTGGGGAAGCTCATGGAGACGATTATCTTGAGTACCACCACGTAACACTTCCAGGACCACCAGGTGACCAGGCCCAGTCAGCATGAGTTTACCAAAGCCAGGTCCTGCTTGACAAATCTGATCTCCTTCTAAGTCAAGGTGATGTGCTCAGTGGAGAAGAGAAAGGCTGTGGATGTGGTCTACCCAGACCTCAGTAAGGCTTTTGAAACTGCTTCCTCCAGCATTCTCCTGAGGAAACTGGCTGCTCAAGGCCAGGAGGGATGTATGCTTTCTTGGGTTAAAAATTGGCTGTATCTTCTTTTTCAATAATTTCATCAGTGATCTGGATGAAGGGATCGAGTGCACCCTCAGTAAGCTTGCAGACGACACCAAGTTAGATGCAAGTGTAGATCGACTCAAGGGTAGGAGGGCTCTGCAGAGGGATCTGGATAGGCTGCACCCATGGGCTGAGGTCAACTGTATGAAGTTCAACAAGGCCAAGTGCCGGGTCCTGTACTTGGGGCACAACAGCCCAGAATAATTCTGGGAGAAGGGTGTCTGGACAGCTGCCCAGGGGAAAAGGATCAGGGGATATTGGTGGATAGTCGGCTGAATATGAGCCAGCAGGGTGCTCAGGTAGCCAAGCAGGCCAACAGCATCCGGGCTTGTACCAGGTATGGTGTGGTCAGCAGGAATAGGGAAGTGATTGTGCCTCTCTACTCGGCCATGGTGAGGCCACACGTCAGGTATTGTGTTTAGCTCTGGGGCCCCCAGCACAAGAAGGACACGGATCTATTTGAATGAATCCAGAGGAGGGCCACGAGGATGATCAAGGGGCTGGAGCACCTCTCCTATGAAGACAGGCTGAGGGAGTTGGGGTTGTTCAGCCTGGAGAAGAGAAGGCGCTGGGGAGACCTTACAGCGGCCTTCCAGTACCTAAAGGGGCCTACAGGAAAGCTGGGGAGGGACTCTTCATGAAAGAGAGCAGCGATAGGACTAGGGGTAATGGTTTAAACTGAAAGAGGGTAGATTCAGATTAGACATTAGAAAGAAGTTCTTTACTCAAAGGGTGAGAGGAACAGGCTGCCCAGAGATGTTGTGGATGCCCCGTCCCTGGAGGCGTTCAAGGCCAGGTTGGATGGGGCCTTCAGCAACCTGGTCTAGTGGAAGGTGTCTCTGCCCAGGGCAGGTGAGTTGGAATGATGTGATCTATATGGTCCATTCATACCCAAACTGTTCTGTAATTCTGTAAATATGAAACACAGCGCCATACCAGCTACTAGGAAGAAAAATTAAGTCTTTTGCAGCAAAAACTAGGACAGTATTCACCGCTTATTCCATACCATGTCTGTCATGCTCCGGTCGAACACTTTCCAATTAATCACCACCACCCGTCTTTTCTGTCTTTTGATATGCACACAAAAAGATCATCTCCTTAGCCTATTTGTGTCTATAGTAATAATCATAATAATATATTCTATTATTAATATGTTTTTGTTGTTGTTATTATTGTTATTATTATTTCCTTTGTGTCCTATTAATCTGCTTTTATATCAACCCATAATTTTTTTTTTTTTTCTTTTTTCCTTTCCTCCCAGTTCTCTCCTCCATCCCAGTGGATGAATAGCTTTGTAGTGCTGAGCTGCCTGCCGGGTCAAACCACAGCAAGTTTTCTTGGTGCCTAGTGTGGAGCACAAAGGCTGAGATGACAGATCTGACCAGAGCGTTTTAAAAGTAAGTTGTTTTAAGCATTAGATCAGTTTAGCAGTTGCTGAACACAATGTCGACCTTTTTGATCTGGGGTCTGTTGTGCTTGTTTTCAGAAATGTGTTGTATAGCACATTGCTAACTGTCTGCCTTCCATGTCAGGCTGTTCATCAATTCTGGGGACAGGTTTAAGGTTAATCTTTTGCTGTATTGGATAACTCTGACTTAAGATAGGATAAAAGTATTGCCACCTCTGTACCTACGGAACCATCTCTTCATCTCTTAGAAACTCTTAATAATTGCACTCTTTTACACTTTTTGCCTTTTCTCCTCAGGGAGTAAATCTATGCGGGGTGGGGCAGGAGGTGGGGGGGTGGAACTGGTATGGACAGTGGGGGAGGCCTTTCCCCACTTCTTCACTCTCCTTTTCTCCTTCACCTCCCCCTTCTCCTACAGGCTAATTACAATAGCTCTTCAAAGCTTTGAATATCCTTGGGATGGTCAAACCAGCATGTTCCTATTGTTACATTTCCTGCATGTGTTCCATCTTTTGTTTATGTTTAAGCAACTACTTAAGCATGCCATCCATAGATGTGCATGGAGACAGGAGAGTGAGGAGTGGCAGGGAGTGTGGGAGGATCTGGGCAGGCACCTAGAGCAGGGGGCACCTCCAAAGCTTTGGAATTTCATCCCTGATCAAGTGCAGAATCCTAAAAACTGTGAAATGCTTGGAAAAGTGGTGTTATCACCCTGGCATTTCCAAAGAGACACATACCACTGCAGTGTGCTGGGTCTCGGCCTATGCCTACAGAGCCACAATCAATGCCACTCCAACCTCTGTGACAAGCCCTGCAGCCACTCCAACCCCTCTGACAGACCCTGTAGCCACTACAGCATCTGCAAAATGCCCTGCAGCAACTCCAGCTCCTTTTATGGGCCCTGTGTCTGGGCCAGAAAACTAATCTTTGTCTGTATCAGTTGCTCCTATACGCAAGAAAAAACGATGGATATGGAAGTCAGTTTTTTACTAAGTTTGTTTGTTTGTTTTTAAGAAAGGAGAGAAACTCCTACCCAGACAAGAAAGGAGGAGAAAGAAGATGAGGCAGGCTTCAGAAAAGCTGGGCCATCATGTGAGTAGGAGGACGAAGAGGAAGAGGTCCTAAGAGCATCAGTAACCACGCGATCCCTATCCCTATGCTGCTCTGGTGCTGGGAGAAACGGGGCTCCTCCCTGGACTCAGAGGGCAGGAAAGGAGAGATGGTGGGTACACACGATGTGTCACCCTGTGGTTTTACCTGTGTGACCATGGAGAGGGCATGAGAAAGTGGGATGGAAAATCTGCCTCAACCCTAGAGGCACGGGTATGTGAGTGGCAAGGAAAAACAGTCACAAAAAGGGGTTCTTAGAGAACTGCTGCTCCACTTTCCAGCGGGCAGTCCTGCAGACACAGTAAGGAATACTATGGGCAGGACGAGAGGGGCCCTGCCTCCAGCCAGGGGGAGGAAGGGGACCATCGGCTGTATTGGACTGTGTGGATTCGATGGCCTTGCACATCAGGCCCCCAGAAGTCTCAGGCTCCAGTGGACACCACTGCACAGTGTACCCTAGTGCCATCAAGCTGTAGAGGGGTGAACCCATTTGTATGTCTGGAGTAACAGGGGGATGCCAACACTGACCTGTACTGGAGGCTGAAGTGAGTCTAAGTGGGAAGGAGTTGCAAAAGCACCCCACTGGGACTGGCCCCGGACTCTGTGCATCCTTGGAAGAGACTGCTTCAGGAGAGGAGAGATATTTCAAGGACCCAAAAGGGTATGGGTGGGCTTTTGGCACAGCTGCCTTGGAGACGGAGGACATGATGCTGTTGTCTGCCTTGCCTTGGTCTCTCACAGGACCCTTCTGTTGTGGGGTTGATGAGGGCTGAAGGACAGCTGGTGCCAATCACTGCCACAGCCGTACACCTCAGTCAGTAGAGCACCAACCGAGTCCGTTGACAGAGGATTGTTGTGGCCTGAAGGAAGTCATGCGGTGCTGAGTGCTGCCATGCCGGACACGGTAGAGCTTCCATGCACACTCGGATCAAAGGCACCCAAGCGTTTTGCCACAACTGATATCGCTAATGCATTTTTCTCCATCCGTTTGCCAGCAGAGAGAAGGACACAGCTTGCTTTCAACCTGGCATCGACTGCCCCAGGGCAGGAAACTCAGCCCTACCATTTGCCATGGACTGATCCAGAGTGGCCTGGAAGAGGAGGAAGCTCCTGAACACCTGCAGTACATCGATGGCATCGTTGTGTGGGGTGACAGAGCAGAGGAAGTGTTTGAGAAAGGGAAGAAAATACTCCAAATTCCTCTGAAAGCTGATTTTGCACTAAAAGAACTGAAGGTGAAGGGACGTGCACAAGAGATCCTGCTGCAGGCTGGCCAGGGTCAGGGGGACCAATGCTCAGGGACAGGTTGAGCATCGGTGAGGGGCTTCTCAGTGATTGCATGGTGCATCACTTGCTTTGTATATATTATTGTTATTCTTGTTATTGTTATTATTGTTATTCTTACTGTTTTAACTCCTTTTTCTGTCTTTTCAAATTTTCAATCATTCATTATTGTTTGGGCCCTTGTGCTTATTGAAACACATCCATTTTTCCTACACATCAGGGTCACCTTCACACTGCCTTTGTCTCCTTGTCCTCACTGCCTCCAATGCTCTGCTCTAACGAGCTCCAAGGGAGGCTGTGTCAGTGCTGGCCCTCAGGGGGACACTGCAGGAAACTTGCCTCTGACTTGGACTTGTTGAGAGATGGCTTCAATTGTCTCTCAGTGCCTGAGGTTGGTGGCCTCCTCAGCAGAGCCCCCCGAGGGGGGATTCCAATGCCTTGGTCTGGGCGTCTGGTGCTGAGCTGGGCCGGGCTCCTGGGACAGAGAGAGCTCGTGGCAAGAGGGCCCTGGTGCAGAGAGACAGCTGTGCCCAGGAGCAGCTCCTGTGCCCAGCGCAGCAGGGCTGGGGGCTCTGACCGCAGGTGGCACGGGGACAGGAGAGAAGGAGAGAGGGCTTGGAGGCAGTGAGGAGCGCAGCAACAGAGGGCAGCGTGTGGCAGGACAGATCTGCAGGCTCTTGGCACCGTGAGTCTCTGACAGCAGGGCCATGCAGGTGGGGTTGCCAGAGGGGTCTTCTACAGCTGGCACATCCGATGGCTGATAGCAGCTGTCAGGATGGGTGTCTCTGTTTCTCCAGAAGTGAGTAGAAAATGCTTTAGAGAATGGCATTTATGACTGGACTTTTAAGGAGGAAGGCTAACACAGGAGTTACATTAAGGGTACTGTTTTTTCTGTAGTCTGTGCTTTCAGGTTACTGCAGTGGACGGAAGGCAGGTTTTGTGGTAGTTTGTTGTAAGGATTGTACAGGAGACTGAAACTCCTAGAGCATTGCACTGAGATTTCAGTATGGAAGCGATGAACTTCATAAAGTCCCTTCAGTCACCTCACCTTAAAGACTGCACCAACATCAGGTTTGTGCTCCTTTCAGGATTTAACTGATCTGACACTGATCTGGCTCCAGGCAGGGACATGGGCAGGCGGCAGGGACATGGGCAGGCGGTGAGAGGGAGCTGCTGCCAGAAATGCTGTGCGAGGGAGGGCTCAGGCACCTCCCTGCCAGCCCCTGCAGGGCAGGCGCCTTCCCTGGGACACCCCCTGCTCTCCTCTGCCACCAGCACAGCCTCTGCCCTCAAGCCCCCGCTGTCCCCAGCAGGAGCTGCCTCCTCTGCAGGCAGAGCTGCAGCACAGGAGGGTGTGCTGAGTGTCCGTCTGTCCCTCCCTGGCCTTGCCTCCCCTGGCAGCAGCACGCTGCCATTCCTCCTGGCTTCTCCACCTGGCCGTGCTGCTGCTGCTCTTGTTCCCAGGCTGCCTGGGGATGGGGGTTTCACATGCCCATGGAGTGAGCCCTCGGGGTGCTTGGGGGAAGGGGAGTACGGGGACAGGGTGAGGGGTCTGGAGATGGGCACTTTGAGCTTGGATTCCTCTGCTCTCAGCAGCATCCAGGTTTTTTTGAGGTGCACTTCTGAGTGCAACTGCCCTGTAGATCAAAGAAACGCCAGCAGAGGGCAGCTGATTGCAGGACTGATGGACTTAGGGCCTTAAAACTCTAAAGGACTCTTGGCTGTAAGGGTACAGTCCCTTTGTCTCTGAGGATTCACAGGGTCTTACTTGGAGTGCAGGAGAGATGCCAGGACTTCTGACTTAAAAGCAGCCTTCACGTGTCTTGGGGCAGCTAGAATAAAAAATACAAAATGAAAATAAAAAATCCCAACAGCACTCCTCAGCAGTTGGTTTGAATATGAGCCAAACTGGGGCAAAAGTCTTTGGTATTAGGAGTAAAGTAAAGCTGAGATGACACCAAATTCCTCTTTATGTCTGGCTGTAGGACAGGACTGTCACTTTCATTGCCCACAGCAAAGTCTCCTGCTCCCAGGGACACCCTAAGGCAGGACCAAGTAGAACTCAGGAAAGGGACCTGCCATATGCCTGCCTGAATGTGGACAATCATTTGGGGAGATTTAAATGAGAAATGGTATGAGTTTCCCCCAGGTAAGTTGGTTGTACATTATTACTGTCTTTCTATTCTTTGAGCAGAACCTAATGCCTCTAAACAGCAGATGTCCAACATCAGCTCTGTGAGCGAGTTCCTCCTGCTGGCATTCGCAGACACGTGGGAGCTGCAGCTCCTGCACTTCGGGCTCCTCCTGGGCATCTACCTGGCTGCCCTCCTGGGCAACGGCCTCATCCTCACCGCCGTAGCCTGCGACCACCGCCTCCACACCCCCATGTACTTCTTCCTCCTCAACCTCGCCCTCCTCGACCTGGGATCCATCTCAACCACTCTGCCCAAAGCCATGGCCAATGCCCTCTGGGACACCAGGGCCATCTCCTATCAAGGGTGTGCCGCACAGGTCTTTTTCTTTCTCTTCTTTATAGCAGCAGAATATTCCATTCTCACCATCATGTCCTACGACCGCTACGCTGACATCTGCAAGCCCCTGCGCTACGGGAGCCTCGTGGGCAGCAGAGCTTGTGCCCAGATGGCAGCAGCTGCATGGGGCAGTGGCTTTCTCAATGCTGTCCTGCACACGGCCACTACATTTGCCCTGCCCCTCTGCCAAGGTAATGCTGTGGACCAGTTCTTCTGTGAAATCCCCCAGATCCTCAAGCTCTCCTGCTCAGACGCCTACCTCAGGGAAGTTGGGGCACTTGTGTTTAGTGTTTCTTTAGGATGTGGTTGTTTTGTTTTCATTGTGCTGTCCTATGTGCAGATCTTCAGGGCTGTGCTGAGGATGCCCTCTGAGAAGGGCCGGCACAAAGCCTTTTCCACGTGCCTCCCTCACCTGGCCGTGGTCTCTATGACTGTTAGCACTGGCTTGTTTGGCTACCTGAAGCCCCGCTCCATCTCTTGCCCATCCATGGACCTGGTGGTGTCATTTCTGTACTCGGTGGTGCCTCCAGCACTGAACCCCCTCATCTACAGCATGAGGAACCAGGAGCTTAAAGATGCAGTGAGGAAACTATTTCTATACAGTCTTCTTCATCATCAATAATGACTTAATTACTGTGATTATTATCATACCATTTTTGTCATTATACTTATTATCAAAATATAATATTAGAAATAATCCTAAGAGGACTACCGGGTTATTTGGGAAAATGAGATAATGATTTCGTTAAGTCTATTTTTATTAATATTTTAACAACATTTTATATTGATAGAAATAGTTATTCTTATCCTTCTACATAACAAGTTTTAAAATTATTTTTAACCAGTCATATAATCATAGAATCATTGCATGGCCTGGGCTGGAAAGGACCTCAAAGATCATCTAGTTCCAACCCCCCTACCATGGGCAGTGACACCTCCCAGGAGATCATGGTTGCTCAGGACTTCATCTAACTTGGTCTTGAAGACCTGCAGGGATGGGGCATCCAATACCTCTGTGGAAAACCTGTTCCAGTGCCTCACCATCCTCTGAGTGAAAAATTTCCTGCTAATATTTAATAGGAATTTCCCCTTTCTTTTAATTTAAAACCATTCCCCCTTGTCCTATCATTATCTACCTGAGTAGAGTCCTTCTCCATCCCTTTTATAAGGCTCTTTAAGTCTGCAACGACATCACCTTGGAGCTTTCTTTTCTGGTAGGCTGAACAGCCCAAACATTCTCAGCCTTTCTTCATAGGAGAGGTGCTCCAGCCCTCTGATCATCTTTGTGGCCTCCCTTTGGACCCACTCTAACAGCCCACACCCTTCTTGTGCTGGGGGCTCCAGACCTGGATTCAGGACTCCAAGTGGGACCTCACAAGTGCAGAGCAGAGGGGGACAATCACCTGCCTCCACCTGCTGCCCACTCCTCTTGATGCAGCCCAGGATGCACTTGGCCTTCTGGGCTACAAGCACGCACTGCTGGCTCATGTTGAGCATTTCATCCAGCAGAACTCCCAAGTTCTCTGCAGGGCTGCTCTCAATGAGTTCTTCTCCCAGCCTATCCCCATGTTTGGGATTTCCCCGGCCCAGGTGCAGCACCTTGCACTTGAACTTTCTGAACGACTTCTTGACGCTCCTTAGGTTAACATGAGCCCATTTCTCAAACCTGTCCAGGTCCCCTTGGATGGCATCCCTTCCTCTGTTGCATCAACTACACCACTCAGCTTGGTGTCATCTGCACTCAGGGCCGCTGTCTATGTTGACGAAGATATTAAACAGTACTAGTCCGAGGATAGACCCCTGAGGGACACCACTCATCACCAGCCTCCACTTGGACATAGAGCCATTGACGACCACTCTCTGGGTATGACCTTCAAGCCAACTCCTTATCCACTCAATGGTCCACACATCAAATGCGTCTCTCTCCAATTTGGAGACCAGGATGCCATTTCTGACCGTGTCAAAGGTCTTACAGAAGTCCAAGTAGATGACATCAGTCGGTCTTTGCTTGTCATCTGATGTGGTCACTCCATTGTAGAAAGCCACCAGGCCTGTCCGGCATGACTTACCCTTTGGTGAAGCCATGCTGGCTCTCTTGGATCACATCTTTCTCTTGCATGTGCCTGACACTGATTCCAGGAGGATCTTTTCCATGATCTTGCCAGGCACTGAGGTGAGGCTCACAGTTCTGGAGTTCCTTGGGTCCTCCTTTCTACCGTTAATCAAAAGGCGAGTGATATTTTCCTTTTTCAGGTCACCAGGGACTTCACCCGACTGCCAGGACTCTTCAAATACGATGGAGAAAGGCTTGGCAACTACATCAGCCAGTTCCCTCAGGACCTGGGGTGCAAGTCATCAGGCCCCATAGACTTATACTTGTTGAGTTTCATCAGGTGGTCTCGAACCTGCTCTTCACTTCCAGCAGGTGGCACTTTGACCCCCAGCCTCCATCTCTGGGTTCAGGGAAATGAAAGACTTGGGAAGCCTGACTGGCAGTGAAGACTGAAGAAAAGACATTGCTGAGTCCCTCAGCCTTCTCCATGGCTGTCATTACCAGTTCACCCTTCTCATCCATCAGAGGGGGTAAACTCTCCTTGCCCTTTCTTTTCTGAGCCATATATCTATAGAATATCTTCCTTTTGTTCTTTGCATCCCCTCCCAAGCTCAGTTCCATCCATGCCTTGGATTTCCTTATCCCATCCCTGCACATCCGAAAAAAAACCATGCGTGAGGGCCTGGGAAAAGAAACCCTGCACCATAGAAGCCATTCTGGAAACAAAACTTGTAGGTAGGAAGTGCAGTTTTGTGGAGGTGCAGAGCTGATGGGCATGTTGAGCAGGATGATCCTAAAGACCTTTGTGCCCTTTTCCCTCCTGACTACAATGCCACTTCCTTCTCAAGACTAGAGTAGCCAACAGAGGTGAGACAGATAGTCTGGGATCAAGAATGTAATCAGAATGCTGATCCCAATAAGATATGGGAGTTCAGCAGCAGCCTGGGCAAGAGAGATGTGAGATTTTGGGGTGGGAAGAAGAGCTTGGCCAGAAGAAAATTATGATTTTGTAGAGGTAAGAGGGGTCATGTAATGTAGATGCTGCAGTAACACTGACTTAAAACAGTCATGTATGGCCCTTACCTTACTTGAACCAGGAATTTTAATCCCTAAACCTAAATGGTACTACAACACTCTCAAAGGAATCCGTTTTCTCGCTTGCTAACCCTGATCCCTTTCCTTAACACTAACATTAAAATGGTTTATTTAACCCTAGACTTCTTGGCAGACCTAAAAACCCTAAGCCGCAGAGCTTGTCCATACCTTAACTGCAGACCTGACACCACAAGGAGAGCACCAAAGACTCCCACTAAAACTTTGCTTCATCTCTAACCCAGAAAGTGAAAAACAGGTGCCTAGGGGGCTAGAGAGAGGTCAGCTCTACCTCAGGATCTCCTGCCCCAGCAGGAGGAATGTGACTGTGGCAGTGACTGTGAGGTCACTTCCTCACTGTGATTTGTGCTATTAGAGTGTAGTTGTCAAACATGTTGTCCTTTAACCTGGCAAGTAGCTCAGCACCACACAGCAGTTAGCTCACACCAACCCCCCAAATGCTTATGTGTTGAGATAAGGGCAGTTTAATGGACCGAAAGGGAAGAGAAATAATAACAGTAGCTTTTATGATGATGATGATTATTATTATTATTATCATTGTTGTTGTTGTTTTATTATTATTATTATTATTGTTGTTGTTGTTATGTACAAAGCAAGTTATGCACAGTGCAATTGCTCATTACTTACTGACGTCCAGCCTGTCCCCAACTGGTAGAACATTGTGGTAACCACCTGCACCTGCTCTTGTTTGACCTTCAACAACTCCACAAATGGAAGGCTCCTCCCAGAGACTGGGCAAGGTAGATGTCCTGGTTCCAGTTAGGACAGAGTTAATTTTCCTCCTAGTAGCTGGTAGGGTGCTATGTTTTGGATTAGGATGAGAAGAGCGCTGATAACATGCTGATGTTTTAATTGTTGCAGAGCAGTGTTTACACCAGGCCAAGGACTTTTCGGCTTCTCGCTCTGTCCTGCCAGCGAGCAGGCTGGGGGTGCAGCAGGAGCTGGGAGGGGACAGACCCAGGACAGCTGACCCCAACTGGCCACAGGGGTATTCCATACCATCTGACGTCATGCTAAACAATATATAGGGGTGGCTGGCCGGGGTGGGGGGACCGTCTGCTCGGGAATAGGCTGGGCATTGGTCAGCGGGTGGTGAGCAATTGCGTTGTGCATCACTTGTTTTCTTACACATTATTATTATTAATACTATTATCATTATCACTATTATTATTATTGTTATTATTATATTCCTGTCTTAATAAACTGTCTTTATCTCAACTCACCGGCTTCACTTTCCCGTTTCTCTCCCCAACTCCCAGAGAGGGAGGGGGGAGGGTGAGCGAACGGCTGTGTGGTGTTTAGCTGCCAGCCGGGTTAAACCACAACAACCTCTCACAGCAAATCTAGTGGAGGGCTAGAAAGATGATCGGAGAGCTGGAGCACCTCGCCTGTGAAGACAGGCTGAAGGAGTGAGGTTTGTTCAGCCTGGAGAAGAGAAGGCTCCAGGGAGACCTCCTTGCAGCTTTCCAATCCTTAAAGGGGTCTTTTAAAAACAATGGAGAAGGACTCTTTACTCGGGTACATAAGGACAGGAGGATGTGGGAATGGTCTTAAACTAAAAGAGGGGAGATTTTGACTAGACATTAGGAGGAAAATCTTCTCTATAAGGGTAGTGAGGTACTGGAACAGGTTGCCCAGAGAAGTTGTGGATGCCCCATCCCTGGAGGTGTTCAAGGCCAGGCTGGATGAGGCCTTGGCCAACCTGATCTAGTGGGTGGAATCTGGGGGGAGTTCACTTAGATGATCTTTAAGGTCCCTTCCACCCCAAGCCATTCTACAGTTCTATGATACTAGGATGGAAATCAACTCAATCCTAACCAAAACCAGGACACAAATAGACTAAGGGCAAGATGTCTCTGTGCGTGTATCAAAAGAGAGGAAAAGAGGTGATAGTTATTTAGAAAGTGTCACACCTGAGTATGACATAGGAACAATGGTATGGAGTAAGGGGAGGATATAGTCCGAGTTTTAGCTGGGATTGACTCAATTTTTCTTCCTAGGAGCTGGTGTGGTGCTGTGTTTTGGATGTACAGAATCAGCGAATCACAGAGTAGTTTGGGTAGGAAAGGACCTTAAAGATCCTAAAATTCCAACCCCTCTGCCGTGGGCAGAGACACCTTCCACTAGACCAGGTTGCTGAAAGCCCCATCCAAGCTGGCCTTCAAAACTTCCAGTGAGGGGGATCCACAACATCTCTGGGCAGCCTGTTCCAGTGCCTCACCACCCTCTGAGTAAAGAACTTCTTTCGAATATCTAATCTAAACCTACCCTCTTTCAATGTAAAACCATTTCCCCTAGTCCTATCACTATGCTAGTTGTTCAAGAGTCCCTCCCCAGCTTTCCTACAGCCCCCTTTAGGTAGTAGAAGGCCGCCATAAGGTCTCCCCAGAGCCTTCTTTTCTCTAGGCTGAACAACACCAAATCCCACAGCCTGTCTTCATAGGAGAGGTGCTCCAGCCCCTTGATCATCCTCGTGGCCCTCCTCTGGATTCATTCAAATAGATCCGTGTCCTTCTTATGCTGGGGGCCCCACAGCTAAACACAATACCTGACGTGTGGCCTCACCAGGGCTGAGTAGAGAGGCACAATCACTTCCCTACTCCTGCTGACCACACCATTCCTGGTACAAGCCCGGATGCTGTTGGCCTGCTTGGCCACCTGAGCACCCTGCTGGCTCCTATTCAGCCGACTATCCACCAATACCCCCAAGTCCCTTTCCGATGGGCAGCATTCCACCCGCCATTCCCCAGCATGGAAGGGGGTTGTCGTGCCCCAAGTGCAGGACCCAGCACTTGGCCTTCTTGAACTTCATAGATTTGGCCTTGGCCCATGAGTCCAGCCTATCTAGGACCCTCTGCAGAGCCCACCTACCATCGAGCAGACCAAGACTCGCTTCTAACTTGGTGTTGTCTGCAAACTTACTGAGGGTGCACTTAATCCCCTTGTCCAGATCACTGATGAAAATATTCAAGGGAACTGGCCCCAGAACTGAGCCCTGGGGGTCACCACTACAGAATGGCCTCCAACTCCATTTAGCTCCATGTCCCACAACTCTTTGGGCCCAGCCACACAGACCCTTTTTAATCCAAGGAAGCGTATAAGTGTCCAAGCCTCGAGCAGCCATTTTCTCTGGGAGAACGCTGTAGGAAACAGTTTCAGAATCCTTACTGAGGTCTAGATAAACCACATCCACGGCCATTACATCATCCACTGAGTGCATCACTTTGTCATAGAAGGAGTTTAGATTTCTCAAGTAGGACCTGACTTTGATAAAGCCCTCCTGACTGCGCCTGATCACCTGGTTGTCTTCTAAGAGTTGCATGATGGTACTCAAGATAATCTGCTCCATGAACGTCCCCATCACTGGTCAGACTGACAGGCCTGTAGTTCCCCAGATCCTCCTTCCAGCCATTTGGTAGGTGGGCATCATATTTCCTTGTCACCAGTTGACTGGGAACACCCCTGATAGCCAGGACTGCTGATAAATGATGGAAAGGGGCTTGGTGAGCACTTCTGCCAGCTCCCTCAGTACCAACAGGGGGATCCCATCTAGCTCCATAGACTCGTGAACATCACCCATGAGGGATGCCATACGAGCAGTGGTGCTGCTCCCCAGGAAGCAGGCCAGCTTCCTACAGAGCTGTCTTACGAGGAGCATGGCCACCAAGAAGATGTGGGTTATCAGACTCAGCTCAGATCCAGTGTGACACCACACGGACATGGGTCTAGAGCCAGCAGGAAAAGAGGTATAGGTGTGGCAATCCCTAGGACAGCCTGGTGTGGAGAGGATCAAGGACTGTAGCAAGGCTGAGAGTCCCAACAGGACCCAGGGCTTTGTGTCCATGGCTCTGGCTGTTGTCTCTGCCACTGAGGCCTAGGAGGAGACAGCTTATCGGTAAAGCACCAGGGCCTCATTGCCTCCTCGCCCCCAGCCATGAACCAGGCAGGGCTCGTACCATTCTCCTGCACTTGGCCATGCACATCCCCATCTCCTCCTGCCCCACAAAGAGCCCTGAGCAGTGTGTGAAGGGAAAGGATATCCCTTCCAGAGTGCCAAGATTCAAGACTTGACCCTTGTGCTTTGGTGAAACACATCCAGTTTAGCTACACATCAGGGTCACCTTCACAGTGCCTTTGTCTCCTTGTCCTCACTGCCTCCAATGCTCTGCTCTAACGAGCTCCAAGGGAGGCTGTGTCAGGGCTGGCCCTCAGGGGGACACTGCAGGAAACTTGCCTCTGACTTGGACTTGTTGAGAGATGTCTTCAATTGTCTCTCAGTGCCTGAGGTTCGTGGGCTCCTCACCAAAGCCCCCCGAGGGGGGATTCCAATGCCTTGGGCTGGGCGTGTGGTGCTGAGCTGGGCCGGGCTCCTGGGACAGAGAGAGCTCGTGGCAAGAGGGCCCTGGTGCAGAGAGACAGCTGTGCCCAGGAGCAGCTCCTGTGCACAGCGCAGCAGGGCTGGCGGCTCTGACCGCAGCTGGCACGGGGACAGGAGAGAAGGAGAGAGGGCTTGGAGGCAGTGAGGAGCGCAGCAACAGAGGGCAGCATGTGGCAGGACAGATCTGCAGGCTCTTGGCACTGTGAGTCTCTGGCAGCAGGGCCATGCAGGTGAGGTTGCCAGAGGGGTCTTCTACAGCTGGCACATCCGATGCCTGATAGCGTCTCTCTGGATAGCTGTCTCTCTGTTTCTCCAGCAACGTGTAGAAGATGCTGTAGAGAATGGCATTTATTAGAGGAAATTTCCAGAGGAATACTGAGGCTTGGTTTATGTGAAGGGAAAGGCTTATTTGGATTCTTTGCTTTCAGATTCCTGCAGTGGAGGGGAATCTGAGTGAATCTGAGTACACAGCTTGTGGGATGGGTCTGTGAGCATGGACAGGGAGGAGATGTGGGGACACAGAAGCGGCTCCCAGCAGGGACATAGGAAGGCAACAGGCACATGGGCAGGTGGTGAGAGGGAGCTGCTGCCAGAAATGCTGTGCGAGGGAGGGCTCAGGCACCTCCCTGCCATCCCCTGCAGGGCAGGCGCCTTCCCTGGGACACCCCCTGCTCTCCTCTGCCACCAGCACAGCCTGTGCCCTCAAGCCCCCGCTGTCCCCCGCAGGAGCTGCCTCCTCTGCAGGCAGAGCTGCAGCACAGGAGGGTGTGCTGAGTGTCCGTCTGTCCCTCCCTGGCCTTGCCTCCCCTGGCAGCAGCACGCTGCCATTCCTCCTGGCTTCTCCACCTGGCCGTGCTGCTGCTGCTCTTGTTCCCAGGCTGCCTGGGGATGGGGGTTTCACCTGCCCATGGAGAGAGCCCTCGGGGTGCTTGGGGGAAGGGGAGTACAGGGACAGGGTGAGGGGTCTGGAGATGGGCACTTGGAGCCTGGATTCTTCTGCTCTCAGCAGCATCCATTCTTTTTCAGGTGCACTTCTGTGTGCAACTGTCTTGTAGATCAAAGAAGTGCCAGCAGAGGGCAGCTGATAGCAGGACTGATGGACTTAGGGTCTAAACACTCTAAAGGACTCTGGGCTGTAAGGGTACAGTCCCTTTGTCTCTGAGGATTCACAGGGTCTTACTTGGAGTGCAGGAGAGATGCCAGGACTTCTGACTTAAAAGCACCCTTCACGTGTCTTGGGGCAGCTAGAATAAAAAATACAAAAAAATATATAAAAATAAAAATCCCAACAGCACTCCTGAGCAGTTGGTTTGAATGTGAGCCAAACTGGGGAAAAGTCTTCGATATTAGGAGTAAAGTAAAGCTGAGATGACACCAAATTCCTCTTTATGTCTGGCTGTAGCACAGGACTGACTCTTCCATTGCCCACAGCAAAGTCTCCTGCTCCCAGGGACACCCTAAGGCAGGACCAAGTAGAACTCAGGAAAGGGACCTGCCATATGCCTGCCTGAATGTGGACAATCATTTGGGGAGATTTAAATGAGAAATGGTGGGAGTTTTCCTCTGCTAAGTAGGTTGTACATTATTAATGTCTTTCTATTCTTTGAGCAGAACCCGATGCGACTTAACAGCAGATGTCCAATAGCAGCTCCATCACCGAGTTCTTCCTGCTGGCATTCGCAGACACGCGCGAGCTGCAGCTCCTGCACTTCGGGCTCTTCCTGGGCATCTACCTGGCTGCCCTCCTGGGCAACGGCCTCATCCTCACCGCCGTAGCCTGCGACCACCGCCTCCACACCCCCATGGACTTCTTCCTCCTCAACCTCGCCCTCCTCGACCTGGGCTGCATCTCCACTACTCTCCCCAAAGCCATGGCCAATGCCCTCTGGGACACCAGGGCCATCTCCTATCAAGGGTGTGCTGCACAGGTCTTCTTTTTTGTCTTCTTCATTGGAACAGAGTATTCCCTTCTCACCATCATGTCCTACGACCGCTATGTTGCCATCTGCAAGCCCCTGCACTACGGGAGCCTCGTGGGCAGCAGAGCTTGTGCCCAGATGGCAGCAGCTGCCTGGGGCAGTGGCTTTCTCAATGCTGTCCTGCACACGGCCACTACATTTTCCCTGCCCCTCTGCCAAGGCAATGCAGTGGACCAGTTCTTCTGTGAAATCCCCCAGATCCTCAAACTCTCCTGCTCAGATGCCTACCTCAGAGAAGATGGGGCACTTGTGTTTAGTGTTTCTTTAGTATTTGTTTGTTTTGTTTTCATTGTGCTGTCCTATGTGCAGATCCTCAGGGCAGTGCTGAGGATGCCCTCTGAGCAGGGCCGGCACAAAACCTTTTCCACGTGCCTCCCTCACCTGGCCATGGTCTCCCTGTTTGTCAGCACTGCCATGGTTGCCTACCTGAAGCCCCCCTCCATCTCCTCCCCATCCCTGGACCTGGTGGTGGCAGTTCTCTACTCCGTGGTGCCTCCAGCAGTGAACCCCCTCATCTACAGCATGAGGAAGCAGGAGCTCAATCATGTGCTCTGGAAATTGATGACTAGATGTGTTTCGGAAGCAATAAATTTCCATTCTACCTCTGCAGATGACTAATAATGTCAATGACTACAAGAACAACTAATATTATAGATATGATTATTTTTGTGTGTTTGTATATTTATGAGTGTTTTCGTTACAGAACTTTCTTTGTTTTAATACGGCTAAAGTTGCCCATTAAAATGGTATGATTCATCTGATTTCTTTTACAGTATGTACCTGTCGAGTATAGCTCAGAGATGCTGTATATGAGGAGCCAGGCCTTCTGTGAATTGAAATAAAAGAAAGGAGTCTGCACTGACTTCCTTGTGTGACGTCCTTCCTGTGAGAGCTGCTCGGGCTCTGCAGGGGCAGTGCCATGTGCAGGGCTGCAGAGGAAAAGAGTCCCATCCCAGCAGCACGGGCAGGGAGCACCAGCGCTTGGGGCATGCCGAGCTGCTCTCTTGCCACTGCCCCCCTCTGGTGCTGAGCCCTGCTGGTGGGGTCAGGCCCGGCTGCTCCTGTAGCTTGGTGCCAGTGCTGCTGTGGGGCTGTTTCTATTTCTTCCCCATCCCTGGACCTTATCATGTCATTTCTTTATTCGATGTTGCCTCCAGCACTGAACCCCCTCGCCTACAGCATGCGGAACAAAGAGCTCAGGCATGCTGTGTGGAAACTGATGACTGGATGTGTTCCAAAGGCAAGAAGTTTCCAGTCTCCTTCTGCATATGACTCATAATGTCATTAGTTACAGGAAAAACTATTTTTTTGTATCTTTATTACAGGCTTTTCATATCTTTAATTATGATATTGTTGCCCATTAAAATGATATGGTGCATCTCAAGGCCAGCAGCAGGCCCAGGCCTTGGAAGATGCTGCTGAGGTGACTTCCGTCTGCTTGGCTGACAGGCCGCAGGGAGCCTGATGGCTTGGGATGCCTGCTTCAGGTGTGCTTTCCACCCTGATGGACCAGGGACTTCACCCGACTGCCAGGACTCTTCAAATATGATGGAGAGAGGCTTGGCAACTACATCAGCCGGTTCCCTCAGCACCCTGGGATGCAAATCATCATGCCCCATAGACCTGTACTTGTGGAGTTTCATCAGGTGTTCCCAAGCTCTCTCTTCACTTACAGCAGGTGGGACTTTGCCCCCCAGCCTCCATCTCTGGGTTCAGGGAAATGAAAGACTTGGGAAGCCTGACTGGCAGTGAAGACTGACTGGAAGTTGTTGAGTCCCTCAGCCTTCTCCATGGATGTCATTACCAGTTCACCCTTCTCATCCATCAGAGGGGGAACACTCTCCTTGGCCTTTCATTTCTGATGTATCTCTAGAATCTCTTCCTGTTATTCGTTGCTTCCTCTCCCAATCTCAATTCTATCTGTGCCTTGGCTTTTCTTATCCCATCGCTGCACATCCGAAACAAAACCATGCGTGAGGGCCTGGAAAAAGGAACCCTGGACCATACAAACCATTCTGGAAACAAAACTTGTAGGTAGGAAGCGCAGTTTTGTGGAGGTGCAGAGCTGATGGGCACATTGTGGAGGATGATCCTACAGACATTCATGCCCTTTTCCCTCCTGACTACAATGCCACTTCTGTCTCAATACTAGAGTAGCCAACAGAGGTGAGACAGATACTCTGGGACCAAGAATGTCATCAGAAAGCTGATCCCAATAAGATATGGGGAGGTCAGGAGCAGCCTGGACAAGAAAAATGTGAGATTTTGGGGTGGGAATAAGAGCTTGGCCAACAGAAATTAATGATTTCATGGAGGTATGAGGGTTCATGTAATGTAGATGCTGCAGTAACACTGACTTAAAACAGTCATGTATGGCCCTTACCTTACTTGAACCAGGAATTTAATCCCTAAACCTAAATGCTACTACAACACTCTGACAGGAATCCATTTTCTCTATTGCTAACCTAGTGCCTTCCCTTAACACTAGCATTAGAATGGTCTATTTAACCCTAGACTTCTTGGCAGACCTAAAAAAACCCTAAACCACAGATCTTGCCCATACCTTAACCACAGACCTGACACCACAAGCAGAACACCAAACACTCCCACTAAAACTTAATTTAATCTCCAACCCAGAACGTGAAAAACAGGTACCGAGGGGGCACTCTAGGTCAGCTATGTCTCCCCTAGGTGAGCTCTGCCTCATGATCTCCTGCCCCAGCAGGAGGAATGGGACTGGGGCAGTGACTGGGAGGTCACTTCTGTCTCTGCAGCTGATAGGGCAGCAGCAGGAACGTGTCACGCAAAGGGACTGTGAGGTCCCTTGTGTCTGGAGGTGGCAGGTCAGCCTTGGCTTCTCCCTGGGATGGGCACTTTGGGGCTGACATCTGCCAGTGGCCCTGCTAGGCCAGCAGAAGGCCCCTGCTTGGCATGCTGCCTGTGGGATCCCCTCTGCCTCCATCCCCAGGACGACCCAGACACAAAGAAGGCCCGCACAGGGCTTGTCCTGTCCCTTCTGCTTGAGTCCAGGACTGGACAGCAGGAGGCACAAGGCTTGGCTGTGTCTAGCCAAGAAGTTGCAAGGCCAGCAGCAGGCCCAGGCCTTGGAAGATGCTGGTAGTGTCTATGATGAGACTCTAACTTTGTGTTTCAAGGAACAGATGGTGAGGGTTGATGAGACACACGTGAAATGATGGAAATGCTGGGATGAGAGCAAGGTGGTGGAAAGAGAAGGGTGTCTGCAGACTTCAAGGAAATAGGGCAAAGTGTGGGACAGCATAGGGAAGCCTGCAGAGGAGAAGGCAGAGGGTGCTGGCAGGAATGGAAGGCCCCAACAGCCCTGATATTTTTGTCCCCTTGGCTAGAGCTTCTGAGGAGACGAGATATAGTCATTGCAATGGGGCCTCACTGCTTCCTTGATACCCTGTTTAGGGGTGGGGAGGTGCCATAATGAAGTTCTTCTCATGGCATCACACTGCCCACCACATCATACAGACCCCAAGAAGAACCCTGAGCCAGACGGGGGGGTGCAGGATCTCCCCTCCCAGTGGCTGGGGTCAGGCCTTGGCCCTTCTGCTTCACCAAAACCAACCAAGACTTTTCCCAGCACAGCGCTTTGCCTGTCTGCAATCATGGCCTCCAATTATGTGCCCTAACAAGTCCCTGGGGAGGCTTTGTTAGGAACAGCCCTCAGTGGGGCCCATTAATACTCCAAGTCACTTCAACTTTTCCTTCTGACTTTACTTTCTCAAGCGGTTACATCATTCACCTCTCAGTACCTGAGCTTCTTAGACTGAGCACCAAAATACACCATGGAACTCATTAAAACAGAGAAAGTCCTAAGCAGCCATATCTCTGCCACAGTTTTCTTCAAGTCTTCAAGACTTGTAGAGCTAATTGGAGAGCTTTCATGGTGTAGTTAAGGAGGAAGATATCAAGAAACACCTGAAAAAATACACTTTTCTCATCTTAAAGGATTCGTTTAGTTGAATTTCAGTTTGGAGCATTATTCTCTAACTGATATTGATCCAGGATCCTGCATAGGGAGGAAAAGCAGACTCTTGAGGTCTGACACTGCATGGAGAACCTTGCTCCTCACCACCCCAGCCCTGACATTTCTCTCTTTGGCGCTTGCTTCACTTTTCCTTCCAGCAGACTTTGGCACAGAAGTCTGCAGCTGGATGTTACAGCTCCTTTGCACCAGCTCCCTCCTGCTTGCCTTAGAGACCTGGATGCACACAGGCGCAGAAGGGTTTCTCCTTATTTCAAACCAAACAACAGGAAAACATGCAGCAATCTTCCAAAAGCAAAGCAAGCTCCTCATCCTGTATGCCTCCTGTGAGGTTTATGTTCCCAAAAGGATGACTGGACAAGAAGTCTTTTATACTGATAGACCGGAAATTTTAAGTGTTAAGATTAGAATTAATCCATATGATATTAATTCAATGATAAATGATGAAGAGCTTTCTAAGGACACAGTTAGACAGACTGCAGATAGATGGGCAAGCTTCAACTCCCTGAAACTCAAAGCAGCACCTGGGTTGGTGAGGGCGGTCTGAGTGATCCAGGAGGAAGGGGAGGGCAAGCCAGGAGAACCATGGGAAGTGCATAGGTCCAGACAGGCAGCTGGAAAGGGGACATTCAACATGGGCTGTTTAATCAAGACAGGTGGATGTACCTGGGAGATGAGGGAGCACATCATGATAGACAAAGCGATGACAATGCAAGTACAGGTGAACACCAGTTTTTCTTTTTCTGTGATGAATATACATCCTGAAAATGCCTATTTCTTCATGAGAGAAACTACACTGTGTGACATTTTACGGAAGAGATTGAATCAATGGAGGTAATGAGTAGTTGCTTTATGACTTAAGTCCTGAAGAAAATACTGGGTACTGAGGCAGAGCTTTGCTGTCTTACCATAAGCAACCAGTGCCAAGGTCTTCAGAGTAGTTTACTCACACTTGAAATATTTCCTTGAAATCCCATTTCCTGGTTCTGCTTTCAATGAAATCATTAGGCCTCCAGAGGCTCTGGTGCATTTAGAGTAATTCCCTGGAATGGAAGCTGTCTGAAAGGACCTGCAGGAGACCAGAGGCGGTCGGTGGATACCGTGGAGACAGGTGATGTTTCCCAGGGCACCTCCACTGCCAGCAGTGGTCTTTATCCTTGAAACTGCAGCCCAGCCCAGCACAGGAAACCCCTTCAAGGCAAATTCTTTCTTCAACGGTTTCTTGGGATAGACCTAAATTTGAAATGGCCTTTGGGATCCCAAGACACTCTCCCTTCTTCCTAGTAGGCACCTAAACATCCATTTACCGTCCTAGGTCATGTGTGGAAAAGTCAGCCTGAAAGACTCAAGAGCAGGACGCTTCAAATGGCTGAGGCAGAACCCATCAGCTTGCCCCACTCTGGGGAATCATCCCCTTACAACTAGGGATATGAAAGTGAAAATGTGAAATGAACCGTCAGGTCAATGCGCAGATGAAGGGAAAGTCACACATATTGTGTTGGAGTAGCAGAAGGCAAAAAGCACTGCACTGTGCCTCAGAGTAACCAAGGAGACCTAATCCAGTTCATCTGTGAGATAAAGCAGAGTGAAGGACGTTGAGTCGTGTCCTAACATGAAGAAGGATGTACATCACTGCTGAAGGAACTGTCTTTTTGTGCCATCACCAATGCAAATTACACAAGAACTACATCAAATAAAGGTAACCTGTCCCACCCTGGCCCTGTCACACCACGGGGCAGCAGAGGGATCTTTTTCAGTTTCAGCCTCTTCAGAGAGGCTTTGCCCTCTCCCTGCGCACCACGGGGCAGAGCCTGGCCCTGGACGCTGCGTGAGCACCGTGCAGGTCGTGGCAGGCTGCGGTGAGGGGACGAATGCCCTGGGCCCCCTTCCTGCTCTGCCCAGGCCAGCAAGGGCCCCGAGCGGCCTCGTGTCCCCTGCCCCTGCAGCTCTGGGCTCCCTTCCCCAGCCCTGGCTCTGCAGCACCAAGCCCTGCTGGGAGCCCTCCCCTGCATGCTGCCACTGCTCCCTGACGCTGCTGGTGCCCTCTGCCGGGCACTGCCCAGCCCAGCCCAGCCCCTGCCCACCTCTCCCCACCTCCCGGACCTCTCCCCAGCCCAGATGCCCAGGCTGGGCTGGCCCCAGGCCAGTGCCCACCGCAGCCTGCTGCAGGGCTCTGGGCACGGCCAGCACAGCCCCAGCCCCTTGCAAGGCACCGCAGCTGCTGGCACAAAGGCGGCTCTGGGCCTCCCCAGCAGCCCCCGTGCTGCTGCCAGCCATGGCTCAGGAGATGGAGGG
Source organism: Anser anser (assembly GCF_964211835.1). Classification (NCBI taxonomy): domain Eukaryota; kingdom Metazoa; phylum Chordata; class Aves; order Anseriformes; family Anatidae; genus Anser; species Anser anser. The sequence goes on from NW_028154148.1 coordinate 4,350,824, forward strand.
CATAGAGCTGGTGGTGCTGCTCTGCAGAGCCAGGGGTTTTGGTGTCCTTGGTCATCCAGGGATCTCCGCTCTGCCCATTCTGCTCAGGGTGGGCAGCAGACTGAACTCCGTGGGGATCTCTACTGCTTAGCCCCTTTCCATCTCCCCTTATGGCTCAGCAGCACAGGGCAGTGCTTTCGCAGGACCATGGGGTTTCTCTAATGGCATAAAGGGCAGGCGAGTGCTACACTAGGTCGCAATTTTGGGGTTTCAGAGAGGTTGCCCTTAACTACACTGGACTTTTATGTGCCTTTGCCAGCAGGCTCCTCTAAACCCTTCTGGAATTGCAGAGCCCTCTTTAACCCATGGGCTCCTCATTTTCACCTTTTCCTTTACCTTTCTCTACCAAATTAAACCACAGACGGTTCACTCAGGGGTCTGGCGAACAAGTCTTACGGGGAGCGGCTGAGGGAGCTGGGGTTGTTCAGCCTGGAGAAGAGGAGGCTCAGGGGCGACCTTATCGCTCTCTATAGGTACCTTAAAGGAGGCTGTAGCGAGGTAGGGGTTGGTCTATTCTCCCATGTGTCTGGTGATAGGAAGGGGGGATAGGCTAAAGTTGCACCAGGGGAGGTTTAGGTTGGATATTATAGAATCATAGAATCATAGAATATCCTGAGTTGGAAGGGACCCTTAAGGATCACCAAGTCTAGCTTCTGGCACCACACAGGTCTGCCCAAAAGTTTAGACCATGTGACTAAGTGCACAGTCCAATCGCTTCTTAAATTCAGATAGGCTTGGTGCAGTGACTACTTCACTGGGGAGCCTGTTCCAGTGGGCGACCACCCTTTCGGTGAAGAACCTCTTCCTTTTGTCCAGCCTAAACTTCCCCTGCCTCAGCTTGACACCATTCCCGCAGGTCCTGTCACTGGTGATAATGGAGAATAGGTCACCTGCCTCTCCACTCCCCCTCGTGAGGAAGTTGTAGACTGCAATGAGGTCTCCCCTCAGCCTCCTCTTCTCCAGGCTGAATAGGCCCAGTGACCTCAGCTGCTCCTCATATGTCTTCCCCTCTAGGCTCTTCACCATCTTCGTCACCCTCCTCTGGACACTCTCCAACAGTTTAATGTCCTTCTTGTACTGTGGTGCCCAGAACTGCACACAGTACTCGAGGTGAGGCCGCACCAGCGCAGAGCAGAGCAGGACAATCACCTCCCTCGACCGACTAGCAATGCCGTGTTTGATGCACCCCAGGATACGGCTGGCCCTCCTGGCTGCCAGGGCACACTGCTGGCTCATTCAACTTGCTGTCAACCACAACCACCAGATCCCTCTCTGTGGGGCTGCTCCCCAGCGTCTCATCGCTCAGTCTGTACGTATAGCCAGGGTTGCCCCATCCCAGGTGTAGGACCCAGCACTTGCCCTTGTTAAACTTCATGTGGTTGGTGATTGCTCAGCTTTCCAATCTGTCCAGGGAGAGATATTAGGAAGAACTTCTTTACCGAAAAGTTTGTTAGGCATTGGAATGGACTGCCCAGGGAAGTGGTTGAGTCACCATCCCTGGAGGTCTTTAAAAGACGTTTAGATGTTGTTCTTAGTGATATGGTTTAGTGAAGGACTTGTTAGTGTTACGTAAGAGGTTGGACTAGGTGATCTTGGAGGTTGCTTCCAACCTAGATGATTCTGTGATCCTGTGATTCTGTGATTCATTAGTTGAGGAACCGCTGCCAACCCAGACTCGCAAACTGTCCTTGGATATCAACTGACATATCCTGACAGTTCTGTACTCCACTCCAGAATGTTATTTGCCATCAACCCCAGCACCACTATGACAGTCCCATGCAGATATGTCAAAGGCCAGTTACTGTTTGCTGGGCTATGTGCAACCAAGAAGGGAGCTCCCAGTCCAGTCCTTGGTCCCACACTGGTCACTCTGGGACTCTGATTAATGGTGAAGCCCAGAAAAGCAAGAGACCTGTCAATGGAGCAGCCCCTTGGGTGTATTCCTGACACCAGGTTTGTGAAGAGGTGTGCAGAAATGTGACAGAGAGGTCTCTGTAGAGACAACAGGACTATCACTGAGGCCCTGCTGCTGGCCATGGCCATCGCTCCAGGAAGCAGCAGCCCCGACCCGAAGGCAGCAGAGAGGCAGAGCCCAGCAGGCAGTGAGGGGCAGCCGCGAGGGCCAGCGGGGCCGCTCCTCCCTGTGGCAGCTGGGCTCTGGGCCCTGAGCCCCTTCTGCATGCTGGGGCTGCTCCCCCAGCTGCACAGGAGATGGGAAGAGAGGGGACCTGAGACCACTGAATTTCTCATGGCTTCTTTATTGTCTTTATGTACACAAGATGCCCAGTTCTATAGATACATGAGAGGACTGGATCAACTTAAATAGAATAATCAAAGATGAGAGCATAAGAATAAAAATATTTAAATAAAAATAATATCATAACACTTGTGAGAAAACCATACTGAACACAAAGAACAACAAAATATTGTCATAATACTTTCTGAGTGTCCTTGTTGTCCTCTTAAGATAATTGGTCCCTTATCAGTGTTGGAGAAGCATGTATCAAAAGAGTTTCCTCAGGGCATCCTTGAGCTCCTGGTTCCTCACACTGTAGATAAGGGGGTTCACTGCTGGAGGCACCACCGAGTACAGAAATGACAACACCAGATCCAGGGATGGGAATGATTTGGAAGGGAGTTTCAGGTAGACAAACATAATGACACTGACAAACAGGGAGACCACGGCCAGGTGAGGGAGGCACGTGGAAAAGGCTTTGTGCCGGCCCTGAGAAGAGGGCATCCTCAGCACAGCCCTGAAGATCTGCACATAGGACACCACAATGAAAAGAAAACACCCAAAGGCTAATGCGCCAATAACCACAAGAGGTCCAAATTCCCTGAGATAAGAAATGGAGCAGGAGAGCTTGAGGATCTGGGGGATTTCACAGAAGAACTGGTCCACAGCATTGCCTTGGCAGAGGGGCAGGGAAAATGTAGTGGCCGTGTGCAGGATGGCATTGAGAAAGCCACTGCCCCAGGCAGCTGCTGCCATCTGGGCACAAGCTCTGCTGCCCACGAGGCTCCCGTAGTGCAGGGGCTTGCAGATGGCAACGTAGCGGTCGTAGGCCATGACGGTGAGAAGGGAAAACTCTGCTCCAGCAGAGACAGTGAACAGAAAGACTTGAGCTGCACATCCCTGATAGGAGATGGCCCTGGTGTCCCAGAGGGAATTGGCCATGGCTTTGGGGAGGGTGGTGGAGATGCAGCCCAGGTCGAGGAGGGCGAGGTTGAGGAGGAAGAAGTACATGGGGGTGTGGAGGCGGTGGTCGCAGGCTGCGGTGGTGAGGATGAGGCCGTTGCCCAGGAGGGCAGCCAGGTAGATGCCCAGGAAGAGCCCGAAGTGCAGGAGCTGCATCTCCCGCGTGTCTGCGAATGCCAGCAGGAGGAACTCACTCAGACTCACAGAGCTGCTGTTCGGCATTTTCTGACTTTGGACACAGCTGCCTGTTGAAGACGATAAAGGGAGAACAAAGCTAGTACACACTTCTCTGAGGGAGATTTATTGCAAGCCTCACAGCAGCCACCATCCTGAGCCACTCTCTTTGCAGGAGAACCTTTTTGCAGGTCTCCTGCTTGAGCTGCGGCTGGTGCTGGCTGAGAGTGGCACTGGGAGCAGGGGCTGCTGTGGGCTCCAGAGGAGTCCTTCCTGCAGTGCAGCAGGAGGGAAGCAGGAACATGGGGGAAACTCAAGGTCAGTCCACTGGTCAGGTCAATGAAATTTGCAGTTCTGTTTCAAACAATGCACCCAATGCAGAACAGAGCTGCAGTTGACACTGCTGAACACTCCTGTTCCCAGCTGCCCTGTGTCACCCCTCTGTGAGCTGAAGGACTGTTCTGCTCAGCTGTTTCCCTGAGAAGAAACTGGAGACAGCTGAGAGCAGAGAAGCCCCAGTCCAAGTGCATTGGGATAGAATCCTCACCTTGTCTTGCATGAGCAGGATCTCAGCTCTTCCCTCCTATCCTGGGTTGCAGAGGCCTCACTCCGGCTGCCCACAGACAGCCATCCAGCAGCACGGACATGGCCTTAACACGGAGGTGTCTCCTCCTTAGGGCACCTGGATAACACAAGGATGCCACGAGAGAGCTGCATCCTGCTGGAGAGCAGCCTGCAGACCAGGAGGATGCCCCACAGACAGAGATGGATATCTTAAAGCTGGGATGTGCCACCATCCCAGCTGCACCCGTGCAGTGTCTGGAGGATGCTTGGCCACACCACTCTTGGCTGACCGGGGGCACCTGGCTTAGGGCACTCCGAGGGGCTTCTGCCAGACTTCCTCACCTCGCAGTGCCATCCAGCAGGACTCCCAAAGCCTACTGCATTGCCCACTGCCCTCCCAGCAACAAGACCCAGCAGGAGACCCTTCCAGGACGTGCAGCTGCATGGCCCTGCAGCCAGAGACGTACCTTGTCAAGGGCTGTGCAGATTTCTCCTGCAGGCAGCTCCCAGCATCCTCCCACTGCCAACTGCCTCCAAGCCCTCTCTCCTTCTCTCCTCTCCCCGTGCCAGCTGCGGTCAGAGCCCCCAGCCCTGCTGCGCTGTGCACAGGAGCTGCTCCTGGGCAGAGCTGTCTCTCTGCACCAGGGCCCTCTTGCCACGAGCTCTCTCTGTCCCACGAGCCCGGCCCAGCTCAGCACCAGACGCCCAGCCCAAGGCATTGGAATCCCCCCTCGGGGGGCTTTGCTGAGGAGCCCACGAACCTCAGGCACTGAGAGACAATTGAAGACATCTCTCAACAAGTCCAAGTCAGAGGCAAGTTTCCTGCAATGTCCCCCTGAGGGCCAGCACTGACACAGCCTCCCTTGGAGCTCGTTAGAGCAGAGCATTGGAGGCAGCGAGGACAAGGAGACAAAGGCAATGTGAAGGTGACCCTGATGTGTAGGAAAACTGGATGTGTGTCACCAAGCACAAGGTCCAGGCCTTGACCCTCAGCCCCTGGGAAGGGAGATCCTTTCCCTTCACACACTGCTCAGGGCTCTTCGTGGGGCAGGAGGAGATGGGGATGTGCATGGCCAAGTGCAGGAGAATGGTACGAGCCCTGCCTGGTTCATGGCTGGGGGCGAGGAGGTAATGAGGCCCTGGTGCTTTACCGATAAGCTGTCTCCTCCTAGGCCTCAGTGGCAGAGACAACAGCCAGAGCCATGGACACAAAGACCTGGGTCCTGTTGAGATTCTCAGCCTTGCAACAACCCACTATCCTGTCTACACCAGACTGTCCTAGGGACACCCAGACCTGCACATCTTTTCCTGCTGGCTGTAGACCCTTATCTGTGTGGTGTCACACGGAATCTGATCTGAGTCTGATAACTCAGATTTTCTTGGTGGCCATGCTCCTCGTAAGGCAGCTCTGTAGGAAGCTGGCCTGGTTCCTGGTGAGCAGCACCACTGCTCGTATGGCATCCCTCGTGGTGCCCAGGCCCTCCTCCTCCTGGGCACTGCTCACTCAACAGGGTCCCAGTCTGCCCTGATGTGCGGGGTTCCTCTTCCTGTGGTGCAGGACTGGGCTCTTCTCCTTGTAAAGGTCAAGAGGTTTCTGTAGTCAAAATCCGGCAGTTTCTCTAGGTTTCCCTGGACAGTTGCTCCATTGTCAGCTGTTAATATCTGCAGGCAGATGGCTCACCCTGATTGTGCTGTCTCTCACAAGATAACAGCAGCAGGAAGGTGCAGGACATTTTTGACAATACGGCAGTAAGCAGTTGAATGGAATTTCAGGATAAAGTCACAGAAGTGTAGGCGATGGAAAGCTGCCAGCTTCCACCTTTTCTGTCCTTTTTTCCATCCATTCTTTCATTTTGTGCGGAACTCAATCCTCCATGTCTCGAAGTTCTGCAGGGACAAAATCAGAATGCCAAATCCTAACTGCAGCTCTATCTGACTATTACTGACAAAGAGAGAAATTTTATATTATATATATATATATACTCATATTTATGTAACAAGAGCATTAAGGGGCATCCTGTATTGGGTGTGGGGGGAAAGACAATGACAGAGAAACATAGAAGACACGAGGAAAAGGCTGAGATACTTAATTCCTTCTCTGCCTCAGTTTTTAGCAGCAAGACCCATTGTTCCCCTGGTACTCAGCCTCCAGAGCTGGTAGATAGGTATAGGGAGCAGAATGAAGCCCTCATCATCCATGAGGAAATAGTTAGAGAACTGCTTCTCCATGAAGGTGTACACACATCTATGGGGCAGATGGGATCCACCGGTGACTCCTGAGGGAGCTGGCAGAATCACTTGCCAAGCTGCTTTCCATCTCTGATCAGCAGTCCTGATCAGCAGTTGACAAATCTGATCTCCTTCGAAGACAAGGTGATGTGCTCAGTGGATGAGGGAGTGGCTTTGGCTGTGGTCTACCTGGACCTCAGTAAGGCTTTCAACACTGTTTCTCACAGCATTCTCCCAGAAAAACTGGCTGCTCAAGGCTTGGGCGTGTGTATGCTTCATTGGGTTAAATATTGGCCGTGTGGCTATGACCAAAGTGTTGTGGTACATGGAGCTAAATCCAGCTGGGGGACGGCCACTAGTGGTGCCCCCAGGGCTCAGTACTGCGGCCAGTTCTCTTCAATATCTTCAGCAGTGATCTGGATGAGGTGATTGAGTGCACCCTCAGTAAGTTTGCAGATGACACCAAGTTAGAAGCGAGTGTTGGTCTACTCAAGGGCAGGAGGGCTCTGCAGAGGGATCTGGATAGGCTGCATCCATGGGCTGAGGTCAACTGTATGAAGTTCAACAAGGCCAAGTGCCGGGTCCTGCTTTTGGAGCACATCAACCCCCTGCAATGCTGGGGGAAGGGTGGCTGGACAGCTGCCCAGGGGAAAAGGATCTGGGGATATTGGTGGATAGTCGGCTGAATATGAGCCAGCAGGGTGCTCAGGTGGTCAAGAAGGCCAACAGCATCCGGGCTTGTAGCAGGAATGGTGTGGTCAGCAGGAGTAGGGAAGTGATTGTCCCTCTGTACTCGGCCCTGGTGAGGCCACACCTTGAGTACTGCGTTCAGCTCTGGGGCTCGCTGTGTAAGAAGGACATAAATCTATTAGAACGAGTCCAAAGGAGGGCCATGAGTATTATCAAGGGGCTGGAGTACGTCTCCTATGAAGACAGGCAGAGGGAGTTGGGGTTGTTCAGCCTGGAGAAGAGAAGGCTCCGGGGAGACCTTACAGCGGCCTTCCAGTACCTAAAGGGGCCTACAGGAAAGCTGGGGAGGGACTCTTCATCAAAGAGAGTAGCGATAGGACTAGGGGTAATGGTTTAAACTGAAAGAGAGTAGATTCAGATTAGACATTAGAAAGAAGTTCTTTACTCAGAGGGTGGGGAGGAACAGGCTGCCCAGAGAAGTTGTGGATGCCCCATCCCTGGAGGTGTTCAAGGCCAGATGGGACTTTGAGGAACCTGGTGTAGTGGAAGGTGTCTCTGCCCAGGGCAGGGGAGTTGGAATGATGTAATCTTTAAGGTCCTTTCATACCCAAACTGTCCTGTAATTCTGTAAATATGAAACACAGCACCATACCAGCTACTAGGAAGAAAAATTAACTCTATCACAGCCAAAACTAGGACAATATCCATCACTTATTCCATACTGTCTCTGTCATGCTCAGGTCTGACATTTTCTAATTAATCACCACCACCTTTCCTGTCTTTTGATATGCACATAAAAATATGACCTTAATCTATTGGTGTCAATAACAACAACAACAACAACAATAATAATAATAATAATAATAATAATAATAATAATAATAAAAATACCTTTTGTGTCCTATTAAACTGCCTTTATCTCAACCTGTGAACTTTTACATTTTTTTTTCCTCCCAGTTCTCTCCTCCATCCCAGTGGATGAATAGCTTTGTAGTGCTGAGCTGCCTGCCGGGTCAGACCACTGCAAGTCTTCTTGGTGCCTAGTGTGGAGCACAAAGGTTGAGATGACAGATCTGACCACAGCGTTTTAAAAATAAGTTGTAATAAGCATTAGATCAGTTTAACAGTTGCTGATCACAATGTCGATCTTTTTGATCTGGGGTCTGTTGTGCTTGTTTTCAGAATTGTGTTGTATAGCACATTGCTAAGAGTCTGACTTCCATGTCATGCTGTTCATCAATTCTGGGGGCAGGTTTAAGGTTAATCTTTTGCTGTATTGGATAACTCTGACTTCTGATAGGATAAAATTATTGCCACCTCTGTACCTCGGGAACCACCTCTTCATCTCTTAGAAACTCTTAATAATTGCACTCTTTTACACTTTTTGCCTTTTCTCCTCAGGGAGTAAATCTATGTGGGGTGGGGCAGGAGGTGGGGGGGTGGAACTGGTATGGACAGTGGGGGAGGCCTTTCCCCACTTCGTCACTCTCCCTTTCTCCTTCACCTCCCCCTTCTCCTCCCCGCTAATTACAATAGCTCTTCAAAGCTTTGAATATCCTTGGGATGGCCAAACCAGCATGTTCCTATTGTTATGTCTCCTGAGTGTGTTTCAGCTTCTGTTTGATGTCAAACAACCACTTAAGCATGCCATCCACAGATGTGTATGGAGACAGGAGAGTTAGGAGTGGCAGGGAGTGTGGGAGGATCTGGGCAGGCACCTAGAGCAGGGGGCACCTCCAAAGCTTTGGAACTTCACCTCTGAGCAAAGGTAGAATCCTAAAAAAAATGGTTAAATGCTTGAAAAAGTGGTGTTATCACCCTGGCATTTCCAAAGAGACACATACCACTGCAGTGTGCTGGCTCTTGGCCTATGCTTACAGAGCCACAACCAATGCCACTCCAACCTCTGTGACAAGCCCTGCAGCCACTCCCACCCCTCTGACAGACCCTGCAGCCACTACAGCATCTGCAAAATGCCCTGCAGCAACTCCAGCTCCTTTTATGGGCCCTGTGTCTGCGCCAGAAAACCAATCTTTTGTCTGTATCAGTTGCTCCTATATGCAAGAAAAAAAAATAGATATGAAAGTCAGGGTTTTTTTTTTGTTTGTTTGTTTGTTTTTAAGAAAGGAGAGAAACTCCTACCCAGACAAGAAAGGAGGAGAAAGAAGATGAGGCAGGCTTCAGAAAAGCTGGGCCATCATGTGAGTAGGAGGACCAAGAGGAAGAGGTCCTAAGAGCATCAGTAATCACGCGATCCCTGTCCCTGTGCCGCTCTGGTGCTGGGAGAAATGGGGCCCCTCCCTGGAGTCAGAGGGCAGGAAAGGAGAGATGGTGGGTACACACGATGTGTCACCCTGTGGTTTCACCTGTGTGACCATGGAGAGGACATGAGAAAGTGGGATGGAAAATCTGCCTCAACCCTAGAGGCACGGGTATGTGAGTGGCAAGGAAAAACAATCCCTAAAAGGGGTTCTTAGAGAACTGCTGCTCCACTTTCCAGCGGGCAGTCCTGCAGACACAGTAAGGAATACTATGAGCAGGACTAGAGGGGCCCTGCCTCCAGCCAGGGGGAGGAAGGGGACCATCGGCTGTATTGGACTGTGTGGATTCGATGGCCTTGCACATCAGGCCCCCAGAAGTCTCAGGCTCCAGTGGACACCACTGCACAGCGTACCCTAGTGCCATCAGGCTGTGGAGGGGTGAACCCATTTGTATGTCTGGAGTGACAGGTGGATGCCAACACTGACCTGTACTGGAGGCTGAAGTGAGTCTAAGTGGGAAGGAGTGGCAAAAGCACCCCACTGGGACTGGCCCCGGACTCTGTGCATCCTTGGAAGAGACTGCTTCAGGAGAGGAGAGATATTTCAAGGACCCAAAAGGGTATGGGTGGGCTTTTGGCACAGCTGCCTTGGAGACGGAGGACATGATGCTGTTGTCTGCCTTGCCTTGGTCTCTCACAGGACCCTTCTGTTGTGGGGTTGATGAGGGCTGAAGGACAGCTGGTGCCAATCACTGCCACAGCCGTGCACCGGAGTCAGAGGAGCACCAACCGAGTCCGCTGACAGAGGATTGTCGTGGCCTGAAGGAAGTCATGCAGTGCTGAGTGCTGCCATGCCGGACACGGTAGAGCTTCCATAGAAACTGGGATCAAAGGCACCCAAGCGTTTTGCCACAACTGATATCGCTAATGCATTTTTCTCCATCCGTTTGCCAGCAGATTGAAGGCCACAGCTTGCGTTCAAGCTGGCATCGACTGCCCCAGGGCAGGAAACTCAGCCCTACCATTTGCCATGGACTGATCCAGAGTGGCCTGGAAGAGGAGGAAGCTCCTGAACACCTGCAGTACATCGATGGCATCGTTGTGTGGGGTGACAGAGCAGAGGAAGTGTTTGAGAAAGGGAAGAAAATACCCCAAATTCCTCTGAAAGCTGATTTTGCAGTAAAAGAAATGAAGGTGAAGGGACGTGCACAAGAGATCCTGCTGCAGGCTGGCCAGGGTCAGGGGGACCAATGCTCAGGGACAGGTTGAGCATCGGTGAGGGGCTTCTCAGCAATTGCATGGTGCATCACTTGCTTTGTACATATTAATATTATTCTGTTATTGTTATTATTGTTATTGTTACTATTTTAACTTCCTTTTCTGTCTTTTCAAATTTAAAATCATTCACTATTGTCAGGGCCCTTGTGCTTAGTGAAACAAATACACTTTGTCTACACATCAGTGTCACCTTCACAGTGCCTTTGTCTCCTTGTCCTCACTGCCTCCAATGCTCTGCTCTAACGAGCTCCAAGGGAGGCTGTGTCAGTGCTGGCCCTCAGGGGGACACTGCAGGAAACTTGCCTCTGACTTGGACTTGTTGAGAGATGTCTTCAATTGTCTCTCAGTGCCTGAGGTTCGTGGGCTCCTCAGCAGAGCCCCCCGAGGGGGGATTCCAATGCCTTGGTCTGGGCGTCTGGTGCTGAGCTGGGCCGGGCTCGTGGGACAGAGAGAGCTCGTGGCAAGAGGGCCCTGGTGCAGAGAGACAGCTGTGCCCAGGAGCAGCTCCTGTGCACAGCGCAGCAGGGCTGGGGGCTCTGACCGCAGCTGGCACGGGGAGAGGAGAGAAGGAGAGAGGGCTTGGAGGCAGTGAGGAGCCAAAATCAGAGGGCAGCGTGAGGCAGGACAGATCTGCAGGCTCCTGGCACCGTGAGTCTCTGGCTGCAGGGCCATGCAGGTGGGGTTGCCAGAGGGGTCTTCTACAGCTGACACATCCGATGGCTGATAGCATATCTCGGGATAGTTGTCTCTCCGTTTCTCCAGCAAGGAGTAGAAGATGCTGTAGAGAATGGCATTTATGGTTGGATGTTTCAAGAGAAAGACCAAGGCAGGGACTACCAGAAATGGTAACCTTTTTCTGTATGCTGTGTTTTCAGATTTCTGCAGTGGAGGGGAGGCATGGTCAGGATTGTACAGGAGACTGAGACTCATGGAGCATTGCACTGAGAATCAGTATGGCAGTGATGAAATTTACAAAGTACCTTCCCAAACCTCATCTCGCGGACTGCACCAACACCACATTGTGGTCCTCTCAGGTTTCATTGAAGCTGATGTTTAGGAGCTACAAACCCCCTGTCTTTGGGAGGTGTCTGGGGGCTTGAGGGGAGCAGAGATAGTTTGCAATGAGCAGGAGCTGCCTCCTCTGCAGGCAGAGCTGCAGCACAGGAGGGTGTGCTGAGTGTCCGTCTGTCCCTCCCTGGCCTTGCCTCCCCTGGCAGCAGCACGCTGCCATTCCTCCTGGCTTCTCCACCTGGCCGTGCTGCTGCTGCTCTTGTTCCCAGGCTTCCTGGGGATGGGGGTTTCACCTGCCCATGGAGTGAGCCCTCGGGGTGCCTGGGGGAAGGGGAGTACGGGGACAGGGTGAGGGGTCTGGAGATGGGCACTTGGAGCCTGGATTCCTCTGCTCTTGGCAGCGTCCAGGTTTTTTCAGGTGTACTTCTGAGTGCAACTGTCTTGTAGATCAAAGAAATGCCAGCAGAAGGCAGCTGATAGCAGGACTGATGGACTTAGGGTCTAAACACTCTAAAGGACTCTGGGCTGTAAGGGTACAGTCCCTTTGTCTCTGAGGATCCACAGGGTCTTACTTGGAGTGCAGGAGAGATGCCAGGACTTCTGACGTAAAAGCAGCCTTCAGGTGTCTTGGGGCAGCTAGAATAAAAAATACAAAAAAATATATAAAAATAAAAATCCCAACAGCACTCCTGAGCAGTTGGTTTGAATGTGAGCCAAACTGGGGCAAGAGTCTTCGATATTAGGAGTAAAGTAAAGCTGAGATGACACCAAATTCCTCTCTATGTCTGGCTGTAGGGCAGGACTGACTCTTCCATTGCCCACAGCAAAGTCTCCTGCTCCCAGGGACACCCTAAGGCAGGACCAAGTAGAACTCAGGAAAGGGACCTGCCATATGCCTGCCTGGATGTGGAATCATTTGGGGAGATTTAAATGAGAAATAGTGGGAGTTTTCCTCTGCTAAGTAGGATGTACATTATTAATGTCTTTCTATTCTTTGAGCAGAACCCAATGCGACTAAACAGCAGATGGCCAACAAAAGCTCCATCACCGAGTTCCTCCTGCTGGCATTCGCAGACACGCGGGAGCTGCAGCTCCTGCACTTCGGGCTCTTCCTGGGCATCTACCTGGCTGCCCTCCTGGGCAACGGCCTCATCCTCACCGCCGTAGCCTGCGACCACCGCCTCCACACCCCCATGGACTTCTTCCTCCTCAACCTCGCCCTCCTCGACCTGGGCTGCATCTCCACCACTCTCCCCAAAGCCATGGCCAATGCCCTCTGGGACACCAGGGCCATCTCCTATCAAGGGTGTGCTGCACAGGTCTTTCTATTTGTCTTCTTGATTACAGCAGAATTTTATGTTCTCACGGTCATGTCCTACGACCGCTACGTTGCCATCTGCAAGCCCCTGCACTACGGGAGCCTCGTGGGCAGCAGAGCTTGTGCCCAGATGGCAGCAGCTGCCTGGGGCAGTGGCTTTCTCAATGCTGTCCTGCACACGGCCACTACCTTTTCCCTGCCCCTCTGCCAAGGCAATGCTGTGGACCAGTTCTTCTGTGAAATCCCCCAGATCCTCAAGCTCTCCTGCTCAGATGCCTACCTCAGGGAAGTTGGGGCACTTGTGTTTAGTGTTTCTTTAGCTTTTGGCTGTTTTGTTTTCATTGTTTTCTCCTATATTCAGATCTTCAGGGCCGTGCTGAGGATGCCCTCTGAGCAGCGCCGGCACAAAGCCTTTTCAATGTGCCTCCCTCACCTGGCCGTGGTCTCCCTGTTTGTCAGCACTACCACATTTGCCTACCTGCAGTCCCCCTCCATCTCTTCCCCATCCCTGGACCTGCTGGTGGCAGTTCTGTATTCAGTGGTGCCTCCAGCACTGAACCCCCTCATCTACAGCATGAGGAACAAGGAGCTCAATCATGTGCTCTGGAAATTGATGACTAGATGTGTTTCGGAAGCAATAAATTTCCATTCTACCTCTGCAGATGACTAATAATGTCAATGACTACAAGAACATCTAATATTATAGATATGATTATTTTTGTGTGTGTTTGTATATTTATGAGTGTTTTCGTTACAGGACTTTCTTTGTTTTAATACAGCTAAAGTTGCCCATTAAAATGGTATGATTCATCTCATTTCTTTTACAGTATGTACCTGTCGAGTATAGCTCAGAGATGCTGTATATGAGGAGCCAGGCCCTCTGTGAATTGAAATAAAAGAAAGGAGTCTGCACTGCCTTCCTTGTGTGACGTCCTTCCTCTGAGAGCTGCTCTGGCTCTGCAGGGGCAGTGCCATGTGCAGGGCTGCAGAGGAAAAGAGTCCCATCCCAGCAGCACGGCCAGGGAGCACCAGCGCTTGGGGCATGCCGAGCTGCTCTCTTGCCACTGCCCCCCTCTGGTGCTGAGCCCTGCTGGTGGGGTCAGGCCCGGCTGCTCCTGTAGCTTGGTGCCAGTGCTGCTGTGGGGCTGTGCTGGGACTGCAGGCAGGGACAGGCAGTGGGCACGGCAGTGGCACAGCCGGCCTGCGCTGCAGCACTTCCCTCCTAAGGGGGGATCTCCTCCGAGGTGGACTCACCACAGCTCAAGGGCTCAATCTGCTGTGAGCAGGCAGAGGAGAGCTCTGCAGCCTCAGGGCACGCAGCAGCCCCAGCCAAGGAGTCTGGCGAGTGATTTGACTGCAAGGTCCCTCCTGCCCTAGCACCTCCCAGAACCGGCACGGCACTGGCTCCTGTGTGTCAGAGAGGCTGGGAGCCCAGGAGGTGTGCCATGGGCTGGAAGGATCACAACCAGATCTCTTCTACCTGGGCAGATTCTGGGCCAAAAAGGGGGTGTTTTGTAGGTGTGGTATTATGAGCTCAGTGGTGCCTCAGAAGCTCCAAGTCCAGCAGGAAGCTAATGGCTGTTAAGTGGCCTGTGAGGTGACTTTTTTCTGAAGCAGCTGACAGGTCATCCCTTGACTCCCGGCTGGGATCTGTGCCTTTAGGCTCACATCTGCTGGTCTCCATGATAGGCCACCAGATGCGTCTGCTCTGCACACAGTTTGTGAGATCCTCTCTTCCTAAGTAGATGGTAGCCCCCATAGTGGAAGAGGTCATGAATAGGGGTTGTCATGTCAGAGGTTTCAGCATTTGCCTGAACTCATCTTTCAGGGCTGCTTTTGTGGTGGTGCAGAGCTGCTGGGCACATTGTGCAGGGTGCTCCTACAGCCTTTGTGTGCTTCTCCATGCTGGCTTGGGAGCTGATTCTTTCTCAGGAGCAGAGTAGCCAACAGAGGGAAGACAGATACTCACGTATCTGTTCATGAAAGCCATCAGAAAGCTGCCCCTGAGAAGATGACTGATATGGGGAAGTCAGGGGAAGCCTGGCCTGGAGATGTGAGATTTGGGGGAGGGAAGAGGAGCTTGGCCAACAGAAGCTAATGATTTTGGAGAGGTAAGGATGCTCAGGTAATGTCGATCCCACCATAAAGCTGACTTAAAGCAGTCATGTGAGGCCCTTAACCTATTTTAACCTGTAATATTAATTCCTAAATCTAAATGCCACTCCACACCCTGACAGGAATCCACTGCTCTAAGTTTTGACCACAATATCCATTGAAGCCAAAATTAGTCCATAATGTCATTTACATTACCTTTACTCTATTGCTCACCCTGATCCCTGCCCTTTACACTAGCATTTTAATGCTCTAATAAACTCTAGTATTCTTGCAGACCTAAATAAAACACTAAACCAAAGAGCTTGCCCATACCCTAACCACAGACCTGACACCCCAAGCACAACACCAAACCCTCCCACTCAATATTTTCTTAACCTCTCACCCGGAAAGGTTCGCGGTAGTCCCTAATGCCATACATGAACAGCTAACATCCGAAACCTGTCCTCCTGTACATTAACATCGTCACCTTCAACCCCTCTCCTAAGCCTTAACTTAAGGTGCTTGGCCCCTTGGAGCAGGGCAGGAACTGTGAGGTTGCTGTGCAGTCACATGGCATTCAGAAATGAGTGTGAGGGGCCATGGATCTGATCAGCTTGTGGGCCACAAGGAGGAGATGGGTGGGAATGCTCTGCTGAGCTCAGCTCTGCCTCAGGATCTCCTGCCCCAGCAGGAGTGTTAGCGTAGCAACCACATAACCACCAAGTGATTATATGAAGGTGCTTTATTCAGCACTGGAAGCCGGGGCAGGTGCCCAAATCTGGCTTCAAGTCCCGTTACTTCCCAGCCATTATTTATACATTCAACATTACGTAAGGCATACATATTCATTACAGGTTGCAACATCAGCCTCGCATTCCATTCTAATTAGCTCTCCTCCCATTTGCACATGCGTGGTGCTCTCTGGTGGTCGTCCAGGTGGTCGTCCAGATGAAGTAAGGAGTCTTCCTCTCTGCTAAACTTTTCACCTTTCTCACTCGACGCATGCTCCCTCCGCTCCTTGGTTCTGCTTCAACTCATTTCAGCACTTCCAGGCCCTTATCCAAGGTCAGGTTGTACCTGTTCCCTCCCAGGGTTCCCCTTCAAAGATTCATTTGACTGTTCAGTATACTCCCTAAGTTTCCCAGTATTTGATAATATACTCCCTAAACTTCCCAGTATACATAAATTAATTGATAATGTAAGTACATTTGGCAATGCTTAATTATACTGTATGACCCATCACCTAAGAGACATTAATAAAACATCCATTCGATTCTCCCCAACACTAACAGGAGGAATGTGACTGGGGCAGGGACTGGGAGGTCACTTCTGTCTCTGCAGGCTATAGGGCAGCAGCAGGAACGTGTCACGCAAAGGGCCTGTGAGGTCCCTTGTGTCTGGAGGTGGCAGGTCAGCCTTGGCTTCTCCCTGGGATGTGCACTTTGGGGCCGACATCTGCCAGTGGCCCTGCTAGGCCAGCAGAATGCCCCTGCTTGGCATGCTGCCTGTGGGATCCCCTCTGCCTCCATCCCCAGGACGACCCAGACACAAAGAAGGCCCGCAGAGGGCTTGTCCTGTCCCTTCTGCTTGAGGCCAGGACTGGACAGCAGGAGGCACAAGGCTTGGCTGTGTCTAGCCAAGAAGCTGCAAGGCCAGCAGCAGGCCCAGGCCTTGGAAGATGCTGCTGAGGTGACTTCTGTGTGCTTGGCTGACAGGCCGTAAGGAGCCTGATGGGTTGGGATGCCTGCTTCAGGAGTGGTTTCCACTCTGATGGAGCTTTCTTTGGTAGTAGGAATGAGCAGGAGAGAAAAAACTGCCACAAAATGCACCTTGAAAGGTTGGCACTGGCCACAAGGAGGAAGAAATGTCCCTCAAAGGGTAGTGCTGTGGTGTCAGAGGTCACCCAAAAATCAGACTCTAGCTTTGTGTTTCAAGGAACACCTGGTGACTGTTGATGAGATATTGGTGAAATGATGGAAATGCTGGGATGAGAGCAAGGTTGTGGACAGAGATGAGTGTCTGCAGACTTCAAGGAAATAGGGCACAGTGTGGAACAGCATAGGAAAGCCTGCAGAGGAGAAGGCAGAGGGTGCTGACAATAAGGGAAGGCCCCAACAGCCCTGACGTTTTTGTCCCTTTGCCTAGAGCTTCTGAGGAGACGAGATAGAGTCATTGCAATGGGGCCTCACTGCTTCCTTGATACCCTGTGCAGGGGTGGGGAGGTGTCCTAATGAAGTTCTTCTCGTGGCATCACACTGCCCACCACATCATACAGACCCCAAGAAGAGCCCTGAGCCAGACGGGGGGGTGCAGGATCTCCCCTCCCAGTGGCTGGAGTCAGGCCTTGGCCCTTCTGCTTCACCAAAACCAACCAAGACTTTTCTCAGCACAGCGCTTTGCCTGTCTGGAATCATGGCCTCCAATTATGTGCCCTAACAAGTCCCTGGGGAGGCTTTGTTAGTAAGAGCCCTCAGTGGGGCCAATTAATACTCCAAGTCACTTCAACTTTTCCTTCTGACTTTACTTTCTCAAGCAGTTGCATCATTCTCCTCTCAGTACCCAAGTTTCATTGACTCAGCACCAAAATACACCACGGAACTCATTAAAACAGAGAAAGTCCTAAGCAACCATATCTCTCCCATGATTTTCTTCACGTCTTCAAGACTTGTGCAGCTAATTGGAGAGCTTTCATGGTGTAGTTAAGGAGGGAGATTTCAAAGAGAATCTACTCAAAATCATTCCTCATTTTAAAGGCTGAACTTTGTTGCATTTCAGTTTGGAGCATCATTTTCCCATAGATATTGGTCTAGTGTTACTCCTTTGAAGCCCTGCTTAGGTAGGAAGAGCAGGGTTTTTCCTATGTAAAACCAACAGGAAATCATGCTGCTATTTTCAAAATAAAATAAAACAAAGTTCAAGTTCCTCATTTTGTTGTCTCCAGTGAAGTTTACCTTCCCAAAAGTATGACTGTACATGATCTATTTTCCACTGATTAACAGGAAATTTAAAATAATTGTGTTAATATTAATCCATGTGTTGTGGTTTAACCCGGCTGGCAGCTAAACACCACACAGCCGTTCGCTCACCCTCCCCCCTGCCTCTCTGGGATGGGGGAGAGAAAGGGGAAAGTGAAGCCGGTGAGTTGAGATAAAGACAGTTTATTAAGACAGGAACATAATAATAACAGTAATAATAATAATAGTGATAATGATAATAGTATTAATAATAATAATGTGTAAGAAAACAAGTGATGCACAATGCAATTGCTCACCACCCGCTGACCGATGCCCAGCCTATCCCCGAGTAGCCGGCGCCCCACCCCAGCCAGCCACCCCTATATATTGTTTAGCATGACGCCAGATGGTATGGAATACCCCTTTGGCCAGTTGGGGTCAGCTGTCCTGGGTCTGTCCCCTCCCAGCTCCTGCTGCACCCCCAGCCTGCTCGCTGGCAGGACAGAGCGAGAAGCCGAAAAGTCCTTGGCCTGGTGTAAACACTGCTCTGCAACAATTAAAACATCAGCATGTTATCAGCGCTCTTCTCATCCTAATCCAAAACATAGCACCCTACCAGCTACTAGGAGGAAAATTAACTCTGTCTTAACTGGAACCAGGACAGATATCCACCCCTTATTCCATACCATTTATGTCATGCTCAGGTTACACTCTTTCCAATACATTCTAATTAATCACCATTTTCATCTATGATATATAGCAATCATGGTAGTGATGACATACAGTATTATATAATAATTAACATACTACAATTCAACTCATGGGCTATTCTCACCCAGTATCAAATCCCCTTGAGGTACACACCGGACCTCCCCATTCTTTTGCATTACCCACAAGTGCATCCAGGTCCCTGAGCAAAAGCAATTCCACGAATGGGTTTGCCTTTTCCTGAGGCAGGAGTAGCCCAGACTGTTTTACCCAACATGTTTCTTACGTGCACTACAGGAACTTTATCCCCTTCTACAGTGCGTAACAGGTTTGATTGGGCAGGTCCAGCTCGGCTGGCAGATCCCCTAGTATTGACTAACCAGGTGGCCTTTGCCAAATGTGTATCCCAGTTTTTGAATGTCCCAGCACCCATTGCTTTCAGTGTAGTCTTCAACAGTCCATTGTATCGTTCAACTTTTCCAGAGGCTGGTGCATGATAGGGGATGTGATACACCCACTCAATACCATGTTCTTTGGCCCAAGTGTCTATAAGGTTGTTTCGGAAATGAGTCCCGTTGTCTGACTCAATTCTCTCTGGGGTGCCATGTAGCCATAGGACTTGCTTTTCAAGGCCCAGGATAGTGTTCCGGGCGGTGGCATGGGGCACAGGATATGTTTCCAGCCATCCGGTGGTTGCTTCGACCATTGTAAGTACGTGGCGCTTGCCGTTGCAAGTTTGAGGGAGTGTGATGTAATCAATCTGCTAGGCCTCTCCATATTTATATTTCAGCCATCGTCCTCCATACCAAAGAGGCTTGGACCGTTTGGCTTGCTTGATTGCAGCACATGTTTCACAATTATGAATAACCTGTGCTATAGTGTCCATGGTCAGGTCCACCCCTCAATCACGAGCCCATCTGTATGTTGCATCTCTACCTTGATGGCCTGAGGTGTTATGGGCCCATCGGGCTATAAATAATTCACCTTTATGTTGCCAGTCCAGGTCCACCTGAGCCACTTCAATCTTAGCAGCCTGATCCACCTGCTGGTTGTTTTGATGTTCTTCAGTAGCCCGATTCTTGGGCACATGAGCATCAAAGGTACATGGCGTACCTTTACAACCAGGTTCTCTACCCGGGCAGCAATATCTTGCCACAATGCCGCAGCCCAGATGGGCTTGCCCCTGCGCTGCCAGTTGTTCTGCTTCCATTGCTGTAACCACCCCCACAGGGCATTTGCTACCATCCATGAATCAGTATAGAGATAGAGAACTGGCCACTTTTCTCATTCAGCAATATCTAAAGCCAGCTGAATGGCTTTCACTTCTGCAAACTGACTCGATTCACCTTCTCCCTCAGCAGCTTCTGCAACTTGTCGTGTAGGACTCCATACAGCAGCTTTCCATCTCCGATGCTTTCCCACAATACGACAGGACCCGTCAGTGAACAAGGCATATTTCTTCTCATTTTCCGGTAGCTTGTTGTACAGGGGGGCTTCTTCAGCACGAACCACCTCCTCCTCTGATGATATCCCAAAGTATTTGCCTTCTGGCCAGTCCATAATCACTTCCAAGATTCCTGGGCGACTGGGGTTTCCTATTCGAGCCCGCTGAGTAATCAGTGCAACCCACTTGCTCCATGTAGCATCAGTTGCATGATGTGTAGAGGGGACCCTTCCTTTGAACATCCAGCCTAGTACCGGCAGTCGGGGTGCCAGCAGGAGCTGCGCTTCAGTACCGACCACTTCCGAAGCAGATCGAACTCCTTCATATGCTGCCAATATCTCCTTTTCAGTTGGAGTATAGCGGGCCTCAGATCCTCTGTATCCCCGACTCCAAAACCCCAGGGGTCGACCTCGAGTTTCCCCAGGTTCTTTCTGCCAGAGGCTCCAGGTGGGACCATTCTCCCCGGCTGCGGTGTAGAGCACATTCTTTACATCTGGTCCTGTTCGGACTGGCCCGAGGGCTACTGCATGAACTATTTCCTGCTTAATTTGTTCAAAGACTTGTCGTTGCTCAGGGCCCCATTCAAAAGCATTCTTCTTACGGGTTACTTGGTAGAGCGGGTTTACAATCAGACTGTAATTTGGAATATGCATTCTCCAAAACCCCACGACACCTAGGAAAGTTTGTGCTTCTTTTTTGCTACTTGGTGGAGACATAGCTGTTATTTTGTTGATCACATCCATTGGGATTTGACGACGTCCATCTTGCCATTTTATTCCTAAAACCTGGATCTCTCGTGCAGGTCCTTTAACTTTATTCTGTTTTATGGCAAAACCGGCCTTCAGAAGGATTTGGACTATTTTCTTCCCTTTCTCAAAAACTTCTTCTGCAGTGTCACCCCACACAATGATGTCATCGATGTACTGCAGGTGTTCAGGAGCTTCCCCCTGCTCCAGCGCAGACTGGATCAGTCCATGGCAAATGGTAGGGCTGTGTTTCCACCCCTGGGGCAGCCAATTCCAAGTATATTGGACTCCCCTCCAAGTGAAAGCAAACTGTGGCCTGCACTGTGCTGCTAGAGGGATGGAGAAAAATGCATTAGCGATATCAATTGTGGCATACCACTTGGCTGCCTTTGATTCCAGTTCATACTGGAATTCTAGCATGTCCGGCACTGCAGCACTCAGTGGTGGCGTGACTTCGTTCAGGCCACGGTAGTCCACTGTTAGTCTCCACTCACCATTAGACTTTCGCACTGGCCATATGGGACTATTAAAAGGTGAATGAGTCTTGCTGATCACTCCTTGGCTCTCCAGTTGACGAATTAGCTTATGGATGGGAATCAGGGAGTCTCGGTTGGTGCGATATTGCCGCCGGTGCACAGTTGTGGTAGCGATCGGCACTTGCTGTTCTTCAACCCTCAGCAACCCCACAACAGAAGGGTCCTCTGAGAGACCGGGCAAGGTAGACAACTGTTTAACGTTCTCTGTCTCCAAGGCAGCTTTGCCAAAAGCCCAGCGGAACCCTTTGGGGTCCTTGAAATATCCTCTGCTAAGATAGTCTATGCCAAGGATGCACGGAGCATCTGGGCCAGTCACAATACGGTGCTTTTGCCACTCATTCCCGGTTAGACTCACTTCAGCCTCCAATACAGTTAACTGCTGGGAGCCCCCTGTCACACCATAAATACATCGGGCTCTGGCCCTTTATAGCTTGATGGCATTAGAGTACATTGTGCACCGGTGTCTACTAAAGCCTTATACTTCTGTGCGTCTGACGTGCCAGGCAATCGAATCCAAACAGTCCAATAAACTCGATTGTCCCTTTCCTCCCCCTGGCTGGAGGCAGGGCCCCTCTAGTCCTGGTCAGAATCTTCGTTTCTGTGTTTAAAGGACTGCCTGCTGGAAGTTGGAGCAGCAAACCTTTCAGAGAACCCCTTTTCCCCAATTGTTTTCTTTTGCAATTCACGTACCCGTGCCTCTAGGGTCGCAGTAGATTTTCCATCCCATTTTCTCATGTCCTCTCCATGGTCACGTAGGTAAAACCACAGGGTGGCGCGGTGTGTGTGCCCACCATATTGTCTTCCTTGCATAGATGAACGTTTACCCCTAATAGTTGAGACACTGGTTTGTACAGGTGGGGAGGAAAATAATCTCTCTTCAAGTTGGTGGATCTTTTCAGAAAGTTTCTCCAAAGTATTCTCTTTTAGCTGGTGGACACTGGTTTGTTCAGGTGAAGGGGAAGATAATCTTTCTTCAAGTTGGTGGATCTTTTCAGAAAGTTTCTCCAAAGCATTCTCTTTTAGCTGGTGGACACTGGTTCGTTCAGGTGGAGGGGAAGATAAATTCTCTTTAAGTTGGTGGACCTCTTCAGAGAGTTTCTCCACAGCTGAGACACAGGCCTTTAGGGAAGAGGAGAGATTTCCTTCGTACTGCCAGAGTATTTTAGTCACTTTATTCACTGTGGGATTCTCCTCCGCTTTCCAGGCTAGTATTGCCAATGAGCTGGCATATGATGATGGTGCACTCTGTACAAACTTCCGCCACATGGGTAGTGTACACCGGACTGTATCTGGATCTGCGGATGTTTGTACGTCGTCTAGGTCCTTATAAATTACTTCCCGTACGGCCAATTCCCTCAGGTACTGAATTCCCTTCTCCATGGTGGTCCATTTGCCTGGTAGACATACAAGTTCTTCCTTGAAGGGATACCTTTCCTTCACAGCTGACAGGAGACGCCTCCAGAGGCTGCGAGATCGTGCTCCATCTTCAATTGCTTTGTCAATGCATGCGTCTCTAGCAAGGGATCCCAGCCGCCTGGCTTCCTTGCCCTCTAATTCCACATAATTGGCTCCGGTGTCCCAGCACCGGAGCAGCCAGGTGACAAGCTGCTCGCCTATACAGCGACCAAAATCTTTTCGCACATCTCGTAGCTCACGCTGGTATAGAGTCCGGGTAGTTACTGTTGATTTTTCGACATCCTCATCCTCATCTTCAGTCTCCTGCACCTTTGATGGCCCAGGCTCGTCTTCACTATGCCCAGACTTAGCAGAAGACTGTCTGCGTTCTAAACGACCTGAGCCTCTATACCATTTTTTCACCTTGCCTACAGGGGCAACTTGCACTGCTACAGCTTGTTTC
Organism: Anser anser; assembly: GCF_964211835.1. Lineage (NCBI taxonomy): Eukaryota > Metazoa > Chordata > Aves > Anseriformes > Anatidae > Anser > Anser anser. The sequence goes on from NW_028154148.1 coordinate 4,373,926, forward strand.
TCTGACCCAGACACAGGGTCTGCCACAGGGGTTGGAATACCCTCTGCGGGGTCAACTTGCACTGCTACAGCTCGTTTCTCTGACCCAGCCACAGGAGTGGGGGCAGCTGCAGGAGCTGGAGCTGCTGCAGGAGTTGGAGTGGCTGCGGGAGCTGGAGCTGGAGCGGCTGCAGGAGCTGGAAGTGGAGTGGCTGCAGGAGCTGGAGTGGCTGCAGGAGCTGGAGTGGCTGCAGGAGCTGGAGCAGCTGCAGGAGCTGTCACTAGGTTGCTAGTAGCATCAATTGCAGCTCGATAGGCACAAGCCAGACCCCAGCACGCTACAGTGATTTGTGTCACTTTGGAACTGCCAGAGTCATGACACCTTTTTTTCAAGCATTCTGCCAGCTTTTTAGGATTTTGCAGTTGTTCAGGGGTGAATGTCCAAAACACTGGAGGTGCCCACTGCTCTAGAAACCTGCCCATATCCTCCCACACTCCCTGCCACTCGCAACTATCCCGCCTCAAGACAGATCTCCGGATGAGATTCCTAAGTAGTTGTTTAACCCTCCACAAAACCTGAAGCGCATTCAGGAGACATAACAACAAGAGCAGGCTGGTCTGAGTATCCCAAGGATATTCAACATCTCGGAGAACCACCGTAACTAGCTCGGGGGATAAGAGGGTGGTGAAGGAGAAAGGGAGAGTGAACAGGTAGGGAAACATGTCTTCCCCTGTCCCCTTCACAGATTGGCTCCCTAACGAAAACAGGCAATAGGTGTAATTGCTAATAGTTTCCAAGATATGGTTTCCAAAGTATAGAGTCGACGTCAGTGCTGAGTACAAATACCAGGTTGAAGTCGTGACCAGATATTTCATCATTTCATAAGCCATTGTTACACCGCACAGTACCATAACGATCTTAAACCAGGGCCCGGAAAGGATAAACAGTGCAACAGAGAGCACATACAGAAAGTAACGCGCTATAAAACTCAATTTGGAAAACAGGCACAGCAGACTGGAGATTAAGGCAATCAACATCGTGACTAGCAACTATTAAGCAGGTCCAATACTTATACCAATTTTAGTTTAACACACTCTGGTCAGATTTGTCGATATCTCAACTCTTCGAGCCCCACGTTGGGCGCCAAAAGGACTGTTGTGGTTTAACCCGGCTGGCAGCTAAACACCACACAGCCGTTCGCTCGCCCTCCCCCCTCCCTCTCTGGGATGGGGGAGAGAAACGGGAAAGTGAAGCCGGTGAGTTGAGATAAAGACAGTTTATTAAGACAGGAATATAATAATAACAATAATAATAATAGTGATAATGATAATAGTATTAATAATAATAATGTGTAAGAAAACAAGTGATGCACAATGCAATTGCTCACCACCCACTGACCGATGCCCAGCCTATCCCCAAGCAGCCGGCGCCCCCACCCCGGCCAGCCACCCCTAGATATTGTTTGGCATGATGCCAGATGGTATGGAATACCCTTGTGGCCAGTTTGGGTCAGCTGTCCTGGGTCTGTCCCCTCCCAGCTCCTGCTGCACCCCCAGCCTGCTCGCTGGCAGGACAGAGCGAGAAGCCGAAAAGTCCTTGGCCTGGTGTAAGCACTGCTCTGCAACAATTAAAACATCAGCATGTTATCAGCGCTCTTCTCATCCTAATCCAAAACATAGCACCCTACCAGCTACTATAAGGAAAATTAACTCTGTCTTAACTGGAACCAGGACAGCATCTAATAAGTATCTCTCCAATTTGGAGACCAGGATGTCATGTGGGATCGTGTCAAAGGTCTTAGAGAAGTCCAAGTAGATGACATCAGTCGGTCTTCCCTTGTCGTCTGATGTGGTCGCTCCATTGTAGAAAGCCACCAGATTGGTCCAGCACAACTTACCCTTTGGTGAAGCCATGCTGGCTGTCTTGGATCACGTCTTTCTCTTGCATGTGCCTGACATTGATTCCAGGAGGATCTTTTCCATGGTCTTGCCAGGCACAGAGGCGAGGCTCACTGTTCTGTAGTTCCTTGGGTCCTCCTTTCTACCCTTTTTAGAAATGGGAGTGATGTTTTCATTTTCCGGTCACCAGGGACTTCACCCGACTGCCAGGACTCTTCAAATATGATGGAGAGAGGCTTGGCAACTACATCAGCCAGTTCCCTCAGGACCTGGGGTGCATGTCATCACGCCCCATAGACTTGTACTTGTTTAGTTTCATCAGGTGTTCCCAAACCTGCTCTTCACTCACAGTGGGTGGGATTTTGCCCCAAAGCCTCCATCTCTGGGTTCAGGGAAATGAGAGATTTGGGAAGCCTGACTGGCAGGGAAGACTGAGGAGAAGGTGTTGCTGAGTCCCTCAGCCTTTTCCATGGATGTCATTACCAGTTCAGCCTTCTCATCCATCAGAGGGGGTACACTATCCCTGGCCTTTCTTTTCTGAGCCATGTATCTATAGAATCTCTTTCTGTTACTCATTGCTTCACTTGATAAGCTCAATTCCACCTGTGCCTTGGCTTTCACAGAATCACAGAATCACAGAATCATCTAGGTTGGAAGAGACCTCCAATATCACCTAGTCCAACCTCTGACCTAACACTAACAAGTCCTACACTAAACCATATCACTAAGCTCTACATCTAAATCTCTCTGAAAGACCTCCGGGGATGGTGACTCAACCACTTCCCTGGGCAGCCCATTCCAATGCCTAACAACCCTTTCAGTAAAGAAGTTCTTCCTAATATCCAACCTAAACCTCCCCTGGCGCAACTTTAGCCCATTCTCCCTCGTCCTGTCACCAGGCACGTGGGAGAATAGACCAACCCCCACCTCTCTACAGCCTCCTTTAAGGTATCTATAGAGAGCGATGAGGTCATCCCTGAGCCTCCTCTTCTCCAGGCTGAACAATCCCAGCTCCCTCAGCTGCTCCTCATAAGACTTGTTCTCCAGACCCCTCACCAGCTTCTTTGCCCTTCTCTGGACTCTCTCTAGCACCTCCATGTCCTTCTTGTAGTGAGGGGCCCAAAACTGAACACAGTACTCAAGGTGCGGCCTCACCAGAGCCAAGTACAGGGGACAATCACCTCCCTAGACCTGCTGGCCACGCTGTTTCTTATACAATCCAGGATGCTGTTGGCCTTCTTGGCCACGTGAGCACCCTGCTGGCTCATATTCAGCCAACTATCAACCAGTACTCCCAGGTCCTTCTCTGCGAGGCAGCTTTCCAGCCACTCATCTCGCAGCCTGTAGCTCTGCTTGGGGTTGTTGTGCCCCAGGTGTAGGACCCAGCACTTGGCCTTGTTGAACTTCATACAGTTGGCCTCAGCCCATCGGTCCAGCCTATCCAGACCCTCCTGCAGAGCCTTCCTACCCTCGAGCAGCTCGACACACGCACCTAACTTGGTGTCATCTGCAAACTTACTGAGGGTGCACTCAATCTCCTCATCCAGGTCATCGATAAAGATATTACAGTGGACTGGCCCCAGTACTGAGAACTGGGGGACTCCACTGGTGACCGGCCTCCAACTGGATTTGACTCCATTCACCACAACTCTTTGGGCCCGGCTATCCAGCCAGTTTTTAACCCAACGAAGCTTACGCCAGTCCAAGCCACAAGCAGCCAGTTTCTTGAGGAGAATGTTGTTGGAAACGATGTCAAAAGCCTTACTGAATTCAAGGTAGACCACATCCACAGCCTTTCCCTCATCCACTAAGCGTGTCATTTGCCTTATCCCATCCCTGCACATCCAAAACAGAAGCATGCGTGAGGGACTGGGAAAAGGACCCTGGATCCATAGAAGCCATTCAGGAAACAAAAGTTATAGGTAGGAAGTGTGATTGTGTGGAGGTGCAGAGATGATGGGCACATTGTACATTATGCTCCTAAAGACCTTTGTGTCCTTTTCCCTCCTGACTACAATGCCACTTCCTTCTCAAGACTAGAGTAGTAAACAGACATCAGAGAGACACTCTTGGATCAAGAATGTCATCAGAAAGCTGATCCCAGTAAGATATGGGGAGGTCAGGAGCAGCCTGGACAAGAGAGATGCGAGATTTTGGGGTGGGAAGAAGAGCTTGGCCAGCTGAAATTAATGATTTCGTAGAGGTAAGAGGGTTCATGTAATGTTGATGCTGCAGTAACACTGACTTAAAACAGTCATGTATGGCCCTTACCTTACTTGAACCAATAATTTTAATCCCTAAACCTAAATGCTACTCCAACACTCTGACAGGAATCCATTTCTCTAATGCTTGAACTCAAAGTATCACTTAAAGGAAAACTCAGGCCATACCCCTTTCCCTTACCTTTACTCTCTTGCTCACACTGATCCCTTCCCTTAATTCCAGTATTAAAATGCTCTGATTAACCCTAGACTTCCTGGCAGACCTGAAAAAAACAACAACAACAACAAAAAATATAAATAACAGAACTTACTTAAAAACAGACCTGATACCCACAGAAGAACACCAAAACTTCCCAGTAAAGTTTTGTTCACTCTCTAACCCAGAAAGGTGAGCCCTAGTTGCTTGGGAACCTAGTTGCTGCCAGTATAACTTTGCTGAAACTCTAACCCAGAAATTGAAAACCAAGTCCCCAGGGGACTAGAGAGAGGTCAGCTCAGCCTCAGGAACTCCTGCCCCAGCAGGAGGAATGGGACTGGGGCAGTGACTGGGAGGTCACTTCTGTCTCTGCAGCTGATAGGGCAGCAGCAGGAACGTGTCACGCAAAGGGACTGTGAGGTCCCTTGTGTCTGGAGGTGGCAGGTCAGCCTTGGCTTCTCCCTGGGATGTGCACTTTGGGGCTGCCATCTGCCAGTGGCCCTGCTAGGCCAGCAGAAGGCCCCTGCTTGGCATGCTGACTGTGGGATCCCCTCTGCCTCCATCCCCAGGACGACCCAGACAGAAAGAAGGCCCGCAGAGGGCTTGTCCTGTCCCTTCTGCTTGAGGCCAGGACTGGACAGCAGGAGGCACAAGGCTTGGCTGTGTCTAGCCAAGAAGCTGCAAGGCCAGCAGCAGGCCCAGGCCTTGGGAGATGCTGGTGAGGTGACTTCTGTGTGCTTGGCTGACAGGCCGCAAGGAGCCTGATGGCTGCTTGGGATGCCTGCTTCAGGAGTGGTTTCCACCCTGATGGAGCTTTCTTTGGTAGTAGGAAAGAGCAGAAGAGGAAAAACTGGTCTATCTCTGGATATTGGTCTACAGTTACTCCTTTGAAGCCCTGCTTAGGTAAGAAGAGCAGGGTTTTTCCTATTTAAAAAGAGGCAACAGGAAATCATGCTGCAATTTAAAAAGAAAAAAAAAGTTCAAGTTCCTTTTTTTTTGGCCTCCAGTGAAGTTTACCTTCCCAAAGGGATGACGGTTCAAGATGTATTTTACACTGATTAATAGGAAATTTTAAATAGTAGTGTTAATATTAATCCATATCATAGTAATTCAATGATAAATGATGAGTTTCTTGCTAAGGAAACCAGTAGACCGACTGCTGAGAGATGGGTGAGCTGGAACTCACTGAAACTCAAAGCAGCAACTGGGTTGGTGAGAGCGGTCTGAATGATCAAAGAGTAAGGGGAGGGCAAAGCAGGAGAACCATGGGAAGTGCATAGGTCCAGACAGGCAGCTGGAAAGGGGACATTCAGCAGGGTCTGTGTAATCAAGTCAGGTTTTCTTCCTGGAAGATGAGGGAGCACACCATTATAGACAAAGCAATGACAATGCAAGTACAGGTGAACACCAGGATTTCTTCTCCCGCAATGTATACACATCCTGAAAATTCACATTTCATCATGATCTTCTTCGTGAGACATTTAATGGAAGGGGTTGAATCATTTGAGCTGATGAGTAGTTTTTTTATTAGTTAAGTACTAAAAAAATTACTGGGTATTGAGGCAGAGCTTTGCTGTCTGACCATAAGCATAACCAGGGAAAACCTCCTGTGGCCCCGTTGTATTTGAGGCACTTCCATGGGCCGGCAGATGTCAGAAAAGAGCTGCAGGAGACCGGAGCCCTTTGGGAAAATCCGGTGGAGCCATGTGAAGTTCCCAGGGCACCTCCACTGCCAGCAGTGGTCTTTGTCCCTGTAACTGCAGCCCAGCCCTGCACAGGAAACCCCTTCAAAGACAACACCCTAGTTCAGTGTGTTCCTGGGACTGATCTAGATTTGAAATGGCCATTGGAAACCCATGATATTCTTATTCCTACTTAACCCGTGATACCCCTTATTCCTACGAGACACTTGAACATCCGTTTACCATCCTCGGTCATCTTTAGCAAATTCAGGCTGAGAAACTCAAGTATAGCACGCTTCAAATGGCTGAGGCAGAACCCATCAGCTTGCCCCACTTTGGGGAATCATCCCCTTCCAACTAGGGATATGACAGTGAAAAATGTGAAATGACCCGTCAGGTCAATGCGCAGAGTAAGGGAAAGTCACACATATTGTGCTGGAGTGTCAGAAGGCAAAAAGCACTGCACTGTGCCTCAGGGTAATCAAAGAGACTTAACCCAGTTCATCTGTGAGATAAAGCAGAGTGAAGGACGTTGAGTTGTGTCCTAACATGAAGAAGGATGTACATCACTGGTGAAGGAGCTGTCTTTTTGTGCCATCACCAATGCAAATTACACAAGAACTACATCAAATAAAGGTCAGCTGTCCCACCCTGGCCCTGTCACACCACGGGGCAGCAGAGGGACCTTTTTCAGTTTCAGCCTCTTCTTCAGAGAGGCTTTGCCCTCTCCCTGCGCACCACGGGGCAGAGCCTGGCCCTGGACGCTCCGTGAGCACCGTGCAGGTCGTGACAGGCTGCGGTGAGGGGACGAATGCCCTGGGCCCCCTTCCTGCTCTGCCCAGGCCAGCAAGGGCCCCGAGCGGCCTCGTGTCCCCTGCCCCTGCAGCTCTGGGCTCCCTTCCCCAGCCCTGGCTCTGCAGCACCAAGCCCTGCTGGGAGCCCTCCCCTGCATGCTGCCACCGCTCCCTGACGCTGCTGGTGCCCTCTGCCGGGCACTGCCCAGCCCAGCCCAGCCCCTGCCCACCTCTCCCCACCTCCCGGACCTTGCCTGCTCACCCAGTCTAGGTCCTTTCCGCTTGTTCACTGAAGGCCTCTGAGACCTTTGTGCTGTGGCCTCGCTGTGTGTCCTGGCATTGCAGAGCTCCCATCAGCCCGTGCATCCTTTGGCTTGGCTTTACTGTGAAGACCCACTCGCTGCCCACCCAACACAAGGCACACGGCATCCCAGGAGAACCCTTAGGATATCCTGGTGGCTCCCCATACCTCCCTGATGCCGCCAGCCCTGTCACGTTTCAATCCCAGGAAGCTGCTTCTTGACCAGTCAGGGCCTCCAGGGGCACTGGGCATCCACCAGTGATGACTCAGTCCAGCCCTGACTCCCTCACCCCCCACCCCGTGCCCTCCTGCCCCTGTGTCCAGGTGGCACCCAAGCACAAGAGTGAGGCCTTGAGCCTGGCATTCCCTGAGCGTCTTCTGCACTCCAGTTTGGGAAGAAGAGCCCTGAGCACCGAGCAACTTCACTTTTATTAACAAGATGCCACAACAGAGGCCAGGTGTCATTTAGGAATAAACACATTCAGAGAAAGCCTCTCGGTCAAAGAGAGGGTTGGTCATCTGGAAAAGAGGAATGAAAGGAAATATTTATCTGCAAAGAGAATTTTAAAAATACGTACCTAAAGGTCAAAAATTGCCTGAGATTAACTTGAGTAAAACTAGAAAAGGGAGATAGCCAACTGATTGCTAAGTAATTATTACCACTAGAATCAGTTTCTTCACTGTGGCTTTCAGGTCCTGGTTCCTCATGCTGTAGATGAGGGGGTTCACTGCTGGAGGTACTACCACATATAAAACTGCCAGCAGCAGGTTCAAGGATGGGGAGGAGATGGAGGGGGGCTTCAGGTAGGCAAACATGGCAGTGCTGACAAACAGGGAGACCACGGCCAGGTGAGGGAGGCACGTGGAAAAGGCTTTGTGCCGGCCCTGCTCAGAGGGCATCCTCAGCACTGCCCTGAAGATCTGCACATAGGACAGCACAATGAAAACAAAACAACCAAATACTAAACAAACACTAAGCACAAGTGCCCCAGCCTCGCTGAGGTAGGCATCTGAGCAGGAGAGCTTCAGGATCTGGGGGATCTCACAGAAGAACTGGTCCACAGCATTGCCTTGGCAGAGGGGCAGGGAAAATGTAGTGGCCGTGTGCAGGACAGCATTGAGAAAGCCACTGCCCCAGGCAGCTGCTGCCATCTGGGCACAAGCTCTGCTGCCCACAAGGCTCCCGTAGTGCAGGGGCTTGCAGATGGCAACGTAGCAGTCATAGGCCATGATGGTGAGAAGGAAGTACTCTGCTCCAACGAAGAAGAATAAAAGGAAGACCTGTGCAGCACACCCTTGATAGGAGATGGCCCTGGTGTCCCAGAGGGCATTGGCCATGGCTTTGGGCAGAGTGGTGGAGATGCAGCCCAGGTCGAGGAGGGCGAGGTTGAGGAGGAAGAAGTACATGGGGGTGTGGAGGCAGTGGTCGCAGGCTACGGCGGTGAGGATGAGGCCGTTGCCCAGGAGGGCAGCCAGGTAGATGCCCAGGAAGAGCCCGAAGTGCAGGAGCTGCAGCTCCCGCGTGTCTGCGAATGCCAGCAGGAGGAACTCGCTCACAGAGCTGCTGTTGGGCATTTGGTGGTTTTGGGCATGGGGTTCTGACCAAGGAGGGAAAAGGCAGGAAGAAAATACAACAGAATTGTCTGTTAATATGTGATTCAATTTCAGCCTATTAACCAGACATTAGGCAGGTCCCTTTCACGAGCTCTGACTGGGGCTGCCTGAGGCTAGCCCTGGGAGGAGGGGACTCCGCTGTGGGCAGTGTAGTTAACAGTCCTTACCTATAAAAAGAAGTAAAGAGGAACATGGAGTATTCTCAGATTATTTTAACTGTTGATGTGAACAAATTTTTACTCCCAAGTCCCCTAACGGCAGAGAAGGGCTGTGGCGATTTCTTTTTTCTCTACTGTCATTCCTGCTGCACTTCAAGTGAAACCTTGTGGATCCTCAGAGTTACAGATACTGTTCCTCTGGTGCAGAGTGTACTTCAGAGGGCACAGCCAGTCTGTCCATCAGTTCTGGTCTCAGCTGCCCTATACTGGTGGGAGAGGAGAACAGCGATTGTCCCAGGGAGGTGCCTGAGCCCTCCCTCACACAGCATTTCTGGCAGCAGCTCCCTCTCACCGCCTGCCCATGTCCCTGCTGCCTGCCCGTGTCCCTGCTGGGAGCTGGTCCTGTGTCCCCACGTCTCCTCCCTGTCCATGCTCACAGACCCCATCCCACATTCTATGTGCTCAGATTCAGATTGCCCTCCACAACAGGAATCTGAAAGCACAGAATCCAAAAATCTCAGATTAACCAAGCCTCAGTCTTCCCCTTCAAATGCCTCCTTATAAATGCCATTCTCTACAGCATCTTCTACTCCTCGCTGGAGAAACAGACATCCCAACAGATGCTATCAGGCATTGGATGTGCCAGCTGTAGAAGACCCCTCTGGCAACCCCACCTGCATGGCCCTGCTGCCAGAGACTCACAGTGCCAAGAGCCTGCAGATCTGTCCTGCCACACGCTGCCCTCTGTTGCTGCGCTCCTCACTGCCTCCAAGCCCTCTCTCCTTCTCTCCTCTCCCCGTGCCACCTGCGGTCAGAGCCCCCAGCCCTGCTGCGCTGTGCACAGGAGCTGCTCCTGGGCACAGCTGTCTCTCTGCAGTGCTGCCCGCTTGCCACGAGCTCCCCTTGGGCCCAGGAGCCCGGCCCAGCTCAGCAGCACAGCACCCGATCATGGCATCGCTTGCTCTGTGCCATTGGGCTCCCTCGAGGTGTAACCAAGGCCTCAGGGCTGACAGCTCCCGAAGGCAGCAGGGTTTCTGCTGGGCTGTGGTGTTTCAAGCAGACTGAAGTCATCGCTGACTGCCCTTCTCTGAACACAGGAGAGATGACTTTTACAAGTGTGATTTGTGCCGTTGAACTGTTGTTGTCAAACATGTTGTGCTTTAACCTGTCAGGCACCGAAGCAATACCGAGCTGTTAGATCACACCCACCACTCAAAAGCTTATTTGTTGAAATATAGACAGTTTAACAAGACAGAAAATAAAGATATAAGAATAACAGTAACAATAATAATAAAGAATAACACATTTTATTATTATTATTATTCCATGTATAACGCAATTGATGCAGAATGCAATTGCTCATCACAGACTGACCGATGCCCAGCCTTTCCCCAGGCAGGGGTCCCCCTGCACCCGGCCAGTTGCACTTCATGTATCCGTGCCTCTAGGATGGAGGTAGATTTTTGCATCCCGTTTTCTCATGGCCTCCTCATGGTCACACAGTTAAAACCACAGGGTTGCATGTAGTATGCACCCTCTATATCAACTTTCTTGAGCAGATGGATACTTACACCTGATAGCTGAGCTATTGGTTCGTGCATGTGAGGAGGAAGATGTATCCTCTTGTAGTTGTTGGAACTCATGAGAAAGTTTCTCTGTAGATGAGACACAGGCCCATAGGAAGAAGAAAGACTTTCTTTGTAATGCCAGAATTGGCTAGCCGATTCATCCATGTGGGTTCCTCTTGGTCTTTCCAGGTCATAACTGCCAATGAGCTGGCATATGGTGATGGTGCGCTCTGTACAAACTTCTGCCACATGGGTCGTGTGCACGTAACTTCATCCAGATCTTTGGACAGCTGTTTGTTGTCTAGGTTACTATCAATCACCTCCAACATGGCTAATTCCCTCAGGTACCGGATACCCCTCTCCATGGTGGTCCACTTTCCTGGTTGACATACAAGATCTTTCTTGAAGGAATACCTTTCGTTCAAGCATGACAGGATTAAGTTCCTTGTGTCCTTTACCAATGGCTTTGTCAATCAAAATCCGGCTGCTTGGCTTCCCTGCCCTCTAATTCCAGGCTATTGGCCCTGTTCTCCCAGCACTGGAGCAGCCAGGTGACAATGTGCTCACCAAGATGATGGCTGAAATCTTTTCCCATATCTCCTAGCTAACACTGGGATAGGGACCAGTTGGTTTCTGATGCTTATGTGATCTCTTCTTCTTTGTCCTCCTGCTTCCATGATGGCCCAACTTTGGTGAAACCTGCCTTATCTTCTTCTCCTTCCTTTCTTGTCCGGGTAGGAGTTTCTTTCCTTTCTAAAGAAAAACCAACTTCCACACCCATTGTTTTCTCTTTCATAGAGAGGCAACCGATACTGGCACAGGCTGGTTCTCTGGCCCAGCCATGGGGCCCATTTCAGGGGCTGGAGTGGCTGCAGGGCCCATCACAGGAGTTGTTCTGGCTGCAGGGCCTTTCAGAGGAGTTGGAGTGGCTGCAGGGCCTATCACAGGTTTGGAAGTGGCTCTAGGGCCTGTCACAGGGGTCGGTTTATCTTTGGGTGCACCTCAGGAGCTGGAGTGCCTGCAATGCTTGGTGCAATGTTTGGAGTGGCTTTGGACAGGCTATATGCCTGTCCTGGAGGAGAAGGGGGAGGTGCAGGAGAAAGGGAGAGGGAAGAAGTGGGGAAAAGCATCCCCCACTGTCCATCCCAGTTCCACCCACCATCACCACCCACCCTGCATATATTTACTCCCTGAGGAGAAAAGGCAAAGAGTATAAAAGAGTGTAATTCTAAATAATTTCTAAGAAATGAAGAGATTATTCCTGAGGTATTGAGGGGGCAATAATTTTATCCTATCATAAGTCAGTGCTATCCAATACAGCAAAAGATTAACCTTAAACCAGCCCCCAGAATTGATGAACAGCATGACATGGAAGACAGACTCTTAGCAATGTGCTATACAACACAATTCTGAAAACAAGCACAACAGACCCCAGATCAAAAAGATCGACATTGTGATCAGCAACTGCTAAACTGACCTAATGCTTAGAACAACTTACTTTTAAAACGCTCTGGTCAGATCTGTCATCTCAACCTTTGTGCTCCACGCTAGGCACCAAGACTTGCTGTGGTTTGACCCGGCAGGCAGCTCAGCACTACAAAGCTATTCATCCACTGGGATGGAGGAGAGAACTGGGAGAAAAAAAAAAAAAACATTTATGTGTTGATATAAAAGCATAATAACAATAACAACAACAACAATAATATATTGATATTATTATATATTATTATTCTTTATATATTACTATTATTATTATTCTTATTATGATTGTTATTGTCATTGTTATTATTGTTATAGACACAAATAGACCACGGAAATGGTATTTTTGTGAGCATATCAAAAGACAGAAAAGACGGGTGGTGGTGATTAATTGGAAAGTGTTAGACCTGAGCATGACAGACATGGTATGGAATGAACGGTGAATATTGTCCTAGTTTTTGCTGCAAAAGAGCTATTTTTTCTTCGTAGTAGCTGGTATGGTGCTGTGTTTCATATTTACAGAATTACAGAACAGTTTGGGTATGAAAGGACCTTAAAGATCACATCATTCCAACTCCCCTGCCCTGGGCAGAGACACCTTCCACTAGACCAGGTTGCTGAAGGCTCCATCCAACCTGGCCTTGAACACTTTCACAGATGGGGCTTCCACATCTTCTCTGGGCAGCCTGTTCCTCACCACCCTCTGAGTAAAGAACTTCTTTCTAATGTCTAATCTGAATCTACCCTCTTTCAATTTAAACCATTACCCCTAGTCCTATCACTGCTCTCTTTGATGAAGAGTCCCTCTCCAGCTTTCCTACAGCCCCCTTTAGGTATTAGAAGGTCGCTGTAAGGTCTCACCAGAGGCTTCTTTTCTCTAGGCTGAACAACACCAAATCCCACAGCCTTTCTTCAGGGGAGAGGTGCTCCAGCCTCTTGATCATCCTCGTGGCCCTCCTTTGGACTCATTCTAATAGATCCATGTCCTTCTTGTGCTGGGGGCCCCAGAGCTGAATGCAGTACTCAAGGTGTGGTCTCACCAGGGCTGAGTAGAGAGGGACAATCACTTCCCTACTCCTGCTGACCACACCATTCCTGCTACAAGCCCAGATGCTGTTGGCCTGCTTGGCCACCTGAGCACCCTGCTGGCTCCTATTCAGCCGACTATCCACCAATACCCTCAGATCCTTTTCCCCTGGGCAACTGTCCAGACACCCTTCCCCCAGCATTATGTTGGGCTGTTGTGCCCCAAGTGCAGGACCCGGCACTTGGCCTTGTTGAACTTCATACAGTTGACCTCAGCCCATGGGTGCAGCCTATCCAGATCCCTCTGCAGAGCCCTCCTACCCTTGAGTCGATCTACACTTGCATCTAACTTGGTGTCATCTGCAAACTTACTGAGGGTGCACTCGATCCCTTCATCCAGATCACTGATGAAATTATTGAAAAAGAAGATACAGCCAATTTTTAACCCAAGAAAGCATACATCCCTCCTGGCCTTGAGCAGCCAGTTTCCCCAGGAGAATGCTGGGGGAAGCAGTTTCAAAAGCCTTACTGAGGTCTGGGTAGACCACATCCACAACCTTTCTCTTCTCCACTGAGCACATCACCTTGTCTTAGAAGGAGATCAGGTTTGCCAAGCAGGACCTGGCTTTGGTAAACTCATGCTGACTGGGCCTGGTCACCCGGTGGTTCTGTAAGTGTTACGTGATGCTACTCAAGATAATCGTCTCCATGAGCTTCCCCAGCACCGAGGTCATACTGACAGGCCTGTAGTTCCCCAGATCCTCCTTCTGCCCCTTCTTGTAGATGGCCGTCACTTTGGCTAGTCGCCAGTCACCTGGGACCTTGCCTGATAGCCAGGACTGCTGATAAATGATGGAAAGTGGCCTGGTGAGCACTTCTGCCAGCTCCCTCAGAACCAACACGTGGATCCCACCTAGCTCCATAGACTTGCATACGTCTAAGTGGAGTAGCAGGTCTCAAAACTTTTCCTCATGGATTGAGGGCTTCATGCCACTCGCTGTCCCTATCTACCAGTTCAGGAGTCTGAGTACCAGGGGAACCACTGTTCTTGCTGCTGGAGACTGAGGCAAAGGAAGCAATAAAAACCTCAGCATTTTCCTCATCGCCTTTACATATGTTTCCCCCCACAACCAATAGAGGATGAAGATTCTCATTACTCCTTTTTCATTTTTTAATTTTATGAATTAAAAATAAATAAATAAATTATTTTTTTAATTATCCTTAATAGATAGATTGGGCTTCAGTTGGTCTTTTGACCTTCAAATTTTTTCCCTGCACAGCCTCACAACATTTAGAATGCGGTTCCAAGCAAAATGACAGCATACATGAGAAGGAAGCAGAGAAAAGGTAGAATTCAGTGGAATTCAATCACCATAATTACATGATAGTATGCTCCAGTTTTATTCCACTACATCCTGTATTGTCCAAATTGTCCTGCAATTGTTGATGCAGTTATCTTGTAATAGACAGCATAACCAGGGTGAGCCATCCACCTGCAGATATTAACAGCTGACAGAATGGAGCATCAGTGTGGAGGAACAAAGAAAAAATGAAGGATTTTGCCTACAGAAACCTCTTGACCTTTACAAGGAGAAGAGCCCAGTCCTGCACCGGAGGAAGAGGAACCCCACACATCAGGGCAGACTGGGACCCTGCTGAGTGGGCAGTGCCCAGGAGGAGGAGGGCCTGGGCACCACGAGGGATGCCATACGAGCAGTCGTGCTGCTCACCAGGAACCGGGCCACCTTCTACCAGAGCTGCCTTACGAGGAGTATGGCCACCAAGAAGATCTGAGTTATCAGACTCAGCTCAGATCCTGTGAGTCACCACACGGACAAGGGTCTAGAGCCAGCAGGAAAAGAGGTGCAGGTCTGGGAGCCCCTAGGACAGCCTGTTGTGGAGAGCAGCAAGGGCTGTGACAAGGCTGAGAGTCCCAACAGGACCCAGGGCTTTGTGTCCATGGCTCTGGCTGTTGTCTCTGCCACTGAGGCCTAGGAGGAGACAGCTTATCGGTAAAGCACCAGGGCCTCATTGCCTCCTCGCCCCCACCCATGAACCAGGCAGGGCTTGTACCATTCTCCTGCACTTGGCCATGCACATCCCCATCTCCTCCTGCCCCACGAAGAGCCCTGAGCAGTGTGTGAAGGGAAAGGATCTCCCTTCCCAGGGGCTGGGGGTCAAGGCCTGGCCCTTGTGCTTCGTGAAACACATCCAGATTTCCTACACATCAGTGTCACCTTCACACTGCCTTTGTCTCCTTGTCCTCCCTGCCTCCAATGCTCTGCTCTAACGAGCTCCAAGGGAGGCTGTTTCAGGGCTGGCCCTCAGGGGGACACTGCAGGAAACTTGCCTCTGACTTGGACTTGTTGAGAGATGTCTTCAATTGTCTCTCAGTGCCTGAGGTTCGTGGGCTCCTCAGCAAAGCCCCCCGAGGGGGGATTCCAATGCCTTGGGCTGGGCGTCTGGTGCTGAGCTGGACCGGGCTCGTGGGACAGAGAGAGGTCGTGGCAAGAGGGCGGTGGTGCAGAGAGACAGCTCTGCCCAGGAGCAGCTCCTGTGCACAGCGCAGCAGGGCTGGCGGCTCTGACCGCAGCTGGCACGGGGACAGGAGAGAAGGAGAGAGGGCTTGGAGGCAGTTGGCAGTGGGAGGATGCTGAGAGCTGCCTGCAGGAGAAATCTGCACAGCCCTTGACAAGGGAAGTCTCTGGCTGCAGGGCCATGCAGCTGCACATCCTGGAAGGGTCTCGTGCTGGGTCTTGTTCCTGGGAGGGCAGTGGGCAATGCAGTAGGCTTTGGGAGTCCTGCTGGATGGCACTGCGAGCTGAGGAAGTCTGGCAGAAGCCCCTTGGAGTGCCGTAATCCAGCTGCCTCCAGTCAGCCAAGAGTGTGTGGCCAAGCCTTCTTCAGACACTGAAGGGGATGGAGATGGGATATTGGGACGTCCAGCTTGTGCATATTCTTGTCTGTCTGTGGGGTGTTCTTCTGGGCTGGAGGCTGGTCTCCAGCAGGATGCAGCTCTCTCCTGGCATCCTTGTGTTATCCAGGTGTCCCAAGGAAGAGACACCTCCATGCTAAGGCCATGTCCGTGCTGCTGGATGGCGTTCAGTGGGCAGCTGGAGTGAGGCCTCTGCAGCCCTGGTGAAGAGGGAAAAGCTGAGATCCTGCTCATTCAAGACAAGGTGAGGATCCTGTCCATCTACACGTGGACTGGGGCTTCTCTGCTTTAAGCTGTTGCCACTTCTTTGGAAACACAAGTGTGTGATCACTGTCCTAAGCATATTTGCCTTGCTCTACACTGTGGTTGGATGAGTTTTTTGCAAAAACACTGCAAAGTTTATGGATCTCATAAGTGGACTGAACTTGAGTTTCCCCCGTGTTCCTGCCTTCCTCCTGCTGCACAGCAGGAAGGACTCCTCTGGAGCCCACAGCAGCCCCTGCTCCCAGGGCCACTCTCAGCCAGCACCAGCCGCAGCTCAAGCAGGGGAGATGCAGAATGGTTCTCCTGCAAAGAGAGAGGCTCGTGCTAAGGTTTCTCTGAGAGTTGCAATAGGTTTTCTTCAGAGAAGTCTCCTCTAACCTTTTTCTGCCTTATCCTCTTCAACAGACAGCTGGGTCCAGAGTCAGAAAATGCCCAACAGCAGCTCTGTGAGCGAGTTCCTCCTGCTGGCATTCGCAGACACGTGGGAGCTGCAGCTCCTGCACTTCGGGCTCTTCCTGGGCATCTACCTGGCTGCCCTCCTGGGCAACGGCCTCATCCTCACCGCCGTAGCCTGCGACCACCGCCTCCACACCCCCATGTACTTCTTCCTCCTCAACCTCGCCCTTCTCGACCTGGGCTGCATCTCCACCACTCTCCCCAAAGCCATGGCCAATTCCCTCTGGCACCAGGGTCATCTCCTATCAGGGATGTGCTGCCCAACCCTTTTTCGTTGCTTTCTTCTTTGAGGCTGAGATTTCCCTTCTCACCATCATGGCCTATGACCGCTACGCTGCCATCTGCAAGCCCCTGCACTACGGGAGCCTCATGGGCAGCAGAGCTTGTGCCCAGATGGCAGCAGCTGCCTGGGGCAGTGGCTTTCTCAATGCTGTCCTGCACACGGCCACTACATTTTCCCTGCCCCTCTGCCAAGGCAATGCTGTGGACCAGTTCTTCTGTGAGATCCCCCAGATCCTGAAGCTCTCCTGCTCAGATGCCTACCTCAGGGAAGTTGGAGTACTTGTTTTTAGTGTTTTTTTAGGTTTTTGTTATTTTCTTTTCATTGTGCTGTCCTATGTGCAGATCTTCAGGGCGGTGCTGAGGATGCCCTCTGAGCAGGGCCGGCACAAAGCCTTTTCTATGTGCCTCCCTCACCTGGCTGTGGTCTTCCTGTTTGTCAGCACTGCCATGTTTGCCTACCTGAAGCCCCCCTCCATGTCTTTTCCATCCCTGGACCTGGTGGTGGCAGTTCTGTACTCGGTAGTGCCTCCAGCAGCGAACCCCCTCATCTACAGCATGAGGAACCAGGACCTCAAGGTGGCAGTGAAGAAACTCTTTGGATACATGCTTCTTTTGAACCATTAATGTGCACTTGAGTTCCAGGTTTATTTCAGAAACAGGAAAATATTTTTATTATTTTTCTTTATTAATATTTTCTCCAAGTTGTGTTTTTTGCTTAAATAAAGTTATTCTTAACATTCTGCTTGTTATTTTTTCTAACTTACTTTGACCCAATAGTCTCATGTAAAACTGGGTTTCACATGTAGATAAATACAGTAAAGAAGCCAAGAGAAATTCACTGTTATCAGCTGCCGTCACTTCCCATCTCCTGTGCAGCTGGGGGAGCAGCCCCAGCACGCAGGAGGGGCTCAGGGCCCAGAGCCCAGCTGCCACAGGGAGGAGCAGCCCCGCTGGCCCTCGCGGCTGCCCCTCACTGCCCGCTGGGCTCTGCCTCTCTGCTGCCTTCGGGTCGGGGCTGCTGCTTCCCTGGAGCCATGGCCAT
The DNA here is from genome assembly GCF_964211835.1 of Anser anser. Taxonomy (NCBI): domain Eukaryota; kingdom Metazoa; phylum Chordata; class Aves; order Anseriformes; family Anatidae; genus Anser; species Anser anser. The sequence goes on from NW_028154148.1 coordinate 4,391,822, forward strand.
GGCCAGCAGCAGGACGTGGCCTTTTCACTGCTGCTCTCTTTTTGGTTCCTCATTGTTTTCTTGTGCTCTTGTATCTGTGTTAGTGTTGAGGTCTCATGTACCTTGGTGACAGTCCTGTTGTCTCTGCAGTGACATCCCTGTGGCTGCAGGCAGCAGCAGGCACTGTGCAGCCCTGGCTCACAACTGGCCTCCCTTCTAGCACCACAGTAACAAAAGGGGCTGCTCAGGGCAAACCCAGAAGCCTGGACACCTCTTCCAAATGTGCTATCAGGAATAGAGCCAAGGGGTTGCTCCCTGCTCTTCTGTTTCCTGGGCTTCTTCATGGAGTGAAGGACACAGGCTGAAAGTCCCAGGGTGGTCCCTGAGGGACCAAGGGCAGGACTAAGAGCTCCCATTATGGCGGCACTTGCCTAAGGAGATGACAACTGGTCTTGGACTCACTGGCATGGGACCGTGCCCCCTGCAGTGGGGCTGATGGCCAATGCCAGACTGGAGAGGAATCTGGAGCTGCCAGGAGATGTCAGGGGATCTCCAGGGACAAGGAGCTCAGTGGGTAGTGAATAGAAAACTTCATAAAATGAGTGACCATCCAAAGAACAGTCTGGTAAAGGAAAAGTCAAATCTGAGGGGACCATGTGCTGAGGGGGATGCACAGAGCTCCTCCAGTGAGATGCCACTACTGCAGGGGAAGAGGGGAAGGTTGGAGAGCCACGTGGGACCTGCGGGCAGGAGTAGTGTGTGCAAAGCATTTGGGGATATTTGCAGGGGCAGCGTGAGCCTGGGAGACAGCAGTGAATGGAGCCTGCAGAGCGTGAGCCTGTCCCATGTGGACTGACCAGAGCTCAAGTGCTCAATCTGCTGTGAGCAGGCAGAGGAGAGCTCTGCAGCCCCAGGGCACGCAGCAGCCCCAGCAAAGGAGTCTGGCGAGCGATTCCTTGCAGCCCTGGGCCAACAGCAGTGACCCCATGAGCTGGGTCTGCCTCCCAGCCTGCCCAGCACGGCCCTGCAGAGTGCCCCCGTGCCCCGGGCACCACAGCCCCCTCGCTCTGCAGAGCAGCACCACCAGCTGGGGCTGGGGCTGGGGCTGGGGCTGGGAGGGCGCTTCCCCTGAGTGTCTTCTAGGCCAGCTTCAGGCACATGGCTTCTGGATGTGAGCGTGTTCTTTGCTGTGTGCAAGAAGCTGAGAGACCGCCAACAGGCACGGGGATGGAACATTGCCTGCAAGGTCCCTCCTGCCCTAGCACCTCCCAGGACTGGCGCGGAACTGGCTCCCATGCATCAGAGGGTCTGGGAGCCCAGCAGCAGTGCCACGGGCTTGAAGGGTCACAACCAGATCACTTCTACCTGGGCAGATTCTGGGCCAAAAAGGGGGTGTTTTGTAGGTGTGGTATTATGAGCTCAGTGGTGCCTCAGAAATTCCTAATCTGTTCCTAAGTCAATGTCTCTAAAGTGGATTGTGAGTTGAGCTCTTTCTGAATCAGCTGACAGGTCATCCCTTGACTCCTGGGTGGGATCTGTGCCTTTAGGCTCACATCTGCTGGTCTCCATGATAGGCCAGCAGATGCATCTGCTTTGCACACAGTTTGAGATCCTCTCTTCCTAAGTACCTGGTAGGCCCCATAGAGGAAGAGATCTTGAATAGGTATTGACATGTTAGAGGTATTCACTTTTGCCTGAACTCATCCTTCAGGGCTGCTTTTGTAGTGGTGCAGAGCTGCTGGGCACATTGTGCAGGGTGCTCCTTTGTGTCCTTCTCCGTGCTGGCTTGGGAGCTGCTTCTTTCTCAGGAGCAGAGTAGCCAGCCGAGGTGAGACAGATACTCTGAGTTCATGAAAGCCATCAGAAAGCTGCCCCTGAGAAGATAAGTGATATGGAGAAGTCAGGAGAAGCCTGGCCAGGAGAGATGTGAGATTTGGGGGAGGGAAGAAGAGCTTGGCCAGCAGAAGCTAATGATTTTGGAGAGGTAAGAATGCTCAGGTAATGTTGATCCCACAATAACGCAGACTTAAAGCAGTCATGTGAGGCCCCGTTTTAACCTGTAACATTAATACCCTAATCGAAATGCCACTCCACACCCTGACAGGAATCCACTGCTCTAAGTTTTGACCACAATATCCCTTGAAGCCAAAATTAGTCATAACACCATTTCCATTACCTTTACTCTCTTGCTCACCCTGATCCCTGCCCTTAACATTAGCATTTAAATGCTCTAATAAACTCTAGTATTCTTGCAGACCTAAACAAAACGCTAAACCAAAGAGCTTGCCCATACCCTAACCACAGATCTGACAGCCCAAGCCCAACACCAAACCCTCCCACTCAATAGTTGCTTAAGCTCTCACGCAGAAATGTTCTCCGTAGTCCCTAATGCCATACATGAACAACTAACATCCAAACCCTGTCCTCCTGTGCATTAACAACTTCACCTCCAACCACTCACCTAACTCTTAACTTTAGGTTCTTTTTCCCTTGGGGTAATGCAGGAACCGTGAGGATGTCGTGCAGTCACATGGCATTCAGAGATGGATGTGAGGGGCCATGGATCTGATCAGCTTGTGGGCCACAAGGAGGAGATGGGTGGGAATGCTCTGCTGAGCTCAGCTCTGCCTCAGGATCTCCTGCCCCAGCAGGAGGAATGGGACTGGGGCAGTGACTGGGAGGTCACTTCTGTCTCTGCAGCTGATAGGGCAGCAGCAGGAACGTGTCACGCAAAGGGACTGTGAGGTCCCTTGTGTCTGGAGGTGGCAGGTCACTCTTGGCTTCTCCCTGCGATGGGCACTTTGGGGCTGCCATCTGCCAGTGGCCCTGCTAGGCCAGCAGAAGGCCCCTGCTTGGCATGCTGCCTGTGGGATCCCCTCTGCCTCCATCCCCAGGAGGACCCAGACACAAAGAAGGCCCGCACAGGGGTTGTCCTGTCCCTTCTGCTTGAGTCCACAACTGGACAGCAGGAGGCCCAAGGCTTGGCTGTGTCTAGCCAAGAAGCTGCAAGGCCAGCAGCAGGCCCAGGCCTTGGGAGATGCTGCTGAGGTGACTTCTGTGTGCTTGGCTGACAGGCTGCAAGGAGCCTGGTGGGTTGGGATGCCTACTTCAGGAGTGATTGCCACCCTGATGGAGCTTTTTTTGGTAGTAGGAAAGAGCAGGAGAGAAAAACTGCCACAAAGTGCACCTTGGAAGGTTGGCACTGGCCACATAGAGGAAAAAATATCCCTCAAAGTGTAGTGCTGTAGTGACAGAGGTCACCCAAAGAGTATCTGTGATCACACCATGGCTTTGAGTTTCAAGGAACAGCTGGTTAAGGTTGAATAGACATGGGTGAAATGACGGAAATGCCGGGATGAGAGCAAGGTGGTGGACAGAGATGGGTGTCTGCAGGCTTCAAGGAAATAGGGCAATGTGTGGAACAGCATAGGAAAGCCTGCAGAGGAGAAGGCAGAGGGTGCTGGCAGGAATGGAAGGCCCCAACAGCCCTGACGTTTTTGTCCCTTCAGCTAGAGCTTGTGAGGAGACGAGATATAGTCATTGCAATGGGGCCTCACTGCTTCCTTGATACCCTGTGCAGGGGTGGGGAGGTGCCATAATGAAGTTCTTCTCGTGGCATCACACTGCCCACCACATCATACAGACCCCAAGAAGAGCCCTGAGCCAGACGTGGAGGTGCAGGATCTCCCCTCCCAGGCGCTGGGCTCAGGCCTTGGCCCTTCTGCTTCACCAAAACCAACCAAGACTTTTCTCAGCACAGCGCTTTGCCTGTCTGCAATCATGGCCTCCAATTATGTGCCCTAACAAGTCCCTGGGGAGGCTTTGTTAGGAACAGCCCTCAGTGGGGCCCATTAATACTCCAAGTCACTTCAACTTTTCCTTCTGACTTTACCTTCTCAAGCGGTTACATCATTCTCCTCTCAGTACCTGAGCTTCATAGACTGAGCACCAAAATACACCATGGACCTCATTAAAATGCAGAACGTCCTAAGCAGACATATCTCTCCAAGAATTTTCTTCATGTCTTCAAGACTTGTACAGCTAATTGGAGAGCTTTCATGGTGTAGTTGAGGAGGAAGATATCAAGAAGCACCTGAAAAAAATCTTTTCTCATCTTAAAGGATGTGTTTAGTTGAATTTCAGTTTGGAGCATTATTCTCTAACTGATACTGATTCAGGGTGTCTCCTTTGGAGACCTGTATTGGGAGGAAAAGCAGACTCTTGGGGTCTGACACTGCATGGAGAACCTTGCTCCTCACCACCCCAGCCCTGACATTTCTCTCTTTGGCGCTTGCATCACTTCTCCTTCCACCAGACTTTGGCACAGAAGTCTGCAGCTGGATGTTACAGCTCCTTTGCACCAGCTCCCTCCTGCTTGCCTTAGAGACCTGGATGCACACAGGCGCAGAAGGGTTTCTCCTTATTTCAAACCAAACAACAGGAAAACATGCAGCAATCTTCCAAAAGCAAAGCAAGCTCCTCATCCTGTATGCCTCCTGTGAGGTTTATGTTCCCAAAAGGATGACTGGACCAGAAGTCTTTTATACTGATAGACGGGAAATTATAAGTGTTAAGATTAGAACTAATCCATATGATATTAATTCAATGATAAATGATGATCAGCTTTCTAAGGACACAGTTAGACAGACTTCAGGTAGATGGGCAAGCTTCAACTCCCTGAAGCTCAAAGCAGCACCTGGGTTGGTGAGGGCGGTCTGAGTGATCCAGGAGGAAGGGGAGGGCAAGCCAGGAGAACCATGGGAAGTGCATAGGTCCAGACACGCAGCTGGAAAGGGGACATTCAACATGGACTGTTAAATCAAGACAGGTGGATGTACCTGGGAGATGAGGGAGCACACCATGATAGACAAAGCGATGACAATGCAAGTACAGGTGAACACCAGTATTTCTTTTTCTGTGATGAAAATACATCCTGAAAATGCCTATTTCTTCATGAGAGAAACTACACTGTGTGACATTTTACGGAAGGGATTGAATCATTTGAGGTAATGAGTAGTTGCTTTATGACTTAAGTACTGAAGAAAATAGTGGGTACTGAGGCAGAGCTTTGCTGTCTGACCATAAGCAACCAGTGCCAAGGTCTTCAGAGAAGTTTACTCACATTTGAAATATTTCCTTGAAATCCCATTTCCTGGTTCTGCTTTCAATGAAATCATTAGGCCTCCAGAGGCTCTGGTGCATTTAGAGTAATTCCCTTTATGGAAGCTGTCTGAAGGGACCTGCAGGAGACCAGAGCCCGTTGGTGGATAAGGTGGGGACAGGTGATGTTTCCCGGGCACCTCCACTGCCAGCAGTGGTGTTTCTCCTTGAAACTGCAGCCCAGCCCAGCACAGGAAATCCCTTCAAGGCAAATTCATTCTTCAACGGTTTCTTGGGATAGACCTAAATTTGAAATGGCCATTGGGATCCCAAGACACTCTCCCTTCTTCCTAGTAGACACCTAAACATCCATTTACCATCCTAGGTCATGTGTGGAAAACTCAGCCTGAAAGACTCAAGAGCAGGACACTTCCAAAGGCTGAGGCAGAACCCATCAGCTTGCCCCACTTTGGGGACTCATCCCCTTCCAGCTAGGGATATCTCGTTAGAGCAGAGCATTGGAGGCAGTGAGGACAAATAGAGAAAGACAATGTGAAGTTGACCCTGATGTCACTTTTCCAAACTGGATGTGTTTCACCAAGGACAAGGGCCAGGCCTTGACCCCCAGCCCCTGCAAAGGGAGATCCTTTCCCTTCACACACTGCTCAGGGCTCTTCCTGGGGCAGGAGGAGATGGGGATGTGCATGGCCAAGTGCAGGAGAATGGTATGAGCCCTGCCTGGTTCATGGGTGGGGGCGAGGAGGCAATGAGGCCCTGGTGCTTTACCGATAAGCTGTCTCCTCCTAGGCCTCAGTGGCAGAGACAACAGCCAGAGCCATGGACACAAAGACCTGGGTCCTGTTGGGACTCTCAGCCTTGTCAGAGGCCTCTGTCCTCTCCACCCCAAGCTATCTGAGGGACCAATTTTTGTGCAAGGCAAGATAAAAAAATAAAAATGTGTTGATATGTTAATAAAGGAGGATTAAGGAGAATCACCATCCTTTACTGGATGTGGGGGAAACCTGGTGACAAGAGATGAGGTAAAGGCACTTAATGTCTTCTTTTCCTCAGGCTCTAGGAGCAAGAGCAGTTGTTCCCCTGGACATTTCTTCCTCCTCATGGCCAGTGCCAACCTTCCAAGGTGCACCTTCTGACAGTTTTTTCTCTCCTTCTCTTTCCTACTACCAAAGAAAGCTCCATCAGGGTGGAAACCACTCCTGAAGTAGGCATCCCAACCCATCAGGCTCCTTGCGGCCTGTCAGCCAAGCAGACAGAAGTCACCTCAGCAGCATCTCCCAAGGCCTGGGCCTGCTGCTGGCCTTGCAGCCTCTTGGCTAGACACAGCCAAGCCTTGTGCCTCCTGCTGTCCAGTCCTGGCCTCAAGCAGAAGGGACAGGACAACCCCTCTGCGGGCCTTCTTTGTGTCTGGGTCCTCCTGGGGATGGAGGCAGAGGGGATCCCACAGGCAGCATGCCAAGCAGGGGCCTTCTGCTGGCCTAGCAGGGCCACTGGCAGATGGCAGCCCCAAAGTGCACATCCCAGGGAGAAGCCAAGGGTGACCTGCCACCTCCAGACACAAGGGACCTCACAGTCCCTTTGCGTGACACGTTCCTGCTGCTGCCCTATCAGCTGCAGAGACAGAAGTGACCTCCCCGTCACTGCCCCAGTCCCATTCCTCCTGCTGGGACAGGAGATCCTGAGGCAGAGCTGAGCTCAGCAGAGCATTCCCACCCATCTCCTCTTTGTGGCCCACAAGCTGATCAGATCCATGGCCCCTCACACTCATCGGTGAATGCAATGGTACTGCACGGCAACCTCATGGTTCCTGCCCTGCTTCAAGGGAACAAGAACCTAACATTGCGGGTTAGGAGAGGGTCTGAAGGAGAGGAGGTCAATGCACAGGAGGACAGGGTTTGGATGTCAGTTGTTCATGTATGGCATTAGGGACTACGGCAAACATTTCTGTGTGAGAGCTTAATCAAATATTTAGTGGGAGGGTTTGGTGTTGTGCTTGGGGTGTCAGGTCTGTGGTTAGGGTATGTGCAAGCTCTTTGGTTTAGCATTTTGTTTAGGTCTGCAAGAATACTAGATTTTATTAGAGCATTTAAATGCTAATGTTAAGGGCAGGGATCAGGGTGAGCAAGAGAGTAAAGGTAATGTAAATGACATTATGGACTAATTTTGGCTTCAATGGATATTGTGGTCAAAACTTAGAGCAGTGGATTCCTGTCAGGGTGTGGAGTGGCATTTCGATTAGGGTATTAATGTTACAGGTTAAAATAGGGCCTCACATGACTGCTTTAAGTCAGCTTTATGGTGGGATCAACATTACCTGAGCATTCTTACCTCTCCAAAATCATTAGCTTCTGCTGGCCAAGATCTTCTTCCCTCCCCCAGATCTCACATCTCTCCTGGCCAGGCTTCTCCTGACTTCCCCATATCAGTCATCTTCTTAGGGGCAGCTTTCTGATGGCTTTCATGAACTCAGAGTATCTGTCTCACCTCTGTCGGCTACTCTGCTCCTGAGAAAGAAGCAGCTCCCAAGCCAGCACAGAGAAGGACACAAAGGCTGTAGGAGCACCCTGCACAATGTGCCCAGCAGCTCTGCAACACCACAAAAGTGTGGTTCCTACCTGCAGTTTTGGTTCATACGGACAGGGTAAATTTTTGCAGGCCCTCCTGCAGGCTTTATGTTCCCCCAGGCATGTAGGAGTCAGTGGTCCCCTCTGTGTAGAAAACTGAAAGCAGCCCTGAAGGATGAGTTAGGCAAATGCTGAAACCTCAGACATGACAACACCTGTTCAAGACCTCTTCCCCTATGGGGCCCACTTAGGAAGAGAGGATCTCAAAAACTGTGTGCAAAGCAGATGCATCTGGTGTCCCATCATGGAGACCAGCAGATGTGAGCCTAAAGGCACAGATCCCAGCCAGGAGCCAAGGGATGACCTGTCAGCTGCTTCAGAAAAAAGTCACCTCACAGGCCACTTAACAGCCATTAGCTTCCTACTGGACTTGGAGCTTCTGAGGCACCACTGAGCTCATAATACCACACCTACAAAACACCCCCTTTTTGGCCCAGAATCTGCCCAGGTAGAAGTGATCTGGTTGTGATCCTTCCAGCCCATGGCACACCTCCTGGGCTCCCAGCCTCTCTGACACACAGGAGCCAGTGCCGTGCCAGTTCTGGGAGGTGCTAGGGCAGGAGGGACCTTGCAGTCAAATCACTCGCCAGGCTCCTTGACTGGGGCTGCTGCGTGCCCTGGGGCTGCAGAGCTCTCCTCTGCCTGCTCACAGCAGATTGAGCCCTTGAGCTGTGGTCAGTCCACCTTGGAGGAGATCCCCCCTTAGGAGGGAAGTGCTGCAGCGCAGGCCGGCTGTGCCACTGCCGTGCCCACTGCCTGTCCCTGCCTGCAGTCCCAGCACAGCCCCACAGCAGCACTGGCACCAAGCTACAGGAGCAGCCGGGCCTGACCCCACCAGCAGGGCTCAGCACCAGAGGGGGGCAGTGGCAAGAGAGCAGCTCGGCATGCCCCAAGCGCTGGTGCTCCCTGGCCGTGCTGCTGGGATGGGACTCTTTTCCTCTGCAGCCCTGCACATGGCACTGCCCCTGCAGAGCCAGAGCAGCTCTCAGAGGAAGGACGTCACACAAGGAAGGCAGTGCAGGCTCCTTTCTTTTGTTTAAATTGACAGAGGGCTTGGCTACTCGTGTACAGAGTGTCTGAGCTATACTCGACAGGTACATACAGTAAAAGAAATGAGATGAATCATATCATTTTAATGGCCAACTTTAGACAGATTAAATCAAAGAAAGTCCTGTAATGAAAACACTCATAAATAAACAAACACACACAAATATAATTATATATATATAATATTAGTTCTTGTAGTCATTGACATTATTAGTCAACTGCAGAGGTAGAATGGAAATTTATTGCTTCCGAAAAACATCTAGTCATTAATTTCCACAGTGCATTCTTGAGCTCCTTGTTCCTCATGCTGTAGATGAGGGGGTTCAGCATTGGAGGCACCACCTAGTACAGAACTCCAACCACCAGGTCCACGGATTGGGAGGTGATGGAGGGAGGTTTCAGGTAGCCAAACAAGCCAGTGCTAACAGTCATAGAGACCACAGCCAGGTGAGGGAGGCACGTGGAAAAGACTTTGTGCCGGCCCTGCTCAGAGGGCATCCTCAGCACTGCCCTGAAGATCTGCACATAGGACACCACAATGAAAACAAAACAGCCAGAAGCTAAAGAAACACTACACACAAGTGCCCCAACTTCCCTGAGGTAGGCATCTGAGCAGGAGAGCTTGAGGATCTAGGGGATTTCACAGAAGAACTGGTCCACAGCATTGCCTTGGCAGAGGGGCAGGGAAAATGTAGTGGCCGTGTGCAGGACAGCATGGAGAAAGCCACTGCCCCAGGCAGCTGCTGCCATCTGGGCACAAGCTCTGCTGCCCACGAGGCTCCCGTAGTGCAGGGGCTTGCAGATGGCAACGTAGCGGTCGTAGGCCATGATGGTGAGAACGGAATACTCTGCTCCAAGCAAGAACACAGAAAAGAAGACCTGTGCAGCACACCCTTGATAGGAGATGGCCCTGGTGTCCCAGAGGGCATTGGCCATGGCTTTGGGCAGAGTGGTGGAGATGCAGCCCAGGTCGAGGAGGGCGAGGTTGAGGAGGAAGAAGTACATGGGGGTGTGGAGGCGGTGGTCGCAGGCTACGGCGGTGAGGATGAGGCCGTTGCCCAGGAGGGCAGCCAGGTAGATGCCCAGGAAGAGCCCGAAGTGCAGGAGCTGCAGCTCCCGCGTGTCTGCGAATGCCAGCAGGAGGAACTCGGTGATGGAGCTGATGTTGGGCATTTCCTGCTTTTGGGCATGGGGTCCTGCCAAAGGAACAGAAATACAGTAATAATATATCAGAGTTATCTGAGAAAAACCATTTCAATTTCTTAATTAAGCCCCTCAAAGCACTTGCCCAGTTGCACACAGACAGTTGGCAGAGCCCTTTCCCACATCGGATTCAGCTGCTCTGTGCTGGCATCTCTGACTGCAGGACAATTGCACAAAGGAGGTTGTCCTGAGAAGAGCTTGAACGCTGCTGAGGGCAGAGGAATCCAGGCTCCAAGTGCCCATCTCCAGACCCCTCACCCTGTCCCCGTACTCCCCTTCCCCAAACACCCCGAGGGCTCACTCCATGGGCAGGTGAAACCCCCATCCCCAGGCAGCCTGGGAACAAGAGCAGCAGCAGCACGGCCAGGTGGAGAAGCCAGCAGGAATGGCAGCGTGCTGCTGCCAGGGGAGGCAAGGCCAGGGAGGGACAGACGGACACTCAGCACACCCTCCTGTGCTGCAGCTCTGCCTGCAGAGGAGGCAGCTCCTGCTGGGGACAGCGGGGGCTTGAGGGCAGAGGCTGTGCTGGTGGCAGAGGAGAGCAGGGGGTGTCCCAGGGAAGGCGCCTGCCCTGCAGGGGCTGGCAGGGAGGTGCCTGAGCCCTCCCTCGCACAGCATTTCTGGCAGCAACTCCCTCTCACCGCCTGCCCATGTCCCTGCTGCCTGCCTGTGCTTCTGCTGGGAGCTCCTTCTATGTCCCCACATCTCCCCCCTGTCCATGCTCACAGACCCATCCGACAAGCTCTGTGCTCAGATTCACTCAGATTCCCCTCCACTGCAGGAATCTGAAAGTACAGAATCCAAAAAAGCTTCTCCCTTCAGATAAACCAAGCCTCAGTATTCTTGAAACGCCCCCTTCTAAATGCCATTCTCTACAGCATCTTCTACTCCTCGCTGGAGAAACAGAGAGACCAACCCTGACAGCTGCTATCAGCCATCGGATGTGCCAGCTGTAGAAGACCCCTCTGGCAACCCCACCTGCATGGCCCTGCTGCCAGAGACTCACGGTGCCAAGAGCCTGCAGATCTGTCCTGCCACACGCTGCCCTCTGTTGCTGCGCTCCTCACTGCCTCCAAGCCCTCTCTCCTTCTCTCCTCTCCCCGTGCCACCTGCGGTCAGAGCCCCCAGCCCTGCTGCGCTGTGCAGAGGAGCTGCTCCTGGGCACAGCTGTCTCTCTGCACCACGGCCCTCTTGCCATGAGCTCTCTCTGTCCCACGAGCCCGGCCCAGCTCAGCACCAGACGCCCAGCCCAAGGCATTAGAATCCCCCCTCGGGGGGCTCTGCTGAGGAGCCCACGAACCTCAGGCACTGAGAGACAATTGAAGACATCTCTCAACAAGTCCAAGTCAGAGGCAAGTTTCCTGCAGTGTCCCCCTGAGGGCCAGCACTGACACAGCCTCCCTTGGAGCTCGTTAGAGCAGAGCATTGGAGGCAGTGAGGACAAGGAGACAAAGGCAATGTGAAGGTGACCCTGATGTGTAGGAAAAATGGATGTGTGTCACCAAGCACAAGGGTCAGGCCTTGACCCCTGGCACCAAGGAAGGGAGATCTGTTCCTGTCAGACACTGCTCAGGGCTCTTCCTGGGGCAGGAGGAGATGGGGATGTGCATGGCCAAGTGCAGGAGAATGGTACGAGCCCTGCCTGGTTCATGGGTGGGGGCGGGGAGGCAATGAGGCCCTGGTGCTTTACCGAGAAGCTGTCTCCTCCTAGGCCTCAGTGGCAGAGACAACAGCCAGAGCCATGGACACAAAGCCCTGGGTCCTGTTGGGACTCTCAGCCTTGTCACAGCCCTTGCTGCTCTCCACACTAGGCTGTCCTAGGGACTCCCAGACCTTCACCTCTTTTCCTGCTGGCTCTAGACCCTTGTCTGTGTGGTGTCACACCGGATCTGAGCTGAGTCTTATAACTCAGATTTTCTTGGTGGCCATGCTCCTCGTAAGGCAGCTCTGTAGGAAGCTGGCCTGGTTCCTGGGGAGCAGCACCACTGCTCGTATGGCATCCCTCGTGGTGCCCAGGCCCTCCTCCAACTGGGCACTGCTCACTCAGCAGGGTCCCAGTCTGCCCTGATGTGTGGGGTTCCTCTTCGTCTGCTGCAGGACTGGGCTCTTCTCCCTGTAACTGTCAAGAGGTTTCTGTAGGCCAAATCCTGCAGTTTCTCAAGTTTTGCCTGGACAAATGCTCCATTCTGTCAGGTGTTAATGTCTACAGGCAGATGGCTCACCCTGATTATGCTGTCTTTCACGAGGTAACAGCAGTAAGAGTTTGCAGGACAGTTTGGACAATAGAGGAGCAATTAGTTTAATGGAATTACAGCACAGAATCAAAGAAGGGTACGGGATGGAAAGATGCGAGATTCCACTTTTTCTCTTCTTCCTTCTTATGCATGCTGTTATTTCATCTAGAGCTGTGTCCTATAGACAAACACTGCACCATACCAGTTAATAGAAAGAAAATTGAGTCTATCCCAGCCACAACGAGGACAATATCCACCCCATATTCCACACCATCTGCATCGTGCTCAGCTCCAGTACTTTCTAATTATTCACCACCACCTTTTCTCTTTTGATATACACACAGAGATATCATGCCCTTAGTCTGTGGGTGTCCTGCTGTTGGCTGGAATCAAGTTAATTTTCCTCCTAGTAGCTGGTATGATGCTGTGTTTTGCATTTAGCATGAGAAGAATGATTATCACACACTGATGGCTTAGTTGTTGCCCAGCAGTGGAGGGCTGAGGGTGCCTGAGAAGCTGGGGAGGACAGAAGCAGGACAGCTGACCCCAAGTGGCCAAAGGGATGTTCCATACCGCAGCCGTCATGCTGAACAATCAATATGGGGTGGCTGGCCAGGGTAGGGGGTACCACTGCTGCGGGACAGGCAATCACCTTCATGGTCATCGTCATCATTGTTCGTATTATTTGTCTTCCCTTTATGGCCTATTAAACTGTCTTTATCTCAACCCATGACTTTTTTTTTTTAGTTTATTTTATTTTTTTCCCCCTGCTCATTCTCTCCTGCATCCGCTGGGGGTGTAGCAGGGTGTGTGTGTGAGGGAATGGCTGTGTGGTGCTGAGCTGCCTGCTGGGTTAAAACACGCTCTTTTTGGTGCCCGACATGGAGCATAAAGTTTGAGCCAATGACAGATCTCACCACAGCATGTTAAAAGTAAACCTTTATAAGCATGAGTTGATTTTAATGGTTGCTGATCACAAACTTGATTTTCTTTCTTTTTTTAATTTTTTTTTTAATCTCAGGTCTGTTGTGCTCAATTTCAGAACTGTGTTGTATAGCACATTACTTACTGTATGTCTCCCCTGTCATGCTCTTTATCTTTTCTGATGGCTGCTTCAAGTTTATTCTTTTGTTGTATCGTGTAACACTGGCTTATGATATGACTCAGAAACTATTAAGAATTACACTCTTGACCTTTTCTCCTCAGGAAACCAAGCCATTGGGCGGAGACAAGGGGAGGACACTTTTCCCCGCTGGTTCACTCTCCCTTTCTCCTTCACCTCCCCCTCCTCCTCCAGGCTAGTTACACTAGCTCTTCAAAGCTCTGAATATCCTTGGGATGGTCAAACCAGCATGTTCCTATTGTTATGTCTCCTGCATATTTTTCAGCTTTTGTTTATGTTTAAGCAACTACTTAATGCATGCCATCCAGAGATCTGTCCAGAGGCAGGAGAGTGAGGAGTGGCAGGGACTGTGGGAGGATCTGGGCAGGCACCTAGAGCAGGGGGCACCTCCAACGCTTTGGAACTTCATCCCTGAGAAAGTACAGAATCCTAAAAAACTGCGAAATGCTTGAAAAAGTTGTGTTATCACCCTGGCATTTCCAAAGAGACACATACCACTGCAGTGTGTTTGGTCTCGGCCTGTGCTTACAGAGCCACAATCAATGATCAATGCCACTCCAACCTCTGTGACAAGCCCTGCAGCCACTCCAACCCCTCTGACAGACCCTGCAGCCACTACAGCATCTGCAAAATGCCCTGCAGCAACTCCAGCTCCTTTTATGGGCCCTGTGTCTGCGCCAGAAAACCAATCTTTTGTCTATATCAGTTGCTCGTATATGCAAGAAAAAACAGTGGATATGGAAGTCAGTTTTTCTTTATTTATTTTTATTTGTTTATTTTTTTTTAAGAAAGGAAAGGAACTCCTACCCAGACAAGAAAGGAGGAGAAAGAAGATGAGGCAGGCTTCAGAAAAGCTGGGCCATCATGTGAGTAGGAGGACCAAGAGGAAGAGGTCCTAAGAGCATCAGTAATCACGCGATCCCTATCCCTGTGCTGTTCTGGTGCTGGAAGAAACGGGGCCCCTCCCTGGACTCAGGGGGCAGGAAAGGAGAGATGGTGGGTACACACGATGTGTCACCCTGTGGTTTCACCTGTGTGACCATGGAGAGGACATGAGAAAGTGGGATGGAAAATCTGCCTCAACCCTAGAGGCACGGGTATGTGAGTGGCAAGGAACAACAGTCCCTAAAAGGGGTTCTTAGAGAACTGCTGCTGCACTTTCCAGCGGGCAGTCCTGCAGACACAGTAAGGAATACTATGAGCAGGACGAGAGGGGCCCTGCCTCCAGCCAGGGGGAGGAAGGGGACAATCGGCTGTGTTGGACTGTGTGGATTCGATGGCCTTGCACATCAGGCCCCCAGAAGTCTCAGGCTCCAGTGGACACCACTGCACAGCGTACCCTCGTGCCATCAGGCTGTGGAGGGGTGAACACATTTGTATGTCTGGAGTGACAGGGGGATGCCAACACTGACCTGTACTGGAGGCTGAAGTGAGTCTAAGTGGGAAGGAGTGGCCAAAGCACCCCACTGGGACTGGCCCCGGACTCTGTGCATCCTTGGAAGAGACTGCTTCAGGAGAGGAGAGATATTTCAAGGACCCAAAAGGGTATGGGTGGGCTTTTGGCACAGCTGCCTTGGAGACGGAGGACATGATGCTGTTGTCTGCCTTGCCTTGGTCTCTCACAGGACCCTTCTGTTGTGGGGTTGATGAGGGCTGAAGGACAGCTGGTGCCAATCACTGCCACAGCCGTGCACCTCAGTCAGTAGAGCACCAAGGGAGTCCGCTGACAGAGGATTGTCGTGGCCTGAAGGAAGTCATGCAGTGCTGAGTGCTGCCATGCCGGACACGGTAGAGCTTCCATGCACACTGGGATCAAAGGCACCCAAGCGTTTTGCCACAACTGATATCACTAATGAATTTTTCTCCATGCGTTTGCCAGCAGATTGAAGGCCACAGCTTGCTTTCAACCTGGCATCGACTGCCCCAGGGCAGGAAACTCAGCCCTACCATTTGCCATGGACTGATCCAGAGTGCCCTGGAAGAGGAGGAAGCTCCTGAACACCTGCAGTACATCGATGGCATCGTTGTGTGGGGTGACACAGCAGAGGAAGTGTTTGAGAAAGGGAAGAAAATACTCCAAATTCCTCTGAAAGCTGATTTTGCACTAAAAGAAATGAAGGTCAAGGGACGTGCACAAGAGATCCTGCTGCAGGCTGGCCAGGGTCCGGGGGACCAATGCTCGGGACAGGTTGAGCATCGGTGAGGGTCTTCTCAGTGATTGCGTGGTTCATCACTTGCTTTTCACATACTATTATTCTTCTTGTTATTATTATTATTGTTATTATTACTATTTTATCTTACTTTTGTGTCTTTCCAAATTTTAAATCATTCATTATTGTCTGGGGCCTTGTGCTTGGTGACACACATCCAGATTTCCTACACATCAGGGTCACTTTCACAGTGCCTTTGTCTCCTTGTCCTCAGTGCCTCCAATGCTCTGCTCTAACGAGCTCCAAGGGAGGCTGTGTCAGGGCTGGCCCTCAGGGGGACACTGCAGGAAACTTGCCTCTGACTTGGACTTCTTGAGAGATGGCTTCAATTGTCTCTCAGTGCCTGAGGTTCGTGGGCTCCTCCCCAAAGCCCCCCGAGGGGGGATTCCAATGCCTTGGGCTGGGCGTCTGGTGCTGAGCTGGGCCGGGCTCGTGGGACAGAGAGAGCTCATGGCAAGAGGGCCCTGGTGCAGAGAGACAGCTGTGCCCAGGAGCAGCTCCTGTGCACAGCGCAGCAGGGCTGGGGGCTCTGACCGCAGCTGGCACGGGGACAGGAGAGAAGGAGAGAGGGCTTGGAGGCTGTTGGCAGTGGGAGGATGCTGAGAGCTGCCTGCAGGAGAAATCTGCACAGCCCTTGACAAGGTACGTCTCTGGCTGCAGGGCCATGCAGCTGCACGTCCTGGAAGGGTCTCGTGCTGGGTCTTGTTTGTGGGAGGGCAGTGGGCAATGCAGTAGGCTTTGGGAGTCCTGCTGGATGGCACTGCGAGGTGAGGAAGTCTGGCAGAAGCCCCTTGGAATGTCATAACCCAGCTGCTGGTGGTCAACCAAGAGTGGGGTGGCCAAGCCTCCTCCAGAAATCGCAGGGGATGGAAACTGGATATTGGTACACCCCAGCTTGGAAATATCCAGCTCTGTCTGTGGGGCATTCTCCTGGTCTGCAGACTGCTCTCCAGCAGGATGCAGCTCTCTCATGCCATCGTTGTGTTATCCAGGTGCCCTAAGGAGGAGACACCTCCGTGTTAAGGCCATGTCCATGCTGCTGGATGCCTGTCTGTGGGCAGCTGGAGTGAGGCCTCTGCAGCCCTGGTGAAGAGGGAAAAGCTGAGATCCTGCTCAGGCACCAAGAGACAAGGTGAGGATCCTGTCCAGCTGCACTTGGTCTGGGGCTCTGTTCTCAGCTCTCTGTAGTTTCCTCTCAGGGGAACACCGAGTAGATTGTTCCTCCTAAACATAACAGGCATAGCTACCAGAAAATAAAGCAAATAAATGCCCCTTGTTCTACACTGTGGTTGGATACATTCTTTGAAGAAACACTGCAAAGCTCGTGGTCTGACCAGTGGACTGAACTTGAGTTTACCCCATGTTCCTGCTTCCCTCCTGCTGCACAGCAGGAAGGACTCCTCTGGAGCCCACAGCAGCCCCTGCTCCCAGTGCCACTCTCAGCCAGCACCAGCCGCAGCTCAAACAGGAGAGCTGCAGAAAGGTTCTCCTGCAAAGAGAGAGGCTTGGGCTGGGGGTGCTCTAAGGCTTGTAATAATACACTTCTCTCCCTCAGAGAAGTGTATACTAACTTTTTTCTGCCTTATCCTCTTCAACAGACAACTGAGTCCAGAGTCAGGAAATGCCCAACAGCAGCTCTGTGAGCGAGTTCCTCCTGCTGGCATTCGCAGACACGCGGGAGCTGCAGCTCCTGCACTTCGGGCTCTTCCTGGGCATCTACCTGGCTGCCCTCCTGGGCAACGGCCTCATCCTCACCGCCGTAGCCTGCGACCACCGCCTCCACACCCCCATGGACTTCTTCCTCCTCAACCTCGCCCTCCTCGACCTGGGCTGCATCTCCACCACTCTGCCCAAAGCCATGGCCAATGCCCTCTGGGACACCAGGGTCATCTCCTATGAAGGATGTGCTGCCCAACTGTTTTTCATTGCTTTCTTGCTTGGAGCAGAATATTCCCTTCTCACTGTCATGTCCTACGACCGCTACGCTGCCATCTGCAAGCCCCTGCACTACGGGAGCCTCGTGGGCAGCAGAGCTTGTGCCCAGATGGCAGCAGCTGCCTGGGGCAGTGGCTTTCTCAATGCTGTCCTGCACACGGCCACTACATTTTCCCTGCCCCTCTGCCAAGGCAATGCTGTGGACCAGTTCTTCTGTGAAATCCCCCAGATCCTCAAGCTCTCCTGCTCAGATGCCTACCTCAGGGAAGTTGGGGCACTTGTGTGTAGTGTTTCTTTAGCTTTTGGCTGTTCTGTTTTCATTGTTTTCTCCTATATTCAGATCTTCAGGGCTGTGCTGAAGATGCCCTCTGAGCAGGGCCAGCACAAAGCCTTTTCCACGTGCCTCCCTCACCTGGCCGTGGTCTCCCTCTTTCTCAGCACTGCCATGTTTGCCTATCTGAAGCCCCCCTCCACCTCCTCTCCGTCCCTGGACCTGGTGGTGGCAGTTCTGTACTCCGTGGTGCCTCCAGCACTGAACCCCCTCATCTACAGCATGAGGAGCAAGGAGCTCAAGCATGCGCTGTGGAAATTAGTGACTAGATGTGTTTCGGAAGCAATAAATTTCCATTCTACCTCTGCAGATGACTAATAATGTCAATGACTACAAGAACAACTAATATTATATATATAATTATTTTTCTGTGTGTTTGTGTATTTATGAGTGTTTTCATTACCTTAGTTTTAATACGGCTAAAGTTGCCCATTAAATTGATACGATTCATCTCATTTGTTCTACAGTATGTACCTTTCGAGTATAGCTCAGAGGTTCTGTAAATGAGGAGCCAGGCCCTCTGTGAATTTAAATAAAAGAAAGGAGCCTGCACTGCCTTCCTTGTGTGACGTCCTTCCTGTGAGAGCTGCTCTGGCTCTGCAGGGGCAGTGCCATGTGCAGGGCTGCAGAGGAAAAGAGTCCCATCCCAGCAGCACGGCCAGGGAGCACCAGCGCTTGGGGCATGCCGAGCTGCTCTCTTGCCACTGCCCCCCTCTGGTGCTGAGCCCTGCTGGTGGGGTCAGGCCCGGCTGCTCCTGTAGCTTGGTGCCAGTGCTGCTGTGGGGCTGTGCTGGGACTGCAGGCAGGGACAGGCAGTGGGCACGGCAGTGGCACAGCCGGCCTGCGCTGCAGCACTTCCCTCCTAAGGGGGGATCTCCTCCAAGGTGGACTCACCACAGCTCAAGGGCTCAATCTGCTGTGAGCAGGCAGAGGAGAGCTCTGCAGCCCCAGGGCACGCAGCAGCCCCAGCCAAGGAGTCTGGCGAGTGATTTCACTGCAAGGTCCCTCCTGCCCTAGCACCTCCCAGAACTGGCACGGCACTGGCTCCTGTGTGTCAGAGAGGCTGGGAGCCCAGGAGCTGTGCCATGGGCTGGAAGGGTCACAACCAGATCACTTCTACCTGGGCAGATTCTGGGCCAAAAAGGGGGTGTTTTGTAGGTGTGGTATTACGAGATCAGTGTTGCCTCAGAAGCTCCAAGTCCAGTAGGAAGCTAATGGCTGTTAAGTGGCCTGTGAGGTGACTTTTTTCTGAAGCAGCTGACAGGTCATCCCTTGACTCCCGGCTGGGATCTGTGCCTTTAGGCTCACATCTGCTGGTCTCCATGACAGGCCACCAGATGCGTCTGCTCTGCACACAGTTTGTGAGATCCTCTCTTCCTAAGTAGATGGTAGCCCCCATAGTGGAAGAGGTCATGAATACGGGTTGTCATGTCAGAGGTTTCAGCTTTTGCCTGAACTCATCTTTCAGGGCTGCTTTTGTGGTGGGGCAGAGCTGCTGGGCACATTGTGCAGGGTGCTCCTACAGCCTTTGTGTGCTTCTCCATGCTGGCTTGGGAGCTGCTTCTTTCTCAGGAGCAGAGTAGCCAGCCGAGGGAAGACAGATACTCACGTATCTGTTCATGAAAGCCATCAGAAAGCTGCCCCTGAGAAGATGACTGATATGGGGAAGTCAGGGGAAGCCTGGCCAAGAGAGATGTGAGATTTGGGGGAGGGAAGAAGAGCTTGGCCAGCAGAAGCTAATGATTTTGGAGAGGTAAGGATGCTCAGGTAATGTCGATCCTACCATAAAGCTGACTTAGAGCAGTCATGTGAGGCCCTTAACCTATTTTAACCTGTAATATTAATTCGTAAATCTAAATGCCACTCCACACCGACAGGAATCCACTGCTCTAAGTTTTGACCACAATATCCATTGAAGCCAAAATTAGTCCATAATGTCATTTACATTACCTTTACTCTATTGCTCACCCTGATCCCTGCCCTTAACACTAGCATTTAAATGCTCTAATAAACTCTAGTATTCTTGCAGACCTAAATAAAACACTAAACCAAAGAGCTTGCCCATACCCTAACCACAGACCTGACACCCCAAGCCCAACACCAAACCCTCCCACTCAATATTTGCTTAACCTCTCACCCGGAAAGGTTCGCGGTAGTCCCTAATGCCATACATGAACAGCTAACATCCGAAACCTGTCCTCCTGTACATTAACATCGTCACCTTCAACCCCTCTCCTAACCCTTAACTTAAGGTGCTTGGCCCCTTGGAGCAGGGCAGGAACAGTGAGGTTGCTGTGCAGTCACATGGCATTCAGAAATGAGTGTGAGGGGCCATGGATCTGATCAGCTTGTGGGCCACAAGGAGGAGATGGGTGGGAATGCTCTGCTGAGCTCAGCTCTGCCTCAGGATCTCCTGCCCCAGCAGGAGTGTTAGCGTAGCAACCACATAACCACCAAGTGATTATATGAAGGTGCTTTATTCAGCACTGGAAGCCGGGGCAGGTGCCCAAATCTGGCTTCAAGTCCCGTTACTTCCCAGCCATTATTTATACATTCAACATTACGTAAGGCATACATATTCATTACAGGTTGCAACATCAGCCTCGCATTCCATTCTAATTAGCTCTCCTCCCATTTGCACATGCGTGGTGCTCTCTGGTGGTCGTCCAGGTGGTCGTCCAGATGAAGTAAGGAGTCTTCCTCTCTGCTAAACTTTTCACCTTTCTCACTCGACGCATGCTCCCTCCGCTCCTTGGTTCTGCTTCAACTCATTTCAGCACTTCCAGGCCCTTATCCAAGGTCAGGTTGTACCTGTTCCCTCCCAGGGTTCCCCTTCAAAGATTCATTTGACTGTTCAGTATACTCCCTAAGTTTCCCAGTATTTGATAATATACTCCCTAAACTTCCCAGTATACATAAATTAATTGATAATGTAAGTACATTTGGCAATGCTTAATTATACTGTATGACCCATCACCTAAGAGACATTAATAAAACATCCATTCGATTCTCCCCAACACTAACAGGAGGAATGTGACTGGGGCAGGGACTGGGAGGTCACTTCTGTCTCTGCAGCTGATAGGGCAGCAGCAGGAACGTGTCACGCAAAGGGACTGTGAGGTCCCTTGTGTCTGGAGGTGGCAGGTCACCCTTGGCTTCTCCCTGGGATCTGCACTTTGGGGCTGACACCTGCCAGTGGCCCTGCTAGGCCAGCAGAAGGCCCCTGCTTGGCATGCTGACTGTGGGATCCCCTCTGCCTCCATCCCCAGGAGGACCCAGACAGAAAGAAGGCCCGCACAGGGGTTGTCCTGTCCCTTCTGCTTGAGGCCAGGCCTGGACAGCAGGAGGCACAAGGCTTGGCTGTGTCTAGCCAAGAAGCTGCAAGGCCAGCAGCAGGCCCAGGCCTTGGCAGATGCTGGTGAGGTGACTTCTGTCTGCTTGGCTGACAGGCCGTAAGGAGCCTGATGGGTTGGGATGCCTCCTTCAGGAGTGGTTTCCACCCTGATGGAGTTTTCTTTGGTAGTAGGAATGAGCAGGAGAGAAAAAACTGCCACAAAATGCACCTTGAAAGGTTGGCACTGGCCACAAGGAGGAAGAAATGTCCCTCAAAGGGTAGTGCTGTGGTGTCAGAGGTCACCCAAAAATCAGACTCTAGCTTTGTGTTTCAAGGAACACCTGGTGACTGTTGACGAGATATTGGTGAAATGATGGAAATGCTGGGATGAGAGCAAGGTTGTAGACAGAGATGAGTGTCTGCAGACTTCAAGGAAATAGGGCAAAGTGTGGAACAGCATAGGAAAGCCTGCAGAGGAGAAGGCAGAGGGTGCTGACAATAAGGGAAGGCCCCAACAGCCCTGACGTTTTTGTCCCTTTGCCTAGAGCTTCTGAGGAGATGAGATAGAGTCATTGCAATGGGGCCTCACTGCTTCCTTGATACCCTGTGCAGGGGTGGGGAGGTGTCCTAATGAAGTTCTTCTCGTGGCATCACACTGCCCACCACATCATACAGACCCCAAGAAGAGCCCTGAGCCAGACGGGGGGGTGCAGGATCTCCCCTCCCAGTGGCTGGAGTCAGGCCTTGGCCCTTCTGCTTCACCAAAACCAACCAAGACTTTTCTCAGCACAGCGCTTTGCCTGTCTGTAATCATGGCCTCCAATTATCTGCCCTAACAAGTCCCTGGGGAGGCTTTGTTAGTAAGAGCCCTCAGTGGGGCCCATTAATACTCCAAGTCACTTCAACTTTTCCTCCTGACTTTACTTTCTCAAGCAGTTGCATCATTCTCCTCTCAGTACCCAAGTTTCATTGACTCAGCACCAAAATACACCACGGAACTCATTAAAACAGAGAAAGTCCTAAGCAACCATATCTCTCCCATGATTTTCTTCACGTCTTCAAGACTTGTGCAGCTAATTGGAGAGCTTTCATGGTGTAGTTAAGGAGGGAGATTTCAAAGAGAATCTACTCAAAATCATTCCTCATTTTAAAGGCTGAACTTTGTTGCATTTCAGTTTGGAGCATCATTTTCCCATAGATATTGGTCTAGTGTTACTCCTTTGAAGCCCTGCTTAGGTAGGAAGAGCAGGGTTTTTCCTATGTAAAACCAACAGGAAATCATGCTGCTATTTTCAAAATAAAATAAAACAAAGTTCAAGTTCCTCATTTTGTTGTCTCCAGTGATGTTTACCTTCCCAAAAGTATGACTGTACATGATCTATTTTCCACTGATTAACAGGAAATTTAAAATAATTGTGTTAATATTAATCCATGTGTTGTGGTTTAACGCGGCTGGCAGCTAAACACCACACAGCCGTTCGCTCACCCTACCCCTCCCTCTCTGGGATGGGGGAGAGAAACGGGAAAGTGAAGCCGGTGAGTTGAGATAAAGACAGTTTATTAAGACAGGAATATAATAATAACAATAATAATAATAATAGTGATAATGATAATAGTATTAATAATAATAATGTGTAAGAAAACAAGTGATGCACAATGCAATTGCTCACCACCCGCTGACCGATGCCCAGCCTATCCCCGAGCAGCCAGCGCCCCACCCCAGCCAGCCACCCCTATATATTGTTTAGCATGACGCCAGATGGTATGGAATACCCCTTTGGCCAGTTTGGGTCAGCTGTCCTGGGTCTGTCCCCTCCCAGCTCCTGCTGCACCCTCAGCCTGCTCGCTGGCAGGACAGAGCAAGAAGCTGAAAAGTCCTTGGCCTGGTGTAAACACTGCTCTGCAACAATTAAAACATCAGCATGTTATCAGCGCTCTTCTCATCCTAATCCAAAACATAGCACCCTACCAGCTACTAGGAGGAAAATTAACTCTGTCCTAACTGGAACCAGGACAGATATCCACCCCTTATTCCATACCATTTATGTCATGCTCAGGTTACACTCTTTCCAATACATTCTAATTAATCACCATTTTCATCTATGGTATATAGCAATCATGGTAGTGATGACATACAGTATTATATAATAATTAACATACTACAATTCAACTCATGGGCTATTCTCACCCAGTATCAAATCCCCTTGAGGTACACACCGGACCTCCCCATTCTTTTGCATTACCCACCAAGTGCATCCAGGTCCCTGAGCAAAAGCAATTCCACGAATGGGTTTGCCTTTTCCTGAGGCAGGAGTAGCCCAGACTGTTTTACCCAGCATGTTTCTTACGTGCACTACAGGAACTTTATCCCCTTCTACAGTGCGTAACAGGTTTGATTGGGCAGGTCCAGCTCGGTTGGCAGATCCCCTCGTATTGACTAACCAGGTGGCCTTTGCCAAATGTGTATCCCAATTTTGGAATGTCCCAGCACCCATTGCTTTCAGTGTAGTCTTCAACAGTCCATTGTATTGTTCAACTTTTCCAGAGGCTGGTGCATGATAGGGGATGTGATACACCCACTCAATACCATGTTCTTTGGCCCAAGTGTCTATAAGGTTGTTTCGGAAATGAGTCCCGTTGTCTGACTCAATTCTCTCTGGGGTGCCATGTCACCATAGGACTTGCTTTTCAAGGCCCAGGAGAGTGTTCCGGGCGGTGGCATGGGGCACAGGATATGTTTCCATCCATCCGGTGGTTGCTTCCACCATTGTAAGTACGTGGCGCTTGCCGTTGCAAGTTTGAGGGAGTGTGATGTAATCAATCTGCCAGGCCTCTCCATATTTATATTTCAGCCATCGTCCTCCATACCAAAGAGGTTTTGACCGTTTGGCTTGCTTGATTGCAGCACATGTTTCACAGTCATGAATAACCTGTGCTATAGTGTCCATGGTCAGGTCCACCCCTCGATCACGAGCCCATCTGTAGGTTGCATCTCTACCTTGATGGCCTGAGGTGTCATGGGCCCATCGGGCTATAAATAATTCACCTTTATGTTGCCAGTCCAGGTCCACCTGAGCCACTTCAATCTTAGCAGCCTGATCCACCTCCTGGTTGTTTTGATGTTCTTCAGTAGCCCGATTCTTGGGCACATGAGCATCAAAGGTACATGGCGTACCTTTACAACCAGGTTCTCTACCCGGGCAGCAATATCTTGCCACAATGCCGCAGCCCAGATGTGTTTGCCCCTGCGCTGCCAGTTGTTCTGCTTCCATTGCTGTAACCACCCCCACAGGGCATTTGCTACCATCCATGAATCAGTATAGAGATAGAGAACTGGCCACTTTTCTCGTTCAGCAATATCTAAAGCCAGCTGAATGGCTTTCACTTCTGCAAACTGACTCGATTCACCTTCTCCCTCAGCAGCTTCTGCAACTCGTCGTGTAGGACTCCATACAGCAGCTTTCCATCTCCGATGCTTTCCCACAATACGACAGGACCCGTCAGTGAACAAGGCATATTTCTTCTCATTTTCCAGTAGCTTGTTGTACAGTGGGGCTTCTTCAGCACGGACCACCTCCTCCTCTGATGATATCCCAAAGTATTTGCCTTCTGGCCAGTCCATAATCACTTCCAAGATTCCTGGGCGACTGGGGTTTCCTATTCGAGCCCGCTGAGTAATCACTGCAACCCACTTGCTCCATGTAGCATCAGTTGCATGATGTGTAGAGGGGACCCTTCCTTTGAACATCCAGCCTAGTACCGGCAGTCGGGGTGCCAGCAGGAGCTGCGCTTCAGTACCGACCACTTCCGAAGCAGATCGAACTCCTTCATATGCTGCCAATATCTCCTTTTCAGTTGGAGTATAGCGGGCCTCAGATCCTCTGTATCCCCGACTCCAAAACCCCAGGGGTCGACCTCGACTTTCCCCAGGTTCTTTCTGCCAGAGGCTCCAGGTGGGACCGTTCTCCCCGGTTGCGGTGTAGAGCACATTCTTTACATCTGGTCCTGTTCGGACTGGCCCGAGGGCTACTGCATGAACTATTTCCTGCTTAATTTGTTCAAAGGCTTGTCGTTGCTCAGGGCCCCATTCAAAAGCATTCTTCTTACGGGTTACTTGGTAGAGCGGGTTTACAATCAGACTGTAATTTGGAATATGCATTCTCCAAAACCCCACGACACCTAGGAAAGTTTGTGTTTCTTTTTTGCTAGTTGGTGGAGACATAGCTGTTATTTTGTTGATCACATCCATTGGGATTTGACGACGTCCATCTTGCCATTTTATTCCTAAAAACTGGATCTCTCGTGCAGGTCCTTTAACTTTATTCTGTTTTATGGCAAAACCGGCCTTCAGAAGGATTTGGACTATTTTCTTCCCTTTCTCGAAAACTTCCTCTGCAGTGTCACCCCACACAATGATGTCATCGATGTACTGCAGGTGTTCAGGAGCTTCCCCCTGCTCCAGCGCAGACTGGATCAGTCCATGGCAAATGGTAGGGCTGTGTTTCCACCCCTGGGGCAGCCGATTCCAAGTATATTGGACTCCCCTCCAAGTGAAAGCAAACTGTGGCCTGCACTGTGCTGCTAGAGGGATGGAGAAAAATGCATTAGCGATATCAATTGTGGCATACCACTTGGCTGCCTTTGATTCCAGTTCATACTGGAGTTCTAGCATGTCCGGCACTGCAGCACTCAGTGGTGGCGTGACTTCGTTCAGGCCACGATAGTCCACTGTTAGTCTCCACTCACCATTAGACTTTCGCACTGGCCATATGGGACTATTAAAAGGTGAATGAGTCTTGCTGATCACTCCTTGGCTCTCCAGTTGACGAATTAGCTTATGGATGGGACTCAGGGAGTCTCGGTTGGTGCGATATTGCCGCCGGTGCACAGTTGTGGTAGCGATCGGCACTTGCTGTTCTTCAACCCTCAGCAACCCCACAACAGAAGGGTCCTCTGAGAGACCAGGCAAGGTAGACAACTGTTTAATGTCCTCTGTCTCCAAAGCAGCTATGCCAAAAGCCCAGCGGAACCCTTTTGGGTCCTTGAAATATCCTCTTCTAAGATAGTCTATGCCAAGGATGCACGGAGCATCTGGGCCAGTCACAATACGGTGCTTTTGCCACTCATTACCGGTTAGACTCACTTCAGCCTCCAGTACAGTTAACTGCTGGGATCCCCCCGTCACACCATAAATACAGATGGGCTCTGGCCCTTTATAGCTTGATGGCATTAGAGTACATTGTGCACCAGTGTCTACCAAAGCTTTATACTTCTGTGCGTCTGACGTGCCAGGCCATCGAATCCACACAGTCCAATAAACTCGATTGTCCCTTTCCTCCCCCTGGCTGGAGGCAGGGCCCCTCTAGTCCTGGTCAGAATCTTCGTTTCTGTGTTTAAAGGACTGCCTGCTGGAAGTTGGAGCCGCAAACTTTTCAGAGAACTCCTTTTTCCCAATTGTTTTCCTTTGCAATTCACGTACCCGTGCCTCTAGGGTTGCAGTAGATTTTCCATCCCATTTTCTCATGTCCTCTCCATGGTCACGTAGGTAAAACCACAGGGTGGCGCGGTGTGTGTGCCCACCACATTGTCTTCCTTGCATAGATGAACGTTTACCCCTAATAGCTGAGACACTGGTTTGTACAGGTGGGGAGGAAAATAATCTCTCTTCAAGTTGGTGGATCTTTTCAGAAAGTTTCTCCAAAGTATTCTCTTTTAGCTGGTGGACACTGGTTCGTTCAGGTGAAGGGGAAGATAATCTTTCTTCAAGTTGGTGGATCTTTTCAGAAAGTTTCTCCAAAGCATTCTCTTTTAGCTGGTGGACACTGGTTCGTTCAGGTGGAGGGGAAGATAAATTCTCTTTAAGTTGGTGGACCTCTTAAGAGAGTTTCTCCACAACTGAGACACAGGCCTGTAGGGAAGAGGAGAGATTTCCTTCGTACTGCCGGAGTATTTTAGTCACTTCATTCACTGTGGGATTCTCCTCCTCTTTCCAGGTTAGTATTGCCAATGAGCTGGCATATGATGATGGTGCACTCTGTACAAACTTCCGCCACATGGGTAGTGTACACCGGACTGCATCTGGATCTGCGGATGTTTGTGCGTCGTCTAGGTCCTTATAAATTACTTCCCGTATGGCCAATTCCCTCAGGTACTGAATTCCCTTCTCCATGGTGGTCCATTTGCCTGGTAGACATACAAGTTCTTCCTTGAAGGGATACCTTTCCTGCACAGCTAACAGGAGACGCCTCCAGAGACTGCGAGATCGTGCTCCATCTCCAATTGCTTTGTCAATGCATGCGTCCCTAGCAAGGGATCCCAGCCGCCTGGCTTCCTTGCCCTCTAGTTCCACACAATTGGCTCCGGTGTCCCAGCACCGGAGCAGCCAGGTGACAAGCTGCTCACCTATACAGCGACCAAAATCTTTTCGCACATCTCGTAGCTCACGCTGGTATAGAGTCCGGGTAGTTACTGTTGATTTTTCGACATCCCCATCCTCATCTTCAGTCTCCTGCACCTTTGATGGCCCAGCCTCGTCTTCACTATGCCCAGACTTAGCAGAAGACTGTCTGCGTTCTAAACGACCTGAGCCTCTATACCATTTTTTCACCTTGTCTACAGGGGCAACTTGCACTGCTACAGCTCATTTCTCTAACCCAGACACAGGGTCTGCCACAGGGGTTGGAATACCCTCTGCGGGGTCAACTTGCACTGCTACAGCTCGTTTCTCTGACCCTGCCACAGGGGTTGGAATACCCTCTGCGGGGTCAACTTGCACTGCTACAGCTCGTTTCTCTGACCCAGACACAGGAGTGGGAGCGGCTGCAGGAGCCGGAGCTGGAGCGGCTGCAGGAGCTGGAGCTGGAGCGGCTGCAGGAGCTGGAGCTGGAGTGGCTGCAGGAGCTGGAGCTGGAGCGGCTGCAGGAGCTGGAGTGGCTGCAGGAGCTGGAGCAGCTGCAGGAGCTGGAGCTAGGTTGCTAGTAGCATCAATTGCAGCTCGATAGGCACAAGCCAGACCCCAGCACACTACAGTGATTTGTGTCACTTTGGAACTGCCAGAGTCATGACACCTTTTTTTCAAGCATTCTGCCAGCTTTTTAGGATTTTGCAGTTGTTGAGGGGTGAATGTCCAAAACACTGGAGGTGCCCACTGCTCTAGAAACCTGCCCATATCCTCCCACACTCCCTGCCACTCGCAACTATCCCGCCTAAAGACAGATCTCTGGATGAGATTCCTAAGTAGTTGTTTAACCCTCAACAAAACCTGAAGCGCATTCAGGAGACATAACAACAAGAGCAGGCTGGTCTGAGTATCCCAAGGATATTCAACATCTCGGAGAACCACCGTAACTAGCTCGGGGGATAAGAGGGTGGTGAAGGAGAAAGGGAGAGTGAACAGGGAGGGAAACATGTCTTCCCCTGTCCCCTTCACAGATTGGCTCCCTAACGAAAACAGGCAATAGGTGTAATTGCTAATAGTTTCCGAGATATGGGTTCCAAAGTATAGAGTCGACGTCAGTGCTGAGTACAAATACCAGGTTAGAGTCGTGACCAGATATTTCATCATTTCATAAGCCATTGTTACACCGCACAGTACCATAACAATCTTAAACCAGGGCCCGGAAAGGATAAACAGCGCGACAGGGAGCACATACAGAAAGTAACGTGCTATAAAACTCAATTTGGAAAACAGGCACAGCAGACCGGAGATTAAGGCAATCAACATCTTGACTAGCAACTATCAAGCAGGTCCAATACTTATACCAATTTTAGTTTAACACACTCATGTCAAATTTGTCGATATCTCAACCCTTCGAGCCCCACGTTGGGCGCCAAAAGGACTGTTGTGGTTTAACCCGGCTGGCAGCTAAACACCACACAGCCGTTCGCTCACCCTCCCCCCTCCCCCTCTGGGATGGGGGAGAGAAACGGGAAAGTGAAGCCGGTGAGTTGAGATAAAGACAGTTTATTAAGACAGGAATATAATAATAACAATAATAATACTAATAGTGATAATGATAATAGTATTAATAATGTGTAAGAAACAAGTGATGCACAATGCAATTGCTCACCACCTGCTGACCGATGCCCTGCCTATCCCCGAGCAGCCGGCCCCCCCACCCCGGCCAGCCACCCCTATATATTGTTTAGCATGACGCCAGATGGTATGGAATACCCCTTTGGCCAGTTTGGGTCAGCTGTCCTGGGTCTGTCCCCTCCCAGCTCCTGCTGCACCCCCAGCCTGCTCGCTGGCAGGACAGAGCGAGAAGCCGAAAAGTCCTTGGCCTGGTGTAAACACTGCTCTGCAACAATTAAAACATCAGCATGTTATCAGCGCTCTTCTCATCCTAATCCAAAACAGAGCACCCTACCAGCTACTATGAGCTACTTAACTCTGTCCTAACTGGAACCAGGACAATGACACCTGGCCTCTGTTGTGGCACCTTGTTAATAAAAGTAAAGTTGCTCAGTGCTCAGGGCTCTTCTTCCCAAACTGGAGTGCAGAAGACGCTCAGGGAATGCCAGGCTCAAGGCCTCACTCTTATGCTTGGGTGCCACCTGAACACAGGGGCAGGAGGGCACGGGGTGGGGGGTGAGGGAGTCAGGGCTGGACTGAGTCGTCACTGGTGGATTCCCAGTGCCCCTGGAGGCCCTGACTGGTCAAGAAGCAGCTTCCTGGGATTGAAACGTGACAGGGCTGGCGGCATCAGGGAGGTATCGGGAGCCACCAGGATATCCTAAGGGTTCTCCTGGGATGCCTTGTGTGTGCCTTGTGTTGGGTGGGCAGCGAGTGGGTCTTCACAGTAAAGCTAAGCCAAAGGATGCACGGGCTGATGAGAGCTCTGCAATGCCAGGACACACAGCGAGGCCACAGCACAAAGGACTCAGAGGCCTTCAGTGAACTGTAGGAAAGGACCAAGACTGGGTGAGCAGGCAAGGTCCGGGAGGTGGGGAGAGGTGGGCAGGGGCTGGGCTGGGCTGGGCAGTGCCCGTCAGAGGGCACCAGCAGCGTCAGGGAGCGGTGGCAGCATGCAGGGGAGGGCTCCCAGCAGGGCTTGGTGCTGCAGAGCCAGGGCTGGGGAAGGGAGCCCAGAGCTGCAGGGGCAGGGGACACGAGGCCGCTCGGGGCCCTTGCTGGCCTGGGCAGAGCAGGAAGGGGGCCCAGGGCATTCGTCCCCTCACCGCAGCCTGCCACGACCTGCATGGCGCTCACGGAGCATCCAGGGCCAGGCTCTGCGCCGTGGTGCACAGGGAGAGGGCAAAGCCTCTCTGAAGAAGAGGCTGAAAGTGAAAAAGGTCCCTCCGCTGCCCCGTGGTGTGACAGGGCCTGGGTGGGACAGCTTACCTTTATTTGAGGTAGTTCTTGTGTAATTTGCATTGGTGATGGCACAAAAAGACAGTTCCTTCAGCAGTGATGTACATCCTTCTTCATGTTAGGACACAACTCAACGTCCTTCACTCTGCTTTATCTCACAGATGAACTGGATTAGGTCTCCTTGATTACTCTGAGGCACAATGCAATGCTTTTTGCCTTCTGACACTCCAGCACAATATGTGTGACTTTCCCTTACTCTGCGCATTGACCTGACGGGTCATTTCACATTTTTCACTTTCAAAACCCTAGTTGGAAGGGGATGATTTCCCAAACTGGGGCAGGTTGATGGGTTCTGGTTCAGCCATTTGAAGCGTGCTATATTTGAGTTTCTCAGCCTGAATTTGCTAAAGATGACCCAGGAAGGTAAATGCATGTTCAGGTGTCTCGAAGGAATAAGGGGTATCATGGGTTAAGTAGGAATAAGAATATCATGGGTTTCCAATGGCCATTTCAAATCTAGGTCAGTCCCAGGAACCCACAGAAGAAGGGATTTGTCTTTGAAGGGGTTTCCTGTGCTGGGCTGGGCTGCAGTTACAGGGACAATGACCACTGCTGACAGTGGAGGTGCTCTAGGAACTCCACCTGGCTCCACCGGATTTTCCCAAAGGTCTCCATTCTCGTGCAGGTCTTTTCTGACATCTGCCGGTCCAGGGAAGTGCCTCAAACACAACTGGGCCACAGGAGGTTTTCCCTGGTTATGCTTATGGTCAGACAGCAAGGCTCTGCCTCAATACCCTGTAATTTTTTTAGTACTTAACTAATAAAGCAAGTACTCATCAGCTCAAATGATTCAACCCCTTCCATTAAATGTCTCACGAAGGAGATCATGAAGAAATGTGAATTTTCAGGATGTATATTCATCGCAGGAGAAGAAATCCTGGTGTTCACCTGTACTTGCTTTGTCATTCCTTTGTCTATAATGGTGTGCTCCCTCATCTTCCAGGAAGAAAACCTGACTTGATTACACAGACCCTGCTGAATGTCCCCTTTCCAGCTGCCTGTCTGGACCTATGCACTTCCCATGGTTCTCCTGCTTTGCCCTCCCCTTACTCTTGGATCATTCAGACCGCTCTCACCAACCCAGTTGCTGCTTTGAGTTTCAGTGAGTTCCAGCTCTCCCATCTCTCAGCAGTCTTTCTAATGGTTTCCTTAGCAAGAAACTCATCATTTATCGTTGAATTAGTATCATATGGATTAATATTAACACTATGATTTTAAATTTCCTATAATTCAGTGTTAAATATATCATGCACAGTCATCCTTATTGGAAGGTAAACTTCCCTGGAGGCAACAAAATGAGGAACTTGAACTTTTTTTTTTTTTTTTAATTGCAACATGATTACCTGATGTTTGTTTTTAAATAAGAAAACCCTGCTCTTCCTACCAAAGCAGGGCACCAAAGGAGCAATCTTAGACCAATATCTATAGGAAAATGATGCTCCAAATTCAAATGCAACAATATTCAGCCTTTAAAAGGAGGAAAGACTTCTATCAGATGCTCTTTGAAATCTTCTTCCTTAACTACACCATGAAAGCTCTCCAATTAGCTCCACAAGTCTTGAAGACTTGAAGAAAATTATGGGAGAGATATGGCTGCTTAGGACTTTTTCTGTTTTAATGAGTTCCATGGTGTATTTTGGTGCTCAGTCTATGAAGATCAGGTACTGAGAGGAGAATGATGCAACTGCTTGAGAAAGTAAAGTCAGGAGGAAAAGTTGAAGTGACTTGGAGTATTAATGGGCCCCACTGAGGGCTGTTCCTAACAAAGCCTCCCCAGGGACTTGTTAGGGCACATAATTGGAGGCCATGATTCCAGCCAGGCAAAGCGCTGTGCTGAGAAAAGTCTTGGTTGGTTTTGGTGAAGCAGAAGGGCCAAGGCCTGACCCCAGCCCCTGGGAGGGGAGATCCTGCACCCCCCCGTCTGGCTCAGGGCTCTTCTTGGGGTCTGTATGATGTGGTGGGCAGTGTGATGCCACGAGAAGAACTTCATTAGGACACCTCCCCACCCCTGCACAGGGTATCAAGGAAGCAGTGAGGCCCCATTGCAATGACTATATCTCGTCTCCTCAGAAGCTCTAGCCAAAGGGACAAAAACGTCAGGGCTGTTGGGGCCTTCCCTTCTTGCCAGCACCCTCTGCCTTCTCCTCTGCAGGCTTTCCTATGCTGTCCCACTCTTTGTCCTATTTCCTTGAAGTCTGCAGACACCCATCTCTGTCCACCACCTTGCTCTCATCCAGGACTTTCCATCATCTCACCCATGTCTCATCAACCCTCACCAGCTGTTCCTTGAAACACAAAGCCTGGGTGTTATCATAGACTGTCTCTGGGTGACGTCTGTCACCACAGCACGATGCTTTGAGGGACATTTCTTCTTCCTCCTTGTGGCCAGTGCCACCCTTCCAAGGTGCACTTTGTGGCAGTTTTCCTCTCCTGCTCTTTCCTACTACCAAAGAAAGCTCCATCAGGGTGGAAACCACTCCTGAAGCAGGCATCCCAACCCACCAGGCTCCTTGCGGCCTGTCAGCCAAGCAGACAGAAGTCACCTCAGCAGCATCTTCCAAGGCCTGGGCCTGCTGCTGGCCTTGCAGCTTCTTGGCTAGACACAGCCAAGCCTTGGGCCTCCTGCTGTCCAGTGCTGGACTCAAGCAGAAGGGACAGGACAACCCCTCTGCGGGCCTTCTTTGTGTCTGGGTCCTCCTGGGGATGGAGGCAGAGGGGATCCCACAGGCAGCATGCCAAGCAGGGGCCTTCTGCTGGCCTAGCAGGGCCACTGGCAGATGTCAGCCCCAAAGTGCACATCCCAGGGAGAAGCCAAGGCTGACCTGCCACCTCCAGACACAAGGGACCTCACAGTCCCTTTGCGTGACACGTTCCTGCTGCTGCCCTATCAGCTGCAGAGACAGAAGTGACCTCCCAGTCACTGCCCCAGTCACATTCGTCCTGCTGGGGCAGGAGATCCTGAGGCAGAGCTGAGCTCTCTAGTCTCTTTGGGACTAGGGCTCACTTTTCTGGGTTAGAAATTTAGCAAATTTGTTTTTCAGGTTAGGGTGTCAGGTCTGTGGTTAGGTTATGGGCAAGCTTTGTGGAATAGTTTTTTGTTCTACGTCTGCCTAGAAGTCTAGGTTTAATAGAGGATTTTAATGCTAGTGTTAAGGGCAGGGATTAGGGTGAGCACAAGATTAAAAGCAAGGGATTGGGCTATGGGCTGAGTTTTGCTTCATGGAATACTTTGATTTCAAGCATTAGACTAGTAGATTCCTGTGAGGGTGTTGGAGTAGCATTTAGGTTTAGGGATTTAGGTTACTCTTTAAAATTGGGTAACGGCCTTACATCAATGTTTCAATTCAGTGTTAAAGCAGCATCAACATTACCTGAAGCCTCTTACCTCTATGAAATCATTGTAGAGGTTCGCTTAACCTTCCCTCTCCGTCTCTAGTATGGGGGGAGAGAATTAGAAAGAAATGAAAACTTGTGGGTTGAGATAAATAGAAAAGGATTTATTAGGACAGGAAAAAAAGGATAATAATAACAATAATAATAATGTTACAAACAAGTGATGCACAATGCAATTGCTCACCACCCGCTGACCGATGCCCTGCCTATCCCAGAGCAGCCGGCCCCCCACCCCGGCCAGCCACCCCTAGATATTGTTTAGCATGACGCCAGATGGTATGGAATACCCCTTTGGCCAGTTGGGGTCAGCTGTCCTGGGTCTGTCCCCTCCCAGCTCCTGCTGCACCCCCAGCCTGCTCGCTGGCAGGACAGAGCGAGAATCTGAAAAGTCCTTGGCCTGGTGTAAGCACTGCTCTGCAACAATTAAAACATCAGCATGTTATCAGTGCTCTTCTCATCCTAATCCAAAACAGAGCACCCTAACAGCTACTAGGGGGAAAATTAACTCTGTCCTAACTGAAACTAGGAGAAATGCTATACCTAAGGGTCACGATTTGCCTGAGATTGACTTGAGTTAAGCTAGAAAAGAGAGACAGAAGTTCCTTACTAAGTAAATACTACAACTAGAATCAGCTTCTTCAGTGTGGCTTTCAGCTCCTGGTTCCTCATGCTATAGATGAGGGGGTTAACTGCTGGAGGCACCACTGAGTACAGAACTGCCACCACCAGGTCCAGGGATGGGGAGGAGATGGAGGGGGGCTTCAGGTAGGCAAACATGGCAGTGCTGACAAACAGGGAGACCACGGCCAGGTGAGGGAGGCACGTGGAAAAGGCTTTGTGTTGGCCCTGCTCAGAGGGCATCCTCAGCACTGCCCTGAAGATCTGCACATAGGACGCCACAATGAAAACAAAACAACTAGATGCTAAACAAACACTAAATACAAGTTCTCCAACTTCCCTGAGGTAGGCATCTGAGCAGGAGAGCTTGAGGATCTGGGGGATTTCACAGAAGAACTGGTCCACAGCATTACCTTGGCAGAGGGGCAGGGAAAGTGTAGTGGCCGTGTGCAGGACAGCATTGAGAAAGCCACTGCCCCAGGCAGCTGCTGCCATCTGGGCACAAGCTCTGCTGCCCACGAGGCTCCCGTAGTGCAGGGGCTTGCAGATGGCAACGTAGTGGTCATAGGCCATAACAGTAAGAGTAAAATATTCTGCTGATATGAAGAAGAGAAGGAAAAAGACCTGTGCAGCACACCCTTGATAGGAGATGGCCCTGGTGTCCCAGAGGGCATTGGCCATGGCTTTGGGCAGAGTGGTGGAGATGGATCCCAGGTCGAGGAGGGCGAGGTTGAGGAGGAAGAAGTACCTGGGGGTGTGGAGGCGGTGGTCGCAGGCTACGGCGGTGAGGATGAGGCCGTTGCCCAGGAGGGCAGCCAGGTAGATGCCCAGGAAGAGCCCGAAGTGCAGGAGCTGCAGTTCCCGCGTGTCTGCGAATGCCAAAAGGAGGAACTTGCTCACGGAGCTGCTGTTCGGCATTTCCTGCCCTTCATCAGGGAGACTGAAAAGAAGAAAAAATAGAGACTCTAGGGGGAATTTCTTTGAGAAATACTCATATCAGTCCTCATGAAAGCCTCCACCTTGCCTTTCTTTCCACGTGACCTTTGTCTCTTTCCCAGGCTGAAGCCCTGCTGTGTGCTTGCTGAGTGTCCTGTACACAGCAGCCACCTCTGCCCTTCAGCTCCCCATGGGCCACCTCTTCTCCACTGCAGTGCTACCTGTTGTTGAGTTTGCAAGACTCAGCCAGAGGTCGCGTCCAGGAGGGCTGCTCTGTCCATCCCCTGGTGCCCAGCTGCTGGTTGCTTGCAGCACTCAGCTGGGGGATGGCTCTCAGAGGTTATGCTGAAAAATCACCTGGGCTGTGCTGGGAGGAGAGGGCACCAGCTCCAAGTGCAGGTGGAAATGCCTCCCTTTCAGCCCAGCACTGCAAAATTCAAGGACAAGTACATGGCAAGGATGCTGATTAACAGGGAGAGATCAAGGGACCTCGCGTATAACAAAAGCTCTAACGTATGCTCTGCAGCAGCTTCCTCTCACCGCCTGCCCATGTCCCTGCTGCCTGCAGCTGTCCCTGCCAGCAGCTCTTTCTCTGTCCCCACGTCTCCTCCCGTCCATGCTCACAGACCCCATCCCACCCGCTGTGTGCCCAGCTCTGACCTGCAGACACCTCCCGGGGATGGGGACAGCTCTGGGGACATCTCCCTGTCTGCAGGTCCTAAAGACCAGCTCAGAAAAGCCCTGGTGCAGTCTGTAAGCAGGGAGAAGGGAAGGGATATTCTCAGGTTCCTCACTAACCTGTTTATGTCTCGATTCAATGCAGTAGGAAGTTCCATCGTCTCTGCAATCCCTACAACTCTGTTAACACAGAGCCTGCACAAGAATCAGCAGGAAAATGCAGGCAGAAACTGCAGAAAGTGCCTCCTCTTTGCAGGCAGCCCCTGCCCTCCTCTTCCTCTGCCCAGGGCTGCCCTGCAGCACCTTCTCCTCCACACCGCACAAGCCATGAGAGACATCCTGGCAGCTCCTGGCAAGGCAGAGATGTCCCGGACCCAGGAGCCCCTTCCAGGAATGTCCCCTGCACTGTCCTGCAGCCAGAGACTTACCATGGGCAGAGCTGTGAAGGTTTCTCCTGCACTGAGCTCTCCTCTGCCCACACCCTGCAGGCTGCCTGGAATCCCTTTCTGCCTGGGTGCCTGCGGTCAGAGCCCCCAGCCCTGCTGCGCTGTGCACAGGAGCTGCTCCTGGGCACAGCTGTCTCTCTGCACCACGGCCCTCTTGCCACGAGCTCTCTCTGTCCCACGAGCCCGGCCCAGCTCAGCACCAGACGCCCAGACCAAGGCATTGGAATCCCCCCTCGGGGGGCTCTGCTGAGGAGCCCACGAACCTCAGGCACTGAGAGACAATTGAAGACATCTCTCAACAAGTCCAAGTCAGAGGCAAGTTTCCTGCAGTGTCCCCCTGAGGGCCAGCACTGACACAGCCTCCCTTGGAGCTTGTTAGAGCAGAGCATTGGAGGCAGTGAGGACAAGGAGACAAAGGCACTGTGAAGGTGACCCTAATGTGTAGGAAAACTGGATGTGTTTCAGCAAGCACAAGGGCCAGGCCTTGACCCCTAGCCCCTGGGAGATCCTTTCCCTTCACACACTGCTCAGGGCTCTTCCTGGGGCAGGAGGAGATGGGGATGTGCATGGCCAAGTGCAGGAGAATGGTTCGAGCCCTGCCTGGTTCGTGGGTGGGGGCGAGGAGGCAATGAGGCCCTGGTGCTTTACCGAGAAGCTGCCTCCTCCTAGGCCTCAGTGGCAGAGACAACAGCCAGAGCCATGGACACAGAGCCCTGGGTCCTGTTGGGACTTTCAGCCTTGTCAGAGGCCTCTGTCCTCTCCACACCAGGCTATCTGAGGGACTCCCAGACCTGCACCTCTTTCTCTGGTGGCTACAGACTTTTGTCCGTGTGGTGTCACACCGGATCTGAGCTGAGTCTGATAACTCAGATCTTCTTGGTGGCCATGCTCCTCGTAAGGCAGCTCTGTAGGAAGCTGGCCTGGTTCCTGGGGAGCAGCACCACTGCTCGTATGGCATCCCTCGTGGTGCCCAGGCCCTCCTCCTCCTGGGCACTGCTCACTCAGCAGGGTCCCAGTCTGCCCTGATGTGTGGGGTTCCTCTTCCTCAGGTGCAGCACTGGCTCTTCTCCTAGTAG
Organism: Anser anser; assembly: GCF_964211835.1. NCBI lineage: Eukaryota > Metazoa > Chordata > Aves > Anseriformes > Anatidae > Anser > Anser anser. The sequence goes on from NW_028154148.1 coordinate 4,429,480, forward strand.
TAAACATCAAGATGTTCCTTCATGCAAAATCCTGCAGTTTCTTTAGGTTCAGCCACGGTGATGCTCTGTTCTGTCAGCTTTTCATGTCTGCAGGGAAACAGTTCAACCTTCCTGTGTTTGTGCTATCTCTGACAAGACAGCAGCATCAGGAGCTGCAGGGAAGTTTGGATAATACAGGAGTAACCAGCTGAATGGAATTGCAGCACAGAGTCACAGAAGGGCAGTGGATGGAAGGCTGCCAGGTTCCACCTCTTCTGTGCTTCCTTCTCATGCAAATTTTCTTTCTGGCTGGGGCTGTGTCCTGAATGTTATGGGACTGTGCAGGTAAAAATTAGAAGGGCCAAAGCCCAGCTGGAGCTAAATCCGTCTATTACTGTCAAAGACAAACTGTTTACATAAATACTTTAATAAAGGAGGATTAAGGAGAATCATCATCCTTTCTTAGATGTGGTGGGAAACCTTTTGACAAGAGATGAGGTAAAGGCTGAGGCACTTAATGTCTTCTTTGCCTCAGTCTCTAGCAGCAAGACCAGTTGTTCCCCTGGACAGTTTTTCCACCTCATGGCCGGTGCCACTCTTCCAAGGTGCACCCTGTGGCTGTTTTTCTCTCCTGCTCTTTCCTACTACCAATGAAAGCTCCATCAGGGTGGAATCCACTCCTGAAGTAGGCATCCCAACCCATCAGGCTCCTTGTGGCCTGTCAGCCAAGCAGACAGAAGTCACCTCACCAGCATCTTTAACTATATAATCTAAACGAACTAAACTATAAACAATTGGAGAGTGTCCAGAGGAGGGCAACGAAGATGGTGAAGGGCCTAGAGGGGAAGACGTATGAGGAGCGGCTGAGGTCACTTGGCCTGTTCAGCCTGGAGAAGAGGAGGCTGAGGGGGGACCTCATCGCAGTCTACAACTTCCTCACGAGGGGGAGTGGAGAGGCAGGTGACCTATTCACTGTTATCACCAGTGACAGGACCTGTGGGATCAGTGTCAAGCTGAGTCAGGGGAGGTTTAGGCTGGACATCAGGAAGAGGTTCTTCACCGAGAGGATGGTCACACACTGGAACAAGCTCCCCAGTGAAGTAGTCACTGCACCAAGCCTGTCTGAATTTAAGAAGAGATTGGACTGTGCACTCAGTCACACGGTCCAAACTTTTGGGCAGACCTGTGCGGTGCCAGGATTTGGACTTGATGATCCTTATGAGTCCCTTCCAACTCGGGATATTCTATGATTCCATGATTCTATGATCTTCCAAGCCATGGGCCTGCTGCTGGCCTTGCAGCTTCTTGGCTAGACACAGCCAAGCCTTGCGCCTCCTGCTGTCCAGTCCTGGACTCAAGCAGAAGGGACAGGACAAGCCCTCTGCGGGCCTTCTTTGTGTCTGGGTCCTCCTGGGGATGGAGGCAGAGGGCATCCCACAGGCAGCATGCCAAGCAGGGGCCTTCTGCTGGCCTAGCAGGGCCACTGGCAGATGTCAGCCCCAAAGTGCACATCCCAGGGAGAAGCCAAGGCTGACCTGCCACCTCCAGACACAAGGGACCTCACAGTCCCTTTGCGTGACACGTTCCTGCTGCTGCCCTATCAGCTGCAGAGACAGAAGTGACCTCCCAGTCACTGCCCCAGTCACATTCCTCCTGCTGGGGCAGGAGATCCTGAGGCAGAGCTGAGCTCAGCAGAGCATTCCCACCCATCTCCTCCTTGTGGCCCACAAGCTGATCAGATCCATGGCCCCTCACATCCATCTCTGAATGCCATGTGACTCCACGGCAACATTACGGTTCCTGCCCTGCCGCAAGGGGACAAGCACCTTGAGTTAAGGGTTAAAAAGTGTCTGAAGGTTCGGAGGTTAATGCACAGGAACAAGTGCTTTCTCTGTTTGGTGTTCAGGTTTTCATTAGGGACCTTGGCTCACTTTTCTGGGTTACAATTTAATCAAATATTTCATGGGCAGGTTTGGTGTTCTGCTTACGGTGTCAAGGTCTGTGGTTAGGGTATGACCAAGCTTTGTGGTTTAGGATTTTGTTTAGGTCTGCCAAGAGGTCTAGGGTCAAATAAAGCATTTAAATCTAGTGTTAAGGGGAGGGATCAAGGTAAGGAAAAGTGTAAGTGTAAGGGAAAGAATTTTGGCTTCTAGGGTTTCTTTGAGGTCAAGCATTAGAGTAGTAGATTGCTCTCATGGTGTGGAGTAACATTTAGGTTTAGGAATTAAGTTTATTGATTGAAGCCGGTGAAGGGCCTCATGTGACTGTTTTAAGTCACGGTTACAGCAGCATCAGCATAACCTGAACCTTCTTACCTCTACAAAATCCTTAATTTCTGCTGGCCAAGCCCCTATTCCCTCCTCCAAATCTCGCATTTCTCTTTTCCTGGGTTTCTCCTGATCTCCCCATATCAGTCATCTTCTTAGGGGCATGTTGATGATGGCTTTCATGATCTCAGAGTATCCATCACACCTCTGTTGGCTACTCTATTTCTGAGAAAAGTGGCACTTAAGACACGATGGAAAAGGACACAAAAGTCCATCAGAGCACCCTGCACAATGTGCCCAGCAGCTCTGCACCTCCAGAAATGTGCTGTTCCTGCCTACAAGTTTTCTTTCCAGAATGGCTCCTATGGAGCCAGGGTAACTTTTCCCAGGCCCTCACTTCCCCAGGCCACACCACTCTTCCCACAGGCCCCACGTGTCTCTCCAACCCTCCCCTCTTCCCCTGCAGTAGTGGCACCTCGCCGCAGCAGGTTGGTGCATCTCCAGGCTCAGGGGTGTTTCCTGAGGGCCTGCCCCGTGTGGGGAGTGGCGGGGAGGAAGAGAGCAAGGTCAGCTCCTGGGGCATGGCTGAGCACAGCCCAGCCATCCCGCACCGCGGGCAGGCCCCTTCTCCCAGGCTGAGGCACACACGCAAGGTGGACACTTCTCCATCAGCCCAGCTTCACGCAGGGCCCTTCAGCCCTGCCCCTGTCCTGGGACTCGCCTCCTCTTCGTCCACCCACAGACATACATTGCTTTCCATTTGGGGACCCAGGCAGGACTTTAAGGATCTGCTAAAGCCCTGAATTTCCATGTTTTTCATAGTCTTCACACAAGTCTTCCTCCTGCCATCCCCACTGCCTAGCCCTGCCTTCCAGGTGGAACTCAGTAACGTGGTGCTCAGCAATAAATAATGGGGTCATCTTTCCAAGAGAGGGGGGCAATTTCTCGGGGGGCGGGCAATTTCTCGGGGGCAGGCTGCAGAGATGAAGAAGTATTGCGTCTTCTTCTGGGCTTTAAATAAGGTCTCCTCAATTACTCTGCAGTCTTATGGGCCTTCACCTGCTGGCTCTTCACGACCTCCCCTGGTGTTGCAGAGCCCTCCTTAGCCCCTGGACACCTCAGATTCGCTTTTCCCCCTAAAAGACTCTTCCTTGGATGGTCACTCATTTTACGAGGTCCTAATCACTACCCACGGAGCACATTGTCCCTGCAGATCCCCTGACATCTACTGCCAGCTCCAGATTCCTCTCCAGGCTGACATCTGTCATCAGCCCCACTGCAGGGGATGCAGTCCCATGCAGATGAGTCCAAGACCAGTTGTTGTCTGCTTGGGGAAGTGCCACCACAAACTGAGCTCTTGGTCCATCACTTCCTTCACAGACCACCCTGGGACTTTCAGCCTGTGTCCTTCCCTCCATGAAGAAGCCCAGAAAACAGAAGAACAGGGAGCAACCCCTTGGCTCTATTCCTGATAGCACATTTGGAAGAGGTGTCCAGGCTTCTGAGCAGCCCCTCTTGTTACTGTGGTGCTAGCAGGGAGGCCAGCTGTGACCCAGGGCTGCACAGTGCCTGCTGCTGCCTGCAGCCACAGGGATGTCACTGCAGAGAGAACAGGACTGTCACCAAGGTGCATGAGACCTCAAGACTAACACAGATACAAGAGCACAGGAGGAACACACTGGAAGGCAAAAGAGAGCAGCAGTGAAAAGGCCACTTCCTGCTGCTGGCCATGGCCATGGCTCCAGGGAAGCAGCAGGGGCCCTGAGCCCCTCCTACATGCTGGGGCTGTTCCCCCAGATGCAGAGGAGATGGGAAGAGATGGCAGCTGAGACCAATGTAGTTCTGATGGTTTTTTTTATTGTGTTTATCTACATGGCAAGCCTGCTTCTTTAGGTAATTAGATGATTGGGTCACTATAAATGAAAAAAATAATCTGGGAGCAGGTAAAGGATAACATTATTTAAACCAAAAGAAATAATTAGTAGAAGATATTTATAGAGGCATATAATAACAAAATTTTTCCTCACAGTTTCTGAAATCATAAGGGAACTCACAGTCATTACTGATTCTGAAAAAGCATGTATCCAAAGAGTTTCCTTACTGCATCCTTGAGCTCCTGGTTCCTCATGTTGTAGATGAGGGGGTTCACTGCTGGAGGCACCACCGAGTACAGAACTGCCACCATAAGGTCCAAAGATGGAGAGGAGATGGAGGGGGGCTTCAGGTAGGCAAACATGGCAGTGCTGATAAACAGGGAGACCACGGCCAGGTGAGGGAGGCACGTGGAAAAGGCTTTGTACTGGCCCTGCTCAGAGGGCATCCTCAGCACTGCCCTGAAGATCTGAATATAGGAGAAAACAATGAAAACAAAACAGCCAAAGGCTAAAGAAACACTACACACAAGTGCCCCAACTTCCCTGAGGTAGGCATCTGAGCAGGAGAGCTTGAGGATCTGGGGGATTTCACAGAAGAACTGGTCCACAGCATTGCCTTGGCAGAGGGGCAGGGAAAATGTAGTGGCTGTGTGCAGGACAGCATTGAGAAAGCCACTGCCCCAGGCAGCTGCTGCCATCTGGGCACAAGCTCTGCTGCCCACGAGGCTCCCGTAGTGCAGGGGCTTGCAGATGGCAGCGTAGCGGTCGTAGGACATGACCGTGAGAACATAAAATTCTGACACAATCAAGAAGACAAACAGAAAAACCTGTGCAGCACACCCTTGATAGGAGATGGCCCTGGTGTCCCAGAGGGAATTGGCCATGGCTTTGGGGAGAGTGGTGGAGATGCAGCCCAGGTCGAGGAGGGCGAGGTTGAGGAGGAAGAAGTACATGGGGGTGTGGAGGCGGTGGTCGCAGGCTACGGCGGTGAGGATGAGGCCGTTGCCCAGGAGGGCAGCCAGGTAGATGCCCAGGAAGAGCCCGAAGTGCAGGAGCTGCAGCTCCCACGTGTCTGCGAATGGCAGCAGGAGGAACTCACTCACAGAGCTGCTGTTGGGCATTTCCTGAATTTGGGCGCAGTTGTCTGTTGAAAAGGAGAAGGCAGAAAAATGTTAAAACAGACTTCTCTGAGGAAAACCTATTGCAAGCCTTAGAGCACCCCCCACCCAAGCCTCTCTCTTTGCAGGAGAACCTTTCTGCATCTCTCCTGCTTGAGCTGCGGCTGGTGCTGGCTGAGAGTGGCGCCGAGAGTGGCACTGGGAGCAGGGGCTGCTGTGGGCTCCAGAGGAGTCCTTCCTGCTGTGCAGCAGGAGGGAGGCAGGAACATGGGGGAAACTCAAGTTCAGTCGACTGGTCATACCAGGAGATTTGCAGTGTTGCTTCAAGAAAAGTATCCAACGACTGTGTAGAACAAGGGGCATTTATTTGCTTTATGTTCTGGTAGCTACACCTGTAATGTTTAGGAAGAACCATCTATTTGGTGTTCCCATGAGAGGAAACTACCGAAAGCTGAGAGCAGAGAAGCCCCACACCAAGTGCAGCTGGACAGAATCCTCACCTTGTCTGAGCAGGATCTCAGCTTTTCCCTCTTTGCCAGGGCTGCAGAGGCCTCACTCCAGCTGCCCACAGGCAGCCATCCAGCAGAACGGACATGGCCTTAGCACAGAGGTGTCTCCTCCTTGGGGCACCTGGATAACACAAGGATGCCATGAGAGAGCTCCATCCTGCTGGAGAGCAGCCTCCAGCCCAGAAGAACACCCCACAGACAGACATGAATATGCAAGCCGGCCTGTTCCACTATCCCATCTGCATCCCCTGCAGTGTCTGGAGGAGGATTGGTCACTCCAATCTTGGCTGACCAGGGGCAGCTGGGTTATGACACCCCAAGGGGCTTCTGCCAGACTTCCTCACCTCGCAGTGCTATCCAGCAGGACTCCCAAAGCCTACTGCATTGCCCACTGCCCTCCCAGAAACAAGACCCAGCAGGAGACCCTTCCAGGATGTGCAGCTGCATGGCCCTGCAGCCAGAGACGTACCTTGTCAAGGCTTGTGCAGATTTCTCCTGCAGGCAGCTCTCAGCATCCTCCCACTGCCAACTGCCTCCAAGCCCTCTCTCCTTCTCTCCTCTGCCCGTGCCACCTGCGGTCAGAGCCGCCAGCCCTGCTGCGCTGTGCACAGGAGCTGCTCCTGGGCACAGCTGTCTCTCTGCACCAGGGCCCTCTTGCCACGAGATCTCTCTGTCCCACGAGCCTGGCCCAGCTCAGCACCAGATGCCCAGCCCAAGGCATTGGAATCCCCCCTCGGGGGGCTCTGCTGACGAGCCCACGAACCTCAGGCACTGAGAGACAATTGAAGACATCTCTCAACAAGTCCAAGTCAGAGGCAAGTTTCCTGCAGTGTCCCCCTGAGGGCCAGCACTGACACAGCCTCCCTTGAAGCTTGTTAGAGCAGAGCATTGGAGGCAGTGAGGACAAGGAGACAAAGGCACTGCGAAGGTGACCCTGATGTGTAGGAAAACTGGATGTGTTTCAGCAAGCACAAGGATCAGGCCTTGACCCCCAGACCCTGGGAAGGGAGATCCTTTCCCTTCACACACTGCTCAGGGCTCTTCCTGGGGCAGGAGGAGATGGGGATGTGCATGGCCAAGTGCAGGAGAATGGTACGAGCCCTGCCTGGTTCATGGGTGGGGGCGAGGAGGCAATGAGGCCCTGGTGCTTTCCGGATAAGCTGTCTCCTCCTCGGCCTCAGTGGCAGAGACAACAGCCAGAGCCATGGACACAAAGCCCTGGGTCCTGTTGGGACTTTCAGCCTTGCCACAGCCCTTGCTCCTCTCTACACAAGCCTGTCCTAGGGACTCCCACACCTGCACCTCTTTCCCTGATGGCTGTAGACCCTTATCCCTTTGGTGTCACACAGGATCTGAGCTGAGTCTGATAACTAAGATCTTCTTGGTGGCCATGCTCCTCGTAAGGCAGCTCTGTAGGAAGCTGGCCTGGTTCCTGGGGAGCAGCACCACTGCTCGTATGGCATCCGTCGTGGTGCCCAGGCCCTCCTCCTCCTGGGCACTGCTCACTCAGCAGGGTCCCAGTCTGCCCTGATGTGTGGGGTTCCTCTTCCTCCATTGCACAACCTCATTCTTCCTGCGACTGTCAAGAGATTTCTCTAGGCAAATTCATGCAGTTTCTCAATTTGCCCCTAGGCAGATGCTCCATTCTGTCAGCTGTTAATGTCTGTGTGCAGATGACTCACCGTAATTGTGCTATATTTGACAAGACAGCAGCATCAGGAGCCGCAGGGAAGTTAGGATAATACAGGAGTAACCACCTGAATGGAACTGCAGCACAGAGTCACAGAAGGGTAGGGGATGGAGGGCTGCCAGGTTCCACCTCTTCTGTGCTTCCTTCTCAGGCATGCTCTCATTTTGCCTGGAGCGGTGTCCTAAATGTTGTGAGGCTGTGCAAGGCAAAGTTAGAAGGGCTAAAGCTCTAGTCTAGCTCAGTCTGGCTATTAGTTTCTAAGACAGTAAAAAAGTTTTTATTAATAAATAAAAAATTTAAAAGGAAGATTAAGAAGTGTCTTCAACCTTTATTGGATGTGGGAGGAAACCTAGTGAGAAGTGATGAGGAAAAGGCTGAGTTACTTAATGACTTCTTTGCCTCAGTCTTTATCAGCTGGACCATTTGTTCCCCTGGTACTCAGCCCCCAGAGCTGGTAGATAAGGACACCAAGAGGGCAATGGGGGGACACTTTTGCCCACTTCTTCACTCTCCCTTTCTACTTCACCTCCTCCTTCTCCTCCAGGATAGTTACACTAGCTCTTCAAAGCTTTGAATATCCTTGGGATGGTCAAACCAGCATGTTCCTATTGTGATGTCTCCTGAATGTGTTTCAGGCTTTGTTTAACATTAACCAACTTATTAATAATGCCCTCCAGAGATCTGCCCCTAGGCAGGAGAGCTAAGAGTTGCAGGGATTGTGGGAGGATATGAGCAGGCACCTTGTTCAGTGGGCACCTCCAGTGCTTTGGAACTTCACTCCTGAACAAGTGCAGAATTATAGAAAAAATGGTGAAGTGCTTGAAAGAGGTTTGTCATCAGCCTGGCAATCCCAAAGAGACACAAATCACTGCAATGTGCAACTTGGCCTGTGCTTACTGAGCTGCAGTCAGTGCCACTCCAACCCTTGTGACAGGCCCCACAGCCGCTGCAACTCCTCTTAATGGCCTTGCAGCCACTGCAACTCCTACAATGGGCCGTGCAACCACTCCAAACCCCTGCAACAGGCCATGCAGCCTGAACAAGTCCTGTGATGGGCCCTGCAGCCCCAGCAACTCCTGCAACAGGCCCTGCAGCCACTCCAACGGCTGTGATGGGCTTCAGGGCTGGGCCAGAGAACCAACCTGTGCCACTATTGATTGCTCCTATATGCAAGAGAAAACAATGTATGTGAAAGTCAGGGTTTTTAAAAAGGAAAGAAACTCCTACCCAGACAAGAAAGGAGGAAGAAGACGTGGAATGTTACGGTAAAGTTGGGTACCGTGGAAGCGGGAGGGCAAAGAGGAAGAGATCATAACAACATCAGTAACCACACCATCTCTATTCCAGGGTGAGCTAGGAGATTTGTGGAAAGATTTCAGCCATCATCTAAGTGAGCACATTGCCACCTGGCTGCTGGGAGAAAGGGGCTAATAGCCTGGAATTAGAGGGCAGGGATGCAAAGCAGCTGGGATCCCCCTCTAGGGAAGGGGTGACTGACAAACAATTGGAAAATGGGCAGAAGGAACATATTCCTGTCAGGTGTGAAGGAAAGGTATCCCTTGAAGGAAGATCTTGTATGTCAACCAGGCAAGTGGACGACAATGGAGTTGGGTATCTGGTGCCCGATGGAATTAGTCATGCTGGAGGTGATACATAAAAACCTAGCCAATGAACAACTATCCAAAGATCCCGATGAAGTAAAGTGTACATGACCCATGTGGTGGAAGTTTGTATAGAGTGCACCATCCTCATATGCCAACTCATTGGCAGAAATGACCTGGAAAGGCCAAGAGAAACCCAGAGTGGATGAATCAGCTAGCCAACTCTGGCAGTATGAAGAAAGTCTCTCTTCTTCCTTATGGGCCGGCATTTTAGCTGTGGATAAACTTTCTCAAGAGGTCCAGGAAGAACAAGAGAATGCATCTTTCTCCCTACCTGTAGAAACCAATATGTAAGCTGCCAGGAGTAAGTAAAAGAACGTTGCTCAAGAAAGAGAAATGAGTGGGTACACACCATGTGCCAACACGTGGTCCTACCATGGAGAGGACATGAGAAAATGGGATGGAAAATCTACCTCCATCCTAGAGGCACGGGTCCATGAATTGCAAGGAAATGCAATCACAAAAAGGGGTCCTTCTGAGAAAATTGCTGCTGCAGTTTCTATCAGGCAGTCCTCCAGACAGAGTAGTCACAGAATCATAGAATGGTTTGTGTTGTAAGGGACCTCAAAGATCTTCTAGTTTCAAATCCCCTGTCATAGGCAGGGTCACCACCCACTAGATCCGGTTGCTCAGGGCCTCATCTAACCTGATGAATGAATACTATGAGCAGGACTAGAGGTACCTGGCCTCCAGCCACAGGGAGGGTAGGGACAATCGGGCTTATTGGACTTTGAGGATTCCATGGCCTGGCACATGAGACCCACAGAAGATACAAGGCTCTAGTGGGCACCGATGCACAGCATACCCTAAAAACCTGCTCCACTGTGGTACACCATAGGCTGTCGGCCTGCTTCACCATGGACCTCACCACAGGCCGCAGGGGACTTCTGCTCCGGCTCCTGGAGCACCTCTCCCCCTCCTTCTTCACTGGCCTTGGTGTCTGCAAAGCTGTTTCTCACTCCTCTCTCTCTCCCAGATGCTATTCCACAGCAGTTTTTCCCTTCTTAAATATGCTCTCACAGAGGTGCAAACAACATCATTTATTGGCTCAGGTCTGGCCAGTGTCGGGGCCCTTATCTGACATGGGGCAGCTTCTGGATTCTTCTCGTAGAAGCCACCCCTATGGCTCCCCCGCTACCAAAACCTTGCCACGTAAACCCACTACAGGCCCAGAACAATGACAATCCTTTGAACAAATTCAATGGAAGATAGTTCCTGCTGTAGCTCTGGGGCCATTCGGAGCAGGACAGGATGTAAAACTTGTGCTCTACACAACACCTATGGAGAATCGCCCTGCCTGGAGCCTCTGGCAGAAAGTACCAGGGGAGATGTGAGGTTGACCCCTAGGGTTGTGGAGTCAGGGACAGTGAGGATGCAAGGCCCACTATACTTTGCCTGAAAAGTGATGCTGGCAGCATATGAAGGGGTTGGGTCTGCTTTGGAATTGGTTCATACTGAAGCACAGCTCCTCTTGGCACCCTGACGGATGGCACTGGGTTGGAAGTTCCAAGGGAGGGTCCCTTCTACACATCATGCACCTTATGCTCCACGGAGTGAGTGGGTTGCACTGATTACACAGCAGGCTCCGACAGGAAACCCCAGTCTTGGAGTCTTGGAAGTGATCATGGACTGTCCAGAGGTCAGGGACTTGGAAATGTCACCAGAGGAGGAGGTGACTAATGTTGAAGAGGTCTCTCTGATAAACTCCCGGAAGACCACAGAATATCATGCTCACTGATAGGTCTGCTCAAATAGTGGAAAAGCCATCCCTCTAAAATGTCTGTTGAGTTCAGTCAGTCCATGAATTTGGGCTCCATCTGTCATCACAGTCCTTCACAACAAAAGAGACGGTGTGTGGTGTTGCATTGTTGTATGCTGAGGCCAGCTCTGGTTCCATCACTGCTGCGCTTCTCGGTCGCTGTCACCACTGCCCCTTACCTGGTTTTCCTTCTCTGGGCCCTTCTGCTTGGTGAAACACATCCGGTTTTCCTACACATCACGGTTGCGTTCACATTTCCTTTCTCTCCTTGTCCTCACTGCCTCCAGTGTTCTGCTCTAACGAGCTCCAACAAAGGCTATGTCAGTGCTGGCCCAGCAGGAGGCGGGCCTGGGCACCACGAGGGATGCCATACGAGCAGTGGTGCTGCTCACCAGGAACTAGGTCAGCTTCCTACAGAGCTGCCTTACGAGGAGCATGGCCACCAAGAAAATCTGAGTTACCAGACTCAGCTCAGATCCCGTGAGATACCACACGGACAAGGGTCTACAACCAGCAGGAAAAGAGGTACAGGCGTGGGAGTCCCTAGGACAGTCTGGTGTGGAGAAGATCAAGTCCTCTACCAAGGCTGCAAGTCCCAACAGGACCCAGGTCTTTGTGTCCATGGCTCTGGCTGTTGTCTCTGCCACCGAGGCCTAGGAGGAGACAGCTTATCGGTAAAGCACCAGGGCCTCATTGCCTCCTCGCCCCCAGCCATGAACCAGGCAGGGCTCGTACCATTCTCCTGCACTTGGCCATGCACATCCCCATCTCCTCCTGCCCCAGGAAGAGCCCTGAGCAGTGTGTGAAGGGAAAGGATCTCCCTTCCCAGGGGCTGGGGGTCAAGGCCTAGCCCTTCTGCTTGGTGACACACATCCAGTTTTCCTACACATCAAGGTCACCTTCACAGTGCCTTTGTCTCCTTGTCCTCACTGCCTCCAATGCTCTGCTCTAACGAGCTCCAAGGGAGGCTGTGTCAGTGCTGGCCCTCAGGGGGACACTGCAGGAAACTTGCCTCTGACTTGGACTTGTTGAGAGATGTCTTCAATTGTCTCTCAGTGCCTGAGGTTCGTGGGCTCGTCAGCAGAGCCCCCCGAGGGGGGATTGCAATGCCTTGGGCTGGGCGTGTGGTGCTGAGCTGGGCCGGGCTCGTGGGACAGAGAGAGCTGGTGGCAAGAGGGCCCTGGTGCAGAGAGACAGCTGTGCCCAGGAGCAGCTCCTGTGCACAGCGCAGCAGGGCTGGGGGCTCTGACCGCAGGTGGCACGGGGACAGGAGAGAAGGAGAGAGGGCTTGGAGGCAGTTGGCAGTGGGAGGATGCTGAGAGCTGCCTGCAGGAGAAATCTGCACAGCCCTTGACAAGGTACGTCCCTGGCTGCAGGGCCATGCGGCTGCAGTTGCCAGAAGGGTCTTCTACAGCTGGCACATCTGATGCCTGATAGCGTCTGTCGGGATAGTTGTCTCTCTGTTTCTCCAGCAAAGTGTAGAAGAAGCTGTAGAGAATGGCATTTATAAGAGGAAATTTTAAGAGTAAGACTGAGGCTTGGTTTATCTGAAGGGAAAGGCTTTTTTGGATTCTCTGCTTTCAGATTCCTGCAGTGGAGGGGAATCTGAGTAAATCTGAGTACACAGCTTGTGGGATGGATTCTGTGAGTGTAGACAGGGAGGAGACGTGGGGACACAGAAGCGGCTCGCAGGAGGGACACGGGCAGGCAGCAGGGACATGGGCAGGCGGTGAGAGGGAGCTGCTGCCAGAAATGCTGTGCGAGGGAGGGCTCAGGCACCTCCCTGCCAGCCCCTGCAGGGCAGGCGCCTTCCCTGGGACACCCCCTGCTCTCCTCTGCCACCAGCACAGCCTCTGCCCTCAAGCCCCCGCTGTCCCCAGCAGGAGCTGCCTCCTCTGCAGGCAGAGCTGCAGCACAGGAGGGTGTGCTGAGTGTCCGTCTGTCCCTCCCTGGCCTTGCCTCCCCTGGCAGCAGCACGCTGCCATTCCTCCTGGCTTCTCCACCTGGCCGTGCTGCTGCTGCTCTTGTTCCCAGGCTCCCTGGGGATGGGGGTTTCACCTGCCCTTGGAGTGAGCCCTCGGGGTGCTTGGGGGAAGGGGAGTACAGGGACAGGGTGAGGGGTCTGGAGATGGGCACTTGGAGCCTGGCTTCTTCTTCCCTCAGCAGTCTTCAAGCTCTTCTCAGGAGAACCTCCGTAGCGGAATTGTCCAGCAGTCAAAGAAATGCCAGCAGAGAGCAGCTGAAACCAACGCAGGAAAGGGATCTGCCAACTGTCTGCGTGCAATTGGGCAAGTGCTTTGAGGGACTTAACTGAGAAATGGGAATGGTTTTCTCAGATCACTGTGGTATGTTATTGATGTATTGCTGTTCCTTTGGCAGGACCCCATGCCCAGAAGCAGGAAATGCCCAACAGCAGCTCTGTGAGCGAGTTCCTCCTGCTGGCATTCGCAGACACGCGCGAGCTGCAGCTCCTGCACTTCGGGCTCTTCCTGGGCATCTACCTGGCTGCCCTCCTGGGCAACGGCCTCATCCTCACCGCCGTAGCCTGCGACCACCGCCTCCACACCCCCATGTACTTCTTCCTCCTCAACCTCGCCCTCCTCGACCTGGGCTGCATCTCCACCACTCTGCCCAAAGCCATGGCCAATGTCCTCTGGGACACCAGGGCCATCTCCTATCAAGGGTGTGCTGCACAGGTTTTTCTGTTTGTCTTCTTGATTGTGTCAGAATTTTATGTTCTCACGGTCATGTCCTACGACCGCTACGCTGCCATCTGCAAGCCCCTGCACTACGGGAGCCTCGTGGGCAGCAGAGCTTGTGCCCAGATGGCAGCAGCTGCCTGGGGCAGTGGCTTTCTCCATGCTGTCCTGCACACGGCCACTACATTTTCCCTGCCCCTCTGCCAAGGCAATGCTGTGGACCAGTTCTTCTGTGAAATTTCCCAGATCCTCAAGCTCTCCTGCTCAGACACCTACCTCAAGGAATTTGGGGCACTTGTATTTAGTTTTTCTTTAGCATTTGGCTGCTTTGTTTTCATTGTGGTGTCCTATGTGCAGATCCTCAGAGCCGTGCTGAGGATGCCCTCTAAGCAGGGCCGGCACAAAGCCTTTTCCATGTGCCTCCCTCACCTGGCTGTGGTCTCCCTCTTTCTCAGCACTGCCATGTTTGCCTACCTGAAGCCCCCCTCCATCTCTTCCCCATCCCTGGACCTGGTGGTGGCAGTTTTATATGTGGTAGTACCTCCAGCAGTGAACCCCCTCATCTACAGCATGAGGAACCAGGACCTGAAAGCCACTCTGAAGAAAATGATTCTAGTGGTAATATTTACTTAGCAATAAATTGGCTGTCTCCCTTTTCTAGTTTTATTCAAGTTAATCTCAGGGAATTCTTGACCTTTAGGTACGTATTCTTCAAAATTCTGTTTGCAGATAAATATTTGTTTTCATTTCTCTTTTCCAGATGACCAACCCTCTGTGTGACCTAGAGAATGTGTTTATTTCTAAATGACACCTGCCCTCTGTTGTGGCATCTTGTTAATAAAAGTGAAGTTGCTGAGTGCTCAGGGCTCTTCTTCCCAAACTGGAGTGCAGAAGATGCTCAGGGAATGCCAGGCTCAAGGCCTCACTCTTGTGCTTGGGTGCCACCTGGACACAGGGGATGGAGGGCAGGGGTGGGGGGTGAGGGAGTCAGGGCTGGACTGAGTCGTCACTGGTGGATTCCCAGTGCCCCTGGAGGCCCTGACGGGTCAAGAAGCAGCTTCCTGGGATTGAAACGTGACAGGGCTGGTGGCATCAGGGAGGTATCGGGAGCCACCAGGATATCCTAAGGGTTATCCTGGGATGCCGTGTGCCTTGTGTTGGGTGGGCAGCGAGTGGGTCTTCAGAGTAAAGCCAAGACAAAGGATGCACGGGCTGATGGGAGCTCTGCAATGCCAGGACACACAGCGAGGCCACAGCACAAAGGTCGCAGAGGCCTTCAGTGAACAAGTGGAAATGACCAAGACTGGGTGACCAGGCAAGGGCAGGGGGGTGGGGAGAGGTGGGCAGGGGCTGGGCTGGGCTGGGCAGTGCCCGGCAGAGGGCACCAGCAGCATCAGGGAGCGGTGGCAGCATGCAGGGGAGGGCTCCCAGCAGGGCTTGGTGCTGCAGAGCCAGGGCTGGGGAAGGGAGCCCAGAGCTGCAGGGGCAGGGGACACGAGGCCGCTCGGGGCCCTTGCTGGCCTGGGCAGAGCAGGAAGGGGGCCCAGGGCATTCGTCCCCTCACCGCAGCCTGCCACGACCTGCACGGTGCTCACGGAGAGTCCAGGGCCAGGCTCTGCGCCGTGGTGCGCAGGGAGAGGGCAAAGCCTCTCTGAAGAAGAGGCAGAAACTGAAAAAGGTCCCTCCGCTGCCCCGTGGTGTGACAGGGCCTGGATGGGACAGCTGACCTTTATTTGATGTAGTTCTTGTGTAATTTGCATTGGTGATTGCACAAAAAGTCAGCTCCTTCACCAGTGATGTACATCCTTCTTCATGTTAGGACACAACTCAATGTCCTTCACTCTGCTTTATCTCACAGATGAACTGGATTAGGTCTCCTTGGTTACTCTGAGGCACAATGCAGTCCTTTTGCCTTCTGCTACTCCAGCACAATATGTGTGACTTTCCCTTACTCTGCGCATTGACCTGACGGGTCATTTCACATTTTTCACTTTCTTATCCCTAGTTGGAAGGGGATGATTCCCCAAAGTGGGGCAAGCTGATGGGTTCTGCCTCAGCCATTTGAAGTGTCCTGCTCTTGAGTCTTTCAGCCTGAGTTTTCCACAGATGACCTAGGATGGTAAATGGATGTTTAGGTGTCTCCTAGGAAGAAGGGAGAGTGTCTTGGGATCCCAATGGCAATTTCAAATTTAGGTCTATCCCAAGAAACCACTGAAGAAGGAATTTGCCTTGAAGAGGTTTCCTGTGCTGGGCTGGGCTGCAGTTTCAAGGAGAAAGAGCACTGCTGTCAGTGGAGGTGCCCGGGAAACATCACCTGTCTCCACCATATCCACCAATGGGCTCTGGTCTCCTGCAGGTCCTTTCAGACAGCTTCCATTCCAGGGAATTACTCTAAATGCACCAGAGCCTCTGCAGGCCTAATGATTTCATTGAAAGCAGAACCAGGAAATGGGATTTCAAGGAAATATTTCAAATGTCAGTAAATTACTCTGAAGACCTTTGCACTGGTTGCATAAAGCAACTACTCATTACCTCAAATGATTCAATCCCTTCCGTAAAATGTCACACAGTGTAGTTTCTCTCATGAAGAAATAGGCATTTTCAGGATGTATATTCATCACAGAAAAAGAAATACTGGTGTTCACCTGTACTTGCATTGTCGTCGCTTTGTCTATCATGGTGTGCTCCCCCATCTTCCAGGTACATCCTCCTGTCTTGATTTAACAGACCCTGTTGAATGTCCCCTTTCCAGCTGCCTGTCTGGACCTATGCACTTCCCATGGTTCTCCTGGCTTGCCCTCCCCTTCCTCCTGGATCACTCAGACCGCCTTCTCCAACCCAGGTGCTGCTTTGAGCTTCAGGGAGTTGAAGCTTGCTCATCCATTTGCAGTCTGTCTAACTGTGTCCTTAGAAAGCTCATCATCTTTTATCATTGAATTAATATCATATGGATTAATTCTAATCTTAACACTTATAATTTCTGGTCTATCAGTATAAAAGACTTCTGGTCCAGTCATCCTTTTGGGAACATTAACCTCACAGGAGGCATACAGGATGAGGAGCTTGCTTTGCTTTTGGAAGATTGCTGCATGTTTTCCTGTTGTTTGGTTTGAAATAAGGAGAAACCCTTCTGCACCTGTGTGCATCCAGGTCTCTAAGGCAAGCAGGAGGGAGCTGGTGCAAAGGAGCTGTAACACCCACCTGCAGACTTCTCGGCCGAAGTCTGGTGGAAGGAGAAGTGATGCAAGCGCCAAAGAGAGAAATGTCAGGGCTGGGGTGCTGAGGAGCAAGGTTCTCCATGCAGTGTCAGACCTCAAGAGTCTGCTTTTCCTCCCTATGCAGGTCTCCAAAGGAGACACCCTGGATCAATATCAGTTAGAGAATAATGCTCCAAACTGAAATTCAGCTAAACGCATCCTTTAAGACGAGAAAATATTTTTTTCAGGTGCTTCTTGAAATCTTCCTCCTTAACTACACAATGAAAGCTCTCCAATTAGCTGAACAAGTCTTGAAGACATGAAGAAAATTATGGGAGAGATATGGCTGCTTAGGACGGTCTGCATTTTAATGAGTTCCATGGTGTAGTTTTTTGCTGAGTCTATGAAGCTCAGGTACTGAGAGGAGAATGATGCAACTGCTTGAGAAAGTAAAGTCAGAAGGAAAAGTTGAAGTGACTTGGAGTATTAATGGGCCCCACTGAGGGCTGTTCCTAACAAAGCCTCCCCAGGGACTTGTTAGGGCACATAATTGGAGGCCATGATTGCAGACAGGCAAAGCGCTGTGCTGAGAAAAGTCTTGGTTGGTTTTGGTGAAGCAGAAGGGCCAAGGCCTGACCCCAGCCCCTGGGAGGGGAGATCCTGCACCCCCCCGTCTGGCTCAGGGCTCTTCTTGGGGTCTGTATGATGTGATGGGCAGTGTGATGCCACGAGAAGAACTTCATTAGGACACCTCCCCACTCCTGCACAGGGTATCAAGGAAGCAGTGAGGCCCCATTGCAATGACTCTATCTCGTCTCCTCACAAGCTCTAGCTAAAGGGACAAAAACGTCAGGGCTGTTGGGGCCTTCCCTTCTTGCCAGCACCCTCTGCCTTGTCCTCTGCAGGCTTTCCTATGCTGTTCCACATTTTATCCTATTTCCCTGAAGTCTGCAGACACCCATCTCTCTTCACCACCTTGTTCTCATCCAGGACTTTCCATCATCTCACCCATGTCTCATCAACCCTCTCCATCTGTTCCTTGAAACACTGTCGTGGTTCCAGTTAGGACAGAGTTAAGTAGCTCATAGTAGCTGGTAGGGTGCTATGTTTTGGGTTAGGATGAGAAGAGCGCTGATAACATGCTGATGTTTTAATTGTTGCAGAGCAGTGCTTACACCAGGCCAAGGACTTTTCGGCTTCTCGCTCTGTCCTGTCAGCGAGCAGGCTGGGGGTGCAGCAGGAGCTGGGAGGGGACAGACCCAGGACAGCTGACCCAAACTGCCCACAGGGGTATTCCATACCATCTGACGTCATGCTAAACAATATATAGGGGTGGCTGGCCGGGGTGGGGGGGCCGGCTGCTCGGGAATAGGCTGGGCATCAGTCAGCGGCTGGTGAGCAATTGCATTGTGCATCACTTGTTTTCTTACACATTATTATTGTTAATACTACTATCATTATCACTATTATTATTATTATTGTTATTATTATATTCCTTATATTCCTTATATTATTATATTCCTGTCTTAATAAACTGTCTTTATCTCAACTCACAGGCTTCACTTTCCCGTTTCTCTCCCCCATCCCAGAGAGGGAGGGGGGAGGGTGAGCGAACGGCTGTGTGGTGTTTAGCTGCCAGCCGGGTTAAACCACAACAAACACAAAGCTAGAGTCTCATCATAGATACTCACCAGCATCTTCCAAGGCCTGGGCCTGCTGCTGGCCTTGCAGCTTCTTGGCTAGAAACAGCCAAGCCTTGGGCCTCCTGCTGTCCATTCCTGGCGTCAAGCAGAAGGGACAGGACAACTCCTCTGCAGGCATTGATTCCACGAGGATCTTTTCCATGGTCTTGCCAGGCACTGAGGTGAGGTTCACCGTTCTGTAGTTCCCTGGGTCCTCCTTCCTACCCTTAATCAAAAGGGGAGTGATGTTTCCCTTTTTCCAGTCACCAGGGACTTCACCCGACTGCCAGGACTCTTCAAATAGGATGGAGAGAGGCTTGGCAACTACATCAGCCAGTTCCCTCAGGACCTGGGGTGCAAGTCATCATGCCCCATAGACTTGTACGTGTTTAGTTTCATCAGGTGATCTCGAACCTGCTTTTCACTTCCAGCAGGTGGGACTTTGCCCCCCAGCCTCCATCTGTGGGTTCAGGGAAATGAAAGACTTGGGAAGCCTGACTGGCAGTGAAAACTGAGGCAAAGACGTTGCTGAGTCCCTCAGCCTTGTCCATGGCTGTCATTACCAGTTCACCCTTCTCATCCACCAGAGGGGGAACACTCTCCTTGGCCTTTCTTTTCTGAGCCATGTATCTGTAGAATCTCTTCCTGTTATTCTTTGCATCCCCTCTGAAACACAGTTCCATCCGTGCCTTCGATTTCCTTATTCCATCCCTGCACATCTGAAACAAAACCATGTGTGAGGGCCTGGAAAAAGGAACCCTGGACCATACAAGCCAATCTGGAAAGAAAACTTGTAGGTAGGAAGCACAGATTTGTGGAGGTGCAGAGCTGATGGGCACATTGTGGAGGATGCTCCTAGAGACCTTTGTGCCCTTTTCCCTCCTGACTATAATGCCACTTCTGTCTCAAGACTAGAGTAGCCAAGAGAGGTGAGACAGATACTCTGGGATCAAGAACGTCATCAGGAAGCTGATCCCAATAAGATATGGGGAGGTCAGGAGCAGCCTGGACAAGAGAGATGTGAGATTTCAGGGTGGGAAGAAGAGCTTGGCCAACAGAAATTAATGATTTCATAGAGGTAAGAGGGTTCATGTAATGTAGATGCTGCAGTAACACTGACTTAAAACAGTCATGTATGGCCCTTACATTGCTTGAACCAGGAATTTTAATCCCTAAACCTAAATGCTACTGCAACACTCTGAAAGGAATCCATTTTCTCTCTTGCTAACCCTAATCCCTTCCCTTAACACTAATGTTAAAATGCTCTATTTAACCCTAGACTTCTTGGCAGACCTAAAAAATCCTAAACCACAGAGCTTGTTCATACCTTTACCACAGACCTGACACCACAAGCAGAACACCAAACACTCCCACTAAATCTTTGCTTAATCTCTAACCCAGAAAGTGAAAAACAAGTACCAAGGGGGCTAGAGAGAGGTCAGCTCTGCCTCAGGATCTCCTGCCCCAGCAGGAGGAATGTGACTGGGGCAGTGACTGGGAGGTCACTTCTGTCTGAAGTGAAATGACCTGGAAAGGCCAAGATCTGAGCTGAGTCTGATAACACAGATTTTCTTGGTGGCCATGCTCCTCATAAAGCAGCTCTGTAGGAAGCTGTCCTGGTTCCTGGTGAGCAGCACTACTGCTCGTATGGCATCCCTCGTGGTGCCCAGGCCCTACTAGGGCTAGCACTGAGATAGCCTTTGTTGGAGCTCATTGGAGCAGAACACTGGAGGCAGTGAGGACAAGGAGAGAAAGGAAATGTGAACGCAACCGTGATGTGTAGGAAAACTGGATGTGTTTCACCAAGCAGAAGGGCCCAGAGAAGGAAAACCAGGTAAGGGGCAGTGGTGACAGCACCTGAGAAGCGCAGCAGTGATGGAACCAGAGCTGGCCTCAGCATACAACAATGTGACACCACACACCGCCTCTGTTGCTGTGAAGGACTGTGATGACAGATGGAGCCCAAATTCATGGACTGACTGAACTCAACAGACATTTTAGAGGGATGGCTTTTCCACTATTTGAGCAGAGCCATCAGTGAGCAGGATATTGTCCTGCTCATCTTCTGGGAGTTTATCAGACAGAGAGGCCTCTTCAACATTAGTCACCTCCTCCTCTGTCGACATTTCCAAGTCCCAGCTCTCTGGACTGTCCATGATCACTTCCAAGACTCCAAGACTGGGGTTTCCTGTCGGAGCCTGCTGTGTAATCAGTGCAACCCACTCACTCCGTGGAGCATAAGGTGCATGATGTGTAGAAGGAACCCTCGCTTGGAACTTCCAAACCAGTGCCATCCGTCAGGGTGCCAAGAGGAGCTGTGCTTCAGTATGAACCAATTCCAAAGCAGACCCAACCCCTTCATATGCTGCCAGCATCACTTTTCAGGCAAAGTATAGTGAGCCTTGGATCCTCACTGTCCCTGACTCCACAACCCTAGGGGTCAACCTCACATCTCCCCTGGTACTTTCTGCCAGAGGCTCCAGGCAGGGCGATTCTCCATAGGTGTTGTGTAGAGCACAAGTTTTACATCCTGTCCTGCTCCGACTGGCCCCAGAGCTACAGCAGGAACTATCTTCCATTGAATTTGTTCAAAGGATTGTCATTGTTCTGGGCCTGTAGTGGGTTTACGTGGCAAGGTTTTGGTAGCGGGGGAGCCATAGGGGTGGCTTCTGCGGGAAGAATCCAGAAGCTGCCCCATGTCAGATAAGGGCCCCGACGCTGGCCAGACCTGAGCCAATAAGTGATGTTGTTTGCGCCTCTGTGAGAGCATATTTAAGAAAGGGGAAAAAGTGCTGTGTAATAGCATCTGGGAGAGAGAGAGGAGTGAGAAACAGCCTTGCAGACACCAAGGTCAGTGAAGAAGGAGGGGGAGAGGTGCTCCAGGAGCCGGAGCAGAAGTTCCCTGCGGCCTGTGGTGAGGTCCATGATGAAGCAGGCCGACAGCCTATGGTGTACCACAGTGGGAGCGGGTATGCTGTGCACCGGTGTCCACTAGAGCCTTATATCTTCTGTGGGTCTCATGTGCCAGGCCATGGAATCCTCAAAGTCCAATAAGCCCGATTGTCCCTATCCTCCCTGTGGCTGGAGGCCACGTGCCTCTAGTCCTGCTCATAATATTCATTCATCAGGTTAGATGAGGCCCTGAGCAACCGGATCTAGTGGGTGGTGACCCTGCCTATGACAGGGGGGTTGAAACTAGAAGATCTTTGAGGTCCCTTCCAACACAAACCATTCTATGATTTTATGACTACTCTGTCTGGAGGACTGCCTGATAGAAACTGGAGCAGCAATTTTCTCAGAAGAACCCCTTTTTGTGATTGCATTTCCGTGCAATTCATGGATCCGTGCCTCTAGGGTGGAGGTAGATTTTCCTTCCCATTTTCTCATGTCCTCTCCATAGCAGAACCACATGTTGGCACATGGTGTGTACCCACTCATTTCTCTTTCTTGAGCAACTTTCTTTTACGTACACCCGTCTGCTTACATATTGGTTTCTACAGGTAGGGAGAAAGATGCATTCTCTTGTTCTTCCTGGACCTCTTGAGAAAGTTTATCCACAGCTAAAATGCAGGCCCATAAGGAAGAAGAGAGACTTCCTTCATACTGCCAGTGTTGGCTAGCTGATTCATCCACTCTGGGTTTCTCTTGGCCTTTCCAGGTCATTTCTGCCAATGAGTTGGCATATGAGGATGGTGCACTCTATACAAACTTCCACCACATGGGTCATGTACACTTTACTTCATCAGGATCTTTGGATAGTTGTTCGTTGGCTAGGTTTTTATATATCACCTCCAGCATGACTAATTCCATCGGGCACCAGATACCCAACTCCACTGTTATCCACTTGCCTGGTTGACATACAAGATCTTCCTTCAGGGGTTACCTTTCCTTCACACCTGACAGGAGTATGTTCCTTCTGCCCATTTTCCAATTGTTTGTCAGTCACCCCTTCCCTAGAGGGGGATCCCAGCTGCTTTGCATCCCTGCCCTCTAATTCCAGGCTATTGGCCCCTTTCTCCCAGCAGCCAGCTGGCAATGTGCTCACTTAGATGGTGGCTGAAATCTTTCCACAAATCTCCTAGCTCACCCTGGAATAGAGATGGTGTGGTTACTGATGTTGTTATGATCTCTTCCTCTTTGCCCTCCTGCTTCCAGGATGGCCCAACTTTACCGTAACATTCCACGTCTTCTTCCTCCTTTCTTCTCTGGGTAGGAGTTTCTTTCCTTTTTAAAAACCCTGACTTTCACATTCATTGTTTTCTCTTGCATATAGGAGTAACCAATAGTGGCACAGGTTGGTTCTCTGGCCCAGCCCTGAAGCCCATCACAGCCGTTGGAGTGGCTGCAGGGCCTGTTGCAGGAGTTGCTGGGGCTGCAGGGCCCATCACAGGACTTGTTCAGGCTGCATGGCCCGTTGCAGGGGTTTGGAGTGGTTGCACGGCCCATTATAGGAGTTGCTGTGGCTGCAAGGCCATTAAGAGGAGTTGCAGCGGCTGTGGGGCCTGTCACAAGGGTTGGAGTGGCGCTGACTGCAGCTCAGTAAGCACAGGCCAAGTTGCACATTGCGGCGATTTGTGTCTCTTTGGAATTGCCAGGCTGATGACAAACCTCTTTCAAGCATTTCACCATTTTCTCTAGAATTCTGCACTTGTTCAGGAGTGAAGTTCCAAAGCACTGGAGGTGCCCACTGATCAAGGTGCCTGCTCGTATCCTCCCACAATCCCTGCAACCCTTAACTCTCCTGCCATGAGGCAGATCTCTGGAGGGCATTATTAATAAGTTGGTTAATGTTAAACAAAGCCTGAAACACATTCAGGAGGCATCACAATAGGAACATGCTGGTTTGACCATCCCAAGGATATTCAAAGCTTTGAAGAGCTAGTGTAACTATCCTGGAGGAGAAGGAGGAGGTGAAGTAGAAAGGGAGAGTGAAGAAGTGGGCAAAAGTGTCCCCCCATTGCCCTCTTGGTGTCCTTATCTACCAGCTCTGGGGACTGAGTACCAGGCGAACAAATGGTCCAGCTGATTAAGACTGAGGCAAAGAAATCATTAAGTAACTCAGCCTTTTCCTCATCACTTCTCACTAGGTTTCCTCCCACATCCAATAAAGGTTGAAGACACTTCTTAATCTTCCTTTTCAATTTTTAATTTATTAATAAAAACTTTTTTATTGTCTTAGACACTAATAGCCAGACTGAGCTAGACTAGAGCTTTAGCCCTTCTAGCTTTGCCTTGCACAGCCTCACAACATTTAGGACACCGCTCCAGGCAAAATGAGAGCATGTCTGAGAAGGAAGCACAGAAGAGGTGGAACCTGGCAGCCTTCTGTCCCCTGCCCTTCTGTGACTCTGTGCTGCAGTTCCATTCAGGTGGTTACTCCTGTATTATCCAAACTTCCCTGCAGCTCCTGATGCCGCTGTCTTGTCAAATATAGCACAATGACGGTGAGTCATCTGCACACAGACATTAACAGCTGACAGAATGGAGCATCTGTCTAGGGGCAAATTGGGAAACTGCATGAATTTGCCTACAGAAACCTCTTGACAGGAAGAATGAGATTGTGCAATGGAGGAAGAGGAACCCCACACATCAGGGCAGACTGGGACCCTGCTGAGTGAGCAGTGCCCAGGAGGAGGAGGGCCTGGGCACCACGACGGATGCCATACGAGCAGTGGTGCTGCTCACCAGGAACCAGGCCAGCTTCCTACAGAGCTGCCTTACGAGGAGCATGGACACCAAAAAATCCGAATTATCAGACTCAGCTCAGATCCTGTGAAATACCACATGGACAAGGGTCTGCAGCCAGCAAGAAAACAGGTACAGGTCTGGAAGTCCCTAGGACAGCCTAGTGTGGAGAGCAGCAAGGGCTGTGACAAGGCTGAGAGTCCCAACAGGACCCAGGGCTTTGTGTCCATGGCTCTGGCTGTTGTCTCTGCCACTGAGGCCTAGGAGGAGACAGCTTCTCGGTAAAGCACCAGGGCCTCATTGCCTCCTCGCCCCCACCCATGAACCAGGCAGGGCTCGTACCATTCTCCTGCACTTGCCCATGCACATCCCCATCTCCTCCTGCCCCAGGAAGAGCCCTGAGCAAGGTGTGACATGAACAGATCTCCCTTCCAGGGTGCCAGGGGTCAAGGCCTGGCCCTTGTGCTTGGTGACACACATCCAGTTTTCCTACACACCAGTGCCACCTTCACAGTGCCTTTGTCTCCTTGTCCTCACTGCCTCCAATGCTCTGCTCTAACGAGCTCCAAGGGAGGCTGTGTCAGTGCTGGCCCTCAGGGGGACACTGCAGGAAACTTGCCTCTGACTTGGACTTTTTCAGAGATGTCTTCAATTGTGTCTCAGTGCCTGAGGTTCGTGGGCTCCTCAGCAGAGCCCCCCGAGGGGGGATTCCAATGCCTTGGGCTGGGCGTGTGGTGCTGAGCTGGGCCGGGCTCGTGGGACAGAGAGAGCTGGTGGCAAGAGGGCCCTGGTGCAGAGAGACAGCTGTGCCCAGGAGCAGCTCCTGTGCACAGCGCAGCAGGGCTGGGGGCTCTGACCGCAGCTGGCACGGGGAGAGGAGAGAAGGAGAGAGGGCTTGGAGGCAGTTGGCAGTGGGAGGATGCTGAGAGCTGCCTGCAGGAGAAATCTGCACAGCCCTTGACAAGGTACGTCTCTGGCTGCAGGGCCATGCAGCTGCACGTCCTGGAAGGGTCTCCTGCTGGGTCTTGTTGCTGGGAGGGCAGTGGGCAATGCAGTAGGCTTTGGGAGTCCTGCTGGATGGCACTGCGAGGTGAGGCATTCTGGCAGAAGCCCCTCGGGGTGCCCTAAGCCAGGGGCCCCCCCGTCAGAAAAGAGCGGGGTGGCTCAGCCTCCTCCAGGCACTGGAGGGGATGCAGATGGGTTACTGGAATACCGCATTTTGCGGACATCCAGCTCTGTCTGTTGGGTGTTCTCCTGGTCTGCAGGATGCTCTCCAGCAGGATGCTGCTCTCTCGCGACATCTTTGTGGTATCCAGGTGCCCTAAAGAGAAGACACCTCCATGCTTAGGACATGTCCGTGCTGCTGGATGGCTGTCTGTGGGCAGCTGGAGTGAGGCCTCTGCACCCCTGGTTAGGAGGGAGGAGCTGAGATCCTGCTCAGGCACCAAGAGACAAGGTGAGAATTCTGTCCAGATGCACTTGGACTGGGGCTTCTCTGCTTTAAGCAGTCTCCACTTATTGGGAAACACAAGAGTGTGATTGTTGTCCTAAGCATAAGAATATTTGTCTTGCTCTACACTGTGGTTGGATGTGTTCTCTGCAACAACACTGCAAAGTTTATGGATTTCATAAGCGGACTGAACTTGAGTTTCCCCCATGTTCCTGCTTCCAGCCTGCTTCACAGCAGGAAGGACTCCTCTGGAGCGCACAGCAGTCCCTGCTCCCAGTGCCACTCCCAGAGAGCATCAGCTGGGACTCAAGTCATGGAGCTGCCGAAAGGTTCTCCTGCAAAGAGAGAGGCTTGGGATGTGAGAGCTCTAAGACCTGCAACAGGTTTTCCTCAGAGAAGTCTGTTCTAAACTTTTTCTGCCTTATCCTTTTCAACAGACAGCTGTGCCCAATGTAAGAAAATGCCCAACAGCAGCTCTGTGAGCGAGTTCCTCCTGCTGGCATTCGCAGACACGCGGGAGCTGCAGCTCCTGCACTTCGGGCTCTTCCTGGGCATCTACCTGGCTGCCCTCCTGGGCAACGGCCTCATCCTCACCGCCGTAGCCTGCGACCACCGCCTCCACACCCCCATGGACTTCTTCCTCCTCAACCTCGCCCTCCTCGACCTGGGCTGCATCTCCACCACTCTGCCCAAAGCCATGGCCAATGTCCTCTGGGACACCAGGGCCATCTCCTATCAAGGGTGTGCTGCACAGGTCTTCTTTTCTGTCTTCTTCATTGGAGTAGAGTATTCCCTTCTCACGGTCATGTCCTATGACCGCTACGTTGCCATCTGCAAGCCCCTGCACTATGGGAGCCTCGTGGGCAGCAGAGCTTGTGCCCAGATGGCAGCAGCTGCCTGGGGCAGTGCCTTTCTCAATGCTGTCCTGCACACGGCCACTACATTTTCCCTGCCCCTCTGCCAAGGCAATGCTGTGGACCAGTTCTTCTGTGAAATCCCCCAGATCCTCAAGCTCTCCTGCTCAGATGCCTACCTCAGGGAATTTGGGGCACTTGTGTGTAGTGTTTCTTTAGCTTTTGGCTGTTTTGTTTTCATTGTTTTTTCCTATATTCAGATCTTCAGGGCCGTGCTGAGGATGCCCTCTGAGCAGGGCCGGCACAAAGCCTTTTCCACGTGCCTCCCTCACCTGGCCGTGGTCTCCCTGTTTATCAGCACTGCCACATTTGCCTACCTGAAGCCCCCCTCCATCTCTTCCCCACCCGGGGACCTGGTGGTGGCAGTTCTGTACTCCGTGGTGCCTCCAGCACTGAACGCCCTCATCTACAGCATGAGGAACCAGGAGCTCAAGCATGCGTTGTGGAAATTGATGAGTAGATGTGTTTCAGAAGCAATAAATTTCCGTTCTACATCTGCAGATGACTAATAATGTCAATGACTACAAGAACAAATAATATTATATATATATATTTTTTTTTGTCTGTGTTTGTGTAGTTATGAGTGTTTTTATTACAGGACTTTCTTTGGTTTAGTACGGCTAAAGTTGCCCATTAAAATGATATGATTCATCTCATTTCTTTTACACTATGTACCTATCGAGTATAGCTCAGAGATGCTGTATATGAGGAGCCAGGCCCTCTGTGAATTGAAATAAAAGAAAGGAGCCTGCACTGCCTTCCTTGTGTGACGTCCTTCCTGTGAGAGCTGCTCTGGCTCTGCAGGGGCAGTGCCATGTGCAGGGCTGCAGAGGAAAAGAGTCCCATCCCAGCAGCACGGCCAGGGAGCACCAGTGCTTGGGGCATGCCGAGCTGCTCTCTTGCCACTGCCCCCCTCTGGTGCTGAGCCCTGCTGGTGGGGTCAGGCCCGGCTGCTCCTGTAGCTTGGTGCCAGTGCTGCTGTGGGGCTGTGCTGGGACTGCAGGCAGGGACAGGCAGTGGGCACGGCAGTGGCACAGCCGGCCTG
Source organism: Anser anser (assembly GCF_964211835.1). Lineage (NCBI taxonomy): Eukaryota > Metazoa > Chordata > Aves > Anseriformes > Anatidae > Anser > Anser anser. The sequence goes on from NW_028154148.1 coordinate 4,457,009, forward strand.
CGCTGCAGCACTTCCCTCCTAAGGGGGGAGCTCCTCCAAGGTGGACTCACCACAGCTCAAGGGCTCAATCCGCTGTGAGCAGGCAGAGGAGAGTTCTGCAGCCCCAGGGCACGCAGCAGCCCCAGCCAAGGAGTCTGGCGAGTGATTTGACTGCAAGGTCCCTCCTGCCCTAGCACCTCCCAGAACTGGCACGGCACTGGCTCCTGTGTGTCAGAGAGGCTGGGAGCCCAGGAGCTGTGCCATGGGCTGGAAGGATCACAACCAGATCACTTCTACCTGGGCAGATTCTGGGCCAAAAAGGGGGTGTTTTGTAGGTGTGGTATTATGAGCTCAGTGGTGCCTCAGAAGCTCCAAGTCCAGGAGGAAGCTAATGGCTGTTAAGTGGCCTGTGAGGTGACTTTTTTCTGAAGCAGCCGAACGGTCATCCCTTGACTCCTGGCTGGGATCTGTGCCTTTAGGCTCACATCTGCTGGTCTCCATGATGGGACACCAGATGCATCTGCTCTGCACACAGTTTGTGAGATCCTCTCTTCCTAAGTAGCTGGTAGGCCCCATAGAGGAAGGGGTCTTGGATTGGGGTTGTCATGTCAGAGGTATTAGATTTCCCCAGAACTCATCCTTCAGGTTTGCTTTTGTGGAGGTGCAGAGCTGCTGGGGACATTGTGCAGGGTGCTCCTACAGCCTTTGTGTCCTTCTCTGTGCTGGCTTAGGAGCTGCTTCTTTCCCAGGAGCAGAGTAGCCAGCCGAGGTGAGACAGATACTCTGAGTTCATGAAAGCCATCAGAAAGCTGCCCCTAAGAAGATGACTTATATGGGGAAGTCAGGAGAAGGTTGGCCAGGAGACATGTGAGGCCCTAACCCTCTTTTAACCTGTAACATTAATACCGAAATCTAAATGCCACTCCACACCCTGACAGGAATCCACTGCTCTAATTTTTGATCACAATATCCCTTGATCCAAAATTAGTCCATAACCCCTTTCCATTACCTTAACTCTCTTGCTGACCCTTAACACTAGCATTAAAATGCTCTATTTAACCTTAGTCTTCTTGCAGACCATAAAAAAAAAACGCGAAAAAAAAGGAGGTTGCCCATACCCTAACCACAGGCCTGACACCCCAAGTACAACAGCAAACCCTCCCACTCAATATTTGCTTAAGCTCTCATCTAGAAAATTTCGCCATAGTCCCTAATGCCATACATGAATAACTAACATCCAAACCCTGTCCTCCTGTGCATTGACCTCCTCACCTTCAACCTCTCTCCTATCCCTTAATGTTAGGCTCTTTTTCCCTTGGAGCAGGTCAGGAAGAGTGAGGTTGCTGTGAAGTCACATGGCATTCAGAGATGGATGTGAGGGGCCATGGATCTGATCAGCTTGTGGGCCACAAGGAGGAGATGGGTGTCTTTGTGTCCTTCTCTGTGCTGGCTTAGGAGCTGCTTCTTTCCCAGGAGCAGAGTAGTCAGCCGAGGTGAGACAGATACTCTGAGTTCATGAAAGCCATCAGAAAGCTGCCCTGAAGAAGATGACTTATATGGGGAAGTCAGGAGAAGGTTGGCCAGGAGGCATGTGAGGCCCTTGCCCTATTTTAACCTGTAACATTAATACCTAAATCTAAATGCCACTCCAAACCCTGACAGGAATCCACTGCTCTAAGTTTTGACCACAATATCCCTTGAAGCTAAAATTAGTCCATAACACCTTTTCCATTACCTGTACCCTACTGCTCACCCTGATCCCTGCCCTTAACACTAGCATTTAAATTCTCTAATAAACTCTAGTATTCTTGCAGACCTGAACAAAAGACTAAACCAAAGAGCTTGCACATACCCTAACCGCAGACCTGACACCCCAAGCACAACACCAAACCCTCCCACTAAAACTTTGTTAAGCTCTCACTAAGAAAGGTGAGCCCTGGTCCCTAATCCCAAATGTAAAATACAACCAAAGCCCTCATTCCTGTGCATTAACCTCGTCACCTTCAGCCTCTCACCTGACCCTTAACTTTAGGCACTTGGCTGCTTGGGGCACGGCAGGAACCATGAGGTTGCCGTGCAGTCCCATGGCATTCAGAGATGGATGTGAGGGGCCATGGATCTGAGCAGCTATTGGCCACAAGGAGGAGATGGGTGGGAATGCTCTGCTGAGCTCAGCTCTGCCTCAGGATCTCCTGCCCCAGCAGGAGGAATGTGACTGGGGCAGTGACTGGGAGGTCACTTCTGTCTCTGCAGCTGATAGGGCAGCAGCAGGAACGTGTCACGCAAAGGGACTGTGAGGTCCCTTGTGTCTGGAGGTGGCGGGTCAGCCTTGGCTTCTCCCTGGGATGTGCACTTTGGGGCTGCCATCTGCCAGTGGCCCTGCTAGGCCAGCAGAAGGCCCCTGCTTGGCATGCTGCCTGTGGGATCCCCTCTGCCTCCATCCCCAGGAGGACCCAGACAGAAAGAAGGCCCGCACAGGGGTTGTGCTGTCCCTTCTGCTTGAGGCCAGGACTGGACAGCAGGAGGCACAAGGCTTGGCTGTGTCTAGCCAAGAAGCTGCAAGGCCAGCAGCAGGCCCAGGCCTTGGCAGATGCTGGTGAGGTGACTTCTGTCTGCTTGGCTGACAGGCCGCAAGGAGCCTGATGGGTTGGGATGCCTACTTCAGGAGTGGTTTCCACCCTGATGGAGCTTTCTTTGGTAGTAGGAAAGAGCAGGAGAGAAAAAACGGCCACAAAGTGCACCTTGGATGGTTGGCACTGGCCGCAAGGAGGAAGAAATGTCCCTCAAAGGGTCGTGGCGTGGTGACAGAGGTCACTGAAAGAGAGTCTGTAATCAGACCCAGGCTTTGTGATCATCAAGGAACAGGTGGTGAGGGTTGATGAGACATTGGTGAAATGGTGGAACGTCCTGGATGAGAGCAAGGTGGTGAACAGAGATGGGTGTCTGCAGACTTCAAGGAAATAGGGCGAAGTGTGGGACAGCATAGGAAAGCCTGCAGAGGAGAAGGCAGAGGGTGCTGGCAAGAAGGGAAGGCCCCAACAGCCCTGACCTTTTTGTCCCTTTGGCTAGAGCTTCTGAGGAGACAAGATATAGTCATTGCAATGGGGCCTCTTTGCTTCCTTGATACCCTGTGCAGGGGTGGGGAGGTGTCCTAATGAAGTTCTTCTCGTGGCATCACAGTGCCCACCACATCACACAGACCCCAAGAAGAGCCCTGAGACAGACGTGGGGGTGCAGGATCTCCCCTCCCAGTGGCTGGGGTCAGGCCTTGGCCCTTCTGCTTCACCAAAACCAACCAAGACTTTTCTCAGCACAGCGCTTTGCCTGTCTGCAATCATGGCCTCCAATTATTGCCCTAACAAGTCCCTGGGGAGGCTTTGTTAGGAACAGCCCTCAGTGGGGCCCATTAATACTCCAAGTCACTTCAACTTTTCCTTCTGACTTTACCTTCTCAAGCAGTTGCATCATTCTCCTCTCAGTACCTGGGCTTCATAGACTGAGCACCAAAATACACCACGGAACACATTAAAACACACAAAGTCCTCAGCAGCCATATCTCTCCCACAGTTTTCTTCACGTCTTCAAGACTTGTGCAGCTAATTGGAGAGCTTTCATGGTGTAGTTAAGGAGGAAGATTTCAAAGAGCATCTAATAGAAATCTTTCCTCCTTTTAAAGGCTGAATGTTGTTGCATTTCAGTTTGGAGCATCATTTTCCTATAGATATTGGTCTCGGGTTACTCCTTTGGAGCCCTTCTTAGATAGGAATTGCAGGGTTTTTCCTATTTAAAAACAAACAGTAGGAAATCATGCTGCAATTTTCAAAAAAGAAAAAAAAAATTCAAATTCCTCATTTTTTTGCCTCCAGTGATCTTCACCTTCCCAAAAGGATGACTGTACATGATCTATTTTACACTGATTAATCGGAAATTTAAAATCATAGTGTTAATATTAATCCACATCATACTAATTCAATGAGAAACGATGAGTTTCTGGCTAAGGAAACCATTAGACAGACTGCTGAGAGATGGGCGAGCTGGAACTCACTGAAACTCAAAGCAGCAACTGGGTTGGTGAGAGCGGTCTGAATGATCCAAGAGTAAGGGGAGGTCAAAGCAGGAGAACCATGGGAAGTGCATAGGTCCAGACAGGCAGCTGGAAAGGGGACATTCAGCAGGGTCTGCGTAACCAGGATGTGTTTTGAGCCTGGAAGATGAGGGAACACACCATGATAGAAAAAGCGATGACAATGCAAGTACAGGTGAACAGCAGTATTTCTTTTTCTGTGATGAAAATACATCCTGAAAATGCCTATTTCTTCATGACGGAAATTATACCTCACGTGAGGCATTTAATGGAAGGAATTGAATCATTTGAGCTGATGAGTACTTGCTTTATTAGATAAGTACTAAAAAAATTACTGGGCATTGAGGCAGAGCTTTGCTGTGTGACCATAAGCATAACCAGGGAAAACCTCCTGCGGCCCCGTTGTGTATGAGGCACTTCCCTGGACCGGCAGATGTCAGAAAAGACCTGCAGGAGACCGGAGCCCTTTGGGAAAATCAGGTGGAGCCAGGTGGAATTCCCAGGGCACCTCCACTGCCAGCAGTGGTCTTTGTCCCTGTAACTGCAGCCCAGCCCAGCACAGGAAACCCCTTCAAAGACAACACCTTCGTTCAGTGGGTTCCTGGGACTGACCTAGATTTGAAATGGCCCTTGGAAACTTGAGATACTTTCCCTTATTCCTACGAGACACTTGAACATCCATTTACCTTCCTAGGTCATCTTTAACAATCTCAGGCTGAAAAACTCAAGTATAGCACACTTCAAATGGCTGAGGCAGAACCCATCAGCTTGCCCGACTTTGGAAATGGTCCCTGTCCAGCTGAGCTTTTGAATGCGAAAAGAGTGAAATGACCCCTCAGGCCAATGCGCAGAGTAAGGGAAAGTCACACATATTGTGCTGGAGTGTCAGAAGGCAAAAAGCACTGCACTGTGCCTCAGAGTAACCAAGGAGACCTAATCGAGTTCATCTGTGAGATAAAGCAGAGTGAAGGACGTTGAGTTGTGGCCTAACATGAAGAAGGATGTACATCACTGGTGAAGGAGCTGTCTTTTTGTGCCATCACCAATGCAAATACACAAAACTATATCAATTAAAGGTAACCTGTCCCACCCTGGCCCTGTCACCCCACAGGGCAGGAGAGAGGGAGCTGACAGCCAAGGGACGCATTTGGGTGTGGAAGGTGGGGCCCAGTAGAGACAAGGAGCCAAGGCAGTAGCTGGGGGAGGCCAGGAGAAGCAGCCCAAGGGGTGGTGCTGCTTGTGAGAACACGTTTGTGCCAGCAGCCTGAGTGGGCAGCAGCTGTGCACAGGCGAGTGGAGGCCAGGAAGCACATGCCAAGAGCGCTCCTGCCAGCAGAGACAAGGCCGGGGCCGAGGGCAAGGAGAGGGGCAGGCCCAGGGCAGGGGGCTGCAAGGGACAAGCTGAGCTCCCTGCCCCTGCAGCAGCCGCACTGGCCTTCAGCAGATGTGCTGGCCGGCACGCACGGGGAGGTGCTGGCGTGCATCAGAGAGCAGCGAGGAGGGCGCTGGAGAGGGCCGGGTGAGGCGGGTGGCAGAGCCCCATGCAGGGGCTGGCTGGGGGTCCCCTCTGCTGCAGCCACCGCACGCGGCGTGGCAGGAGGAGGGCTCCCTTTGCACCACGGGGCAGAGCCTGGCCCTGGGCTCTTCCTGACGTCCCTGCAGCTCCTGGCAGGCTGCGGTGAGGTGCCCCTCAGCCTTCCCTCCTGTGCTGCCAGGGCACACGGCTGCCTCCTGCCCAGCTCACTGCCCACCAAGAACGTCCGACAGGGCTGCTTCCCAAGCTGGGCCTTGCCCAGGCTCAGTCCCCTGCAGGGGCAGAAACAGGCCCTTGTCCTGGTGGATTTTCATGGCCTTCCTCTCAATACATGCTCTTCTCATGCTTGATCTCTTTTACTGAATTCAGAGGCCCAGGAGAACTTTTTGGTACAGACTAATACAGAAAATACTTGGAGTCCCTCAGCCACATCTCTGCTTTTCCTCCACATTGCTGCTGGGCTCTTCAATCCCACAACCTCTGCTGTACCTGAAGAGAAATCATGAGAAACAAGAGTCACAGAAAATGACTACCTGCTGGTTCCTTTATTTCGTTAATTACCAAGAGCTTATCAGCACCTGTAGATCAGGTCTCTGGGTTAAAATAAATAAATAAATAAATAAACAAATAAATAAATAAATAAAAGTTAGAAGAAGTGAGATAGAAGTGAGATGAAGAAAAATACTTTAATTGGAATAATATTGCAAAGATTGAAAGGCAATTTTGAAATACATGAACAAAGGTGTTTCTGCCTTGCCCGGGTGAGGAAGATGTGCAGGTACCTCATTGGTGGGGAAATGCTGTATATTAGAATAACATCCTCAGTGCCTCCTTTAGCTCCTTGTTCCTCGTGCTGTAGAGGAGGGTTTCACTGCTGGAGGCAACACTGAGTACAGAAATGAAACCGCCAGGTCCAGGGATGGGGAGGTGATGGAGGGAGGCTTCAGGCAGGCAGCCATGGCAGTGATGCTACACAGGGAGACCACTTTGACCCAAAACACAGCACATCTTTACACCTGCTGAGGGTGCACTCACTCTATTCCATCATCCAGGTCATTGACAAATAAGTTGACCAGGACTGGACTCAGTGTCGATCCCTGGGGGACACTGCTGGCTACAGGCCTCCAACTAGACTCTGCTCCACTAAGCACAACCCTCTGAACTCTGCCATCCAGCCAGCTCACAATCCACCTCACTGACCGCTCATCCATCCCACACTTCCTGAGCTGGCCTGTGAGGATGTTATGGGAGACAGTGCTGAAAGCCTTGCTGAAGTCAAGGTACACAACATCCACTGCTCTCCCTCACCCACTCACCTAGTCAGTCCACCATAGAAGGCTATCAAGTTGGTGAAGCACGGTTTCCCTTGGTGAACCCATGCTGACTGCTCCTGATCACCTTCTTCTCCTCCACATGCTGGAGATGACCTCCAGGATGAGCTGTTCCATCGCCTTTCCAGGGATGGAGGTGAGGCAGACCGGGCTGTAGTTGCCTGGGGCCTCCTTCTTGCCCTTTTTGAAGACCAGCATGACATGAGCTTTCTTCCACTCTTCAGGCACCTCTCATGTTCTCCAAGACCTTTCAAAGATGATGGAGAGTGGGCCAGCAGTAACATCCGCCAGCTCCCTCAGCACTCATGGATGTGTCCCATCGGGGTCCATGGACTTGTGGGTGTCACGTTTGCCTAAGAGATCTCTGAGCTGATCCTCTTCAACCAAGGGAAAGTCCTCGTTTCTCCAGAGTTCCTCCCTTGTCCCTAAGGTCACAGATTCCAGAGGGCTGGTCTTAGCAGTGAAGAGTGAAGCAAAGAAGGCATTCAGTAATTCTGCCTTCCCTTTGTCCTTTGTCACCAGGGCACCCACCTCATTAAGCAGTGGGCGCACATTTTCCTTTGTCTTCCTTCTGCAACTGATGAGTTTGAAACAGCCCTTTTTGTTGTCCTTGACACCCCTTGCAAGATTTAACTCCAAATGGGCCTTGGACTTCCCTGTCGCTTCCCTGCATCCTCGGACAATGTCCCTATATTCTTCCCGAGTGGCTTGTCCCCTTTTCCACGTTATGTATGCTTCCTTCTTCCATTTCAGTCACCCCAGGATCTCCTTGATCATCCAAGCAGGTCTCCTGCCCCCTTTGCCTGACTTTTTGCTCACAGGAATACACAGCTCCTGAGCTTGGAGGCTTTGGAGGTCAGTGCGCTATTGCTGCCGGTGCACCGTTGTGGCAGCCGTCGGCACCTGCTCTGCTTCGGCTCTCAGCAACCCCACAACAGAAGAGTCCTGTGCGAGACCAGGCAAGGTAGACAACTATTTGACGTTCTCTCTATTCAAGGCAGTTATGCCAACAGCCCTCTGGTGCCCTTTTGCTTAGTTGTTTACCCTTGGAACAAGCCAGAAACACAGTCTGGAGGCATGTCGTTAGGGTTACCCAATGATGTTCACGTTACTCACGAGCTATCATGACTGGCCCCAAAGAAAGAAGGGGAAGGTGCCCTGCCTTGTGCCCTCCACCAAGTGGATTCATGAGTGTCGTACCAGTAGCACCTCAAATAGTATTTATTGGTGCAGATTTAGGGAAAGCATCACAAGCCCATATTTGCTTTCCTAGTGGTAACTTAAAAGTTTCTTGCAACACGTAGTTGCTTTACAGGTAGGGATTTGTAGCAATTTGTAATAATGACGTTCATGAATACAGAGCAACGAGGGGTCCGTGTCCTTGTGTACTATGGAATCCTACCAACCTCCTGCTGCGATCCATGGGCGGGCTGACCCTCCTAGGTCCTGAGCATCGTTACTGTGATGCCCTTGGAGTGGTCCTCAGAGCTGCAGGAGCAACCACAGAGCTGGGGCTTGGTGACAGCCCTTTGCTGCAGAGAACAGACCCAGCCACAGGGGCTGGACCCTTCAGATGCCCCAGTGCCATGAAACTGGCTTTTTTTCTGCTCAAGTCTACTGCTCCCTCACACACAGCCAGGCCTGTGGCTCATCTCCCTGTGGAGGAGGAGGCAAAGCGCTGCTGGTGCGCGAGTAAGGGAGAAATACTCCACCTGTGGGAGGGCAGGGCTGGCGGGGAGGTGGCACAGGACAGGCACTGGCCTCTTTCTCCTATTCCCCACCCAGGGAGCCTTGAGACAGCAGGTCAGTGTCCGTACTGCCCACAGGTGCCTGCAGTCCTGTATCATCAGGATCCATCTTCTCTCCTTCTGTATGTAAAGTTTTTACTTTGTTTCTCATAGTTTGGGGCCAGCATTGGTGGACCTGGTACCTGGCACTGCAAGGCTGTGTCTCACACCATGTTTTTTTCGTGAGTTTTTCCCATTGCAGCAGCAGAGCAGCAGCTAATTGCTTCTGGAAGACAACTGAAACAGTTTCTTCAGTGCATGCTTGAGCTCCTGGTTCCTCATGCTGTAGATGAGGGGGTTCACTGCTGGAGGCACCACCGAGTACAGAACTGCCACGACAAAGTCCAGGTATAGGGAGGAGATGGAGGAGGGCTTCAGGCAGGCAAACACGATAGTGCTGACAAACAGGGAGACCACGGCCAGGTGAGGGAGGCACGTGGAAAAGGCTTTGTGCAGGCCCTGCTCAGAGGGCATCCTCAGCACCGCCCTGAAGATCTGCACATAGGACAGCACAATGAAAACAAAGCAACCAGCACCTAAACAAAAGCTAAATGCAATAAACCCAACCTCCCTGAGGTAGGCGTCTGAGCAGGAGAGCTTGAGGATCTGGGGGATTTCACAGAAGAACTGGTCCAATGCATTACCATGGCACAGAGGTTGTGAAAATATATTGGCAGTGTGCAGCACAGCGTGCAGAAAGCCACTGCCCCAGGCAGCTGCTGCCATCTGGGCACAAGCTCTGCTGCCCACGAGGCTCCCGTAGTGCAGGGGCTTACAGATGGCAGCGTAGCGGTCATAGGACATGATGGTGAGAACATAAAATTCTGCTGTAATCAAGAAGACAAACAGAAAGACCTGTGCAGCACACCCTTGATAGGAGATGGCCCTGGTGTCCCAGAGGGCATTGGCCATGGCTTTGGGCAGAGTGGTGGAGATGCAGCCCAGGTCGAGGAGGGCGAGGTTGAGGAGGAAGAAGTACATGGGGGTGTGGAGGCGGTGGTCGCAGGCTACGGCGGTGAGGATGAGGCCGTTGCCCAGGAGGGCAGCCAGGTAGACGCCCAGGAAGAGCCCGAAGTGCAGGAGCTGCAGCTCGCGCGTGTCTGCGAATGCCAGCAGGAGGAACTCAGTGATGGAGCTTCTGTTGGACATCTGCTTTTTTGGGAGGTGGTCCTGAACAAAAAAGAGGATGAGAGGAATAAAGTACAAGAAATTCATCAGAGGAAAACTAATTCCATTTCTCCTTTAAAATCACCAAATAAATTGTCCACTTGCTGGCAGACATTTGGCAGATTCCTTTCATGCATCCTGATTCATTCTGCCTGGGGGTGTGTGTCAGAACAGGGGGCTCTGCTTAGGGTAATGCAGGAGTCAGTCCTCTCCTACAGCAAGAGGTGAAGAGGAACATTGGAGAATGTCAGATTCACTTCCCTCCTGATATCAAGCGAGTTTTTCCCCAGTTTTGCTCCTAGTTCACCAAACTGTAGAGCAGAGCTCTGGTGGCTTATTAATTAATTTTTTTTATTTATTTATTTATTTATACGAACATAAAAAATATAAATATAAATATACAATATAAATACAAATATGAACATATAAATATATGTTCTAGCTGCCCCACCACTCCTCAGAACATATTCTAAGCCAAAAATCCTGGTATTTCTACTGGAACTGAAGAAGTGAATCCTTGTGGATCATCATCAGAGAAATCAGGATCATCATCACTTTAGTGCAGGTTGTCCTGAAGGAGGACAGCCAGTCTGTCCATCAGGTCTGGTCCCAGGTGTCCTGTGAGAACTGCAGGAAAATTCTACTCACATCTTTGACTGAAAAGAACAAGGCCACTTCTGAGAGCAGAGGAATCCAGGCTCCAAGTGCCCATCTCCAGACCCCTCACCCTGTCCCCGTACTCCCCTTCCCCCAAGCACCCCGAGGGCTCACTCCATGGGCAGGTGAAACCCCCATCCCCAGGCAGCCTGGGAACAAGAGCAGCAGCAGCACGGCCAGGTGGAGAAGCCAGGAGGAATGGCAGCGTGCTGCTGCCAGGGGAGGCAAGGCCAGGGAGGGACAGACGGACACTCAGCACACCCTCCTGTGCTGCAGCTCTGCCTGCAGAGGAGGCAGCTCCTGCTCATTGCAAATGATCTGTGCTCACCTCAAGCCTGCAGAGACCTTCCAAAGGCAGGGGGTATCACGGCTTTTGTAGCTCCTAAAGATCAGCTAGGATAAAGCCTGAGAGGACCACAATGACGGTGTTGGTGCAGTCTGTGGGCTGAGGGGTGGGAAGGGACTTTATGAAGTTCGTTGATGAAATATTGGTCCCTCACTGCAATGCTTCAGGAGTCTCAGTCTCCTGTACAATCCTGACAATCCATTACCATGAAACCTGCCTCCCCTCCACTGCAGGATTCTTAAAGCAAAACTTACAGAAAACTGCTTGCATTTCAGGTAGCCCCTGCCTTGGTCTTTCTCTTGAAACATCCAACCATAAATGCCATTCTCTACAGCATCTTCTACACTTTGCTGGAGAAAGAGAGAGACAACTATCCAGAGATATGCTGTCAGGCATCAGATTTGCCAGCTGTAGATGACCCCTCTGGAAACTGCAGCCGCATGGCCCTGCAGCCAGAGACGTACCTTGTCCAGGGCTGTGCAGATTTCTCCTGCAGGCAGCTCTCGGCATCCTCCCACTGCCAACTGCCTCCAAGCCCTCTCTCCTTCTCTCCTCTCCCCGTGCCAGCTGCGGTCAGAGCCCCCAGCCCTGCTGCGCTGTGCACAGGAGCTGCTCCTGGGCAGAGCTGTCTCTCTGCACCAGGGCCCTCTTGCCAGGATCTCCCCTTAGGCCCAGGAGCCCGGCCCAGCTCAGCAGCACAGCACCCGACCATGGCATCGCTTGCTCTGTGTCATTGGGCTCCCTCGAGGTGTCCCCAAGGCCTCAGGGCTGACAGCTCCCGAAGGCAGCAGGGTCTCTGCTGGGCTGTGGTGTCTGAAGCAGACTGAAGGCATCACCGACTGCTCCTTGCTGAATGTGGGAGAGATTGGTTTTCGAAGTGTGATTTGTGCTATTAAAGTTTGGTTGTCAAACATCTTGAGCTTTTAACCTGTCAGGCACTGAAGCACCACAGAGCTGTTGGCTCACTCCCACCACTCAAAATCTTATTTTTTGAAATATAGACAGTTTAAAGGGACAGGAAATGAAGACATAAGAATAACAGTAACAACAATAATAAATAATAATAAATTTTATTTTTATTGTGTGTAAAGCATGTGATGCAAAATGCAATTGCTCATCAACCACGGACCAACAGTCCCATTGAACCTGGCCATCCTGCATTTGGATCTCCTGTGCAGGTCCCTTGACCTTACTTTGTTTTAGGGCAATACAAGCTTTCAGAAGGATTAGGACTATTTTCTTCCCTTTCTCAAATATTCTTGAGCTGGGTTGTCCCATGTGATGACGACATCAATGTACTGGAGGTGTTCAGGAGCTTCCCCCTCTTCCAGGGCAGTCTGGATCAGCCCATGGCAAATGGTAGGGCTGTGTTTCTACCTCTGGCACAGTCCATTCCAGGTGGACAGGATGCCCCTCCAAGTGCAAGCAAAGTGCGGCCTTCACACTGCTGCCAAAGGGATAGAGAAAAATGCATTAGCAATATTAATGGTGGCAGAGCGCTTGGCTGCCTTTGACTGCAGTTCGTACTGAATGAAGTTCTAGCATGGCCAGCACAGCAGCACTCAGCGGTGGTGTGACTTCATTCAGGCACAGAAGCCCACCGTTCTCTTCCACTCACCATTAGAATTTTGCACTGTCCGTATGGGACTCCTAAAGGGTGAGCAAGTGTTGCTGATCACTCCTTGGCTCTGCAGTCAATGAACCAGCTCATGCATGGGAATCAGGGAGTCTCTGTGAGTGCAATACTGCCTCAGGTGCGCTGTTGTGGTAGCGATTGGCACCTGCTGCCCGTTGGCCATCAGCACCTGCACAGCAGAAGGGTCCTGTGAGAGAGTGGGCAAGGTAGACAACTGTTTGATGTCCTCCGTCTCCAAGGGAGTCATGCCCAAAGTCCATCCAGTAAACGTTTGGATCTTTGAAGTACACTCTCTTGATTTAGTCAGTGCCAAGGTTGCACAGAGCCTCCAGGCCAGTCCCAATGGGTCGCTTTTGCCACTCCTTCCCAGTTAGGCTCACTTCAGCCTCCAGTACAGTTAACTCTTGGGTTTGATGTGCCAGGCCAATACTCCTCAGAGTCCAATACACCCGATTGTCCCCTTCCTCCCCCTGGATGGAGGCTGGGCCCCTCTAGTCCTGCTCATAGTATTCATTACTCTGTTTGGAGGACTGTCTGCTAGAAACTGGAGCAGTAATTTTCTCAGAAGAACCACTTTTTTGCGAATGCTTTTCCTTGCGCTTCATGTATCCCTGCCTCTAGGGTGGAGGTAGGGCAGATTTTTGCATCCTGTTTTCTCATGGCCTTTCCGTGGTCACACAGTTAAAACCACAGGGTGGCACATAGTATGCACGCACTATATCAACTTTCTTGAGCAGAGGGATGCTTACACCTGATAGCTGAGCTATTGGTTCATGCAGGTAGGGAGGAAGATGTATCCTCTTGTAGTTCTAGCATCTCGTAAGAAAATTTCTCTCAACACGAGATGCAGGCCCATAGGGAAGAAGAGAGACTTTCATTGTAATGCTGTAGTTGGCTACATCCAACTACATCCGATTCATCCATGTGGGTTCCTCTTGGTCTTTCCAGGTCATAACTGCCAATGAGCATATGGTGATGGTGCGCTCTGTACAAACTTCTGCCACATGGGTCATGGGCACTCGACTTCATCTGGAACTTTGGACAGCTGTTTGTTGTCTAGGTCACTATCAATCACCTTCAGCATGGCTAATTCCCTCAGGTACCGGATACCCCTCTCCATGTTGGTCCACTTTCCTGGTTGACATACAAGATCTTTCTTGAAGGGAGACCTTTCCTTGACGCCTGACAGGATTAAATTCCTTGTGCCCTTTTCCAATGGCTTTGTCAATCACTCCTTCTCTAGAGGGGGATCCCAGCTGCTTGGCTTCCCTGCCCTCTAATTCCAGGCTATTGGCCCTGTTCTCCCAGCACTGGGGCAGCCAGGTGACAATGTGCTCACCAAGATGATGGCTGAAATCTTTTCCCTTATCTCATAGCTTACCCTGGGAAAGGGATCACGTGGTTTCTGATGTTTAGGTGATTTCTTCTTCTTTGTCCTCCTGCTTCCATGGTGGACCTTCTTTGGTGAAACCTGCCTTATCTTCTTCTTCCTCCTTTCTTGTCTGGGTAGGAGTTTCTTCACTTTCTAAAGAAAAACTGACTTCCGCACCCATTGTTTTCTCTTGCATAAAGAGGCAACCAATAGTGGCACAGGCTGGTTCTCTGGCCCAGCCATGGGGCCCATCACAGGGGCTGGAGTGGCTGCAGGGCCCATCACAGGAGTTGTTCTGGCTGCAGGGCCTCTCAGAGGAGTTGGAGTGGCTGCAGTGCATATCGCAGTTTTTGGAGTGGCTCTAGGGCCTGTCACAGGGGTTGGTTTAAATTTAGGCCCATCTCAGGGGGTGTGGTGCTTGAAGCAGACTGAAATCATCAGCAACTGCCCTTCTCTGTACACAGGAGAGGTGAATTTTACAAGTGCGATTTGTGCTATTATAGTGTGGTTGTCAAACATGTTGTCCTTTAACCTGGCAAGTAGCTCAGCACCACACAGCTGTTAGCTCACACCAACCCCCCAAATGCTTATGTGTTGAGATAAGGGCAGTTTAATGGACCGAAAGGGAAGAGAAATAATAATAATAGTAGCTTTTATGATGATGATGATGATGATGATGATGATGATATTTATTATTTTTATTATTGTTATGTACAAAGCAAGCTGTGCACAGTGCAATTGCTCATTACTTACTGATGTCCAGCCTGTCCCCAACTGGTAGAACATTGTGGTAACCACCTGCACCTGCTCTTCTTTGACCTTCAACAACTCCACAAACGGAAGGCTCCTCCCAGAGACTGGGCAAGGTAGACAACTCTTTAATATCCTCTGTCTCCAAGGCAGCTGTCCCAAAACCCTACCTGTAACCTTTTGGATCTTTGAAGTACCCCCTCGTGGGGAAGTCTGTGTCAAGGTTTCATAGATCAACATTCTTCTTCCTCCTTTCTTTTCTGGGTAGTAGTTCTTTTCCATTCTAAGGAGCCTGATTTTCACACCCATTGTTTTCTCCTGCATATAGAGGCAACGGATGCTGGCACAGGTTGGTGCTGTGGCCTAGCAAGACCAGACCTGGGGGGTCTGGTCTAGTCCCCAGACTAGACCTGGGGCCTGTCCCAGGGGCTGGAGCGGCTGCAGGACATGTCAGAGGTGTTGGAGTAGCTGCAGGGCCTGTCACAGGGGTTGCAGTGGCACTGACTGAGGCTCAGTAAGCACAGACCAAGTCCCAGCACATTCCAGTGATTTGTGTCCCTTTGTAATTGCCAAGGTGATAACACCTCCTTTTCAAGCACTTCTACAGTTTTTAAGGATTCTGCATGTGCTCGGGGGGAAGCTCTAAAGCCCTGGAGGTGCCCACTGCTCTAGGTGCCTGCCCAGATCCTCTCCCTGCCTCTCCTAACTCTCCTGTCTTGGGGCAGGTCTCTGGAGGGCATTCTTAAATAGTTGTTTATCCTTAAACAGAAGTTGAAACACATTCCAGAGACATCACAATAGGAGCATCCCAAGGATATTCTAAGCTTTGTAGAGCTAGTGTAATTAGCCTGGAGGAGAAGGGGGAGGTGAAGGAGAAAGGGGGACTGAATAAGTGGGGAAGTGTCCCTCCGTTTTCTCCCCCTAGATTGGTTCCCTAAAGCAAAAAGGTCAAGAGTGTAATCCTTAAGTTTCTGAGTGATGGTTCCTGAGGTACGGAGGTGATGGCAATGCTCAGTACAAATAACACATCTGTCACATGACCACACATTTTATAGGATCATAAGCCAGTGTTACACGACATAGCAAAATAACTTTAAACCAGCCCCAGAAATGATGAACAGCACAACGGGAACACATGCAGTAAGTAATGTGCTATACAACACATTTCTGAAAGCAAGCACAACAAACCTGAGATCCAAAACGTCGACATTGTGATCAGCAACTACTAAACTGGTCTAGTGCTTATAACAATTTAATTTTAGCACTCTCTGGTAAGATCTGTCATTATCTCAACCCTTCGTGCCCCACTCTGGGTGCCAAAAAGACTGCTGTGGCTTAACGCGGCAGTTCGAGTACATGGAATTATTTGAACAGGTCCAGAGGAGGGCCACAGAGATGGTCAAGAGGCTGGAGCATGTCTGCTATGAAGGCATGCTGAGCGAGCTGGTACTGCTCATCCTGGAGAAGACAAAGCACTGGAGAAACCTTAGAACAACCTTGCAGTACTTAAAGAAGACCTGCAGGAAAGCTGGGGAGACAGTCTTTGTCAGGGAGTGTAGTGATAGGACAAGGAGTAATGACCTTAAACTAAAAGAGGGTAGATTTAAATGAGATATATGGAAGGAATTCTTTAGAATTCTTCAGAGGGATCTGGATAGGCTGGATTGCTGGGCTGAGGTGAATGGGATGAAGTTCAACAAGGCCAAGTGCAGGGTCCTGCAATTTGGCCGCAATAACTCCATGCAACGCTATAGGCTTGGGGCAGAGTGACTAGAAGACTGTGAAAAGGAAAGGGACCTGGGAATGTTGATTGATGCTCGGCTGAACATGAGCCAGCCGTGTGCCCAGGTGGCCAAGAAGGCCAACGGCAACCTGGCTTGTATAAGAAACAGCGCGGCCAGCAGGAGCAGGGAGGTGATTGTCCCCCTGTACTCTGGTCTGGTGAGGCCGCACCTCGAGTACCGTGTTCGGTTTTGGGCCCCTCACTACAAGAAGGACAGCGAGGCCCTGGAGTGTGTCCAGAGTAGGGCAACCAAACTGGTGAGGACTCTGGAGCACAAGTGTTATGAAGAGTGGCTGGGATTGTTTAGTGTGGAGAAGAGGCTCAGGGGAGACTTTATTGCACTCTACAACTACCTGAAGAGATGTTGTGGTGAGGCGGGGGTCAGCCTCGTCTCTCAGATAACTAACGATAGGACTCATGGAAATGGCCACAGGTTGCGCTTGGGGAGATTTAGATTAGATGTCACGAAAGACTTCTTCTTTCAAAGCGTAGTCAGGCACTGGAATGGTCTGCCCAGGGAGGTGGTGGAGTCACCGCCCCTCGCAGTGTTCAAGAAGCACCAGGACAAGGTGCTACGGTATCTGATTTAGTAGCTTAGTGGGTAGTAGTAGTGATAGGATGGTTGGACTAAATGATCCTTTCCAACTTTGTGTTTCTATGATTTCTATGATTCTATGATAGGACAAGGGGAATGGTTTTAAACTTGAACAAGAGTAGATTTAGAGTAGATAGTCAGATGAAATTCTTGACTTGGAGGTGAGGCACTGGCACTGGTGCTGTGGGTCCAGAGGTCACCCAGAGGGAGTTTGGATCAGCCCATACCCTTGTGTTTGAAGGAACAGCTGGCGAGAGTGGAGAGGCATCAGTGAAATCCTGGCAATACCAGAGTGAGAGCCAGGTGGGGAAGAGAAGTGGCTGTCTGCAGCCTTCAGAGAGGTGTGGGACAGCACAGGAAAGCCTGCAGAGGAGAAGGCAGAGGGGTCAGACAAGAATGGAAGGCCGCAGCAGCACTGACATCTTTGTCTCCGCAGCCATGGCTTATGAGGAGACATGTTATACTCATGGCACTGGGACCATGTATTTTCCTTTCAACCATGTGCAAACACTGGGAGGTGTCATACCATTGTCCTTCACATGATATTATGGGCATCGTCCCCTACCCCACAGACCCCAGGAAGAGCCCTGAGTGAGACATGGGGGTGCAGGATCTGTCCTCCAGTGGCTAGGGTCAGGTCTTGGCCCTTCTGCTTCACCAAAACAAAACGAGATTTTCTCAGCACAGCGCTTAGCCTGTCTGTAATCACGGCCTCCAGTTAGCTGCCCTAACAAGTCCCTGGGGAGGCTTTGTTAGTAACAGACTAGAATAGCCAACAGAGTGTATAGTGTACTCTAATACTACAGGATAGAGTAACCAACAGAGGTGAGACAGGTACTCTGAGATCATGAAAGGCATCAGAAAGCTGATCCCACTTAGATGACTGCTATGGGGAGGTCAGGAGTAGCCTGGCAAGGAGATATGTGAGATTTGGGGGTGGGAAGACGAAGGGAAGAGGAGCTTGGAAGCTTCCTTTCTAGAGGTTAGAGGGTTCATGTAATGTTGATGCTGTAACACTGACTTCAAACAGTCTTCTGTGTCCCTTACACTATTTTCAACAGTAACAAAAATCCCTCAACATAAACATTAGTCCACCACCCTGACAGGAATCCACTACTCTAATGCAGAAGTCAAAGTATCACTTTTAGGAAAACTCAGCCCATAGCCCCTTTCCCTTACCTTTCCTTTCTTGCTCACCCTAATCACTGCCCTTAACACTAACATTGAAACGCTCTGTTTAAACCCAGACTTTTTGAGAAACCTAAGCAAAACCGTTAACCATAGTGCATGCCCATACCCTAACCAGAGACCTGACTCCACAAGCAGAAATCCAAAAACACCCACTAAAACTTTGCTTAATCTCTAACCGAGAAAGTGAAAAACACGTACCGAGGGGGCTCTCTACGTCAGCTGCGTCTCCCCTAGGTCAGCTCTGCCTCAGGATCTCCTGCCCCAGCAGGAGGAATGTGACTGGGGCAGTGACTGGGAGGTCACTTCTGTCTCTGCAGCTGATAGGGCAGCAGCAGGAACGTGTCACGCAAAGGGACTGTGAGGTCCCTTGTGTCTGCAGGTGGCAGGTCAGCCCTGGCTTCTCCCTGGGATCTGCACTTTGGGGCTGACATCTGCCAGTGGCCCTGCTAGGCCAGCAGAAGGCCCCTGCTTGGCATGCTGCCTGTGGGATCCCCTCTGCCTCCATCCCCAGGAGGACCCAGACACAAAGAAGGCCCGCACAGGGGTTGTCCTGTCCCTTCTGCTTGAGTCCAGGACTGGACAGCAGGAGGCACAAGGCTTGGCTGTGTCTAGCCAAGAAGCTGCAAGGCCAGCAGCAGGCCCAGGCCTTGGGAGATGCTGGTGAGGTGACTTCTGTCTGCTTGGCTGACAGGCCGCAAGGAGCCTGATGGGTTGGGATGCCTACTTCAGGAGTGGTTTCCACCCTGATGGAGCTTTCTTTGGTAGTAGGAAAGAGCAGGAGAGAAAAAAGTGCCACAGAATTCACTTTGGAATGTTGGCACTCACCATGAGGAGGAGGAAAAGTCCATGGGAACAACTGGTCTTGCTGCTAGAGCCTGAGGCAAAGAAGACATTAAGTGCCTCAGCCTTTACCTCACCTCTTGTCACCAGGTTTACCCCCACATCCATTAAAGGATGATGAGTCTTCTTAGTCCTCCTTTATTAAAGTGTTTATATAAACGGTTTTTATTGTCTTTGACAGTAATAGACAGATTGAGCTCTACCAGCGCTTTGGCCCTTCTAACTTTGACCTGCACAGTCCCATAACATTCAGGACACAGCTCCAGACAAACTGACAGCATGCATGAGAAGGAAGCACAGAGTCCACCTCCTCTGTGGACAGCACAGAAGAGGTGGAACCTGGCAGCCTTCCATCCCCTGCCCTTCTGTGACTCTGTGCTGGAATTCCATTCAGCTGTTTACTCCCGTGTTATCCAAACCTTCCTGCAGCTCCTCATGCCGCTGTCTTGTCAGAGAAAGCACAATCACACGAAGGTTGAACTGTCTGCCTGCAGATGTTAACAGCTGACAGAATGCAGCATCCATGTGGGAGAACCTTGAGAAACCGCAGGATTTTGCCTACGGACACATCGTGGCATTTACATGGAGAAGAGCCCAGTCCTGCACCAGAAGAACAATAACCCCACACATCAGGGCAGACTGGGACCCTGCTGAGTGAGCAGTGCCCAGGAGGAGGAGGGCCTGGGCACCACGAGGGATGCCATACGAGCAGTGGTGCTGCTCACCAGGAACCAGGCCAGCTCCCTACAGAGCTGCCTTACGAGGAGCATGGCCACCAAGAAGATCTGAGTTATCACACTCAGCTCAGATCCTGTGAGATACCACACAGACAAGGGTCTAGAGCCAGCAAGAAAACAGGTACAGGTCTGGAAGTCCCTAGGACAGCCTGGTGTGGAGAGCAGCAAGGGCTGTGACAAGGCTGAGAGTCCCAACAGGACCCAGGGCTTTGTGTCCATGGCTCTGGCTGTTGTCTCTGCCACTGAGGCCTAGGAGGAGACAGCTTCTCGGTAAAGCACCAGGGCCTCATTGCCTCCTCGCCCCCACCCATGAACCAGGCAGGGCTCGTCCCATTCTCCTGCACTTGGCCATGCACATCCCCACCTCCTACTGCCCCAGAAAGAGCCCTGAGCAAGGTGTGACAGGAACAGGTCTCTCTTCCAGGGTTCCAGGGGTCAAGGCCTGACCCTTGTGTTTGATGAAATTCATCCAGCTTGCAAAAGTGACATCAGGGTCACCTTCACATTGCCTTTGTCTCCTTGTCCTCCCTGCCTCCAATGCTCTGCTCTAACGAGCTCCAAGGGAGGCTGTGTCAGTGCTGGCCCTCAGGGGGACACTGCAGGAAACTTGCCTCTGACTTGGACTTCTGGAGAGATGTCTTCAATTGTCTCTCAGTGCCTGAGGTTCGTGGGCTCCTCAGCAGAGCCCCCCGAGGGGGGATTCCAATGCCTTGGGCTGGGCGTCTGGTGCTGAGCTGGGCCGGGCTCCTGGGACAGAGAGAGCTCGTGGCAAGAGGGCCCTGGTGCAGAGAGACAGCTGTGCCCAGGAGCAGCTCCTGTGCACAGCGCAGCAGGGCTGGGGGCTCTGACCGCAGCTGGCACGGGGACAGGAGAGAAGGAGAGAGGGCTTGGAGGCTGTTGGCAGTGGGAGGATGCTGAGAGCTGCCTGCAGGAGAAATCTGCACAGCCCTTGACAAGGTACGTCTCTGGCTGCAGGGCCATGCAGCTGCACGTCCTGGAAGGGTCTCCTGCTGGGTCTTGTTCCTGGGAGGGCAGTGGGCAATGCAGTAGGCTTTGGGGGTCCTGCTGGATGGCACTGCGAGGTGAGGAAGTCTGGCAGAAGCCCCTCAAAGTGTCATAACCCAGCTGCCCCTGGACAGCCAAGATAGGAGTGGCCAAGACTCCTCCAGAAATTGCAGGGGATGCAGACTGGATATTGGGACACCCCAGCTTGTGGATATCTAGCTCTGTCTGTGGGGCATCCTCCTGGTCTGCAGGCTGCTCTCCAGCGGGATGCAGCTCTCTCGTGGCATCCTTGTGTTATGCAGGTGCCCCAAGGAGACGACACTTTTGTGTTAAGGCCATGTCCGTGCTGCTGGATGGCTGTCTGTGGGCAGATGGAGTGAGGCCTCTGCAGCCTTGGATAGGAGGGAAGAGCTGAGATCTTGCTCACAGCCCTCAGACAAGGTGAGGATTCTTCCCAGCTGCACCTGGACTGGGGCTTCTCTGCTCTGAGCTGTCTCCAGTTTCTTCTCAGGGAAACACCTGAGCGGGATGGTCCTTCAGCTCACAGAGGGGTGACACAGGGCAGCTGAGACTAGGAGTGTTCAGCAGTGGCATCTGCAGCTCTGTTCTGCATTGGGGTGCGTTGTTTGAAACAGCACTGCAAATTTCATTGACCTGATCAGTGGACTGAACTTGAGTTTCCCCCATGTTCCTGCTTCCCTCCTGCTGCACTGCAGGAAGGACTCCTCTGGAGCCCACAGCAGCCCCTGCTCCCAGTGCCACTCTCAGCCAGCACCAGCCGCAGCTCAAGCAGGAGAGCTGCAGAAAGGTTCTCCTGCAAAAAGAAAGGCTCAGGCTGGGGGATCCTCTAAGAGACAGAATAGGTTTTCATCAGAGAAATCTGATTGAACTTTCTTCTGCCTTTTCCTCTTTAACAGAAAAGGATGTGTAAAGACAGCAAATGCCGAACAGCAGCTCTGTGAGTGAGTTCCTCCTGCTGGCATTCGCAGACACGCGGGAGCTGCAGCTCCTGCACTTCGGGCTCTTCCTGGGCATCTACCTGGCTGCCCTCCTGGGCAACGGCCTCATCCTCACCGCCGTAGCCTGCGACCACCGCCTCCACACCCCCATGTACTTCTTCCTCCTCAACCTCGCCCTCCTCGACCTGGGCTGCATCTCCACCACTCTCCCCAAAGCCATGGCCAATGCCCTCTGGGACACCAGGGCCATCTCCTATCAAGGGTGTGTTTCACAGGTCTTCATTTTTGTCTTCTTCATTGGAGCAGAGTATTCCCTTCTCACCATCATGGCCTACGACCGCTACGTTGCCATCTGCAAGCCCCTGCACTACGGGAGCCTCGTGGGCAGCAGAGCTTGTGCCCAGATGGCAGCAGCTGCCTGGGGAAGTGGATTCCTCTATTCTGTCCTGCACACGGCCATTACCTTTTCCCTGCCCCTCTGCCAAGGCAATGCTGTGGACCAGTTCTTCTGTGAAATCCCCCAGATCCTCAAGCTCTCCTGCTCAGATGCCTACCTCAGGGAAGTTGGGGCACTTGTGTTTAGTGTTTCTTTAGGATTTGGTTGTTTTGTCTTCATTGTGGTGTCCTATGTGCAGATCTTCAGGGCAGTGCTGAAGATCCCCTCTGAGCAGGGCCGGCACAAAGCCTTTTCCACGTGCCTCCCTCACCTGGCCGTGGTCTCCCTCTTTCTCTGGACTGCTATGGTTGCCTACCTGAAGCCCCCCTCCATCTCTTCCCCATCCCCGGACCTGGTGCTAGCAGTTCTGTACTCGGTGGTGCCTCCAGCAGTGAACCCTCTCATCTACAGCATGAGGAACAAGGAGCTTAAGCAAGCACTGTGGAAATTAATGAGTAGATGTGTTTCAGAAGCAATACATTTCCATTCTACCTCTGCAGATGACTAGTAATGTCAAGGACTAGAAGAACAACGAATATTATATATATAATTATTTTTGTGTGTGTTTGTTTATTTATGAGTGTTTTCATTACAGAACTTTCTTTGTTTTAATACGTCTAAAGTTGCCCATTAAAATGATATGATTCATCTCATTCAATCTCAGAGATTCTGTATATGAGGAGCCAGGCCCTCTGTGAATTTAAATAAGGGAAAGGAGCCTGCACTGCCTTCCTTGTGTGACGTCCTTCCTGTGAGAGCTGCTCTGGCTCTGCAGGGGCAGTGCCATGTGCAGGGCTGCAGAGGAAAAGAGTCCCATCCCAGCAGCACGGCCAGGGAGCACCAGCGCTTGGGGCATGACAAGCTGCTCTCTTGCCACTGCCCCCCTCTGGTGCTGAGCCCTGCTGGTGGGGTCAGGCCCGGCTGCTCCTGTAGCTTGGTGCCAGTGCTGCTGTGGGGCTGTGCTGGGACTGCAGGCAGGGACAGGCAGTGGGCACGGCAGTGGCACAGCCGGCCTGCGCTGCAGCACTTCCCTCCTAAGGGGGGAGCTCCTCCAAGGTGGACTGACCACAGCTCAAGGGCTCAATCTGCTGTGAGCAGGCAGAGGAGAGATCTGCAGCCCCAGGGCACGCAGCAGCCCCAGCCAAGGAGTCTGGCGAGTGATTTGACTGCAAGGTCCCTCCTGCCCTAGCACCTCCCAGAACTGGCACGGCACTGGCTCCTGTGTGTCAGAGAGGCTGGGAGCCCAGAAGCAGTGCCACGGGCTTGAAGTGTCACAACCAGATCACTTCTACCTGGGCAGATTCTGGGCCAAAAAGGGGGTGTTATGTAGGTATGGTATTAGGAGCTCAGTGGTGCCTCAGAAGCTCCAAGTCCAGTAGGAAGCTAATGGCTGTTAAGTGGCCTGTGAGGTGACTTTTTTCTGAAGCAGCTGACAGGTCATCCTTGGACTCCTGGCTGGGATCTGTGCCTTTAGGCTCACATCTGCTGGTCTCCATGACAGGCCACCAGATGCATCTGCTCTGCACACAGTTTGTGAGATCCTCTCTTCCTAAGTATTGGGTAAGCCCCATAGAGGAAGGGGTCTTGGATTGGGGTTGTCATGTCAGAGGTTTCAGCTTTTGCCTGAACTCATCCTTCAGGGCTGCTTTTGTGGTGGTGCAGAGCTGCTGGGCACATTGTGCAGGGTGCTCCTACAGCCTTTGTGTCCTTCTCCGTGCTGGCTTGGGAGCTGCTTCTTTCTCAGGAGCAGAGTAGCCAACAGAGGTGAGACAGATACTCTGAGTTCATGAAAGCCATCAGAAAGCTGCCCCTGAGAAGATGACTGATAAGGGGAAGTCAGGAGAAGCCTGGCCAGGAGAGATGTGAGATCTGGGGGAGGGAAGAGGAGCTTGGCCAGCCGAAGCTAATGATTTTGGAGAGGTAAGAATGCTCAGGTAATGTCGATCCCACCATAACGCAGACTTAAAGCAGTCATATGAGGCCCTTGTCTAACCTGTAACATTACTACCTAAATCTAAATGCCACTCCACACCCTGACAGGAATCCACTGCTCTAATTTTTGACCACAATATCCCTTGAAGCCAAAATTAGTCATAACACCATTTCCATTACCTTTACTCTCTTGCTCACCCTGATCCCTGCCCTTAACACTAGCATTTAAATGCTCTAATAAAATCTAGTATCCTTGCAGACCTAAACAAAATGCTAAACCAAGGAGCTTGCACATACCCTAACCACAGACCTGACACCCCAAGCCCAACACCAAACCCTCCCACTCAATTGTTGCTTAAGCTCTCACCCAGAAATGTTCACCGCAGTCCCTAATGCCATACATGAACAACTAACATCCAAACCCTAGTTCCTGTGCATTAACCTCCTCAACTTCAAGCCCTCTCCTAGCCCTTAACTTTAGGTTATTGTTCCCTTGAAGCAAGGCAGGAAACATGAGGTTGCTGTGCAGTCCCATGGCATTCAGAGATGGATGTGAGGGGCCATGGATCCGATCAGCTTTTGGGCCACAAGGAGGAGATGGGTGGGAATGCTCTGACGACCTCAGCTGTGCCTCAGGCTCTCCTGCCCCAGCAGGAGGAATGTGACTGGGGCAGTGACGGGGAGGTCACTTCTGTCTCTGCAGCTGATAGGGCAGCAGCAGGAACGTGTCACGCAAAGGGACTGTGAGGTCCCTTGTGTCTGGAGGTGGCAGGTCAGCCTTGGCTTCTCCCTGGGATGTGCACTTTGGGGCTGACATCTGCCAGTGGCCCTGCTAGGCCAGCAGAAGGCCCCTGCTTGGCATGCTGCCTGTGGGATCCCCTCTGCCTCCATCCCCAGGAGGACCCAGACAGAAAGAAGGCCCGCACAGGGGTTGTCCTGTCCCTTCTGCTTGAGTCCAGGACTGGACAGCAGGAGGCACAAGGCTTGGCTGCTTCTAGCCAAGAAGGTGCAAGGCCAGCAGCAGGCCCAGGCCTTGGGAGATGCTGGTGAGTATCTATGATCAGACCCAAGCTTTGTGTTTCAAGGAACAGCTGGTGAGGGTTGACAAGACTTTGGTGAAATGATGGAAAGTTCTGCATGAGAGCAAGGTGGTGGACAGAGATGGGTGTCTGCAGACTTCAAGGAAATAGGGCAAAGTGTGGAACAGCATAGGAAAGCCTGCAGAGGAGAAGACAGAGGGTGCTGGCAAGAATGGAAGGCCCCAACAGCCCTGACGTTTTTGTCCCTTTGGCTAGAGCTTCTGAGGAGACGAGATAGAGTCATTGCAATGGGGCCTCACTGCTTCCTTGATACCCTGTGCAGGGGTGGGGAGGTGTGCTAATGAAGTTCTTCTCGTGGCATCACACTGCCCACCACATCATACAGACCCCAAGAAGAGCCCTGAGCCAGACGGGGGGGTGCAGGATCTCCCCTCCCAGGGGCTGGGGTCAGGCCTTGGCCCTTCTGCTTCACCAAAACCAACCAAGACTTCTCTCAGCACAGCGCTTTGCCTGTCTGGAATCATGGCCTCCAATGATCTGCCCTAACAAGTCCCTGGGGAGGCTTTGTTAGGAACAGCCCTCAGTGGGGCCCATTAATACTCCAAGTCACTTCAACTTTTCCTTCTGACTTTACTTTCTCAAGCAGTTGCATCATTCTCCTCTCAGTACCCAGGTTTCATTGACTCAGCACTAAAATACACCGTGGAACTCATTAAAACACATAATCTCCTAAGGAGCCATATCTCTCCCATAGTTTTCTTCATGTCTTCAAGACTTGTTCAGCTAATTGGAGAGCTTTCATGGTGTAGTTAAGGAGGAAGATTTCAAAGAGCATCTAGTAGAAATCTTTCCTCATTTTAAAGGCTGAATTTTGTTGCATTTCAGTTTGGAGCATCATTTTCCTATAGATATTGGACTAGGGTTTCTCCTTTGGAGACCTGCTTAGGTAGGAAGAGCACGTTTTTTCCTATTTAAAAACAAGCAACAGGAAATCATGCTGCAATTTAAAAAAAAAAAAATAACGTTCAAGTTCCTCATTTTGTTGCCTCCAGTGACGTTTACATTCCCGTAAGGATGACTGTACATGATCTATTTTACACTGAGTAATAGGAAATTTAAAATAATTGTGTTAATACTAATCCATTTCATACTAATTCAATGAGAAATTCTCATGATTCTCAGATGAGTTTCTTGCTAAGGAAACCATTAGACAGACTGCTGAGAGATGGGCGAGCTGGAACTCACTGAAACTCAAAGCAGCAACTGGGTGGATGAGAGCGGTCTGAATGATCAAAGAGTAAGGGGAGGGCAAAGCAGGAGACCCATTGGAAGTGCATAGGTCCAGACAGGCAGCTGGAAAGGGGACATTCAGCAGGGTCTGTGTAATCAAGTCAGGTTTTCTTCCTGGAAGATGAGGGAACACACCATGATAGACAAAGTGCTGTCAACACAAGTACAGGTGGAAACCAGTATTTCTTCTCCTGCGATAAATATAGACCATGGAAATTCACATGTCTTCATCACAGAAATTATACTTCATGTGAGACATTAAACAGAAGGGATTGAATCATTTGAGCTGATGAGTAGTTGCTTTATTAGTTAAGTACTAAAAAAATTACTGGGTATTGAGACAGGGCTTTGCTGTCTGACCATAAGCAACCAGGGAAAACCTCCTGTGGCCCCGTTGTGTTTGAGGCACTTCAATGGACCGGCAGATGTCAGAAAAGACCTGCAGGAGTCCGGAGCCCTTTGGGAAAATCAGGTGGAGCCAGGTGGAGTTCCCAGGGCAACTCTGCTGCCAGCAGTGGTCTTTGTCCCTGTAACTGCAGCCCAGCCCAGCACACGAAACCCTTTCAAAGGCAAACCCATCTACAGTGCATTCTTGGCACTGACCTAGATTTGAAATGGCCTTTGGAAACCCATGATACTTTCCCTTTTTCCTATGACACACTTATGACTATGACTTCCCTTATTCCTACTAGATACATGAACACTCGTTTAAATTCCTTGGTAATCTTTAGCAAACTCAGGCTGAAAAACTCAAGTATAGCACGCTTCAAATGGCTGAGGCAGAGCCCATCAGCTTGCCCCACTTTGGGGAATCATCCCCTTCCAACTAGGAATATGAAAGTGAAAAATGTGAAATGACCCGTCAGGTCAATGCGCAGAGTAAGGGAAAGTCACACATATTGTGCTGGAGTGTCAGAAGGCAAAAAGCATTGCACTGTGCCTCAGAGTAATCAAGGAGACCTAATCCAGTTCATCCGTGAGACAAAGCAGAGTGAAGGAAGTTGAGTTGTGTCCTAACATGAAGAAGGATGTACATCACTGGTGAAGGAACTCTCTTTTTGTGCCATCACCAATGCAAATTACACAAGAACTACATCAAATAAAGGTAACCTGTCCCACCCTGGCCCTGTCACACCACGGGGCAGCGGAGGGACCTTTTTCAGTTTCAGCCTCTTCTTCAGAGAGGCTTTGCCCTCTCCCTGCGCACCACGGGGCAGAGCCTGGCCCTGGACGCTGCGTGAGCGCCGTGCAGGTCGTGGCAGGCTGCGGTGAGGGGACGAATGCCCTGGGCCCCCTTCGTGCTCTGCCCAGGCCAGCAAGGGCCCCGAGCAGCCTCGTGTCCCCTGCCCCTGCAGCTCTGGGCTCCCTTCCCCAGCCCTGGCTCTGCAGCACCAAGCCCTGCTGGGAGCCCTCCCCTGCATGCTGCCACCGCTCCCTGACGCTGCTGGTGCCCTCTGCCGGGCACTGCCCAGCCCAGCCCAGCCCCTGCCCACCTCTCCCCACCTCCCGGACCTCTCCCCAGCCCAGCAGCCCAGGCTGGGCTGGCCCCAGGCCAGTGCCCACCGCAGGCTGCTGCAGGGCTCTGGGCACGGCCAGCACAGCCCCAGCCCCTCGCAAGGCACCGCAGCTGCTGGCACAAAGGCGGCTCTGGGCCTCCCCAGCAGCCCCCGGGCTGGGGCCAGCCATGGCTCAGGAGATGGAGGGCCGTGAAGCTGCAGGAGCCCTACTCTCCTGCCTGGGACATCCCCAGCACAGAGTGCCTGTGCCCCGCAGGGCCAGCCCCGCTCCCCAGGCCAGCACAAGAGGCCTGGCCCAGGCACAGAGCAGCTCCAGATTCCTCTCCAGGATGCCATTCGCCATCAGACCCAGCACCACGGGGACAATCCCAGGCCAGTCAAGGCCAGTTACTGTTTGCTGGGCCATAGGCAAGCAAGAAGGCAGCTCCCAGTGCAGCCCTTGGTCCTTCACTGATCACTCTGGGGTTCTGATCCATTGTGAGGCCCAGAAAAGCAAGAGGTCTGTTCAGGAAGCAGATCCTTGGGTGTATTCCTGAAACCAGGTTTGCAAGAGGCGTGCAGAGACATTGAAGACATGCCAATGTAGGGATAACAGGACTGTCACCAACATACATGAGATCTCAGGGCTTATCCAAATACTAGAAGCACAATGTGGAAGCCAGAAGAGAGCAGCAGTGAAAAGGCCTCGTCCTGCTGCTGGCCATGGCCATGGCTCCAGGGAAGCAGCAGCCCCGACCCGAAGGCAGCAGAGAGGCAGAGCCCAGCGGGCAGTGAGGGGCAGCCGCGAGGGCCAGCGGGGCTGCTCCTCCCTGTGGCAGCTGGGCTCTGGGCCCTGAGCCCCTCCTGCGTGCTGGGGCTGCTCCCCCAGCTCCAGAAAAGATGGGAAGGGATGGATGCTGAGACCAGTTAATTTCTTCTCGATTCTTTTTTGTCTTTATCTAAACTGGAAGCCCACTTCCATAAGTACATGAGATAGTTGGTTCAAAAATAAAATAGAATGATAAAAACATAGGATTTTAAATAGATCACAGGATATTAAATAGATCATTTCTGAATGAAAATCGCAAGGTTCATAAAATAGTATAAAAGTAAAGTAAGACTGTCCTAACACTTTTTCAGTAAAGAAAAAAAAAAAAAGAAAGAAAAATAAAGTGTTCTGTTAGGACCTTGTGCCCATTATTATTGATGAAGAAGCATGTATCCAAAGAGTTTCCTCAATGCATCCTTGAGCTCCTTGTTTCTCGTGCTGTAGATGAGGGGATTCATGGCAGCAGGAACCACAGAGTACAGAACTGCCACAACCAGGTCCAGGGATGGGGAGGAGATGGAGGGGGGCTTCAGGTAGGCAAACACGGCAGTGCTGACAAACAGGGAGATCACGGCCAGGTGAGGGAGGCACGTGGAAAAGGCTTTGTGCCGGCCCTGCTCAGAGGGGATCCTCAGCACAGCCCTGAAGATCTGCACATAGGACAGCACAATGAAAACAAAACAGCCAAATACTAAACAGACACTAACTACAATAAGCCCAGCCTCCCTGAGTAATGACTCTGAGCAGGAGAGCTTGAGGATCTGGGGGATTTCACAGAAGAACTGGTCCACAGCATTGCCTTGGCAGAGGGGCAGGGAAAATGTAGTGGCCGTGTGCAGGACAGCATGGAGAAAGCCACTGCCCCAGGCAGCTGCTGCCGTCTGGGCACAAGCTCTGCTGCCCACGAGGCTCCCGTAGTGCAGGGGCTTGCAGATGGCAATGTAGCTGTCGTAGGACATGACAGTAAGAGTAAAATATTCTGCTGATATAAAGAAGAGAAAGAAAAAGACCTGTGCAGCACACCCTTGATAGGAGATGGCCCTGGTGTCCCAGAGGGTATTGGCCATGGATTTGGGGAGAGTGGTGGAGATGCAGCCCAGGTCGAGGAGGGCGAGGTTGAGGAGGAAGAAGTCCATGGGGGTGTGGAGGCGGTGGTCGCAGGCTACGGCGGTGAGGATGAGGCCGTTGCCCAGGAGGGCAGCCAGGTAGATGCCCAGGAAGAGCCCGAAGTGCAGGAGCTGCAGCTCCCGCGTGTCTGCGAATGCCAGCAGGAGGAACTCGGTGATGGAGCTTCTGTTGGACATCTGCTGTTTAGAGGCATTGGGTTCTGCTCAAAGAATAGGAAGACATTCATAATGTACAACCGACTTAGCAGAGGAAAACTCCTACCATTTCTCATTTAAACCTCCCCAAATGATTCTCCACATCCAGGCAGGCATATGGCAGGTCCCTTTCCTGAGTTCTACTTGGTCCTGCCTTAGGGTGTCCCTGGGAGCAGGAGACTTTGCTGTGGGCAATGGAAGAGTCAGTCCTGTCCTACAGCCAGACATAAAGAGGAATTTGGTGTTATCTCAGCTTTACTTTACTCCTAATACCAAAGACATTTGCCCCAGTTTGGCTAACATTCAAACCAACTGCTCAGGAGTGCTGTTGGGATTTTTTTGTTGTTGTTGTATTTTTTATTCTAGCTGCCCCAAGACACCTGAAGGCTGCTTTTAAGTCAGAAGTCCAGGCATCTCTCCTGCACTTCAAGTAAGACCCTCTGGATACTCAGAGACAAAGGGACTGTACAACCCAGAGTCCTTTAGAGTGTTAAGGCCCTAAGTCCATCAGTCCTGCTATCAGCTGCCCTCTGCGGGCATTTCTTTGATCTACAAGACAGTTGCACTCAGAAGTGCAACTCAAAAAAACCTGGACGCTGCTGAGAGCAGAGGAATCCAGGCTCCAAGTGCCCATCTCCAGACCCCTCACCCTGTCCCTGTACTTCCCTTACCGCAAGCACCCCGACGGCTCACTCCATGGGCAGGTGAAACCCCATCCCCAGGCAGCCTGGGAGCAAGAGCAGCAGCAGCACGGCCAGGTGGAGAAGTCAGAAGGAATGGCAGCGTCTACCTCATATTGGAGAAAGAGAGAGATCTGTCCTGTCAGATGCTATCCGCCATGAGATGTGTTGGCTTCATAAAAACTCTTTGGAAATCCCATTTACATGTTCCTGCTGCCAGAGACTCACGGTGCCAAGGGCCTGCAGATCTGTCCTGCCACACGCTGCCCTCTGTTGCTGCGCTCCTCACTGCCTCCAAGCCCCCTCTCCTTCTCTCCTGTCCCCGTGCCAGCTGCGGTCAGAGCCCCCAGCCCTGCTGCGCTGTGCACAGGAGCTGCTCCTGGGCACAGCTGTCTCTCTGCACCAGGGCCCTCTTGCCACGAGCTCTCTCTGTCCCACGAGCCCGGCCCAGCTCAGCACCAGATGCCCAGCCCAAGGCATTGGAATCCCCCCTCGGGGGGCTTTGCTGAGGAGCCCACAAACCTCAGGCACTGAGAGACAATTGAAGACATCTTTCAACAAGTCCAAGTCAGAGGCAAGTTTCCTGCAGTGTCCCCCTGAGGGCCAGCACTGACACAGCCTCCCTTGGAGCTCGTTAGAGGAGAGCATTGGAGGCAGTGAGGACAAGCAGACAAAGGCAGTGTGATGGTGACCCTGATGTGTAGGAAAACTGGATGTGTTTCACCAAGCACAAGGGCCAGGCCATGACCCCGAGACCCTGGGAAGGGAGATCCTTTCCCTTCACACACTGCTCAGGGCTTTTCCTGGGGCAGGAGGAGATGGGGATGTGCATGGCCAAGTGCAGGAGAATGGTACGAGCCCTGCCTGGTTCATGGGTGGGGGCGAGGAGGCAATGAGGCCCTGGTGCTTTACCGATAAGCTGTCTCCTCCTAGGCCTCAGTGGCAGAGACAACAGCCAGAGCCATGGACACAAAGCCCTGGGTCCTGTTGGGACTCTCAGCCTTGCAACAGCCTTTGCTCCTCTCCACACCAGACTGTCCTAGGGACTCCCAGACATGCACCTCTTTCCCTGCTGGCTGTAGACCCTTGTCCATGCGGTGTCACACCGGATCTGAGCTGAGTCTAACTCAGATCTCCTTGGTGGCCATGGTCCTCCTAAGGCAGCTCTGTAGGAAGCTGGCCTGGTTCCTGGTGAGCAGGCACCACTGCTCGTGTGGCATCCCTCATGGGAGATGTTCATGAGTCTATGGAGCTAGATGGGTTCCCCCTCATGGTACTGAGGGAGCTGGCAGAAGTGCTCACCAAGCCGCTTTCCATCACTTATCAGCAGTCCTGCCTATCAGGGGTGTTCCCAGTCAAGTGGTGACAAGGAAATATGATGCCCACCTACAAAATGGCTGGAAGGAGGATCTGGGGAACTACAGGCCTGTCAGTCTGACCAGTGACGGGGAAGTTCATGGAGCACATTATCTTGAGTACCATCATGCAACACTTAGAAGACAACCAGGTGATCAGGCGCAGTCAGGAGGGCTTTATCAAAGTCAGGTCCTACTGGACAAGTCTAAACTCCTTCTATGTCAAAGTGATGCACTCAGTGGATGACGTAATCGCCATGGATGTGGTTTATCTAGACCTCAGTAAGGATTCTGAAACTGTTTCCTACAGCGTTCTCCCAGAGGAACTGGCTGCTTGAGGCTTGGACAGGTATCTGCTTCCTTGGATTAAAAAGTGTCTGGGTGGCTGGGCCCAAAGAGCTGTGGGACATGGAGCTAAATGGAGTTAGAGGCCGTTCTCTAGTGGTCACCCCCAGGGCTCAGTTCTGGGGCCAGTTCCCTTGAATATTTTCATCAGTGATCTGGACAAGGGGATTAAGTGCACCCTCAGTAAGTTTGCAGAAAACACCAGGTTAGAAGCGAGTGTTGGTCTGCCCGACGGTAGGTGGGCTCTGCAGAGGGTCCTAGATAGGCTGGACTCATGGGCCAAGGCCAAATCTATGAAGTTCAACAAGGCCAAGTGCTGGGTCCTGCACTTGGGGCACGACAACCCCATGCAATGCTGGGGAATGGCACGTGGAATGCTGCCCATGGGAAAGGGACTTGGGGGTATTGGTGGAGAGTCGGCTGAATAGGAGCCAGCAGGGTGCTCAGGTGGCCAAGCAGGCCAACAGCATCCGGGCTTGTACCAGGAATGGTGTGGTCAGCAGGAGTAGGGAAGTGATTGTGCCTCTCTACTCGGCCCTGGTGAGGCCACACGTCAGGTATTGTGTTTAGCTGTGGGGCCCCCAGCATGAGAAGGACACGGATCTATTTGAATGAATCCAGAGGAGGGCCACGAGGATGATCAAGGGGCTGGAGCACCTCTCCTCTGAAGACAGGCTGTGGGATTTGGTGTTGTTCAGCCTAGAGAAAAGAAGGCTCTGGGGAGACCTTATGGCAGCCTTCTAATACCTAAAGGGGGCTGTAGGAAAGCTGGGGAGGGACTCTTCATCAACTAGCGTAGTGATAGGACTAGGGGAAATGGCTTTACGTTGAAAGAGGGTAGGTTTAGATTAGATATTAGGCAGAAGTTCTTTACTCAGAGGGTGGTGAGGCACTGGAACAGGCTGCCCAGAGATGTCGTGGATCCCCCCTCACTGGAAGTTTTGAAGGCCACCTCGGATGGGGCTTTCAGCAACCTGGTCTAGTGGAAGGTGTCTCTGCCCACGGCAGAGGGGTTGGTATTTTAGGATCTTTAAGGTCCTTTCCTACCCAAACTACTCTCTGATTCGCTGATTCTGTAAATCCAAAACACAGCACCACACCAGCTCCTAGGAAGAAAAAGTAAGTCTATCCCAGCTAAAACTCGGACTATATCCACCCCTTCTCCATACCATTGTTCCTATGTCATGCTCAGGTCTGACACTTTCTAAATAACTATCACCACTTTTCCTCTCTTTTGATATACACACAGAGATATCTTGCCCTTAGTCTATTTGTGTCCTGGTTTTGGTTAGGATTCAGTTAATTTTCATCCTAGTATCATAGAATCGTAGAATGGCTTGGGTTGGAAGGGACATTACAGATCATCTAACTGAACTCCCCCCAGATTCCAGCCACTAGATCGGGTTGGCCAAGGCCTCATCCAGCCTGGCCTTGAACACTTCCAGGGATGGGGCATCCACAACTTCTCTGGGCAACCTGTTCCAGTACCTCACTACCCTTATAGTGAAGATTTTTCTCCTGATGTCTAGTCTAAATCTCCCCTCTTTTAGTTTAGACGACATCCTCCTGTCATTATCTACCCGAGTAGTAAAGAGTCCTTCTCCATTTTTTTTAGAAGACCCCTTTAAGGATTGAAAAGCTGCAAGGAGGTCTCCCTGGAGCCTTCTCTTCTCCAGGCTGAACAAACCTAACTCCTTCAGCCTGTCTCCACAGGCGAGGTGCTCCAGCCCTCTGATCATCTTTGTAGCCCTCCTCTAGATTTCCTGTAAGAGGTCCACATCCTTCTTGTGCTGGTGGCCCCAAACCTGGACACAGTACTCCAGGTGAGGCCTCACAAGGGCAGAGCAAAGGGGGACAATCACCTGTTGCAACCTCTCTTGCATCCATTACAGCCCTCAGCTTGGTGTCATCTGCACACTTGCTGAGGGTGCACTCTACCCCACTGTCCCTGACATTGGTAAAGATATTAAACAGTACTTAGCTCAGGATAGACCCCTGAGGGACACCACTCATCACCAGCCTCCACTTGGACATAGAGCCGTTGACCATCACTCTCTGAGTGTGACCTTCAAGCCCACTCCTTATCCACTCATTGGTGCACCCATCAAACGCGTATCCCTCCAATTTGGAGACCAGGATGTCATGTGAGACCGTGTCAAAGGACCAGGAATTTTAATCCCTAAACCTAAATACTACTACAACACTCTGAAAGGAATCCATTTTCTCTCTTGCTAACCCTAATGTCTTCCCTTAACACTAACATTAAAATCTTCTATTTAACCCTAGACATCTTGGCAGACCTAAAACACCCGTACACCGCACAGCTTATCCATACCTTAACTGCAGACCTGACACCACAAGCAGAACACCAAACACTCCCACTAAAACTTTGCTTAATCTCTAACCCAGAAAGTGAAAAACACGTACCGAGGGGGCTAGAGAGAGGTCAGCTCTGCCTCAGGATCTCCTGCCCCAGCAGGAGGAATGGGACTGGGGCAGTGACTGGGAGGTCACTTCTGTCTCTGCAGCTGATAGGGCAGCAGCAGGAACGTGTCACGCAAAGGGACTGTGAGGTCCCTTGTGTCTGGAGGTGGCAGGTCACCCTTGGCTTCTCCCTGGGATGTGCACTTTGGGGCTGACATCTGCCAGGGGACCTGCTAGGCCAGCAGAAGGCCCCTGCTTGGCATGCTGACCCTGGGATCCCCTCTGCCTCCAACCCCAGGAGGACCCAGACAGAAAGAAGGCCTGCAGAGGGGTTGTCCTGTCCCTTCTGCTTGAGTCCAGGACTGGACAGCAGGAGGCACAAGGCTTGGCTGTGTCTAGCCAAGAAGCTGCAAGGCCAGCAGCAGGCCCAGGCCTTGGGAGATGCTGGTGAGGTGACTTCTGTCTGCTTGGCTGACAGGCCGCAAGGAGCCTGATGGGTTGGGATGCCTGCTTCAGGAGTGGTTTCCACCCTGATGGAGCTTTCTTTGGTAGAAGGAAAGAGCAGGAGAGAAGAAAGTGCCACAAAGTTCACCTTGGAAGGTTGGCACTGGCCACAGGGAGGAAGAAATGTCCCTCAAAGTGTCGTGCTGTGGTGCTAGAGGTCACTCAAAGATCAGACCCTAGCTTTGTGTTTCAAGGAACAGCTGGTGAGGGTTGATGAGACATTGCTGAAATGATGGAAATGCCGGGATGAGAGCAAGGTGGTGAACAGAGATGGGTGTCTGCAGATTTCAAGGAAATAGGGCAAAAGAAAGCCTGCAGAGGAGAAGGCAGAGGGTGCTGGCAGGAATGGAAGGCCCCAACAGCCCTGACGTTTTTGTCCCTTTGGCTAGAGCTTCTGAGGAGATGAGATAGAGTCATTGCAATGGAGCCTCACTGCTTCCTTGATACCCTGTGCAGGGGTGGGGAGGTGTCCTAATGAAGTTCTTGTCGTGGCATCACACTGCCCACCACATCATACAGACCCCAAGAAGAGCCCTGAGCCAGACGTGGGGGTGCAGGATCTCCCCTCCCAGTGGCTGGGGTCAGGCCTTGGCCCTTCTGCTTCACCAAAACCAACCAAGACTTCTCTCAGCACAGCGCTTTGCCTGTCTGGAATCATGGCCTCCAATGATCTGCCCTAACAAGTCCCTGGGGAGGCTTTGTTAGGAACAGCCCTCAGTGGGGCCCATTAATACTCCAAGTCACTTCAACTTTTCCTTCTGACTTTACTTTCTCAAGCAGTTGCATCATTCTCCTCTCAGTACCCAGGTTTCATTGACTCAGCACTAAAATACACCGTGGAACTCATTAAAACACATAATCTCCTAAGGAGCCATATCTCTCCCATAGTTTTCTTCATGTCTTCAAGACTTGTTCAGCTAATTGGAGAGCTTTCATGGTGTAGTTAAGGAGGAAGATTTCAAAGAGCATCTAATAGAAATCTTTCCTCATTTTAAAGGCTGAACTATGTTGCATTTCAGTTTGGAGCATCATTTTCCTATAGATATTGGTCAAGGGATACAGCGCTGCTTAGGCTGGAAGAGCAGGGTTTTTCCTATTTAAAAGCAAGCAGCAGGAAATCGTGCTGCAATTTTCAAAAAAAAAAAAAAAAAGTTCAAGTTCCTCATTGTTTTGCCTCCAGTGAAGTTTACCTTCCAAAAGGATGACTGTACATGATCTGTTTTGCACTGATTAATAGGAAATTTAGAATAATTGTGTTAATATTAATCCATATCATAGTAATTCAATGATAAATGATGAGTTTCTTGCTAAGGAAACCATTAGACAGACTGCTGAGAGATGGGCGAGCTGGAACTCACTGAAACTCAAAGCAGCAACTGGGTTGGTGAGAGCGGTCTGAATGATCAAAGAGTAAGGGGAGGGCAAAGCAGGAGAACCATGGGAAGTGCATAGGTCCAGACAGGCAGCTGGAAAGGGGACATTCAGCATGTTCTGTGTAATGAAGACGGGTTTTTTGCCTTGAAGATGAGGGAGCACACCATGATAGACAAAACGATGACAAGGCAAGTACAGGTGAACTTCAGAATTTCTTCTCCTGCGTTGATTATAGATCATGGAAATTCACATTTCTTCATGACAGAAATTACACTTCACGTGAGACTCTCAACAGAAGGGATTGAATCATTTGAGCTGATGGGTATCACAGTATCACACAGTATCACAGATTTCTAGGTTGGAAGAGACCTCAAGATCATCGAGTCCAACCTCCGACCTAACAGTAAGTACTCCACTAAACCATATTGCTACGCTCTACATCTAAACGTCTTTTAAAGACCTCCAGGGATGGTGACTCCACCACCTCCCTGGGCAGCCCGTTCCAATGCTTAATAACCCTTTCGGTAAAGAAGTACTTCCTAACATCCAACCTAAAACTCCCCTGTCGCAGCTTTCGCCCATTCCCCCTTGTCCTGTCACCAGGCACGTGGGAGAACAGACCAACCCCCACCTCTTTACAGCCTCCTTTAAGGAGTGATAAGGTCGCCCCTGAGCCTCCTCTTCTCCAGGCTGAACAAGCCCAGCTCCTTCAGCCGCTCCTCGTAAGTCTTGTTCTTCAGACCCCTCACCAGCTTCGTCGCCCTTCTCTGGACTCGCTCGAGCACGTCCATGTCCTTCCTGTAGCGAGGGGCCCAAAACTGAACACAGTACTCGAGGTGCGGCCTCACCAGAGCCGAGTACAGGGGCACAATCACTTCCCTAGACCTGCTGGCCACACTGCTTCTTATACAGGCCAGGATGCTGTTGGCCTTCTTGGCCACCTGGGCACACTGCTGGCTCATATTCAGCCGACTATCAACCAATACTCCCAGGTCCTTCTCGGCCAGGCAGCTTTCCAGCCACTCATCTCCCAGCCTGTAGCTCTGCTTGGGGTTGTTGCACCCCAGGTGCAGGACCCGGCACTTGGCCTTGTTGAACTTCATACAGTTGACCTCAGCCCATCGCTCCAGCCTATCCAGATCCTCCTGCAGAGCCTTCCTGCCCTCGAGCAGATCGACACACGCACTTAGCTTGGTGTCATCTGCAAACTTCCTGAGGGTGCACTGGACGCCCTCATCCAGATCATTGATAAAGATATTAAAGAGGACCGGCCCCAGTACCGAGCCCTGGGGGACACCACTAGTGACCGGCCTCCAACCAGATTTCACTCCATTCACCACAACTCTCTGGGCCCGGCTATCCAGCCAGTTTCTAACCCAGCGAAGCGTACGCCAGTCCAAGCCACGAGCAGCCAGTTTCTTGAGGAGAATGTTGTGGGAAACGGTGTCAAAAGCCTTACTGAGGTCAAGGTAAACCACATCCACAGCCTTTCCCTCATCCACCAATCGCGTCACTTGGTCATAGAAGGAGATCAGGTTCGTCAAGCAGGACCTGCCTTTCATAAACCCATGCTGACTGGGCCTGATCGCCTGCTTGCCCTGCAAGTGCCGCGTCATGACCCTCAAGATAATCTGCTCCATGAGCTTTCCTGGCACTGAGGTCAAACTGACAGGCCTATAGTTCCCCGGGTCTGCCCTGCGGCCCTTCTTATAGATGGGTGTCACATTTGCTAGCCGCCAGTCAACTGGGACCTCCCCCGATAGCCAGGACTGCCGATAAATGATGGAAAGCGGCTTGGCCAGCTCCTCCGCCAGTTCTTTCAGTACCCTCGGGTGCATCCCATCCGGCCCCATCGACTTGTGCACATCCAAGCTCCGTAGCAGGTCGCCAACCATTTCCTCATGGATAGCGAAGGCCACGTCCTGCTCCCCATCCCCTTCCACCAGCTCAAGGCACTGGGTATCCAGAGAACAACCGGTATTGCCGCTAAAGACTGAGGCAAAGGCGGCATTAAGCACCTCAGCCTTTTCCTCATCCTTAGTAACTAGGTTTCCCCTCGCATCCAGTAAAGGATGGAGATTCTCCTTAGTCCTCCGTTTCGCGTTGATATATTTGTAAAAGGATTTTTTGTTGTCTTTAACGGCAGTAGCCAGGTTGAGCTCCAGATGAGCTTTGGCCTTTCTAATTTTCTCCCTGCACAGCCTCGCTACATCCTTGTAGTCCTCCTCTGTGGCCCGCCCTTTTTTCCAAAGATTATAAACCCTCTTTTTTCTGCTAAGCACAAGCCGCAACTCTCTGTTGAGCCAGGCCGGTCTTCTTCCACGCCAGATCGTCTTTGGACACGTGGGGACGGACCGCTCCTGTGCCATCACGATTTCCTTCTTGAGGAGCGCCCAGCCTTCCTGGACTCCTCTGCCCTTCAGAACCGCCTCCCAAGGGACTCGGCCAACCAGCGTCCTGAGCAGCTCAAAGTCAGCCCTCCGGAAGTCCAATACAGCAGTTTTACTGGTCCCCTTCCTGGCCTCGCCAAGAATAGAGAACTCTACCATTTCGTGGTCACTCTACCCAAGACAGTTTCCGACCACCACATCTCCCACCAGTCCTTCTCTGTTTGTGAAGAGAAGGTCTAGCGGGGCACCACCCCTGGTAGGTTCGCTGACCAGCTGCGTCAGGAAGCTATCTCCCACGCTCTCCAGAAACCTCCTAGACTGTTTTCTCTGTGCCGTGTTGTGTTTCCAGGATATGTCCGGGAAGTTGAAGTCCCCCACGAGGACAAGCACCGACGATTTTGCAACTTCTGTCAGTTGCCTATAAAACTCCTCATCCGTCTCCTCATCCTGGTTCGGCGGTCTATAACAGACCCCGACCAGGATGCTAGCCTTGCCGGCCTTCCCGCGGATCCTAACCCACAGGGATTCAACCTTATCATTCCCAGCCTGGAGTTCCACAACATCAACATCAAAAGATTCTCTAATGTAGAGAGCCACGCCACCACCCCCTCTGGGCTGCCTGTCCCTCCTGAAGAGCCGATAGCCAGGCATTGCAGCACTCCAGTCGTGGGAGCGGTCCCACCACGTCTCCGTGATGGCAACCAAGTCGTAGCCTGCCTGCTGCACGATGGCTTCCAGCTCCTCCTGTTTGTTACCCATGCTGCGTGCATTAGTGTAGATGCACTTCAGCTGGGCCATCGCCTTCTTCCCCGGCCTAGCCATTGTTTCCCCCGGCACAGCTCCAACAAGCCTTGTTTGAGCCCCGTCCCCCTTCTTACCTAGTTTAAAGCGCTCTCTATGAGTCCCGTCAGCTCCTGGCCTAGGATCCGTTTTCCCCTTGGAGATAGGGACCCGTCTGGGGCCATCAGGCCGGGTGCCGAGTAAAGCTCCCCATGGTGAAAAAACCCAAAATTTCTGTGCTTGCACCAGCCTCTGAGCCACCTATTAACCACGCGAGCTTTCCATGTCCTCTCCGTGCCTCTCCCTTCCCCCGTAGGGATGGACGAAAACACCACCTGCACTCCCGCTCCCTCCACCAATCGTCCCAGCCCCCTATAGTCCTGTTTGATAGCCTTGAGGCTTCTCTTTTCAACATCGTCACTGCCAGCCTGGACTATCAAAAGCGGGTAATAGTCAGAGGGGCGAACCAGGTTTGGAAGCTTCCTGGTAATGTCTCTGACCCTGGCCCCAGGGAGGCAGCAGACTTCCCTATGTGTGGGGTCAGGCCAACAAATAGGGCCCTCCGTTCCCCTGAGGAGGGAGTCGCCCACAACAATCACCCTTCTTTCTTTCTTGGTGGAGGCAGTCCTGAGGCGTGGAGTCAACTTCCTCACCTCAGGCATCCTCCTGGGTAGGCTTCCTACCTCATCCTCACCCACCGGTCTCTCCAGCTCCAGGGCCTCAAACATATTGTTCAAGGGCACCTGGGAAGGCGGCACCGGAAGGGGAGGGCATCTCCTGCGAGGACGAGCAGGGACCTGTCTCCATTCCTCCTCAACTCGCAGGTCCCCTCCCTCTGCCAAATGGCGACAGGGCAGGGGGTCCACCCCACTTTGGAGCGTCTCACCCTGGTCCCTCTCCCTCCGGTCCTGCAGGGAGTCGCTCCACCAGTCTATCTCCCACTCGCACTCCCTGATATCCCTCAACCTCTGCACCTCCTCCTTGAGCTCCGCCACCATGCGGACCAGGTCGTCCACCTGCTCACACCTCACGCAAGCAGTCTCTCTGCCTCCCGCCGATGGCAGCAAGAGGCTCAGACACTCCCTGCATCCGGAGACCTGAACTGCCGCATGTTTGGGCGGGCAGTTGGTCTGGGTGTGTACTGACTTCCTAGAGAAAGCACCGTGCCTGGTGGAGACCATTGCAGCCCAGCTGACGGGAGAGTGCCGTTGGAGGAGTTGTCCCTATGGGCGGGTGTGAGCGCTCCGCCCTTCCTGCCCGCCCTGCCCGCGCTAACTGCCTCGCTAACTGCCGCGTCACTCCCCCCGTGTCACTCCCTGTTCGCCGCGCTCCTGGTCGCTCGCGCTCCCTAAGGGCTGCCTTTGAACGGCCGGGGGGAGGAGCTGTCGCTGACGCTGCTGGCTCCACCTATGCCTCGTCAGCCTCCCTCACGAGGGCTGCCGGTGCCTGGCGGCTCCCTCACGTAGGCTCGATGCCCGAAAAATAGCCCTGCCTGTCCCGATCCCGCGCTCCGTTGCAGCACGCGTCTGCCCCGGAGCCGGTCGCCTTGGCAAGTGAGTGGTGCTGAGCTGGGCCGGGCTCGTGGGACAGAGAGAGCTCGTGGCAAGAGGGCCCTGGTGCAGAGAGACAGCTGTGCCCAGGAGCAGCTCCTGTGCACAGCACACCAGGGCTGGGGGCTCTGACTGCAGCTGGCACGGGGACAGGAGAGAAGGAGAGAGGGCTTGGAGGCAGTTGGCAGTGGGAGGATGCTGAGAGCTGCCTGCAGGAGAAACCTGCACAGCCCTTGACAAGGTACGTCTCTGGCTGCAGGGCCATGCAGCTGCACGTCCTGGAAGGGTCTCCTGCTGGGTCTTGTTTCTGGGAGGGCAGTGGGCAATGCAGTAGGCTTTGGGAGTCCTGCTGGATGGCACTGCGAGGTGAGGAAGTCTGGCAGAAGCCCCTCGGAGTGCCCTAAACCAGGTGCCCCCGGTCAGCCCAGAACACCCTGCCCTGGCTGGCCAGGCCGGGCTCTCTGCCAGCTGCCCCGGAGCTCCTGCAGCCATGGAAAGAAGAGAAGCTCCCAAGCTCCGTCTGGCTTGCTGTGGCCCTTCTCCCTCAGCAGAATTCTCCTGTTTCTTCTCAGGGAAACACCTGAATGGGATGAGAGTGCAGCTCAGAGAGGGGTGACACAAGGCAGCTGAGAACAGGACTGGTGGACAGAAGTGCTCTTCTCGGTCTGCACTAATGGACACTCCCATAAAATATCAGCAGGAGTGTACAGGAAATGTGAGGGCATTCAACCATCCAATACCTATCCTAAGCATTACAGGGCCTACTGGGAGAAAATACAGCAAACAAAATCCCTACAGCTAAGCTCTGCGTTCAGATGACTTGTTTGCAAGAACTGACAAGTCGAAAGGACTTGAGTTACCCCCATGTTCCTGTTTCCCTCCTGCTGCACAGCAGGAAGGACTCCTCTGGAGCCCACAGAAGCCCCTGCTCCCAGGGCCACTCTCAGCCAGCACCAGCCGCAGCTCAAGCAGGAGAGCTGAAGAAAGGTTCTCCTGCAAAGAGACAGGCTTGGGCTGGAGGGTGCTCTAAGGCTTGTAATAAGTCTCCCTCAGAGAAGTGTATATTAACTTTGTTCTCCCTTATCCTTTTCAACAGACAACTGCATTCAAAGTCAGCAAATGCAAAACAGTAGCTCTGTGAGAGAATTCCTCCTGCTGGCATTCGCAGACATGCGCGAGCTGCAGCTCCTGCACTTCGGGCTCTTCCTGGGCATCTACCTGGCTGCCCTCCTGGGCAACGGCCTCATCCTCACCGCCGTAGCCTGTGACCACCGCCTCCACACCCCCATGGACTTCTTCCTCCTCAACCTCGCCCTCCTTGACCTGGGCTGCATCTCCACCACTCTGCCCAAAGCCATGGCCAATGCCCTCTGGGACACCAGGGCCATCTCCTATCAAGGGTGTGCTGCACAGTTCTTCTTTTTAGTCTTCTTCATTGGAGGGGAGTATTCCCTTCTCACTGTCATGTCCTACGACCGCTACGTTGCCATCTGCAAGCCCCTGCACTACGGGAGCCTCGTGGGCAGCAGAGCTTGTGCCCAGACGGCAGCAGCTGCCTGGGGCAGTGGCTTTCTCAATGCTGTCCTGCACACGGCCACTACCTTTTCCCTGCCTTTCTGCCAAGGCAATGCTGTGGACCAGTTCTTCTGTGATCTTCCTCAGATTCTCAAGCTCTCTTGCTCAGAGGCATTCCTCAGGGAGGTTGGGATTATTGTAGTTAGTGTCTGTTTAGCTTTTGGCTGTTTTGTTTTCATTGTGCTGTCCTATGTGCAGATTTTCAGGACAGTGCTGAGGATGCCCTCTAATCAGGGCCGGCACAAAGCCTTTTGCACATGCCTTCCTCACCTGGCCGTGGTCTCCCTATTTATCAGTACTGGCATGTTCGCCTACCTGAAGCCCTCCATCTCCTCCCCATCCCTGGACCTGGTGGTGGCAGTTCTGTACTCGGTGGTTCCTCCTGCCATGAATCCCCTCATCTACAGCATGAGGAACAAGGAGCTCAAGGATGCATTGAGGAAACTCTTTGGATACATGCTTCTTCAACAGTAATAATGGGCAAAGTCCCAGAACACAGAACAGAACGCTTTTCTTATTTTTTTTTTTCTGTATAAGTGTTAGAACAGCCTTACTTTACTTTTGTACAATTTTCTGAGCCTTGTGATTTTCATTCAGTAATGATCTACTTAGTATCCTATGTGTTTATCATTCTATTTTATTTTTGAACCAAGTATCTCATGTACTTATGGAAGTGGGCTTCCCGTTTAGATAAAGACAAAAAAGCGTTGAGCAGAAATTCATTGGTCCCA
The DNA here is from genome assembly GCF_964211835.1 of Anser anser. Taxonomy (NCBI): domain Eukaryota; kingdom Metazoa; phylum Chordata; class Aves; order Anseriformes; family Anatidae; genus Anser; species Anser anser. The sequence goes on from NW_028154148.1 coordinate 4,500,815, forward strand.
GCTTCCATCCCTTCCCATCTTTTCTGGAGCTGGGGGAGCAGCCCCAGCACGCAGGAGGGGCTCAGGGCCCAGAGCCCAGCTGCCACAGGGAGGAGCAGCCCCGCTGGGACTCACGGCTGCCCCTCACTGCCCGCTGGGCTCTGCCTCTCTGCTGCCTTTGGGTCGGGGCTGCTGCTTCCCTGGAGCCATGGCCATGGCCAGCAGCAGGACGTGGCCTTTTCACTGCTGCTCTCTTCTGGCTTCCAAATTGTTCTCTTATGCTCTTGTATTTGACTAAACGTTTAGATTTCATGTGCCTTGTTGATAGGTTTGTTGTCTGTACGGTGGCATCTCTTTCTTTGCACAGCTCTTCCAAAGCTGGTGTTAGGAATATACCCAAGGAGCTGCTTCCTGAACAGACCTCTTGCTTTTCTGGGCCTCACAATGGATCAGAACCCCAGAGTGATCAGTGAAGGACCAAGGGCTGCACTGGGAGCTGCCTTCTTGCTTGCCTATGGCCCAGCAAACAGTAACTGGCCTTGACTGGCCTGGGATTGTCCCCGTGGTGCTGGGTCTGATGGCGAATGGCATCCTGGAGAGGAATCTGGAGCTGCTCTGTGCCTGGGCCAGGCCTCTTGTGCTGGCCTGGGGAGCGGGGCTGGCCCTGCGGGGCACAGGCACTCTGTGCTGGGGATGTCCCAGGCAGGAGAGTAGGGCTCCTGCAGCTTCACGGCCCTCCATCTCCTGAGCCGTGGCTGGCCCCAGCGCGGGGGCTGCTGGGGAGGCCCAGAGCCGCCTTTGTGCCAGTAGCTGCGGTGCCTTGCGAGGGGCTGGGGCTGTGCTGGCCGTGCCCAGAGCCCTGCAGCAGACTGCGGTGGGCACTGGCCTGGGGCCAGCCCAGCCTGCGCTGCTGGGCTGGGGAGAGGTCCGGGAGGTGGGGAGAGGTGGGCAGGGGCTGGGCTGGGCTGGGCAGTGCCCGGCAGAGGGCACCAGCAGCGTCAGGGAGCGGTGGCAGCATGCAGGGGAGGGCTCCCAGCAGGGCTTGGTGCTGCAGAGCCAGGGCTGGGGAAGGGAGCCCCGAGCTGCAGGGGCAGGGGACACGAGGGCGCTCGGGGCCCTTGCTGGCCTGGGCAGAGCACGAAGGGGGCCCAGGGCATTCGTCCCCTCACCGCAGCCTGCCACGACCTGCACGGCGCTCACGGAGCATCCAGGGCTAGGCTCTGCCCCGTGGTTCACAGGGAGAGGGCAAAGCCTCTCTGAAGAAGAGGCTGAAACTGAAAAAGGTCCCTCCGCTGCCCCGTGGTGTGACAGGGCCAGGGTGGGACAGCTTACCTTTATTTGATGTAGTTCTTGTGTAATTTGCATTGGTGATGGCACAAAAAGACAGCTCCTTCACCAGTGATGTACATCCTTCTTCATGTTAGGCCACAACTCAACGTCCTTCACTCTGCTTTATCTCACAGATGAACTGGATTAGGTCTCCTTGATTACTCTGAGGCACAATGCAGTGCTTTTTGCCTTCTGACACTCCAGCACAATATGTGTGACTTTCCCTTACTCTGCGCATTGACCTGACGGGTCATTTCACATTTTTCACTTTCAAAACCCTAGTTGGATGGGGACCATTTCCAAAGTGGGACAAGCTGATGGGTTCTGGCTCAGCCATTTGAAGCGTGCTATATTTGAGTTTTTCAGCCTGAGTTTGCTAGAGATGACCCAGGAAGGGAAATGGATGTTCAAGTGTCTCGTAGGAATAAGGGAGAGTATCATGGGTTTCCAAGGGCCATTTCAAATCTAGATCAGTCCCAGAAACCCACAGAAGAAGGGGATTGTCTTTGAAGGGGTTTCCTGTGCTGGTCTGGGCTGCAGTTACAGGGACAAAGACCACTGCTGGCAGTGGAGGTGCCCTGGGAACTCCACCTGGCTCCACCTGATTTTCCCAAAGGAGTCTGGTCTCCTGAAGGTCTTTTCTGACACCTGGTGGTCCAGGGAAGTGCCTCAAACACAACGGGGCCACAGGAGGTTTCCCCTGGTTATGCTTATGGTCACACAGCAAAGCTCTGCCTCAATGCCCAGTAATTTTTTTAGTACTTAACTAATAAAGCATCTACTCATCAGATCAAATGATTCAATCCCTTCCATTCAATGTCTCACGTGAATGATAATTTCTATCATGAAGAAATGTGAATTTTCAGGATGAATATTCATCGCAGGAGAAGAAATACTGGTGTTCACCTGTACTTCCATTTTCATCGCTTTGTCTATCATGGTTTGCTCCCTCATCTTCCAGGCACAAAACCTGACTTGATTACACAGACCCTGCTGAATGTCCCCTTTCCAGCTGCCTGTCTGGACCTATACACTTCCCATGGTTCTCCTGGTTTGCCCTCCCCTTACTCTTGGATCATTCAGACCGCTCTCACCAACCCAGTTGCTGCTTTGAGTTTCAGTCAGTTCCAGCTCGCCCATCTCTCAGCAGTCGGTCTAACGGTTTCCTTAGCAAGAAACTCTTCATTTCTCATTGTATTAGTATGATATGGATTAATATTAACACTACAATTTTAAATTTCCTATTAATCAGTGTAAACTACATCTTTTACAGTCATCCTTTTGGGAAGGTACACATCACTGGAGGAAAAAAAATGAGGAACATAATTTTTTTTTTTTTTTTAATTGCAGCATGATTTCCTGCTGTTTGTTTTTAAATAGGAATAACCCTGCTCTTCCTATATAAGCAGGGCTTCAAAGAAACAACCCTAGACCAATATCTATGGGAAAATGATGCTCTAAACTGAAATGCAACAAAATTCAGCCTTTAAAATGAGGAAAGATTTCTATTAGATGCTCTTTGAAATCCTCCTCCTTAACTACACCATGAAAGCTCTCCAATTAGCTGAACAACTTTGAAGACTTGAAGAAAACTTTGGGAGAGATATGGCTGCTTAGGACTTTCTGCATTTTAATGAGTTCCATGGTGTATTTTAGTGCTGACTCTACTAAGCTTGGGTACTGAGAGAAGAATGATGCAACTGCTTGAGAAAATAAAGTCAGAAGGAAAAGTTGAAGTGACTTGGATTATTAGAGGGCCCCACTGAGGGCTGTTCCTAACAAAGCCTCCCCAGGGACTTGTTAGGGCACATAACTGGAGGCCATGATTGCAGACAGGCAAAGCGCTGTGCTGAGAAAAGTCTTGGTTGGTTTTGGTGAAGCAGAAGGGCCAAGGCCTGACCCCAGCCACTGGGAGGGGAGATCCTGCACACCCCCGTCTGGCTCAGGGCTCTTCTTGGGGTCTGTATGATGTGGTGGGCAGTGTGATGCCACGGGAAGAACTTCATTAGGACACCTCCCCACCCCTGCACAGGGTATCAAGGAAGCAGTGAGGCTCCATTGCAATGACTCTATCTCGTCTCGTCAGAAGCTCTAGCCAAAGGGACAGAAACGTCAGGGCTGTTGGGGCCTTCCATTCCTGCCAGCACCCTCTGCCTTCTCCTCTGCAGGCTTTCCTATGCTGTCCCACACTTTGCCCTATTTCCTTGAAGTCTGCAGACACCCATCTCTGTCCAACACCTTGCTCTCATCCAGGACTTTCCATCACTTTCCCCATGTCTCATCAACCCTCATCAGCTGTTCCTTGATGAACAAAAAGCGTGGGTCTGGTCATAGGCTCTCTTTCGGTGACCTCTGTCACCACAGCACGACCCTTTGAGGGACATTTCTTCCTCTTCATGGCCAGTGCCACACTTCCAAGGTGCACTTTGTGGCAGTTTTTTCTCTCCTGCTCTTTCCAACTACCAAAGAAAGCTCCATCAGGGTGGAAACCGCTCCTGAAGCAGGCATCCCAACCCATCTGGTTCCTTGCGGCCTGTCAGCCAAGCAGACAGAAGTCACCTCAGCAGCATCTCCCAAGGCCTGGGCCTGCTGCTGGCCTTGCAGCTTCTTGGCTAGACACAGCCAAGCCTTGTGCCTCCTGCTGTCCAGTCCTGGTCTCAAGCAGAAGGGACAGGACAACCCCTGTGCGGGCCTTCTTTCTGTCTGGGTCGTCCTGGGGATGGAGGCAGAGGGGATCCCACAGGCAGCATGCCAAGCAGGGGCCTTCTGCTGGCCTAGCAGGGCCACTGGCAGATGTCAGCCCCAAAGTGCACATCCCAGGGAGAAGCCAAGGCTGACCTGCCACCTCCAGACACAAGGGACCTCACAGTCCCTTTGCGTGACACGTTCCTGCTGCTGCCCTATCAGCTGCAGAGACAGAAGTGACCTCCCAGTCACTGCCCCAGTCACATTCCTCCTGCTGGGGCAGGAGATCCTGAGGCAGAGCTGAGGTCGTCAGAGCATTCCCACCCATCTCCTCCTTGTGGCCCACAAGCTGATCAGATCCATGGCCCCTCACATCCATCTCTGAATGCCATGGGACTGCACGGCAACATTACGGTTCCTGCCCTGCCCCAAGGGGACAAGCACCTTGAGTTAAGGGTTAAAAAGTGTCTGAAGGTTCGGAGGTTAATGCACAGGAACAAGTGCTTTCTCTGTTTGGTGTTCAGGTTTTCATTAGGGACCTTGGCTCAGTTTTCTGGGTTACAATTTAATCAAATATTTCATGGGCAGGTTTGGTGTTCTGCTTACGGTGTCAAGGTCTGTGGTTAGGGTATGACCAAGCTTTGTGGTTTAGGATTTTGTTTAGGTCTGCCAAGAAGTCTAGGGTCAAATAAAGCATTTAAATCTAGTGTTAAGGGGAGGGATCAAGGTAAGGAAAAGTGTAAGGGTAAGGGAAAGAATTTTGGCTTCTAGGGTTTCTTTGAGGTCAAGCATTAGAGTAGTAGATTGCTCTCATGGTGTGGAGTAACATTTAGGTTTAGGAATTAAGTTTATTGGTTGAAGCCGGTGAAGGGCCTCATGTGACTGTTTTAGGTCACGGTTACAGCAGCATCAGCATAACCTGAACCTTCTTACCTCTACAAAATCCTTAATTTCTGCTGGCCAAGCCCTTATTCCCTCCTCCAAATCTCGCATTTCTCTTGTCCTGGGTTTCTCCTGATCTCCCCATATCAGTCATCTTCTTAGGGGCATGTTGATGATGGCTTGCATGATCTCAGCGTATCCATCACACCTCTGTTGGCTACTCTATTTCTGAGAAAAGTGGCACTTAAGACACGATGGAAAAGGACACAAAAGTCCATCAGAGCACCCTGCACAATGTGCCCAGCAGCTCTGCACCTGCAGAAATGTGCTGTTCCTGCCTACAAGTTTTCTTTCCAGAATGGCTCCTAGGGATCCAGGGTAACTTTTCCCAGGCCCTCACTTCCCCAGGCCACACCACTCTTGCCCGCAGGCCCCACGTGTCTCTGCAACCCTCCCCTCTTCCCCTGCAGTAGTGGCACCTCACCGCAGCAGGTTGGTGCATCTCCAGGCTCAGGGGTGTTTCCTGAGGGCCTGCCCCGTGTGGGGAGTGGCGGGGAGGAAGAGAGCAAGGTCAGCTCCTGGGGCCTGGCTGAGCACAGCCCAGCCATCCCGCACCGCGGGCAGGCCCCTTCTCCCAGGCTGAGGCACACACGCAAGGTGGACACTCCTCCATCAGCCCAGCTTCGCGCAGGGCCCTTCAGCCCTGCCCCTGTCCTGGGACTCGCCTCCTCCTCCTCCACCCACAGACATACATTGCTTTCCATTTGGGGACCCAGGCAGGACTTTAAGGATCTGCTAAAGCCCTGAATTTCCATGTTTTTCATAGTCTTCACACAAGTCTTCCTCCTGCCATCCCCACTGCCTAGCCCTGCCTTCCAGGTGGAACTCAGTAACGTGGTGCTCAGCAATAAATAATGGGGTCATCTTTCCAAGGGAGGGTAGAATTTCTCAGGGGAAGGCTGCAGAGCTGATGAAGTATTGCATCTTCATCAAGGCTTTAAATAAGGTCTCCCCAGTTATTATGCAGTCTTATGGGCCTTTACCTGCTGGCTCTTCACAGCCTCCCCTGGCATTGCAGAGCCCTCCTTAGCCCCTGGACACCTCAGATTCGCTTTTCCCCCTAAAAGACTCTTCCTCGGATGGTCACTCATTTTAAGAGGTCCTAATCACTACCCACTGAGCACATTGTCCCTGGAGATCCCCTGACATCTCCTGGCAGCTCCAGATTCCTCTCCAGGCTGGAATCTGCCATCAGCCCCACTGCAGGGGATGCAGTCCCATGCAGATGAGTCCAAGACCAGTTGTTGTCTGCTTGGGGAAGTGCCACCACAAATTGAGCTCTTGGTCCATCACTTTGTTCCTTCACAGACCGCCCTGGGACTTTCAGCCTGTGTCCTTCCCTCCATGAAGAAGCCCAGGAAACAGAAGAGCAGGGAGCAACCCCTTGGCTCTATTCCTGATAGCACATTTGGAAGAGGTGTCCAGGTTTCTTAGCAGCCCCTCTTGTTACTGTGGTGCTAGCAGGGAGGCCGGCTGTGACCCAGGGCTGCACAGTGCCTGCTGCTGCCTGCAGCCACAGGGATGTCACTGCAGAGAGAACAGTATCGTCACCAACATACATGAGATCTGAGGGCTTATCCAAATAAAAGAGCACAGGAGAACACACTGGAGGCCAGAAGACAGCAGCAGCAAAAAGGCCATGTCCTGCTGCTGGCCATGGCCATGGCTCCAGGGAAGCAGCAGGGGCCCTGAGCCCCTCCTACATGCTGGGGCTGTTCCCCAAGATGCAGAGGAGATGGGAAGAGATGGCAGCTGAGACCAGTGTAGTTCTGATGTTTTATTTTATTGTGTTTATCTACATGGCAAGCCTGCTTCTTTAGGTAATTAGATGATTGGGTCACTGTAAATGAAAAAAATAATCTGGGAGCAGGTAAAGGATAACATTATTTAAACCAAAACAAATAATTAGCAGAAGATATTTATAGAGGCATATAATAACAAAATTTTTCCTCACAGTTTCTGAAATCATAAAGGAACTCAAAGTCATTACTGATTCTGAAAAAGCATGTATCCAAAGAGTTTCCTTACTGCATCCTTGAGCTCCTGGTTCCTCATGCCGTAGATGAGGGGGTTCACTGCTGGAGGCACCACCGAGTACAGAACTGCCACCATAAGGTCCAAAGATGGAGAGGAGATGGAGGGGGGCTTCAGGTAGGCAAACATGGCAGTGCTGATAAACAGGGAGACCACAGCCAGGTGAGGGAGGCATGTGGAAAAGGCTTTGTGCCTGCCCTGCTCAGAGGGCATCCTCAGCACTGCCCTGAAGATCTGAATATAGGAGAAAACAATGAAAACAAAACAGCCAAAGGCTAAAGAAACACTACACACAAGTGCCCCAACTTCCCTGAGGTAGGCATCTGAGCAGGAGAGCTTGAGGATCTGGGGGATTTCACAGAAGAACTGGTCCACAGCATTGCCTTGGCAGAGGGGCAGGGAAAATGTAGTGGCCGTGTGCAGGACAGCATTGAGAAAGCCACTGCCCCAGGCAGCTGCTGCCATCTGGGCACAAGCTCTGCTGCCCACGAGGCTCCCGTAGTGCAGGGGCTTGCAGATGGCAACGTAGCGGTCGTAGGACATGACCGTGAGAACATAAAATTCTGACACAATCAAGAAGACAAACAGAAAGACCTGTGCAGCACAGCCTTGATAAGAGATGGCCTTGGTGTCCCAGAGGGCATTGGCCATGGCTTTGGGGAGGGTGGTGGAGATGGAGCCCAGGTCGAGGAGGGCGAGGTTGAGGAGGAAGAAGTACATGGGGGTGTGGAGGCGGTAGTCGCAGGCTACGGCGGTGAGGATGAGGCCGTTGCCCAGGAGGGCAGCCAGGTAGATGCCCAGGAAGAGCCTGAAGTGCAGGAGCTGCAGCTCCCGCGTGTCTGCGAATGCCAGCAGGAGGAACTCGCTCACAGAGCTGCTGTTGGCCATCTCCTGAATTTCGGCGCAGTTGTCTGTTGAAAATGAGAAGGCAGAAAAATGTTAAAACAGACTTCTCTGAGGAAAACCTATTGCAAGCCTTAGAGCACCCCCCACCCAAGCCTCTCTCTTTGCAGGAGAACCTTTCTGCAGCTCTCCTGCTTGAGCTGCAGCTGGTGCTGGCTGAGAGTGGCACTGGGAGCAGGGGCTGCTGTGGGCTCCAGAGGAGTCCTTCCTGCTGTGCAGCAAGAGGGAGGCAGGAACATGGGGGAAACTCAAGTTCAGTCTACTGGTCAGACCAGAAGATTTGCAGTGTTGCTTCAAGGAAAGTATCCAACGACTGTGTAGAACAAGGGGCATTTATTTGCTTTATGTTCTGGTAGCTACACCTGTAATGTTTAGGGAGAACCATCTATTTGGTGTTCCCATGAGAAGAAACTACCGAAAGCTGAGAGCAGAGAAGCCCCACACCAAGTGCAGCTGGACAGGATCCTCACCTTGTCTTGCATGAGCAGGATCTCAGCTTTTCCCTCTTTGCCAGGGCTGCAGAGGCCTCACTCCAGCTGCCCACAGACAGCCATCCAGCAGCACGGACATGGCCTTAGCACAGAGGTGTCTCCTCCTTGGGGCATCTGGATAACACAAGGATGCCAGGAGAGAGCTGCATCCTGCTGGAGAGCAGCCTCCAGCCCAGAAGAACACCCCACAGACAGACATGAATATCTGCAAGCCGGCCTGTTCCAATATCCCATCTGCATCCCCTGCAGTGTCTGGAGGAGGATTGGTCACTCCAATCTTGGCTAACCATGGGTAGCTGGGTTATGACACCCCAAGGGGCTTCTGCCAGACTTCCTCACCTCGCAGTGCCATCCAGCAGGACTCCCAAAGCCTACTGCATTGCCCACTGCCCTCCCAGAAACAAGACCCAGCAGGAGACCCTTCCAGGACGTGCAGCTGCATGGCCCTGCAGCCAGAGACGTACCTTGTCAAGGGCTGTGCAGATTTCTTCTGCAGGCAGCTCTCAGCATCCTGCCACTGCCAACTGCCTCCAAGCCCTCTCTCCTTCTCTCCTGTCCCCGTGCCAGCTGCGGTCAGAGCCCCCAGCCCTGCTGCGCTGTGCACAGGAGCTGCTCCTGGGCACAGCTGTCTCTCTGCACCAGGGCCCTCTTGCCACGAGCTCTCTCTGTCCCACGAGCCCGGCCCAGCTCAGCACCAGACGCCCAGCCCAAGGCATTGGAATCCCCCCTCGGGGGGCTTTGGGGAGGAGCCCACGAACCTCAGGCACTGAGAGACAATTGAAGACATCTCTCAACAAGTCCAAGTCAGAGGCAAGTTTCCTGCAGTGTCCCCCTGAGGGCCAGCACTGACACAGCCTCCCTTGGAGCTCGTTAGAGAAGAGCATTGGAGGCAGGGAGGACAAGGAGACAAAGGCAATGTGAAGGTGACCCTGGTGTGTAGGAAAACTGGATGTGTGTCACCAAGCACAAGGGCCAGGCCTTGACCCCCAGCCCCTGGGAAGGGAGATCCTTTCCCTTCACACACTGCTCAGGGCTCTTCGTGGGGCAGGAGGAGATGGGGATGTGCATGGCCAAGTGCAGGAGAATGGTACGAGCCCTGCCTGGTTCATGGCTGGGGGCGAGGAGGCAATGAGGCCCTGGTGCTTTACCGATAAGCTGTCTCCTCCTAGGCCTCAGTGGCAGAGACAACAGCCAGAGCCATGGACACAAAGACCCGGGTTCTGCTGGGACTCTCAGCCTTGTCACAGCCCTTGCTGCTCTCCACAACGGGCTGTCCTAGGCACTCTCAAAGCTGCACATCTTTCCCCGATGGATGTAGACATCTCTCCCTGTGGTGTCACAGCAGATCTGAGCTGAGTCTGATACCTCAGATCTTCTTGTTGGCCATGCTCCTCGTAAGGCAGCTCTGTAGGAAGCTGGCCTGGTTCCTGAGGAGCAGCACCACTGCTCGTATGGCATCCGTCGTGGTGCCCAGGCCCTCCTCCTCCTGGGCACTGCTCACTCAGCAGGGTCCCAGTCTGCCCTGATGTGTGGGGTTCCTCTTCCTCCATTGCACAACCTCATTCTTCCTGCGACTCTCAAGAGGTTTCTCTAGGCAAATTCATGCAGTTTCTCAATTTGCCCCTAGACAGACGCTCCATTCTGTCAGCTGTTAATGTCTGTGTGCAGATGACTCACTGAAATTGTGCTATCTCTGACAAGACAGCAGCGTCAGGAGCTGCAGGAAAGTTTGGATAATACAGGAGTAACCAGCTGAATGGAATTTCAGCACAGAGTCACAGAAGGGCAGGGGATGGAGGGCTGCAAGGTTCCACCTCTTCTGTGTTTCCTTCTCAGGCATGCTCTCATTTTGCCTGGAGCGGTGTCCTAAATGTTGTGAGGCTGTGCAAGGCAAAGTTAGAAGGGCTAAAGCTCTACTCTAGCTCAGTCTGGCTATTAGTTTCTAAGACAATAAAAAAGTTTTTATTAATAAATAAGAAAATGAAAAGGAAGATTAAGAAGTGTCTTCAACCTTTATTGGACGTGGGAGGAAGCCTAGTGAGAGTGATGAGGAAAAGGCTGAGTTACTTAATGACTTCTTTGCCTCAGTCTTTATCAGCTGGACCATTTGTTCCCCTGGTACTCAGCCCCCAGAGCTGGTAGATAAGGACACCGAGAGGGCAATGGGGGGACACTTTTGCCCACTTCTTCACTCTCCCTTTCTACTTCACCTCCTCCTTCTCCTCCAGGATAGTTACACTAGCTCTTCAAAGCTTTGAATATCCTTGGGATGGTCAAACCAGCATGTTCCTATTGTGATGTCTCCTGTTTAACATTAACCAACTTATTAATAATGCCCTCCAGACATCTGCCCCTAGGCAGGAGAGCTAAGACTTGCAGGGATTGTGGGAGGATATGAGCAGGCACCTTGATCAGTGGGCACCTCCAGTGCTTTGAAACTTTATTCCTGAACAAGTGCAGAATTCTAGAAAAAATGGCGAAATGCTTGAAAGAGGTTTGTCATCAGCCTGGCAATTCCAAAGAGACACAAATCACTGCAATGTGCAACTTGGCCTGTGCTTACTGAGCTGCAGTCAGTGCCACTCCAACCCTTGTGACAGGCCCCACAGCCGCTGCAACTCCTCTTAATGGCCTTGCAGCCACAGCAACTCCTACAATGGGCCGTGCAACCACTCCAAACCCCTGCAACAGGCCATGCAGCCTGAACAAGTCCTGTGATGGGCCCTGCAGCCCCAGCAACTCCTGCAACAGGCCCTGCAGCCACTCCAACGGCTGTGATGGGCTTCAGGGCTGGGCCAGAGAACCAACCTGTGCCACTATTGATTGCTCCTATATGTGAGAGAAAACAATGTATGTGAAAGTCAGGGTTTTTAAAAAGGAAAGAAACTCCTACCCAGACAAGAAAGGAGGAAGATGACATGGAATGTTATGGTAAAGCTTGACCATCGTGGAAGCAGGAGGGCAAAGAGAAAGAGATCATAACAACATCAGTAACCACAGCATCTCTATTCCAGGGTGAGCTAGGAGATTTGTGGAAAGATTTCAGCCATCAACTAAGTGAGCGCATTGCCACCTGGCTGCTGGGAGAAAGGGGCCAATAGCCTGGAATTAGAGGGCAGGGATGCAAAGCAGCTGGGATCCCCCTCTAGGGAAGGGGTGACTGACAAACAATTGGAAAATGGGCAGAAGGAACATACTCCTGTCAGGTGTGAAGGAAAGGTATCCCCTGAAGGAAGATCTTGTATGTCAACCAGGCAAGCGGACGACAATGGAGTTGGGTATCTGGTGCCCGATGGAATTACTCATGCTGGAGGTGATATATAAAAACCTAGCCAATGAACAACTATCCAAAGATCCTGATGAAGTAAAGTGTACATGACCCATGTGGTGGAAGTTTGTATAGAGTGCACCATCCTCATATGCCAAGTCATTGGCAGAAATGACCTGGAAAGGCCAAGAGAAACCCAGAGTGGATGAATCAGCTAGCCAACACTGGCAGTATGAAGGAAGTCTCTCTTCTTCCTTATGGCCGGCATTTTAGCTGTGGATAAACTTTCTCAAGAGGTCCAGGAAGAACAAGAGAATGCATCTTTCTCCCTACCTGTAGAAACCAATACGTAAGCTGCCAGGAGTAAGTAAAAGAAAGTTGCTCAAGAAAGAGAAATGAGTGGGTACACACCATGTGCCAACACGTGGTTCTGCCATGGAGAGGACATGAGAAAATGGGATGGAAAATCTACCTCCATTGCACGGATCCATGAATTGCAAGGAAATGCAATCACAAAAAGGGGTCCTTCTGAGAAAATTGCTGCTCCAGTTTCTATCAGGCAGTCCTCCAGACAGAGTAGTCACAGAATCATAGAATGGTTTGTGTTGGAAGGGACCTCAAAGATCTTCAAGTTTCAAACCCCCTGTCATAGGCAGGGTCACCACCCACTAGATCCGGTTGCTCAGGGCCTCATCTAACCTGATGAATGAATACTATGAGCAGGACTAGAGGCACCTGGCCTCCAGCCGCAGGGAGGGTAGGGACAATCGGGTTTATTGGACTTTGAGGATTCCATGGCCTAGCACATGAGACCCACAGAAGATACAAGGCTGTAGTGGACACCGGTGCACAGCATACCCTAAAAACCTGCTCCACTGTGGTACACCATAGGCTGTCGGCCTGCTTCACCATGGACCTCACCACAGGCCGCAGGGGACTTCTGCTCTGGCTCCTGGAGCACCTCTCCCCCTCCTTCTTCACTGGCCTTGGTGTCTGCAAGGCTGTTTCTCACTCCCCTTTCTCTCCCAGATGCTATTCCACAGCAGTTTTTCCCCTTTCTTAAATATGCTCTCACAGAGGCGCAAACAACATCACTTATTGGCTCAGGTCTGGCCAGTGTCGGGGCCCTTATCTGACATGGGGCAGCTTCTGGATTCTTCTCGCAGAAGCGACCCCTGTGGCTCCCCCGCTACCAAAACCTTGCCACGTAAACCCACTACAGGCCCAGAACAATGACAATCCTTTGAACAAATTCAATGGAAGATAGTTCCTGCTGTAGCTCTGGGGCCAGTCTGAGCAGGACAGGATGTAAAACTTGTGCTCTACACAGCACCTATGGAGAATCACCCTGCCTGGAGCCTCTGGCACAAAGTACCAGGGGAGATGTGAGGTTGACCCCTAGGGTTGTGGAGTCAGGGACAGTGAGGATGCAAGGCCCACTATACTTTGCCTGAAAAGTGATGTTGGCAACATATGAAGGGGTTGGGGCTGCTATGGAATTGGTTCATACTGAAGCACAGCTCCTCTTGGCACTCTGACGGCTGGCACTGGGTTGGAAGTTCCAAGGGAGGGTCCCTTCTACACATCATGCACCTTCTGCTCCACAGAGTGAGCGGGTTGCACTGATTACACAGCAGGCTCCGACAGGAAACCCCAGTCTTGGAGTCTTGGAAGTGATCATGGACTGTCCAGAGGTCAGGGACTTGGAAATGTCGCCAGAGGAGGAGGTGACTAATGTAGAAGAGGTCTCTCTGATAAACTCCCGGAAGATCCCAGAATATCCTGTTCACTGATGGGTCTGCTCAAATAGTGGAAAAGCCATCCCTCTAAAATGTCTGTTGAGTTCAGTCAGTCCATGAATTTGGGCTCCATCTGTCATCACAGTCCTTCACAACAAAAGAGGCGGTGTGTGGTGTTGCATTGTTGTATGCTGAGGCCAGCTCTGGTTCCATCAACGCTGCCCTTCTCGGGTGCTGTCACCACTGCCCCTTACCTGGTTTTCCTTCTCTGGGCCCTTCTGCTTGGTGAAACACATCCGGTTTTCCTACACATCACTGTCACATTCACATTTCCTTTGTCTCCTTGTCCTCACTGCCTCCAGTGTTCTGCTCCAACGAGCTCCAACAAAGGCTATGTCAGTGCTGGCCCAGGAGAAGCAGGGCACCACGAGGGATGCCATACGAGCAGTGGTGCTGCTCACCAGGAACCAGGCCAAGTTCCACCAGGGCTGCCTTACGAGGAGCAAGGCCACCAAGAAGATCTGAGGTATCAGACTCAGCTCAGATCCTGTGAGATACCACACGGACAAGGGACTAGAGCCAGCAGAGAAAGAGGTACAAGTGTGGGAGTCCCTAGGACAGCCTGGTGTGGAGAGGAGCAAGGGATGTAGGAAGGCTGAAAGTCCCAACGGGACCCAGGTCTTTGTGTCCATGGCTCTGGCTGTTGTCTCTGCCACTGAGGCCTACGAGGAGACAGCTTCTCGGTAAAGCACCAGGGCCACATTGTCTCCTCGCCCCACCCATGAACCAGGCAGGGCTCGTACCATTCTCCTGCACTTGGCCATGCACATCCCCATCTCCTCCTGCCCCAGGAAGAGCCCTGAGCAGTGTGTGAAGGGAAAGGATCTCCCTTCCCAGTGGCTGGGGGTCAAGGCCTGGCCCTTGTGCTTGGTGACACACATCCAGTTTTCCTACACATCAGGGTCACCTTCACATTGCCTTTGTCTCCTTGTCCTCACTGCCTCCAATGCTCTGCTCTAACGAGCTCCAAGGGAGGCTGTGTCAGTGCTGGCCCTCAGGGGGACACTGCAGGAAACTTGCCTCTGACTTGGACTTGTTGAGAGATGTCTTCAATTGTCTCTCAGTGCCTGAGGTTCGTGGGATCATCACCAGAGCCCCCCGAGGGGGGATTCCAATGCCTTGGGCTGGGCGTCTGGTGCTGAGCTGGGCCGGGCTCGTGGGACAGAGAGAGCTCGTGGCAAGAGGGCCCTGGTGCAGAGAGACAGCTCTGCCCAGGAGCAGCTCCTGTGCACAGCGCAGCAGGGCTGGGGGCTCTGACCGCAGCTGGCACGGGGACAGGAGAGAAGGAGAGAGGGCTTGGAGGCAGTGAGGAGCGCAGCAACAGAGGGCAGCGTGTGGCAGGACAGATCTGCAGGCTCTTGGCACTGTGAGGCTCTGGCAGCAGGAACATGTAAATGGGATTTCCAAAGAGTTTTTCTGAAGCCAACACATCTCATAGCAGATAGCATCTGACAGGATAGACCGCTCTGTTTCTCCAATATGAGGTAGATGCTGCCATTCCTACTGGCTTCTCCACCTGGCCGTGCTGCTGCTGCTCTTGTTCCCAGGCTGCCTGGGGATGGGGGTTTCACATGCCCATGGAGTGAGCCCTCGGGGTGCTTGGGGGAAGGGGAGTATGGGGACAGGGTGAGGGGTCTGGAGATGGGCACTTGGAGCCCTGCTTCAGCAGTGTCCTGGTTCTTTTCAGGTGAACATGTAGTTATTCTGCTGCTCATAGACATGCCAGCAGAAGAGACCAGCCTTTTTTGACAGACTGGCTGTCCCCTCGGAAGGGCAGTCTGCACTAAAGGGACAGTCCTTTGTATCTGAGGATCGACAAGGTTTCACTTGCAATACAGAAGGAATGAAGATATATATATATATATATAAAAGAAATTCTCACAGCCCTGCTATGCAGTTGGGTGAATTTGGAAGAGCAATGTGGCTAATCACTTGATATCAGGAGTGAATTTAATCAGGGATTACCACATGTTCCCCTTTCCTTATTGTTATAGGTGAGGACTGATTACTACATCGACCACAGCAAAGTCCCCTTATTGCAGGGACACCCTCAGTCAGTCTCAGTTAAAACTCATGAAAGGGACCTGACCGATGTCTGCTTGAGAGGACAAAACAGAATTAGTAATTCTCAGGTAATTCAGTACTATCTTACTGCGCTTTTGCTCCATGGGAAGGACCCCATGCCCAGAAGCAGGAAATGCCCAACAGCAGCTCTGTGAGCGAGTTCCTTCTGATGGCATTCGCAGACACGCACGAGCTGCAGCTCCTGCACTTCGGGCTCTTCCTGGGCATCTACCTGGCTGCCCTCCTGGGCAACGGCCTCATCCTCACCGCCGTAGCCTGCGACCACCGCCTCCACACCCCCATGTACTTCTTCCTCCTCAGCCTCGCCCTCCTCGACCTGGGCTGCATCTCCACCACTCTGTCCAAAGCCATGGCCAATGCCCTCTGGGACACCAGGGCCATCACCTATCAAGGATGTGCTGCACAGGTCTTCTTTGCTGTCTTCTTGGTTGGAGCAGAGTATTCCCTTATCACCGTCATGGCCTACGACCGCTATGTTGCCATCTGCAAGCCCCTGCACTACGGGAGCCTCGTGGGCAGCAGAGCTTGTGCCCAGATGGCAGCAGCTGCCTGGGTTGTCCTATGTGCAGATCTTCAGAGCCGTGCTGAGGATGCCCTCTGAGCAGGGCCGGCACAAAGCCTTTTCCACGTGCCTCCCTCACCTGGCCGTGCTCTCCCTGTTTGTCAGCACTGTCCTGTTTGCCTACCTGAAGCCCCCCTTCATCTCTTCCCCATCCTTTGACCTGGTGGTGGCAGTTTTATATGTGGTAGTACCTCCTGCAGTGAACCCCCTCATCTACAGCATGAGGAACCAGGACCTGAAAGCCACACTGAAGAAACTGATTCTAGTGGTAATATTTACTTAGCAATGATTTGGCTATCTCACTTTTCAAGTTTTATTCAAGTTAATCTGAGACAATTTTTAAACTTTTTGTGTAGTATTGTTTGCAATTCTGTTTGCAGTTAAATGTTTTCTTTCATTCTTCTTTTCCAAATGACCAATCCTCTGTTTGACCGAGATGTTTTCTGTAAACATTTTTATTCTTAAATGATACCTGCCCTCCATTGTGGCATCTCGGTACTAAAAGTGAAGTTGCTCAGGGCTCAGGGCTCCTCTTCCCAAACTGGAGTTCAGAAGGCGCTCAGGGAATGCCAGGCTCAAGGCCTCACTCTTGTGCTTGGGTGCCACCTGGACACAGGGGCACGAGGGCACGGGGTGGGGGGGTGAGGGAGCCAGGGCTGGACTGAGTCGTCACTGGCGGATTCCCAGTGCCCCTGGAGGCCCTGACTGGTCAAGAAGCAGCTTCCTGGGATTGAAACGTGACAGGGCTGGCGGCATCAGGGAGGTATCGGGAGCCACCAGGATACCCTAAGGGTTCTCCTGGGATGCCGTGTGCCTTGTGTTGGGTGGGCAGCGAGTGGGTCTTCACAGTAAAGCTAAGCCACAGGATGCACGGGCTGATGGGAGCTCTGCAATGCCAGGACACACAGCGAGGCCACAGCACAAAGGTCTCAGAGACCTTCAGTGAACAAGCGGAAAGGGCCAAGACTGGGTGACCAGGCAAGGGCAGGGGGGTGGGGAGAGGTGGGCAGGGGCTGGGCTGGGCTGGGCAGTGCCCGGCAGAGGGCACCAGCAGCATCAGGGAGCGGTGGCAGCATGCAGGGGAGGGCTCCCAGCAGGGCTTGGTGCTGCAGAGCCAGGGCTGGGGAAGGGAGCCCAGAGCTGCAGGGGCAGGGGACACGAGGCCGCTCGGGGCCCTTGCTGGCCTGGGCAGAGCAGGAAGGGGGCCCAGGGCATTCGTCCCCTCACCGCAGCCTGCCACGACCTGCATGGCGCTCACGCAGCGTCCAGGGCCAGGCTGTGCCCCGTGGTGCGCAGGGAGAGGGCAAAGCCTCTCTGAAGAAGAGGCTGAAAGTGAAAAAGGTCCCTCCGCTGCCCCGTGGTGTGACAGGGCCAGGGTGGGACAGCTTACCTTTATTTGATGTAGTTCTTGTGTAATTTGCATTGGTGATGGCACAAAAAGACAGCTCCTTCAGCAGTGATGTACATCCTTCTTTATGTTAGGACACAACTCAATGTCCTTCACTCTGCTTTATCTCACAGATGAACTGGATTAGGTCTCCTTGATTACTCTGAGGCACAGTGCAGTGCTTTTTGCCTTCTGACACTGCAGCACAATATGTGTGACTTTCCCTTACTCTGCGCATTGACCTGACGGGTCATGTCACATTTTTCACTTTCATATCCCTAGTTAGAAGGGGATGATTCCCCAAAGTGGGGCAGGTTGATGGGTTCTGGCTCAGCCATTTGAAGTGTGCTATACTTGAGTGTTTCAGCCTGAGTTTGCTAGAGATGACCCAGGAAGGTAGGCGGATGTTGAAGTGTCTCATAGGAATAAGAGAGAGCATCTCAGGTTCCCAATGGCAATTTCAAATCTAGGTCAATCCCAGGAACCCACTGAAGAAGGGGTTTGTCTTTGAAGGGGTTTCCTGTGCTGGGCTGGGCTGCAGTTACAGGGACAAAGACCACTGCTGGCAGTAGAGGTGCCCTGGGAATTCCACCTGGCTCCACCTCATTTTCCCAAAGGGCTCTGGTCTCCTGCAGGTCTTTTCTGACATCGGACGGTCCAGGGAAGTGCCTCAAACACAACGGGGCCACAGGAGGATTTCCCTGGTTATGCTTATGGTCAGACAGCAAAGTTCTGCCTCAATACCCTGTAATTTTTTTACTACTTAACTAATAAAGCAACTACTCTTCAGCTCAAATGATTCAACCCCTTCCATTAAATGTCTCACATGAATGATAATTTCTATCATGATGAAATGTTAATTTTCAGAATGTGTATTCATTACAGGAGAAGAAATACCGGTGTTCACTTGTACTTGCATTGTCATCGCTTTGTCTATCATGGTGTGCTCCCTCATCTTCCAGGCTCAAAACCTGACTTGATTACACAGACCCTGCTGAATGTCCCCTTTCCAGCTGCCTGTCTGGACCTATGCACTTCCCATGGGTCTCCTGGCTTGCCCTCCCCTTACTCTTGGATCATTCTGACCGCTCTCACCAACCCAGTTGCTGCTTTGAGTTTCAGTGAGTTCCAGCTCGCCCATCTCTCAGCAGTCTGTCTACTGGTTTCCTTAGCAAGAAACTCATCATTTATCATTGAATTAGTAAGATATGAATTAATACTAACACTATGATTTTAAATTTCCTATTAATCAGTGTAAAATAGACCACGTACCATCATCCTTTTGGGAAGGTAAACATCACTGGAGGTAACAAAATGAAGAACTTGAACTTCGTTTTTTTTTTTTTTTTTTAAATTGCAACATGATTTCCTGTTTTTTTTTTTTTTTTTTTTTTTTTAAATAGAAAAAACCCTACTCTTCCTACCTAAGCAGGGCTTCGAAGGAGTAACCCTAGACCACTATCTATAGGAAAATGATGCTCCAAAATGAAATGCAACAAAATTCAGTGAGGCTGTGTGCAGACCTGAGCAGAAAAAAAGCCAATTTCATGGCACTGGGGCACCTGAAGGGTCCAGCCCCTGTGGCTGGGTCTGTTCTCTGCAGCAAAGGGCTGTCACCAAGCCCCAGGTCTGTGGTTGCTCCTGCAGCTCTGAGGACCACTCCAAGGGCATCACAGTAACGATGCTCAGGACCTAGGACGGTCAGCCCGCCCATGGATCGCAGCAGGAGGTTGGTAGGATTCCATAGTACACAGGGACACGGACACCTCGTTGCTCTGTCTTCATGAACGTCTTTATTACAAATTGCTACAAATCCCTACCTGTAAAGCAACTACATGTTGCAAGAAACTTCTAAGTTACCACTGGGAAAGCAAATATGGGCTTGTGATGCTTTCCCTAAATCTGCACCAATAAATACTATTTGAGGTGCTACAGGTACCACACTCATGAATCCGCTTGGTGGAGGGCACAAGGCAGGGCACCTTCCCCTTCTTTCTTTGGGGCCGGTCATGATAGCTCGTGAGTACCGTGAACATCATTGGGTAACCCTAAGGACATGCCTCCAGACTGTGTTTTTGGCTTGTTCCAAGGGTAAACAACTAAGCAAAAGGACACCAGAGGGCTGTTGGCATAACTGCCTTGAATAGAGAGAACGTCAAATAGTTGTCTACCTTGCCTGGTCTCGCACAGGACCCTTCTGTTGTGGGGTTGCTGAGAGCCGAAGCAGAGCAGGTGCCGACGGCTGCCACAACGGTGCACCGGCAGCAATAGCGCACTGACCTCCAAGTCCTCCAAGCTCAGGAGCTGTGTGATCCTGTGAGCAAAAAGTCAGGCAAAGGGGGCAGGAGACCTGCTTGGAAGATCAAGGAGATCCTGGAGTGACTGAAATGGAAGAAGGAAGCATACATACTGTGGAAAAGGGGACAAGCCACTTGGGAAGAATATAGGAACATTGTCCGAGGATGCAGGGAAGCGACAGGGAAGTCCAAGGCCCATTTGGAGTTAAATCTTGCAAGGGGTGTCAAGGACAACAAAAAGGGCTGTTTCAAACACATCAGTCACAGAAGGAAGAGGAAGGAAAATGTGGGCCCACTGCTTAATGAGGTGGGTGCCCTGGTGACAAAGGACAAGGGGAAGGCAGAATTACTGAATGCCTTCATTGCTTCAGCCTTCACTGCTAAGACCAGCCCTCCGGAATCTCTAACCTTAGGGACAAGGGAGGAACTCTGGAGAAACGAGGACTTTCCCTTGGTTGAAGAGGATCAGCTCAGAGATCTCTTAGGCAAACTTGACACCCACAAGTCCATGGACCCCGATGGGATACATCCATGAGTGCTGAGGGAGCTGGCGGATGTTACTGCTGGCCCACTCTCCATCATCTTCAAAAGGTCATGGAGAACAGGAGAGGTGCCTGAAGACTGGAAGAAAGCTCATGTCATGCTGCTCTTCAAAAAGGGCAAGAAGGAGGCCCCAGGCAACTACAGGCCGGTCTGCCTCACCTCCATCCCTGGAAAGGCGATGCAACAGCTCATCCTGGAGGTCATCTCCAGCATGTGGAGGACAAGAAGGTGATCGGGATCAGTCAGCATGGGTTCACCAAGGGAAACCGTGCTTCACCAACTTGATAGCCTTCTATGATGGACTGACTAGGTGAGTGGGTGAGGGAGAGCAGTGGATGTTGTGTACCTTGACTTCAGCAAGGCTTTCAGCACTGTCTCCCATAACATCCTCACAGGCCAGCTCCAGAAGAGTGGGATGGATGAGCGGTCAGCGAGGTGGATTGTGAGCTGGCTGGATGGCAGAGTTCAGAGGGTTGTGCTTAGTGGAGCCGAGTGTAGTTGGAGGCCTGTAGCCAGCAGTGTCCCCCAGGGATCTACACTGAGTCCAGTCATGCTCAACTTATTTGTCAATGACCTGGATGACGGAACAGAGTGTACCCTCAGCAAGTGTAAAGATGTGCTGTGTTTCAGGTCAAAGTGCTGTGCTTCGAGTCAAAGGTCTCCTCAGGCTCTCCTCAAAGCTCAACTCAAGCTCTCCTGCTCAGATGCCTACCTCAGAGAAGTTGGGGTACTTGGGGTGTTCAGTGTCTGTTTAGCATTTGGTTGCTTTGTTTTCATTGTGCTGTCCTACGTGCAGGTCTTCAGGGCTGTGCTGAGGATGCCCTCTGAGTAGGGATGGCACAAAGCCTTTTCCACGTGCCTCCCTCACCGGGCCGTGGTCTCCCTGCGTAGCATCACTGCCATGGTTGCCTCCCTGAAGCCTCCCTCCATCACCTCCCCATCCCTGGACCTGGCGGTTTCAGTTCTGTACTCAGTGTTGCCTCCAGCAGTGAAACCCTCATCTACAGCACGAGGAACAAGGAGCTACAGGAGGCACTGAGGATGTTATTCTAATATACACCATTTCCCCATCAATGAGGTACCTGCACATCTTCCTCACATATACCCGGGCAAGGCAGAAACACCTTTGTTCATGTATTTCAAAACTGTCTTTCAATCTTTGCAATATTATTCCAATTAAAGTATTTTTTCTTCATCTCACTTCTATCTCACTTCTTCTACCTCTTATTTATTTATTTTTAACCCAGAGACCTCATGTACAGGTGCTGATATGCTCTTGGTAATTAACGAAATAAAGGAACCAGCAGGTAGTCATTTTCTGTGACTCTTGTTTCTCATGATTTCTCTTCAGGTACAGCAGAGGTTGTGGGATTGAAGAGCCCAGCTGCAATGTGGAGGAAAAGCAGAGATTTGGCTGAGGGACTCCAAGTATTTTCTGTATTAGTCTGTACCAAAAAGTTCTCCTAGGCCTCTGAATTCAGTAAAAGAGATCAAGCATGAGAAGAGCACGTACTGAGAGGAGGGCCATGAAAAGACACCAGGACAAGGGCCAGTTTCTGCCCCTGCAGGGGACTGAGCCTGGGCAAGGCCCAGCTTGGGAAGCAGCCCTGTCGGACGTTCTTGGTGGGCAGTGAGCTGGGCAGGAGGCAGCCGTGTGCCCTGGCAGCACAGGAGGGAAGGCTGAGGGGCACCTCACCGCAGCCTGCCAGGAGCTGCAGGGACGTCAGGAAGAGCCCAGGGCCAGGCTCTGCCCCGTGGTGCACAGGGAGCCCTCCTCCTGCCACGCCGCGTGCGGTGGGTGCAGCAGAGGGGACCCCCAGCCAGCCCCTGCATGGGGCTCTGCCACCCGCCTCGCCCCGGCCCTCTCCAGCGCCCTCCTTGCTGCTCTCTGATGCACGCCAGCAATTCCCCGTGCGTGCCGGCCAGCACATCTGCTGAGGGCCAGTGCGGCTGCTGCACGGGCAGGGAGCTCAGCATGGCCCTTGCAGCCCCCTGCCCTGCGCCTGCCCCTCCCCTTGCCCTCGGCCCTGGCCTTGTCTCTGCTGGCAGGAGCGCTCTTGGCATGCGCTTCCTGGCCTCCCCTTGCCTGCGCACAGCTGCTGCCCACTCAGGCTGCTGGCACAAACGTGTCCTCACAAGCAGCACCACCCCTTGGGCTGCTTCTCCTGGCCTCCCCCAGCTACTGCCTTAGCTCCTTGTCTCTGCTGGGCCCCACCTTCCACACCCAAATGCGTCCCTTGGCTGTCAGCTCCCTCTCCCCTGCCCTGTGCGGTGACAGAGCCAGAGTGGGGCTCGTTACCTTTATTTGATATAGTTTTGTGTGTTTGCATTGGTGATGGCACAAAAAGACAGCTCCTTCAACAGTGATGTACATCCTTCTTCATGTTAGGACACAACTCAACGTCCTTCACTCTGCTTTATCTCACAGATGAACGGGATTAGGTCTCCTTGATTACTCTGAGGCACAATGCAGTGCTTTTTGCCTTCTGACACTCCAGCACAATATGTGTGACTTTCCCTTACTCTGCGCATTGACCTGATGGGTCATTTCACATTTTTCACTTTGAAAACCTCAGTTGGACGGGGACCATTTCCAAAGTGGGGCAAGCTGATGGGTTCTGCCTCAGCCATTTGAAGCGTGGTATACTTGAGTTTTGAAGCCTGAGTTTGCTAAAGATGACCCAGGAAGGTAAATGCATGTTCAAGTGTCTAGTAGGAAAAAGGGGTATCATGGGTTAAGTACTAATAAGAATATCATGGGTTTCCAATGGCCATTTCAAATCTAGGTCAATCCCAGGAACCCACTGAACTAAGGTGTTGTCTTTGAAGGGGTTTCCTGTGCTGGGCTGGGCTGCAGTTACAGGGACAAAGACCACTGCTGGCAGTAGAGGTGCCCTGGGAAATCCACCTGGCTCCACCTGATTTTCCCATAGGGCTCCGGTCTCCTGCAGGTCTTTTCTGACATCTGCCGGTCCAGGGAAGTGCCTCAAACACAACGGGGCCACAGGAGGATTTCCCTGGTTATGCTTATGGTCAGACAGCAAAGCTCTGCCTCAATAACCCGTAGTTTTTTTAGTACTTAACTAATAAAGCAACTACTCATCAGCTCAAATGATTCAATCCCCTCTGTTAAATGTCTCACATGAAGTATAATTTCTATCATGAAAAAATGTGAATTTCCATGATCTATATTCATCGCAGGAGAAGAAATACTGGTGTTCACCTGTACTTGCATTGTCATCGCTTTGTCTATCATGGTGTGCTCCCTCATCTTCCAGGCACAAAACCCATCTTGATTACACAGACCCTGCTGAATGTCCCCTTTCCAGCTGCCTGTCTGGACCTATGCACTTCCCATGGTTCTCCTGCTTTGCCCTCCCCTTACTCTTTGATCATTCAGACCGCTCTCATCCACCCAGTTGCTGCTTTGAGTTTCAGTGAGTTCCAGCTCGCCCATCTCTCAGCAGTCTGTCTAATGGTTTCCTTAGCAAGAAACTCATCGTTTCTCATTGAATTAGGATGATATGGATTAATATTAACACTATTATATTACATTTTCTATTACTCAGTGTAAAATATATCATGTACAGTCATCCTTTTGGGAAGGTAAACATCACTGCAGGCAACAAAATGAGGAACTTAAATTTTTTTTTTTTAATTGCAACATGATTTCCTATTCTTTGTTTTTAAACAGGAAAAACCCTGCTCTTCCTACCCTAGGCAGGGCTCCAAAGGAGAAACCCTAGACCAGTATCTATAGGAGGATGATGCTCCAAACTGAAATGCAACAAAATTCAGCCTATAAAATGAGGAAAGATTTCTATTAGATGCTCTTTGAAATCTTCCTCCTTAACTATACCATGAGAACTCTCCAATTAGCTGCACAAGTCTTGAAGACGTGAAGAAAACTGTGGGAGAGATATGCCTGCTTAAGACTTTCTCTCTTTTAATGAGTTCTGTGGTGTACTTTGGTGTACCTCAAGAGTCTGCTTTTCCTCCCTATGCAGGTCTCCAAAGGAGACACCCTGGATCAATATCAGTTAGAGAATAATGCTCCAAACTGAAATTCAACTCAACGCATCCTTTAAGATGAGAAAAGATTTTTTTCAGGTGCTTCTTGAAATCTTCCTCCTTAACTACACCATGACAGCTCTCCCATTAGCTCTACAAGTCTTGAAGAAAATTATGGGAGAGATATGTCTGCTTAGGACATTCTGCATTTTAATGAGTTCCATGGTGTATTTTGGTGCTGAGTCTATGAAGCTCAGGTACTGAGAGGAGAATGATGTAACCGCTTGAGAAGGTAAAGTCAGAAGGAAAAGTTGAAATGACTTGGAGTATTAATGGGCCCCACTGAGGGCTGTTCCGAACAAAGCCTCCCCAGGGACTTGTTAGGGCAGATAATTGGAGGCCATGATTGCAGCCTGGCAAAGCGCTGTGCTGGGAAAAGTCTTGGTTGGTTTTGGTGAAGCAGAAGGGCCAAGGCCTGACCCCAGCCACTGGGAGGGGAGATCCTGCACCCCCCCGTCTGGCTCAGGGCTCTTCTTGGGGTCTGTATGATGTGGTGGGCAGTGTGATGCCACGAGAAGAACTTCATTAGGACACCTCCCCACCCCTGCACAGGGTATCAAGGAAGCAGTGAGGCCCCGTTGCAATGACTCTATCTCGTCTCCTCAGAAGCTCTAGCCAAAGGGACAAAAACGTCAGGGCTGTTGGGGCCTTCCATTCCTGCCAGCACCCTCTGCCTTCTCCTCTGCAGGCTGTCCTATGCTGTGCCACACTTTGTCCTATTTCCTTGAAGTCTGCAGACGCCCATCTCTGTCCACCACCTTGCTCTCATCCAGGACTTTCCATCTTTTCACCAGCGTCTCATCAACCCTCACCAGCTGTTCCTTGAAACACAAAGCTAGGGTCTAATCTTTGAGTGACCTCTGGCACCACAATATTACTCTTTGAGGGACATTTCTTCCTCCTTGTGGCCAGTGCCACCCTTCCAAGGTGCACCTTGTGGCAGTTTTCCTCTCCTGCTCTTTCCTACTACCAAAGAAAGCTCCATCAGGGCAGAAAGCACTCCCAAAGCAGGCATCCCAACCCATCAGGCTCCTTGCGGCCTGTCAGCCAAGCAGACAGAAGTCACCTCAGCAGCATCTTCCAAGGCCTGGGCCTGCTGCTGGCCTTGCAGCTTCTTGGCTAGACACAGCCAAGCCTTGTGCCTCCTGCTGTGCAGTCCTGGCCTCAAGCAGAAGGGACAGGACAAGCCCTCTGCGGGCCTTCTTTCTGTCTGGGTCGTCCTGGGGATGGAGGCAGAGGGGATCCCACAGGCAGCATGCCAAGCAGGGGCCTTCTGCTGGCCTAGCAGGGCCACTGGCAGATGTCAGCCCCAAAGTGCACATCCCAGGGAGAAGCCAAGGCTGACCTGCCACCTCCAGACACAAGGCACCTCACAGTCCCTTTGCGTGACACGTTCCTGCTGCTGCCCTATCAGCTGCAGAGACAGAAGTGACCTCCCAGTCACTGCCCCAGTCACGTTCCTCCTGCTGGGGCAGGAGATCCTGAGGCAGAGCTGAGCTCATCAGAGCATTCCCATCTATCTCCTCCTTGTGGCCCACAAGCTGATCAGATCCATGGCCCCTCACATCCATCTCTGAATGCCATGGGAGTGCAGAGAAGTCTCACAATTACTGCCTTACCCCAGGGGGCCAAGCACCTTAAGTTAAGGGTTAGGAGAGGGGCTGAAGGTGAGGAGGTTAATGCACAGGAACAGGGCTTTATGTGTTAGATTTTCATGAATGGGATTAGGGACTAGGTCTCATATTTCTGGGTTAGAGATTAAAAAAGTTTTAGTGGGAGGGTTTGGTGTTGTGCTTGGTGTGTCAGGTGTGTGGTTAGGGTATGGACAAGCCTTGTGATTTAGGGTTTGTATGGTTCTTCCAAGAATCTAGGCTTAAATAGACCATTTAAATCTAGTGTTAAGGGTAGGGATCAGGGTAAGCAAGAGAGTAAGGGTAAGGGAAAGAGGCTATGGGCTGAGTTTTGGCTTCAGTGCATACTTTGAGGTCAGGCATAAGAGTAGTGGATTCCTGTCAGGGTGTGGAGTAGCATTTAAATTTAGGAACTAAGTTTACTGGTTGAAGCTGGTGAAGGGCCTCATATGACTATTTTAAGTCGCAGTTACAACAGCATCAGCAAAAACCTGAACCTTCTTACCTCTACAAAATCCTTAATTTCTGCTGGCCAAGCCCCTATTCCCTCCTCCAAATCTCACATCTCTCCTGCCCTGGGTTTCTCCTGACCTCTCCATATCAGTCATCTTCTTAGGGGCATGTTGATGATGGCTTTCATGAGCTCAGCGTATCCATCACGCCTCTGTTGGCTACTCTGTTTCTGAGAAAAGTGGCACTGAAGACACGATGGAAAAGGACACAAAAGTCCATCAGGGCACCCTGCACAATGTGCCCAGCAGCTCTGCACCTCCAGAAATGTGCTGTTCCTGCCTACAAGTTTTCTTTCCAGAATGGCTCCTATGGAGCCAGGGTAACTTTTCCCAGGCCCTCACTTCCCCAGGCCACACCACTCTTGCCCGCAGGCCCCACGTGTCTCTCCAACCCTCCCCTCTTCCCCTGCAGTAGTGGCACCTCGCCGCAGCAGGTTGGGGCATCTCCAGGCTCAGGGGTGTTTCCTGAGGGCCTGCCCCGTGTGGGGAGTGGCGCGGAGGAAGAGAGCAAGGTCAGCTCCTGGGGCCTGGCTGAGCACAGCCCAGCCATCCCGCACCGCGGGCAGGCCCCTTCTCCCAGGCTGAGGCACACACGCAAGGTGGACACTTCTCCATCAGCCCAGCTTCGCACAGGGCCCTTCAGCCCTGCCCCTGTCCTGGGACTCGCCTCCTCCTCCTCCACCCACAGACATACATTGCTTTCCATTTGGGGACCCAGGCAGGACTTTAAGGATCTGCTAAAGCCCTGAATTTCCATGTTTCTCATAGTCTTCACACAAGTCTTCCTCCTGCCATCCCCACTGCCTAGCCCTGCCTTCCAGGTGGAACTCAGTAACGTGGTGCTCAGCAATAAATAATGGGGTCATCTTTCCAAGAGAGGGTAGAAATTTCTCGGGGGCAGGCTGCAGAGCTGATGAAATATTGCATCTTCATCAAGGCTTTAAATAAGGCCTCGCCAATTATTATGCAGTCTTATGGGCCTTCACCTGCTGCCTCTTCACGGCCTCCCCTGGTGTTGCAGAGCCCTCCTTAGCCCCTGGACACCTCAGATTCGCTTTTCCCCCTAAAAGACTCTTCCTTGGATGGTCACTCATTTTAAGAGGTCCTAATCACTACCCATGGAGCACATTGTCCCTGCAGATCCCCTGACATTTGCTGCCAGCTCCAGATTCCTCTCCAGGCTGGAATCTGCCATCAGCCCCACTGCAGGGGGCGCGGTCCCATGCAGATGATTCCAAGACTGCATTTGCCCTGAGCAACCCCCCTTGCTACCGTGCTGCTAGTGTTATAAATTACTCTTTTAGCCAGAAAGAATTAGTTTATTGAGTAAGCGATCAGCAAGCAAAACAGCGCTTGGCGGCCGGGGAGTCCGTGCTCCTCCAAACGGCGCGCGCCCCCCCCCCCCCCCCCCCCCCCCCCGTCACAGTCCCCTTTTATCATCGAGTTCTTCCGGGGTTACGTAGCCCCCTTCCTGCTACTGCGGCTGCGCCGACTGTTGCTAGGGGGTCGTCTCCGGTCCCTCTGGTGGTCGCACATATAAAGGCCGTAGTCTTCCTCCGCTTGGTATGTGATGTTTTTGCCTCCTTAACCGGTCATGCTGTTTTGTCTTCAGATAGGACAGTGGGTTATCAAATTTTGCAGTTATAGTATTTACACAAAGTTCTCTCAACTATCCGCCCGAGACAGCAACAGGCAGGGAGCCTCCAGGTCCTTACAGCCACCTGGCGACTCCCTTTGTTCTTTCTTAATATAGCCATGGGAAATAATGAACAAACATGCTTCATACACCACAATCCCTCCTTTTTCTTTTAGTTAGTTATTTTGTTCATTAATTCCTGGTATGCCTGTCTGCTGAGCGTTAGAGGTTCAGCATCCTCACTCGTGGTTATGGGTTCGTATTTGGCACTGATATGCATCAAATGTGCTGCCTCCAAACGTTTTTTTTTACAATCACAATTACTCGATTAAGAATACATGGTCCAAAAGTTAGACTCAATATTAGTAACAACAAAGGTCCCGCTATTGTCGACAGTAAAGTTGTAAGCCAGGGTGAATAATTAAACCAAGATTCGTACCAATTCTGCTTAGCCTCATTTTCTTGCTTTCTTTTTTCTAATCCTTCTCTGAGCTTCCTCATTGTATCCCTCACTACTCCAGTGTGGTCTGCATATACACAGCATTCTTCTTTCAATGTGGCACATAATCCACCGTGTTGTAAAAACATCAGATCTAATCCTCTACGATTTTGCAAAACAACTTCTGATAGTGACCATACCGATTTTTCCAGGGCAGTGATTGACTGTTCAATTCGAGTTAAGTCCTCATCTACAGCCACACGTAGGGAGGTAAACTCCTGACTCTGTCTGACCAGAGAGGCAACTCCAGTGCCCACCCCGGTGCCTCCCAGAATTATCAACATTGCCAATGTTATAGCCGTGATTGGTTCTCTTTTTGTTAAATGTTTCTCTGCTACTGTGTGCCGTGTATATACGTACTCTTCAGAATGGTATAGAATTCTTGGTATAATTATCACCTGTATACAAAAATCTTGAGATACATTAAAGAGTTCAAGTGATAAACAAGGGGTAACACCTATCGATGAGCAGACCCATCTAGCATTGGTTGCGGGTATTAACCACCTTTCTCTACTTCCTGGTGTAACCTTCTCCGTAATACTGCATAGATGGAGCTTCTCACTAGGGATTGTACCTACACACCTGTCATTCCCAGTTACTTCCGTCAATGTTATTCCTACATCCCTTCCCCAATTGCATTGTGGAGGGTTGGGGTTACGTGAACGGGTGGCCTCTCCCAGATTTCCAATAGCGTCATAATATGGAGGCCTTATATCAAGACATAACCAGCAAGGTCTAGGTATGTTTGGATTTGTTTGATTCAATAAGTAATAAGTAGCATCCATGATTCTCCACATGTTATTCTCAGTCATCCCTTCACTTTTAATTTCATATTTTTGACCCACTGATTTATTAATGACCTTTAGTGGTTTTGGGCTATTAGAAGTTTGTATTCCAAAAGCTTGTGTAGGTTGAATTCTTAAAACACTCCCTGACAATTCTTGGTTTGGTCCCACCCACTGGGGGTTCTTATATATTATCCCTCCCCTATCAGCTCCAGATTCATGAAACCTGATTCCCCAATGTTGTCCTAGGGTCCATCTTTGATCCCCCGGTTGGGTTACATTGATGTATATGAATTTGCAATCTGACCTGGAGTACTGTGGACCCCCACCAGAGAGGGTGGTGTAATGCTGTAGTTCGCCCTTATGGTTACATCCTGGTGGCCCGTATCCCACCTTCAAATATCTGTCTGCTCCAGCTCCGGGATTCCAGTCTGTGGCGATAGTCTCACAATCCCAATAAGCACAAAAGTATTCATGTGGATAATTACAATACGGTCTTCCCAGGTTAGAACTTGGGCACATATAGAAGCTCAATTGACCAGAACACGTTTGCTATGTTTTTGCCCCATGTCACAAGGTCACACAGTAAAACCCTAAAGCTAGGGCCCCCAGCGATGGTTATTTGCTGCACAACATGGTAATCTTCCCATCTAATTAGGCTCCAAGTAAAAGTCTATGCGGGTGCGCAGACCCAGGAACAGTGAAAACAATTGCACCTATTATTATGTACACTATGTATCGCAAAAAGTGGCTAGGGCTCATTTTCCGGAGTTCTTTACCCGGCCACGCAGTTCCCCACCGTTTCACTCTCTGCCTCGCTTGTCAGTTCGGTTGCGGCAAACTACAAGGTGCAGGTTCTTCTTGGCAGCAGTAGTGTTCTTCAGGGGAGTTTCTCGGGTAGCCTCTCCACACTGTCATCTTCTTAGCACAGAAGAACGCTTAACCCCGAGAGCTGAGACATTGGTTTGTACAGGTGGGGAGGAAGATCAGTTCTCTTTATGTTGGTGGACCTCTTCCAAAAGTTTCTCCACAGCCGAGACGCAGGCCTGTAGGGAAGAGGATAGGCTTCCTTCCCACTGCTTTTGACTTGCCTATAGTGAGAACATTATTTTCTGTAGGAACAGAACATTCTCACAATTTCCACTTAGTGAAAGTAACACTAATGCCACCAGTATCTATCCAAATCTGTTTCTACTTCCCACAAGACATCATCTGAGTTCACATTAAGGCACCTTTTTCACACAGGCTGTTGTTCCATCTTAACAAATACTTAAAAGCATTCTTCAAAGTCAGGCTTACCTGTAAGCACTTGAGCTTCTGAGTTTGTCTTTTTTATTATTATTTTATTTTATTTTTAAGGGCTGGAAAGGGAGCTCAGAACCCATGTAAGTAATCTCACTGAAAACAGACAAGGTGAAGGAAGTACTCAAACTCCTCAACATCAAACAACTGTAGAACCCAGGAACACTTACCTGCCAGCTTCTGAGCTTGAGTCACTTCCCAACTACTTCACAGTGAAGTCGTACCACCAGGGTTTTACTACACTGAGAAGGCACCACCAACATAGCTAGCTCCTAGAATCACTAAAACTATTTCACAGAGATGGTAGAAAACATGAAGAAAAAGCAGCCTATGGGGAACACTGAGTCCATTGCACCACAATAGAAACACACCCTAAATAACACAAGCCTCCAACTCCCCTGGGGAGACAATTCCCCACCACTCCTCATGCTTCCTATAGAGCAAAGGTCAAATGATCCACACCTGGCAGATTTCACTTAACAAGGGTGGAGCCAAGAGACCTTGTGGAATAGGCTCATCTACTTGGCTTCAGTCTTTGAAGGTCAATCGCTCCTTATCACTAATAGAAATAGCCTGAGATGGGGCTTAGTGGTTAGAGTTGACCTAATGAATTAACTACAAATGGTGCACAAGGGTCACATTTCTCTTAGTCATTCTGTGAGGAAAATTAGTACAGAGCCTGTTAAAATCAATCAATCAATCAATCAATTTATAAATAAATAGAAGAAATAAAAGGCAAAAGAAAATGACCTTGAAGGGAAAATGGCTATCATAGATTTTCTTCTGTCTAGTCATGGCAGATAAAGAATATAGCAATCAGAATTACTTTTCTTGACATTAATGTTATTTAAATTTGCTTTTCTGAGATCTCTTCTTTCTGTAGGGCTTTTCAAAATCCAGCCCCGTGACCTGTGACTACAGTATTTACTTTGGCTGCGTATAAAATCTCACGTATAAATGCCGGGATCCGGATCCTCACTCACTATTCAGGTCAAGGGCTGGGCTGAAGGTTTGGGCTTTAATTTGGTTACATGCCTACATTGCTTTTTCCTGGCAGGTTATGGGAAGAAGATTGGCTGGACTGGGGGAGCTTATGTACATGTGGCTTTTAGGCTGCAGCCAAAGTGTTCCTCTAGATCTGGAAGTCTGAAGAGGGTTGCAGTCTCCAAGCTCAGATACAACCGTAGTCTGGCGCAACTGATTATTGTGTCCCTTGCCCTAGCTGTTCCTTCACCTCCTCTTCATAGACAAGGACACGCATCTCTTTCGTGCTCCTTCGTTAGGAAACAAACCAGGAGAGATTAAAGCCTCTTTCTTCAAGTCAGTAAGATACTGGGCTCCAAAGATGGTGAAGGGCCTAGAGGGGAAGACGTATGAGGAGCGGCTGAGGTCACTTGGCCTGGTCAGCCTGGAGAAGAGGAGGCTGAGGGGAGACCTCATCGCAGTCTACAGCTTCCTCACGGGGGGGTGTGGAGGGGCAGGCGCCAATCTATTCTCTTTAGTCACCAGTGATAAGACCCATGGGAATGGTGTCAAGCTGAGGCAGGGGAGGTTTAGGCTACACATCAGGAAGAGGTTCTTCACCGAGAGGATGGTCGCCCACTGGATCAGGCTCCCCAGGGAACTAGTTACTGCACCAAGCCTCTCAGAGTTTAAGAAACATTTCGACTGTGCACTTAGTCCCATGGTCTGAATTTTGGGGTAGACCTGTTTGGTGCCAGGAGCTGGACTTGATGATCCTTATGGGTCCCTTCCAACTCGGGATATTCTATGATTCTGTGATTATTTTTTTGTGACTTATTCCCATTGCAACAGCACAGATGTAGCTAACTGCTTCTGGAAGACAACTGAAATAGCTTCTTCAGTGCATGCTTGAGCTCCTGGTTCCTTATGCTGTAGATGAGGGGGTTCACTGCTGGAGGTACCACTGAGTACAGAAATGACACCACCAGGTCCAGGTGTGCGGAGTAGATGGAGGGGGGCTTCAGGTGGGCAAATGTGGCAGTGCTGATAGAGAGGGAGACCACGGCCAGGTGGGGGAGGCACATGGAAAAGGCTTTGTGCCGGCCCTGCTCAGAGGGCATCCTCAGCACGGCCCTGAAGATCTGCACATAGGACAGCACAATGAAAACAAAGCAAACAACACCTAAACAGAAGCTAAATGCAATGAACCCAACTTCCCTGAAGTAGTCTGAGTCTGAGCAGGAGAGCTTGAGGATCTGGGGGATCTCACAGAAGAACTGGTCCACAGCATTGCCTTGGCAGAGGGGCAGGGAAAATGTAGTGGCCGTGTGCAGGACAGCATGGAGAAAGCCACTGCCCCAGGCAGCTGCTGCCATCTGGGCACAAGCTCTGCTGCCCACGAGGCTCCCGTAGTGCAGGGGCTTGCAGATGGCAACGTAGCGGTCGTAGGACATGATGGTGAGAACATAAAATTCTGCTGTAATCAAGACGACAAATAGAAAGACCTGTGCAGCACATCCTTGATAGGAGATGGCCCTGGTGTCCCAGAGGGCATTGGCCATGGCTTTGGGCAGAGTGGTGGAGATGCAGCCCAGGTCGAGGAGGGCGAGGTTGAGGAGGAAGAAGTACATGGGTGTGTGGAGTTGGTGGTCGCAGGCTACGGCGGTGAGGATGAGGCCGTTGCCCAGGAGGGCAGCCAGGTAGATGCCCAGGAAGAGCCCGAAGTGCAGGAGCTGCAGCTCGCGCGTGTCTGCGAATGCCAGCAGGAGGAACTCGCTCACAGAGCTGCTGTTGGGCATTTTCTGACATTGGGCACAGCTGTCTGTTGAAAAGGAGAAGGCAGAAAAAGGTTAGAACAGACTTCTCTGGGGAGAAGCTGTTGCAGGTGTTAGAGCACTCTCATCCCAAGCCTCTCTCTTTGCAGGAGAACCTTTCTGCAGCTCCATGACTTGAGTCCCAGCTGATGCTCTCTGAGAGTGGCAGTGGGAGCAGGGACTGCTGTGGGCTCCAGAGGAGTCTTTCCTGCTGTGAAGCTGGCTGGAAGCAGGAACACGGGGGAAACTCGAGTTCAGTCCACTTATGAAATCCATAAACTTTGCAGTGTTGTTGCAGAGAACACATCCAACCACAGTGTAGAGCAAGGCAAATATTCTTATGCTCAGGACAACAATCACAATCTTGTGTTTCCCAATAAGTGGAGACTGCTTAAAGCAGAGAAGCCCCAGTCCCAGTGCATCTGGACAGAATTCTCACCTTATTTCTGGTGTCTCAGCAGGATCTCAGCTCCTCCCTCTTAAACAGGTGCAAACGCCTCCTTCCAGCTGCCAACTGACAGCCGTCCAGCACCACGGACATGGCCTAAGCATGGAGGTGTCTTCTCCTTGGGGCACCTGGATAACACAAGCATGCCACGAGAGAGCTGCATCCTGCTGGAGACCAGCCTGCAGACCAGAAGAACACCCCACAGACAGACATGAATATCCACAAGGTGAGGTATCCCAGTATCCCATCTGCATCCCCTGCAGTGCCTGAAGGAGGCTGGGCCACCCCGCTGTTGTCTGACCAGGGACACCTGGCTTAGGGCACTCCAAGGGGCTTCTGCCAGACTTCCTCACCTCGCAGTGCCATCCAGCAGGACTCCCAAAGCCTACTGCATTGCCCACTGCCCTCTCAGGAACAAGACCCA
Organism: Anser anser; assembly: GCF_964211835.1. Classification (NCBI taxonomy): domain Eukaryota; kingdom Metazoa; phylum Chordata; class Aves; order Anseriformes; family Anatidae; genus Anser; species Anser anser. The sequence continues at coordinate 4,535,204 of NW_028154148.1, forward strand.
GCAGGAGACCCTTCCAGGACGTGCAGCTGCATGGCCCTGCAGCCAGAGACGTACCTTGTCAAGCGCTGTGCAGATTTCTCCTGCAGGCAGCTCTCAGCATCCTCCCACTGCCAACTGCCTCCAAGCCCTCTCTCCTTCTCTCCTCTGCCCGTGCCACCTGCGGTCAGAGCCCCCAGCCCTGCTGCGCTGTGCACAGGAGCTGCTCCTGGGCACAGCTGTCTCTCTGCACCAGGGCCCTCTTGCCACGAGCTCTCTCTGTCCCAGGAGCCCGGCCCAGCTCAGCACCAGACGCCCAGCCCAAGGCATTGGAATCCCCCCTCGGGGGGCTCTGGTGATGATCCCACGAAGCTCAGGCACTGAGAGACAATTGAAGACATCTCTCAACAAGTCCAAGTCAGAGGCAAGTTTCCTGCAGTGTCCCCCTGAGGGCCAGCACTGACACAGCCTCCCTTGGAGCTCGTTAGAGCAGAGCATTGGAGGCAGCAAGGACAAATAGAGAAAGACAATGTCAAGGCACACTGATGTGTAGAAAAGCAGGATGTGTTTCACCAAGCACAAGGGACAGGCCTTGACCCCCAGCCCCTGGGAAGGGAGATCCTTTCCCTTCACACACTGCTGAGGGCTCTTCCTGGGGCAGGAGGAGATGGGGATGTGCATGGCCAAGTGCAGGAGAATGGTACGAGCCCTGCCTGGTTCATGGCTGGGGTCGAGGAGGCAATGAGGCCCTGGTGCTTTACCGAGAAGCTGTCTCCTCCAAGGCCTCAGTGGCAGAGACAACAGCCAGAGGCATGGACAAAAAGACCTGGGTACTGTTGGGACTCTCAGCCTTGTCAGAGGCCTCTCTCCTCTCCACACCAGGCTTTCTGAGGGACAGATTCTTGTCAAAGACAAAAAAAAAAAAAAAAAAGAAAGAAAAATTGTTTATATAAATACTTTAATAATGGAGGATTAAGGAGAATCATCATCCTTTAATGGATGTGGGGGGAAACCTGGTGACAAGAGATGAGGTAAAGGCTGAGGCACTTAATGTCTTCTTTGCCTCAGGCTCTAGCAGCAAGACCAGTTGTTCCCCTGGACATTTCTTCCTCCTTCTTGCCAGTACCAACCTTCCAAGGGGCACTTTGTGGCAGTTTTTTCTCTCCTGCTCTTTCCTACTACCAAAGAAAGCTCCATCAGGGTGGAAACCACTCCTGAAGCAGGCATCCCAACCCATCAGGCTCCTTGCGGCCTGTCAGCCAAGCAGACAGAAGTCACCTCACCAGCATCTCCCAAGGCCTGGGCCTGCTGCTGGCCTTGCAGCTTCTTGGCTAGACACAGCCAAGCCTTGTGCCTCCTGCTGTCCAGTCGTGGACTCAAGCAGAAGGGACAGGACAACCCCTGTGCGGGCCTTCTTTCTGTCTGGGTCCTCCTGGGGATGGAGGCAGAGGGATCCCACAGGCAGCATGCCAAGCAGGGGCCTTCTGCTGGCCTAGCAGGGCCACTGGCAGATGTCAGCCCCAAAGTGCCGATCCCAGGGAGAAGCCAAGGGTGACCTGCCACCTCCAGACACAAGGGACCTCACAGTCCCTTTGCGTGACACGTTCCTGCTGCTGCCCTATCAGCTGCAGAGACAGAAGTGACCTCCCAGTCACTGCCCCAGTCACATTCCTCCTGCTGGGGCAGGAGATCCTGAGGCAGAGCTGACCTCTCTCTACTCCCCTGGGGACTTGGTTTTCAATTTCTCGGTTGGAGTTTAAGCAAAGTTATAGTGGCAGGGTTCCAAAGCAACTAGGGCTCACCTTTCTGGGTTAGAGAGTGAAGAAAACTTTACTGGGAAGTTTTGGTGTTCTTCTGTGGGTATCATGTCTGTGGTTAGGTAAGATATGTTACAGAGCATTTTAATACTAGTATTAAGGGAAGGTATCAGGTTGAAAAAGAGAGTAAACGTAAGGGAAAGGGGTATGGCCTGAGTTTTCCTTTAAGTGATACTTTGAGTTCAAGCATTAGAGAAATGCATTCCTGTCAGAGTGTTGGAGTAGCATTTAGGTTTAGGGATTAAAATTCCTGGTTCAAGTAAGGTAAGGGCCATACATGACTGTTTTAAATCAGTGTTACCACAGCATCAGCATTACATGAGCCCTCTTACCTCTACCGCATCGTAAGCTTCTGCTGGCCAAGCTCTTCTTCCCACCCCAAAATCTCACATCTTTCTTGTCCAGGCTGCTCCTGACCTCCCCATATCTTATTGGGATCAGCTTTCTGAGGACATTCATGATCGCAGAATATCTGTCTCACCTATTTTGTTTACTCTGTTCTTGAGAAGGAAGTGGTGTTCTTGCCAGGAGGGAAAAGGTCTTTAGGATCATCCTGTACAATGGGCCCATCAGCTCTGCACCTCCACACAATCACACTTCCTACCTATAACTTTTGTTTCCCAAATGGCTTCTATGGATCCAGGGTTACTTTTCCCAGCCCCTCACACATGCTTCAGTTTTGGATGTGCACGGATGGGATAAGGCAAATGACATGATTAGTAGATGAGGGAAAGGCTGTGGATGTGGTCTACCTTGACTTTAGTAAGGCTTTTGACACTGTTTCCCACAACATTCTCCTCAAGAAACTGGCTGCTCGGGGCTTGGACTGGCGTACGCTTCGTTGGGTTAAAAACTGGCTGGATAGCCAGGCTCAGAGAGTTGTGGTGAATGGAGTCAAATCTGGTTGGAGGCCGGTCACTAGTGGTGTCCCCCAGGGCTCGGTACTGGGGCCGGTCCTCTTTAATATCTTTATTGATGATCTGGATGAGGGCGTCCAGTGCACCCTCAGTAAGTTTGCAGATGACACCAAGTTAGGTGTGTGTGTCAATCTGCTCGAGGGTAGGAAGGCTCTACAGGAGGATCTGGATAGGCTGGACCGATGGGCTGAGGCCAACTACATGAAGTTCAACAGGGCCAAGTGCCGGGTCCTGCACCTGGGGCGCAACAACCCCAAGCAGCGCTAAAGGCTGGGGGATGAGTGGTTGGAAAGCTGCCTGGCGGAGAAGAACCTGGGAGTACTGGTTGATAGTCAGCTGAATATGAGCCAGCGGTGTGCTCAGGTAGCCAAGAAGGCCAACAGCATCCTGGCTTGTATAAGAAGCAGTGTGGCCAGCAGGTCTAAGGAAGTGATTGTCCCCCTGTACTCGGCTCTGGTGAGGCCGCACCTCGAGTACTGTGTTCAGTTTTGGGCCCCTCGCTACAAGAAGGACATGGAGGTGCTCGAGAGGGTCCAGAGAAGGGCGATGAATCTGGTGACTGGTCTGGAGAACAAGTCTTACGAGGAGCGGCTGAGGGAGCTGGGATTGTTCATCCTGGAGAAGAGGAGGCTCAGGGGTGACCTTATCGCTCTCTATAGATACCTTAAAGGAGGCTGTAGCGAGGTGGGGGTTGGTCTATTCTCCCACATGCCTGGTGACAGGATGAGGGGGAATGGGCTAAAGTTGCACCAGGGGAGGTTTATGTTGGATGTTAGGAAGAACTTCTTTACTGAAAGGGTTGTTAGGCATTGGAAAGGGCTGCCCAGGGAAGTGGTTGAGTCACCATCCCTGGAGGTCTTTAACAGACGATTAGATGTTGAGCTCAGTGATATGGTTTAGTGTAGGACTTGTTAGTGTTGGGTCAGAGGTTGGACTGCGTGATCTTGGAGGTCTCTTCCAGCCTAGATGATTCTGTAATTCTGATTCTGAAAATATGATAATCTTCACAGTAAAGTTAAGCCAAAGGATGCATGGGCTGATGGGAGCTCTGCAATGCCAGGACACACAGCGAGGCCACAGCACAAAGGTCTCAGAGGCCTTCAGTGAACAAGCGGAAATGACCAAGACTGGGTGACCAGATGTCCTGGTTCCAGTTAGGACAGAGATAATTTTCCTCCTAGTAGCTGGTAGGGTGCTATGTTTTGGATTAGGATGAGAAGAGCGCTGATAACACGCTGATGTTTTAATTGTTGCAGAGCAGTGTTTACACCAGGCCAAGGACTTTTCAGCTTCTCGCTCTGTCCTGCCAGCGAGCAGGCTGGGGGTGCAGCAGGAGCTGGGAGGGGACAGACCCAGGACAGCTGACCCAAACTGGCCACAGGGGTATTCCATACCATCTGACGTCATGCTAAACAATATATAGGGGTGGCTAGCCGGGCTGGGGGGGCCGGCTGCTCAGGGATAGGCTGGGCATCGGTCAGCAGGTGGTGAGCAATTGCATTGTGCATCACTTGTTTCTTACACATTATTATTATGAATACTATTATCATTATCACCATTATTATTGTTGTTATTATTATTTTCCTGTCTTAATAAACTGTCTTTATCTTGACTCACAGGCTTCACTTTCCCGTTTCTCTCCCCCATCCCAGAGAGGGAGGGGGGAGGGTGAGCGAACGGCTGTGTGGTGTTTAGCTGCCAGCCGGGTTAAACCACAACAACCAAGAAGTCTAGGGTTAAATAGACCATTTTAATGCTAGTGTTAACGGAAGGGATCAGGGTGAACAAGAGAGAAAATGGATTCCTTTCAGAGTGTTGTAGTAGCATTTAGGTTTAGGGATTCAAATTCCTGTTTCAAGTAAGGTAAGGGCCATACATGACTGTTTTAAGTCAGTGTTAAAGCAGCATCAGCATTACATGAACCATCTTACCTCTATGAAATCATAAGTTTCTGATGGCCAAGCTCTTCTTCCCACCCCAAAATCTCACATCTCTCTTGTCCAGGCTGCTCCTGACTTCCCCATATCTTATTGGGATCAGCTTTCTGATGACATTCTTGATCCCAGAGTATCTGTCTCACCTCTGTTAGCTACTCCATTCCTGAGAAGAATGTGGCATTGTAGTCAGGAGGGAAAAGGGCACAAAGGTCTTTAGGATCATCCTGCACAATGTGCCCATCAGCTCTGCACCTCCACAGAACTGCGTTTCCTACCTACAAGTTTTGTTTCCGAAATGGCTTCTATGGTGCAGGGTTCCTTTTCCCTGGCCCTCATGCATGGTTTTGTTTCGGATGTGCAGGGATGGGATAAGGAAAGCGAAGGCATGGATGGAACTGAGTTTAGCAAGGGATGCACAGAATAACAGGAAGAGATTCTACAGATACATCGCTCAGAAATAAAGGCCAAGGAGACTGTACCCCCTCTGATGGATGAGAAGGGTGAACTGGTAATGACAGGTATGGAGAAGGCTGAGGGACTCAGCAACGTCTTCTCCCCAGTCTTCACTGCCAGTCAGGCTTCCCAAGTCTTTCATTTCCCTGAACCCACAGATGGAGGCTGGAGGGCAAAGTTCCACCTGCTGTAAGTGAAGAGCAGGTTTTTGAATACCTCATGAAATTCAACAAGTACAAGTCTATGGGGCATGATGAGTTGCATCCCAGGGTCCTGAGGGAACTGGCTGATGTAGTTGCCCAGCCTCTCTCCATCATATTTGAAGAGTCCTGGCAGTCAGGTGAAGTTCCTGGTGACTGGGAAAAAGGAAAACATCACTCCCATTTGTAAAAAGGGTAGAAAGGAGGACCGAAGGAACTCCAGAACAATGAGCCTCGCCTCAGTGCTTGGCAAGATCATGGAAAAGATCCTCCTGGAATCAGTGTCAGGCACATGCAAGAGAAAGAGGTGAACCAAGACAACTAGCATGGCTTCACCGAAGGGTAAATGATGCCTGACCAATCTGGTGGCTTTCTGCAATGGAGTGACTGCATCAGACAACAAGGGAAGACCGACCGATGTCATCTACTTGGACTTCTGTAAGACCTTTGACACGGTCCCACATGACATCCTGGTCTCCAAATTGGAGAGCTACGCATTTGATGGGTGCACCACTGAGTGGATAAGGATTTGGCTTGATGGTCACACCCAGAGAGTGGTGGTCAATGGCTCTATGTCCAAGTGGAGGCTGGTGATGAGTGGGTCCCTCAGGGGTCTATCCTGAGACCGGTACTCTTTAATATCTTTATTAATGACAGGGACAGTGGGGTAGAGTGCACCCTCAGCAAGTGTGCAGATGGCACCAAGCTGAGAGGTGTAGTGGATGCAACAGAGGAAGGGATGCCATCCAAGGGGACCTGGACAGGTTTGAGAAATGGGCCCATGTGAACCTAAGGACGTTCAGCAAGTCCTAGTGCACGGTGCTGCACGTGGGCCCGGGAAATCCCAGACATGGGGATAGGCTGGGAGAAGAACTCATTGGGAGCAGCCCTGCAGAGGAGGACTTGGGGGTTCTGCTGTATGAAAAGCTCAACATGAGCCAGCAGTGAGCACATACAGCCCAGAAGGCCAAGTGCATCCTGGGCTGCATCAAGAGAGGAGTGGGCAGCAGGTGGAGGCAGGTGATTGTCCCCCTCTGCTCTGCACTTGTGAGGCCCCACTTGGAGTCCTGCGTCCAGGTCTGGAGCCCCCAGCACAAGAAGGGTGTGCGCTGTTAGAGTGGGTCCAAAGGGAGGCCACAAAGATGATCAAGGGGCTGGAGCACCTCTCCTATGAAGAAAGGCTGAGAGAGCTGGGGCTGTTCAGCCTAGCAGAGGAGAAGGCTCTGGGGTGATGTCATTGCAGAATTTCAATACTTAAAGTGGTCTTATAAAGTGGATGGAGAAGGACTCTTTACTCAGGTAGATAGTGATAGGACAGGGGGAAATGGTTTTAAATTAAAAGAAAGGGGAAATTCCTATTAGAGGTTACCAGGAAAGTTTTCACTCAGGGTAGTGAAGCACTGGAACAGGTTTTCCACAGAGGTATTGGATGCCCCATCCCTGCAGGTCTTCAAGAGCAAGTTAGATGAAGTCCTGAGCAACCATGTTCTACTGGGAGGTGTCACTGCCCATGGTAGGGGGGTTGGAACTAGATGATCTTTGAGGTCCTTTCCAGCCCAGGCCATTCTGTGATTCCATGACTCTATGACTGGTTAAAAATATTTTTAAAACTTGTTATGCAGAAGGATAGGAATAAGATTATTTCTATCAATATAAAATTTTGCTAAAATATTAATAAAAATATACTTAAAGAAATCATTCTCTCAGTTTCCCATATAACCAGGTAGTCCTGTTAGGATTATTTCTAATATTACATTTTGATAATAAGTATAATGACAAAAACGATATGATAATAATCACAATTATGAAGTCATTACTGATGATGAAGAAGCATGTACAGAAATAGATTCCTTAATGTATGCTTGAGCTCCTGGTTCCTCATGTTGTAGATGAGGGGGTTCACTGCTGGAGGCACCACCGAGTACAGAAATGACAAGAGCAGGTCCATGGATGGGGAAGAGATGGAGGGGGGCTTCAGGCAGGCAAACAGGACGGTGCTGACAAACAGGGAGAGCACGGCCAGGTGAGGGAGGCACGTGGAAAAGGCTTTGTGCTGGCCCTGCTCAGAGGGGATCTTCCGCACGGCCCTGAAGATCTGCACATAGGACAGCACAATGAAAACAAAGCAACCAATACCTACACAGAAGCTGACAGCAGTAAGCCCAACTTTGTTGAGGTAGGCATCTGAGCAGGAGAGCTTGAGGATCTGGGGGATTTCACAGAAGAACTGGTCCACAGCATTGCCTTGGCAGAGGGGCAGGGAAAAGGTAGTGGCCGTGTGCAGGACAGCACTGAGAAAGCCACTGCCCCAGGCAGCTGCTGCCATCTGGGCACAAGCTCTGCTGCCCACGAGGCTCCCGTAGTGCAGGGGCTTGCAGATGGCAGCGTAGCGGTCGTAGGACATGACAGTAAGAGTATAATATTCTGCTGATATGAAGAAGAGAAAGAAAAAGTCCTGTGCAGCACACCCTTGATAGGAGATGGCCCTGGTGTCCCAGAGGGCATTGGCCATGGCTTTGGGGAGAGTGGTGGAGATGCAGCCCAGGTCGAGGAGGGCGAGGTTGAGGAGGAAGAAGTACATGGGGGTGTGGAGGCGGTGGTCGCAGGCTACGGCGGTGAGGATGAGGCCGTTGCCCAGGAGGGCAGCCAGGTAGATGCCCAGGAAGAGCCCGAAGTGCAGGAGCTGCAGCTCCCGCGTGTCTGCGAATGCTAGCAGGAGGAACTCGCTCACAGAGCTGATGTTGGGCATTTGCTGGTTCTGGGCATGGGGTCCTGCCAAAGGAACAGAAATACAGCAATAACATACCAGAGTTATCTGAGAAAATCATTCCCATTTCTCAATTAAGGTCCTCAAAGCACTTGCCCAATTGTACGCAGACAGTTGGCAGATCCCTTTCCTGCGTTGGATTCAGCTGCTCTGTGCTGGCATCTCTTCGACTGCAGGACAATTGCACTAAGGAGGTTCTCCTGAGAAGAGCTTGAACACTGCTGAGGGCAGAGGAATCCAAGCTCCAAGTGCCCATCTCCAGACCCCTCACCCTGTGCCCATACTCCCCTTCCCCCAAGCACCCCGAGGGCTCACTCCATGGGCAGGTGAAACCCCCATCCCCAGGCAGCCTGGGAACAAGAGCAGCAGCAGCACGGCCAGGTGGAGAAGCCAGGAGGAATGGCAGCGTGCTGCTGCCAGGGGAGGCAAGGCCAGGGAGGGACAGACGGACACTCAGCACACCCTCCTGTGCTGCCTCTGCCTGCAAAGGAGGCAGCTCCTGCTCATTGCAAATGATCTGTGCTCACCTCAACCCGGCAGAGACCTCCCAAAGGCAGGGCACTGGGCATCGGAAGGTTTGCAGCTCCTAAAGATCAGCTAGGATAAAGCCTGAGAGGACCTCAATGTGGTGTTGGTGCAGTCCATGAGATGAGGTTTGGGAAGGTACTTTGCAAATTTCATCACTGACCTACTGATTTCTCAGTGCAATGGTCTAGGAGTCTCAGTCTCCTGTACAATCCTGACAATCCATTACCATGAAACCTGCCTCCCCTCCACTGCAGGAATCTGAAAGCACAGACTGAAGAAAAAGCCTTACCCTTCAGATAAACCAAGCCTTGATCTTCCTCTTGAAATGCCCCCTCACAATGCCATTCTCTAAAGCACTGCAGAAATGGAGAGACCCATCCCAACAGCCGCTATCAGCCATCGGATGTGCCAGCTGTAGAAGACCCCTCTGGCAACCCCACCTGCATGGCCCTGCTGCCAGAGACTCACAGTGCCAAGAGCCTGCAGATCTGTCCTGCCACACGCTGCCCTCTGTTGCTGCGCTCCTCACTGCCTCCAAGCCCTCTCTCCTTCTCTCCTGTCCCCGTGCCAGCTGCGGTCAGAGCCCCCAGCCCTGCTGCGCTGTGCACAGGAGCTGCTCCTGGGCACAGCTGTCTCTCTGCAGCGCTGCCCGCTTGCCACGAGCTCCCCTTGGGCCCAGGAGCCCGGCCCAGCTCAGCAGCACAGCACCCGACCATGGCATCGCTTGCTCTGTGCCATTGGGCTCCCTCGAGGTGTCCCCAAGGCCTCAGGTCTGACAGCTCCCAAAGGCAGCAGGGTCTCTGCTGGGCTGTGGTGTCTGAAGCAGGCTGACATCATCGCCAACTGCTCCTCTTTGTAGATGTCAGAGACTGATTTTTACAAGTGTGATTTGTGCTGTTGGACTGTGGTTGTCAAACATGTTGTGCTTTAACCCGTCAGGCACCTCAGCACCACACAGATGTTAGCTGACACCCACCCCCAGAAGATAATGGGTTGAATTAATGAAGAAATTGAAAGAAATTGAAGAGATAATAATAACAGTAACAATACTACTAATAAATAATAATAATTTTTATTTTTATTTTTATTATTTTTATAAAGCAAGTGATGCACAATGCAATTGGTCATCACCCACTGACCGATGCACAACCTTTCCCCAAGCAGGGGTCCCCATGAACCTGACCAGCCTGCATTAGGATCTCCTGTGCAGGTCCCTTGACTTTACTTTGGTTTAGGGCAATACAAGCTTTCAGAAGGATTAGGACTATTTTCTTCCCTTTCTCAAATACTTCTTGAGCTGTGTTGCCCCATGTGATGACGACATCAATGTACTGGAGGTGTTCAGGAGCTTCCCCCTCTTCCAGGCCAGTCTGGATCAGCCCATGGCAAATGGTAGGGCTGTGTTTCTACCCCTGGCGCAGTCCATTCCAGGTGGACAGGACGCCCCTCCAAGTGCAAGCAAAGTGTGGCCTTCACACTGCTGCCAAAGGGATGCAGAAAAATGCATTAGCAATATTAACTGTGGCAGAGCGCTTGGCTGCCTTTGACTCCAGTTCGTACTGAGTGAAGTTCTAGCATGCCCAGCACAGCAGCACTCAGCGGTGGTGTGACTTCATTCAGGCACAGAAGTCCACCGTTCTCTTCCACTCACCATTAGAATTTTGCACTGTCCATACGGGACTCCTAAAGGGTGAGCAAGTGTTGCTGATCACCCCTTGGCTCTGCAGTCACTGAACCAGCTCATGCATGGGAATCAGGGAGTCTCTGTGAGTGCAATACTGCCCCAGGTGCGCTGTTGTGGTAGCGATTGGCACCTGCTGCTCATTGGCCATCAGCACCTGCACAGCAGAAGGGTCCTGTGAGAGAGTGGGCAAGGTAGACAGCAATTTAAAGGTAGACCTTTGGATCTTTGAAGTGCCCTCTCCTGAAGTAGTCTATGCCAAGGAAGCAGAGAGCTCCTGGGCCAGTCTCAATGCGGAGCATTTACCACTCTTTCCCATTAAACTCACTTCAGCCTCCAATAGAGTTAACTGTTGGGATCCCCCTGTAATTCCAGAAATACTGGAGCAGCAATTTTCTCAGAAGAACCCCTTTTTGCCAATGTTTTTCCTTGCCCTTCAAGTATCCTCGCCTCTAGGGTCAAGGTCAATTTTTCCATCCCATTTTCTCATGGCCTTTCCGTGGTCACACAGTCAAAACCACAGGATGGAAACTGGTCTGCACCCACTATATCACCTTTCTCAAGCAGAGGGATGCTTACTTCTGATAGCTGAGCTATTGGTTCGTGCAGGTGCAGAGGAAAATGTATTCTCTTGTAGTTCTTGGACCTCTTGAGAAAGGTTCTCTCTAGACGAGACACAGAGCTCATAGGGAAGAAGAGAGACTTCCTTCACACTGCCAGAGTTGGCTACCCAGTTCATCGACTGCGGGTTCCTCTTGGTCTTTCCAAGTCATTACTGTCAATGAGTTGGCATATGCTGATGGTGTGCTCTGTACAAACTTCTGCCACATGGGTCGTGTGCACTTGACTTCGTCTGGAACTTTGGACAGCTGTTTGTTGTCTAGGTCACTATCAATCACCTCCAACATGGCTAATTCCTTCAGGTACCGGATACCCCTCTGCATGGTGGTCCACTTTCCTGGTTGACATACAAGATCTTCCTTCAAGGGATACCTTTCCTTGACGCCTGACAGGATTAAATTCCTTGTGCCCTTTTCCAATGTCTTTCTCATTCACCCCTTCCTTAGAGGGGGATCCCAGCTGCTTGGCTTCCCTGCCCTCTAATTCCAGGCTATTGGCCCTGTTCTCCCAGCACTGGAGCAGCCAGGTGACAATGTGCTCACCAAGATGATGGCTGAAATCTTTTCCCTTATCTCATAGCTTACCCTGGGAAAGGGATCACTTGGTTTCTGATGTTTAGATGATCTCTTCTTTGTCCTCCTGCTTCCATGGTGGCCTTTCTTTGGAGAAACCTGCCTTATCTTCTTCTTCCTCCTTTCTTGTCTGGGTAGGAGTTTCTTTCCTTTCTACAGAAAAACTGACTTCCACACCCATTGTTTTCTCTTGCATAAAGAGGCAACCGATACAGGCATAGGCGGGTTCTCTGGCCCAGCCACGGGGCCCATTTCAGGGGCTGGAGTGGCTGCAGGGCCCATCACAGGAGTTGTTCTGGCTGCAGGGCCTTTCAGAGGAGTTGGAGTGGCTGCTGGGCCTGCCACAGGGGCTGGCGTGTGCCTGCAGGAAAAGTCACAGGGGCTGGGGAGGTGTTGACTGTGGCTTGTTAAGCATGGGGCAAGGCCCAGCACACTGCAGTGATTTGTGTCTCTTTACAATTGCCAGGGTGATGACACACAGTTTTCACATATTTTTTAGCATTCTGCACTTGCTCAGAAATGAAGTTCCAAAGCACTGGAGGTGCCCACTGCTCTAGGTGCCTGCCCAGATCCTCCCACACTCCCTGCCACTCCTCACACTCCTGCCTCTGGACAGATCTCTGGATGGCATGCATTAAGTAGTTGCTTAAACAGAAACAAAAGCTGAAACACATGCAGGATATGTAACAATAGGAACATGCTGGTTTGACCATCCCAAGGATATTCAAAGCTTTGAAGAGCTAGTGTAAGTAGCCTGGAGGAGAAGGGGGAGGTGAAGGAGAAAGGGAGAGTGAAGCAGTGGGGAAAAGTGTCCTCCCCTTGTCTCCCCCATGGCTTGGTTTCCTGAGGAGAAAAGGTCAAGAGTGTAATTCTTAATAGTTTCTGAGAGATGGCTCCCAAGGTACGGAGGTAATGGCAATGCTGAGTACAAGTACCAGATTAGTTTCATGACCAGGAATTTTATCATATCATAAGCCAGTGTTACACGATACAAGAAAAGAATAAACTTGAAGCAGCCATCAGAAAAGATAAACAGCATGACAGGGGAGACATACAGGAAGTCATGTGCTGTACAACAAAGATCTGAAATTGAGCACAACAGGCCTGAGGTTAAAAAAAAAAAAAAAAAGAAAGAAAAAGGAAAGAAAATCATCTTTGTGATCAGCAACTATTAAAATCAACTCATGCTTATAAAGGCTTTCTTTTAACATACTGTGGTGAGATCTGTCATTGGCTCAAAGTTTGTGCTCCATGTCGGGCACCAAAAAGAGAGTGGTTTAACCCGGCAGGCAGCTCAGCACCACACAGCCATTCCCTCACACACACACCCTGCTACACCCCCAGTGGATGCAGGAGAGAATGAGGAGGGGAAAAAAATAACAAAATAATAATAATAAAAAAAGCATGGGTTGAGATGAAGACAGTTTAAGGGAAGACAAAAAATACGAAGAATGATGATGATGATCGTGATGGTGATTGCCTGTCCCGCAGCAGTGGTACCCCCTACCCTGGCCAGCCACCCCATATTGATTGTTCAGCATGACGGCTGCGGTATGGAACATCCCTTTGGCCACTTGGGGTCAGCTGTCCTGCTTCTGTCCCCCCCAGCTTCTCAGGCACCCCCAGCCCTCCACTGCTGGGCAACAGCTAAGCCATCAGTGTGTGATAATCATTCTTCTCATGTTAAATCCGAAACACAGCATCATACCAGCTACCAGGAGGAAAATTAACTTGATCCTAGCCAACAGCAAGACACCCACAGACGAAGGGCATGATATCTCTGTGTGTATATCAAAAGAGAAAAGGTGCTGGAGATTAATTAGAAAGTACTGGAGCTGAGCACGATGCAGATGGTGTGGAATATGGGGTGGATATTGTCCTCATTTTGGCTGGGATAGAATTAATTTTCTTCCTATTAGCTGGCATGGTGCAGTGTTTGTATGTAAGACGCACTTCCAGACAAAATAACCGCATGCATGAGAAGGAAGAAGAGAAAAAGTGGAATCTGCCAGCCTTCTATCCCGTACCCTTAAATGAGTTTGTGATGCAATTCCATTCAAATAGTTACTGCGGTATTGTCAAAACTGTCCTGCAAATTCCTGCTGCTGTTACCTTGTGAGAGACAGCATAATCAGGGTGAGCCATCTGCCTGCAGACATTAACAGCTGACAGAATGCAGCATCTGTCCAGGGGAACCTTGAGAAACGGCAGGATTTTGCCTAAAGGAACATCTTGGCATTTACAAGGAGAAGAGCCCAGTGCTGCACCAGAGGAAGAGGAACCCCACACATCAGGGCAGACTGGGACCCTGCTGAGTGAGCAGTGCCCAGGAGGAGGAGGGCCTGGGCACCACGAGGGATGCCATACGAGCAGTGGTGCTGCTCCCCAGGAACCAGGCCAGCTTCCTACAGAGCTGCCTTACGAGGAGCATGGCCACCAAGAAGATCTGAGTTATCAGACTCAGCTCAGATCTTGTGATATACCACATGGACAAGGGTCTAGAGCCAGCAGGAAAAGAGGTACAGGTGTGGGAGTCCTTAGGACAGTCTGGTGTGGAGAGCAGCAAGGGCTGTGACAAGGCTGAGAGTCTCAACTGGACCCAGGTCTTTGTGTCCATGCCTCTGGCTGTTGTCTCTGCCACTGAGGCCTCGGAGGAGACAGCTTATTGGTAAAGCACCAGGGCCTCATTGCCTCCTCGCCCCCACCCATGAACCAGGCAGGGCTCGTACCCTTCTCCTGCACTTGCCCATGCACATCCCCATCTCCTCCTGCCCCAGGAAGAGCCCTGAGCAAGGTGTGAAGGGAAAGGATCTCCCTTCCCAGGGGCTGGGGGTCAAGGCCTGACCCTTGTGCTTGGTGAAACACATCCAGATTTTTGACATATCAGTGTGCCTTGACATTGCCTTTGTTTCCTTGCCCTCACTGCCTCCAATGCTCTGCTCTAACGAGCTCCAAGGGAGGCTGTGTCAGTGCTGGCCCTCAGGGGGACACTGCAGGAAACTTGCCTCTGACTTGGACTTGTTGAGAGATGTCTTCAATTGTCTCTCAGTGCCTGAGCTTCGTGGGCTCCTCAGCAAAGCCCCCCGAGGGGGGATTCCAATGCCTTGGGCTGGGCGTGTGGTGCTGAGCTGGGCCGGGCTCGTGGGACAGAGAGAGCTCGTGGCAAGAGGGCCGTGGTGCAGAGAGACAGCTGTGCCCAGGAGCAGCTCCTGTGCACAGCGCAGCAGGGCTGGGGGCTCTGACCGCAGCTGGCACGGGGAGAGGAGAGAAGGAGAGAGGGCTTGGAGGCAGTTGGCAGTGGGAGGATGCCGAGAGCTGCCTGCAGGAGAAATCTGCACAGCCCTTGACAAGGTACGTCTCTGGCTGCAGGGCCATGCAGGTGGGGTTGCCAGAGGGGTCTTCTACAGCTGGCACATCCGATGCCTGACAGCACCTCTCTGGATAGTTGTGTCTCTTTTTCTGCAGCAAAGTGTAGAAGATGCTGTAGAGAATGGCATTTATTAGAGGAAATTTCCAGAGGAAAAAAAACGCTTGGTTTATCAGAAGGGAAAGGCTTTTTTGGATTCTGTGCTTTCAGATTCCTGCAGTGGAGGGGAATGTGAGTGAATCTGAGCACACAGCGGGTGGGATGGGTCTGTGAGAATGGACAGGGAGGAGACGTGGGGACAGAGAAAGAGCTGCTGCCAGGGATAGCTGTAGGCAGCAGGGACATAGGCAGGTAGTGAGAGGGAGCTGCTGCCAGAAATGCTGTGCGAGGGAGGGCTCAGGCACCTCCCTGCCAGCCCCTGCAGGGCAGGCGCCTTCCCTGGGACACCCCCTGCTCTCCTGTGCCACCAGCACAGCCTCTGCCCTCAAGCCCCCGCTGTCCCCAGCAGGAGCTGCCTCCTCTGCAGGCAGAGCTGCAGCACAGGAGGGTGTGCTGAGTGTCCGTCTGTCCCTCCCTGGCCTTGCCTCCCCTGGCAGCAGCACGCTGCCATTCCTCCTGGCTTCTCCACCTGGCCGTGCTGCTGCTGCTCTTGTTCCCAGGCTGCCTGGGGATGGGGGTTTCACCTGCCCATGGAGTGAGCCCTTGGGGTGCTTGGGGGAAGGGGAGTACGGGGACAGGGTGAGGGGTCTGGAGATGGGCACTTGGAGCCTGGATTCCTCTGCTCTCAGCAGCATCCAGGTTTTTTTGAGGTGCACTTCTGAGTGCAACTGCCCTGTAGATCAAAGAAACGCCAGCAGAGGGCAGCTGATAGCAGGACTGATGGACTTAGGGCCTTAAAACTCTAAAGGACTCTTGGCTGTAAGGGTACAGTCCCTTTGTCTCTGAGGATTCACAGGGTCTTACTTGGAGTGCAGGAGAGATGCCTGGACTTCTGACTTAAAAGCAGCCTTCAGGTGTCTTGGGGCAGCTAGAATAAAAAATACAAAATGAAAATAAAAAATCCCAACAGCACTCCTCAGCAGTTGGTTTGAATATGAGCCAAACTGGGGCAAAAGTCTTTGGTATTAGGAGTAAAGTAAAGCTGAGATGACACCAAATTCCTCTTTATGTCTGGCTGTAGGACAGGACTGTCTCTTTCATTGCCCACAGCAAAGTCTCCTGCTCCCAGGGACACCCTAAGGCAGGACCAAGTAGAACTCAGGAAAGGGACCTGCCATATGCCTGCCTGGATGTGGACAATCATTTGGGGAGATTTAAATGAGAAATGGTGGGAGTTTCCCCCAGGTAAGTTGGTTGTACATTATTACTGTCTTTCTATTCTTTGAGCAGAACCTAATGCCTCTAAACAGCAGATGTCCAACAGCAGCTCCATCAACGAGTTCCTCCTGCTGGCATTCGCAGACACGCGCGAGCTGCAGCTCCTGCACTTCGGGCTCTTCCTGGGCATCTACCTGGCTGCCCTCCTGGGCAACGGCCTCATCCTCACCGCCGTAGCCTGCGACCACCGCCTCCACACCCCCATGGACTTCTTCCTCCTCAACCTCGCCCTCCTCGACCTGGGCTGCATCTCCACCACTCTGCCCAAAGCCATGGCCAATGCCCTCTGGGACACCAGGGCCATCTCCTATCAGGGGTGTGCCGCACAGGTCTTTTTCTTTCTCTTCTTTATAGCAGCAGAATATTCCATTCTCACCATCATGGCCTACGACCGCTACGTTGCCATCTGCAAGCCCCTGCACTACGGGAGCGTCCTGGGCAGCAGAGCTTGTGCCCAGATGGCAGCAGCTGCCTGGGGCAGTGGCTTTCTCACTGCTGTCCTGCACACGGCCACTACATTTTCCCTGCCCCTCTGCCAAGGCAATGCTGTGGACCAGTTCTTCTGTGAAATCCCCCAGATCCTCAAGCTCTCCTGCTCAGATGCCTACCTCAGGGAATTTTGGGCACTTGTGTTTAGTGTTTCTTTAGGATGTGATTGTTTTGTTTTCATTGTGCTGTCCTATGTGCAGATCTTCAAGGCTGTGCTGAGGATGCCCTCTGAGAAGGGCAGGCACAAAGCCTTTTCCACGTCCCTCCCTCACCTGGCCGTGGTATCTATGACTGTTAGCACTGGCTTGTTTGCCTACCTGAAGCCCCGCTCCGTCTCTTGCCCATCCATGGAGCTGGTGGTGGTAGTTCTGTACTCGGTGGTGCCTCCAGCAGTGAACCCCCTCATCTACAGCATGAGGAACCAGGAGCTTAAAGATGCAGTGAGGAAACTATTTCTATACATTCTTCTTTATCATCAATAATGACTTAATTACTGTGATTATTATCATACCATTTTTGTCATTATACTTATTATCAAAATATAATATTAGAAATAATCCTAAGAGGACTACCTGGTTATTTGGGAAAATGAGATAATGATTTCGTTAAGTCTATTTTTATTAATATTTTAACAACATTTTATATTGATAGAAATAATGTTATTCTTATCCTTCTACATAACAAGTTTTAAAATTATTTTTAACCAGTCATATAATCATAGAATCATTGCATGGCCTGGGCTGGAAAGGACCTCAAAGATCATCTAGTTCCAACCCCCCTACCATAGGCAGTGACACCTCCCAGGAGATCATGGTTGCTCAGGACTTCATCTAACTTGCTCTTGAAGACCTGCAGGGATGGGGCATCCAATACCTCTGTGGAAAACCTGTTCCAGTGCCTCACCATCCTCTGAGTGAAAAATTTCCTGCTAACCTCTAATAGGAATTTCCCCTTTTAATTTAAAACCATTCCCCCTTGTCCTATCATTATCTACCTGAGTAGAGTCCTTCTCCATCCCTTTTATAAGGCTCTTTAAGTCTGCAACGACATCACCTTGGAGCTTTCTTTTCTGGTAGGCTGAACAGCCCCAACATTCTCAGCCTTTCTTCATAGGAGAGGTGCTCCAGCCCTCTGATCATCTTTGTGGCCTCCCTTTGGACCCACTCTGACAGCCCACACCCTTCTTGTGCTGGGGGCTCCAGACCTGGATGCAGGACTCCAAGTGGGGCCTCACAAGGGCAGAGCAGAGGGGGACAATCACCTGCCTCATCCTGCTGCCCACTCCTCTTGATGCAGCCCAGGATGCACTTGGCCTCCTGGGCTACAAGCACGCACTGCTGGCTCACGTTGAGCATTTCATGCAGCAGAACCCCCAGGTTCTCTGCAGGGCTGCTCTCAATGAGTTCTTCTCCCAGCCTATCCCCATGTTTGGGATTTCCCCGGCCCAGGTGCAGCACCTTGCACTTGAACTTTCTGAACGACTTCTTGACGCTCCTTAGGTTAACATGAGCCCATTTCTCAAACCTGTCCAGGTCCCCTTGGATGCCATCCCTTCCTCTGTTGCATCAACTACACCACTCAGCTTGGTGTCATCTGCACTCAGGGCCGCTGTCTATGTTGACGAAGATATTAAACAGTACTAGTCCGAGGATAGACCCCTGAGGGACACCACTCATCACCAGCCTCCACTTGGACATAGAGCCATTGACGACCACTCTCTGGTATGACCTTCAAGCCAACTCCTTATCCACTCAATGGTCCACCCAGCAAATGCGTCTCTCTCCAATTTGGAGACCAGGATGCCATTTCTGACCGTGTCAAAGGTCTTACAGAAGTCCAAGTAGATGACATCAGTCGGTCTTTGCTTGTCGTCTGATGTGGTCACTCCATTGTAGAAAGCCACCAGGCCTGTCCGGCATGACTTACCCTTTGGTGAAGCCATGCTGGCTCTCTTGGATCACCTCTTTCTCTTGCATGTGCCTGACAGTGATTCCAGGAGGATCTTTTCCATGATCTTGCCAGGCATTGAGGTGAGGCTCACAGTTCTGGAGTTCCTTGGGTCATCCTTTCTACCGTTAATCAAAAGGCGAGTGATGTTTCCCTTTTTCAGGTCACCAGGGACTTCACCCGACTGCCAGGACTCTTCAAATAGGATGGAGAGAGGCTTGGCAACTACATCAGCCAGTTCCCTCAGGACCTGGGGTGCATGTCATAAGGCCCCATAGACTTATACTTGTTGAGTTTCATCAGGTGGTCTCGAACCTGCTCTTCACTTACACCAGGTGGGACTTTGACCCCCAGTCTCCATCTCTGGGTTCAGGGAAATGAAAGACTTGGGAAGCCTGACTGGCAGGGAAGACTGAAGAAAAGACATTGCTGAGTCCCTCAGCCTTCTCCATGTCTGTCATTACCAGTTCACCCTTCTCATCCATCAGAGGGGGTAAACTCTCCTTGCCCTTTCTTTTCTGAGCCATATATCTATAGAATATCTTCCTTTTGTTCTTTGCATCCCCTCCCAAGCTCAGTTCCATCCATGCCTTGGATTTCCTTATCCCATCCCTGCACATCCGAAAAAAAACCATGCATGAGGGCCTGGGAAAAGAAACCCTGGACCATAGAAGCCATTCTGGAAACAAAACTTGTAGGTAGGAAGCACAGTTTTGTGGAGGTGCAGAGCTGATGGGCACATTGTGCAGGATGACCTTTGTGCCCTTTTCCCTCCTGACTACAATGCCACTTCCTTCTCAAGATTAGAGTAGCCAACAGAGGTGAGACAGATACTCTGGGATCAAGAATGTAATCAGAATGCTGATCCCAATAAGATATGGGAGTTCAGCAGCAGCCTGGGCAAGAGAGATGTGAGATTTTGGGGTGGGAAGAAGAGCTTGGCCAGAAGAAAATTATGATTTTGTAGAGGTAAGAGGGGTCATGTAATGTAGATGCTGCAGTAACACTGACTTAAAACAGCCATGTATGGCCCTTACCTTACTTGAACCAGGAATTTTAATCCCTAAACCTAAATGGTACTACAACACTCTCAAAGGAATCCGTTTTCTCGCTTGCTAACCCTGATCCCTTTCCTTAACACTAACATTAAAATGGTCTATTTAACCCTAGACTTCTTGGCAGACCTAAAAACCCTAAGCCGCAGAGCTTGTCCATACCTTAACCGCAGACTGACACCACAAGGAGAGCACCAAAGACTCCCACTAAAACTTTGCTTCATCTCTAACCCAGAACTTGAAAAACAGGTGCCTAGGGGGCTAGAGAGAGCTCAGCTCTACCTCAGGATCTCCTGCCCCAGCAGGAGGAATGTGACTGGGGCAGTGACTGTGAGGTCACTTCCTCACTGTGATTTGTGCTATTAGAGTGTAGTTGTCAAACATGTTGTCCTTTAACCTGGCAAGTTGCTCAGCACCACACAGCAGTTAGCTCACACCAACCCCCCAAATGCTTATGTGTTGAGATAAGGGCAGTTTAATGGACCGAAAGGGAAGAGAAATAATAACAGTAGCTTTTATGATGATGATGATTATTATTATTATTATCATTGTTGTTGTTGTTTTATTATTATTATTATTATTGTTGTTGTTGTTATGTACAAAGCAAGTTATGCACAGTGCAATTGCTCATTACTTACTGATGTCCAGCCTGTCCACAACTGGTAGAACATTGTGGTAACCACCTGCACCTGCTCTTGTTTGACCTTCAACAACTCCACAAACGGAAGGCTCCTCCCAGAGACTGGGCAAGGTAGATGTCCTGGTTCCAGTTAGGACAGAGTTAATTTTCCTCATAGTAGCTGGTAGGGTGCTCTGTTTTGGATTAGGATGAGAAGAGCGCTGATAACATGCTGATGTTTTAATTGTTGCAGAGCAGTGTTTACACCAGGCCAAGGACTTTTCGGCTTCTCGCTCTGTCCTGCCAGCGAGCAGGCTGGGGGTGCAGCAGGAGCTGGGAGGGGACAGACCCAGGACAGCTGACCCCAACTGGCCACAGGGGTATTCCATACCATCTGGCGTCATGCTAAAAAATATATAGGGGTGGCTGGCCGGGGTGGGGGGCCGGCTGCTCGGGGATAGTCTGGGTATCGGTCAGCGGGTTGTGAGCAATTGCATTGTGCATCACTTGTTTCTTACACATTATTATTGTTAATACTATTATCATTATCACTATTATTATTATTATTGTTATTATTATATTCCTGTCTTAATAAACTGTCTTTATCTCAACTCACCGGCTTCACTTTCCCGTTTTCTCTCCCCCATCCCAGAGAGGGAGGGGATAGGGTGAGCGAACGGCTGTGTGGTGTTTAGCTGCCAGCCAGGTTAAACCACAACAGCCCTTTTGGCGCCCAACGTGGGGCTCGAAGGGTTGAGATATCGACAGATTTGACCTGAGTGTATTAAACTAAAATTGATATAAGTATTGGACCTGCTTAATAGTTGCTAGTCACGATGTTGATTACCTTAATCTCCGGTCTGCTGTGCCTGTTTTCCAAATTGAGTTTTATGGCGCGTTACTTTCTGTATGTGCTCCCTGTTGCACTGTTTATCCTTTCCGGGCCCTGGTTTAAGATTGTTATGGTACTGTGCGGTGTAACAATGGCTTATGAAATGATGAAATATCTGGTCACAACTCTAACCTGGTATTTGTACTCAGCACTGACGTCGACTCTATACTTTGGAACCCATATCTCGGAAACTATTAGCAATTACACCTATTGCCTGTTTTCATTAGGGAGCCAATCTGTGAAGGGGACAGGGGAAGACATGTTTCCCTACCTGTTCACTCTCCCTTTCTCCTTCACCACCACCCTCTTATCCCCCGAGCTAGTTATGGTGGTTCTCCGAGATGTTGAATATCCTTGGGATACTCAGACCAGCCTGCTCTTGTTGTTATGTCTCCTGAATACGCTTCAGGTTTTGTTGAGAGTTAAACAACTACTTAGGAATCTCATCCGGAGATCTGTCTTGAGGTGGGATAGTTGCGAGTGGCAGGGAGTGTGGGAGGATATGGGCAGGTTTCTAGAGCAGTGGTCACCTCCAGTGTTTTGGACATTCACCCCTGAACAACTGCAAAATCCTAAAAAGCTGGCAGAATGTTTGAAAAAAGGTGTCATGACTCTGGCAGTTCCAAAGTGACACAAATCACTGTAGCGTGCTGGGGTCTGGCTTGTTCCTATCGAGCTGCAATTGATGCTACTATCAACCTAGCTCCTGCTCCTGCAGCTGCTCCAGCTCCTGCAGCCACTCCAGCTCCTGCAGCCACTCCAGCTCCTGCAGCCACTCCACTTCCAGCTCCTGCAGCCGCTCCAGTTCCTGCTCCCGCAGCCACTCCAGCCCCTGCAGCAGCTCCAGCTCCTGCAGCTGCCCCCACTCCTGTGGCTGGGTCAGAGAAAGGAGCTGTAGCAGTGCAAGTTGCCCCCGCAGAGGGTATTCCAACCCCTGTGGCAGACCCTGTGGCTGGGTCAGAGAAACAAGCTGTAGCAGCGCAAGTTGCCCCTGTAGACAAGGTGAAAAAATGGTATAGAGACTCAGGTAGTTTAGAACGCAGACAGTCTTCTGCTAGGTCTGGGTATAGAGAAGATGAGGCTGGGCCATCAAAGGTGCAGGAGGATGAAGACGAGGATGAGGATGTCGAAAAATCAACAGTAACTACCCGAACTCTATACCAGCGTGAGCTACGAGATGTGCGAAAAGATTTTGGTCGCTGTATAGGTGAGCAGCTTGTCACCTGGCTGCTCCGGTGCTGGGACACCAGAGCCAATTGTGTGGAATTAGAGGGCAGGGAAGCCAGGCGGCTGGGATCCCTTGCTAGAGACGCATGCATTGACAAAGCAATTGGAGATGGAGCACGATCTCACAGCCTCTAGAGGCGTCTCCTGTCAGCTGTGAAGGAAAGGTATCCCTTCAAGGAAGAACTTGTATGTCTACCAAGAAAATGGACCACCATGGAGAAGGGAATTCAGTACCTGAGGGAATTGGCCATACGGGAAGCAATATATAAAGACCTAGACGACGCACAAACATCCACAGATCCAGATGAAGTCCAGTGTACACGACCCATGTGGCGGAAGTTTGTACGGAGTGCACCATCATCATATGCCAGCTCATTGGCAATACTAACCTGGAAAGAGGATGAGCAACCCACAGTGGATGAAGTGGCTAAACAACTCAGGCAGTACGAAGGAAATCTCTCCTCTTCCCTACAGGCCTGCGTCTCGGCTGTGGAGAAACTCTCTGAAGAGGTCCACCAACTTAAGGAGAATTTATCTTCCCCTCCACCTGAACGAACCAGTGTCCACCAGCTAAAAGAGAATACTTTGGAGAAACTTCCTTAAGAGGTCCACCAACTTAAAGAGAGTTTATTTTCCTCCCCACCTGTACAAACCAGTGTCTCAGCTATTAGGGGTAAACGTTCATCTATGCAAGGAAGACAATATGGTGGGCACACACACCGCGCCACCCTGTGGTTTTACCTCCGTGACCATGGAGAGGCCATGAGAAAATGGGATGGAAAATCTACTGCGACCCTAGAGGCACGGGTACGTGAATTGCAAAAGAAAACAATTGGGAAAAAGGGGTTCTCTGAAAAGTTTGCTGCTCCAACTTCCAGCAGGCAGTCCTTTAAACACAGAAACGAAGATTCTGACCAGGACTAGAGGGGCCCTGCCTCCAGCCAGGGGGAGGAAAGGGACAATCGAGTTTATTGGACTGTGTGGATTCGATGGCCTGGCACGTCAGACGCACAGAAGTATAAGGCTTTGGTTGTCACCGGTGCACAATGTACTCTAATGCCATCAAGCTATAAAGGGCCAGAGCCCATCTGTATTTATGGTGTGACGGGGGGATCCCAGCAGTTAACTGTATTGGAGGCTGAAGTGAGTCTAACCGGTAATGAGTGGCAAAAGCACCGTATTGTGACTGGCCCAGATGCTCCGTGCATCCTTGGCATAGACTATCTTAGAAGAGGATATTTCAAGGACCCAAAAGGGTTCCGCTGGGCTTTTGGCATAGCTGTCTTAGAGACAGAGGACATTAAACAGTTGTCTACCTTGCCTGGTCTCTCAGAGGACCCTTCTGTTGTGGGGTTGCTGAGGGTTGAAGAACAGCAAGTGTCGATCGCTACCACAACTGTGCACCGGCGGCAATATCGCACCAACCGAGACTCCCTGAGTCCCATCCATAAGCTAGTTCGTCAACTGGAGAGCCAAGGAGTGATCAGCAAGACTCATTCACCTTTTAATAGTCCCATATGGCCAGTGCGAAAGTCTAATGGTGAGTGGAGACTAACAGTGGACTATCGTGGGCTGAACGAAGTCACGCCACCACTGAGTGCTGCAGTGCCGGACATGCTAGAACTCCAGTATGAACTGGAATCAAAGGCAGCCAAGTGGTATGCCACAATTGATATCGCTAATGCATTTTTCTCCATCCCTCTAGCAGCACAGTGCAGGCCACAGTTTGCTTTCACTTGGAGGGGAGTCCAATATACTTGGAATTGGCTGCCCCAGGGGTGGAAACACAGCCCTACCATTTGCCATGGACTGATCCAGTCTGCGCTGGAGCAGGGGGAAGCTCCTGAACACCTGCAGTACATCGATGACATCATTGTGTGGGGTGACACTGCAGAAGAAGTTTTCGAGAAAGGGAAGAAAATAGTCCAAATCCCTCTGAAGGCCGGTTTTGCCATAAAACAGAATAAAGTTAAAGGACCTGCACGAGAGATCCAGTTTTTAGGAATAAAATGGCAAGATGGACGTCGTCAAATCCCAATGGATGTGATCAACAAAATAACAGCTGTCTCCACCAACTAGCAAAAAAGAAACACAAACTTTCCTAGGTGTCGTGGGGTTTTGGAGAATGCATATTCCAAATTACAGTCTGATTGTAAACCCGCTCTACCAAGTAACCTGTAAGAAGAATGCTTCTGAATGGGGCCCTGAACAACGACAAGCCTTTGAACAAATTAAGCAGGAAATAGTTCATGCAGTAGCCCTCGGGCCAGTCCGAACAGGACCAGATGTAAAGAATGTGCTCTACACCGCAGCCGGGGAGAATGGTCCCACCTGGAGCCTCTGGCAGAAAGAACCTGGGGAAACTCGAGGTCGACCCCTGGGGTTTTGGAGTCGGGGATACAGAGGATCTGAAGCCCGCTATACTCCAGCCGAAAAGGAGATATTGGCAGCATATGAAGGAGTTCGATCTGCTTCGGAAGTGGTCGGTACTGAAGCGCAGCTCCTCCTGGCACCCCGACTGCCGGTACTAGGCTGGATGTTCAAAGGAAGGGTCCCCTCTACACATCATGCAACTGATGCTACATGGAGCAAGTGGGTTGCACTGATTACTCAGCGGGCCCGAATAGGAAACCCCAGTCGCCCAGGAATCTTGGAGGTGATTATGGACTGGCCAGAAGGCAAATACTTTGGGATATCATCAGAGGAGGAGGTGGTCCGTGCTGAAGAAGCCCCGCTGTACAACAAGCTACCGGAAAAAGAGAAGAAATATGCCTTGTTCACTGATGGGTCCTGTCGTATTGTGGGAAAGCATCGGAGATGGAAAGCTGCTGTATGGAGTCCTACACGACGAATTGCAGAAGCTGCTGAGGGAGAAGGTGAATCGAGTCAGTTTGCAGAAGTGAAAGCCATTCAGCTGGCTTTAGATATTGCTGAACGAGAAAAGTGGCCAGTTCTCTATCTCTGTACTGATTCATGGATGGTAGCAAATGCCCTGTGGGGGTGGTTACAGCAATGGAAGCAGAACAACTGGCAGCGCAGGGGCAAGCCCATCTGGGCTGCGGCATTGTGGCAAGATATTGCTGCCCGGGTAGAGAACCTGGTTGTAAAGGTACGCCATGTAGATGCTCATGTGCCCAAGAATCGGGCTACTGAAGAACATCAAAACAACCAGCAGGTGGATCAGGCTGCTAAGATTGAAGTGGCTCAGGTGGACCTGGACTGGCAACATAAAGGTGAATTATTTATAGCCCAATGGGCCCATGACACCTCGGGCCATCAAGGTAGAGATGCAACCTACAGATGGGCTCGTGATCGAGGGGTGGACCTGACCATGGACACTATAGCACAGGTTATTCATGATTGTGAAACATGTGCTGCAATCAAGCAAGCCAAACGGTCCAAGCCTCTTTGGTATGGAGGACGATGGCTGAAATATAAATATGGAGAGGCCTGGCAGATTGATTACATCACACTCCCTCAAACCCGCAACGGCAAGTGCCACGTACTTACAATGGTGGAAGCAACCACCGGATGGCTGGAAACATATCCTGTGCCCCATGCCACCGCCCGGAACACTATCCTGGGCCTTGAAAAGCAAGTCCTATGGCGACATGGCACCCCAGAGATAACTGAGTCAGACAATGGGACTCATTTCCGAAACAACCTTATAGACACTTGGGCCAAAGAACATGGTATTGAGTGGGTGTATCACATCCCCTATCATGCACCAGCCTCTGGAAAAGTTGAACGATACAATGGACTGTTGAAGACTACACTGAAAGCAATTTGTGCTGGGACATTCAAAAATTGGGATACACATTTGGCAAAGGCCACCTTGTTAGTCAATACTAGGGGATCTGCCAACCGAGCTGGACCTGCCCAATCAAACCTGTTACGCACTGTAGAAGGGGATAAAGTTCCTGTAGTGCACGTAAGAAACATGCTGGGTAAAACAGTCTGGGCTACTCCTGCCTCAGGAAAAGGCAAACCCATTCGTGGGATTGCTTTTGCTCAGGGACCTGGATGCACTTGGTGGGTACTGCAAAAGAATGGGGAGGTCCGGTGTGTACCTCAAGGGGATTTGATACTGGGTGAGAATAGCCCATGAGTTGAATTGTAGTATGTTCATTATTATATAATACTGTATGTCATCACTACCATGATTGCTATACACCATAGATGAAAATGGTGATTAATTACAAGGTATTGGAAAGAGTGTAACCTGAGCATGACATAAATGGTATGGAATAAGGGGTGTATATGTGTCCTGGTTTCAGTTAGGACAGAGTTAATTTTCCTCCTAGTAGCTGGTAGCGTGCTCTGTTTTGGATTAGGATGAGAAGAGCGCTGATAACATGCTGATGTTTTAATTGTTGCAGAGCAGTGTTTACACCAGGCCAAGGACTTTTCAGCTTCTCGCTCTGTCCTGCCAGCAGGCAGGCTAGGGGTGCAGCAGGAGCTGGGAGGGGACAGACCCAGGACAGCTGACCCAAACTGGCCAAAGGGGTATTCCATACCATCTGGCGTCATGCTAAACAATATATAGGGGTGGCTGGCCGGGGTGGGGCGCCGGCTGCTCCGGGATAGGCTGGGCATCGGTCAGCGGGTGGTGAGCAATTGCATTGTGCATCACTTGTTTCTTACACATTATTATTATTAATACTATTATCATTATCACTATTATCATTATTGTTATTATTATTTTCATGTCTTAATAAACTGTCTTTATCTCAACTCACCGGCTTCACTTTCCCGTTTCTCTCCCCCATCCCAGAGAGGGAGGGGGGAGGGTGAGTGAAGGGCTGTGTGGTGTTTAGCTGCCAGCCGGGTTAAACCACACAGTTCCATGTTGCATTTTGGTGCTCAGTCTGTGAAGCTCAGGTACTGAGAGGAGAATGATGTAACCGCTTGAGAAGTTAAAGTGAGAAGGAAAAGTTGAAGTGACTTGGAGTATTAATGGGCCCCTCTGAGGGCTGTTACTAACAAAGCCTCCCCAGGGACTTGTTAGGGCAGATCATTGGAGGCCATGATTCCAGACAGGCAAAGCGCTGTGCTGAGAAAAGTCTTGGTTTTGGTGAAGCAGAAGGGCCAAGGCCTGACCGCAGCCACTGGGAGGGGAGATCCTGCACCCCCCCGTCTGGCTCAGGGTTCTTGTTGGGGTCTGTATGATGTGGTGGGCAGTGTGATTCCATGAGAAGAACGTCCTTGCGGCCTGTCAGCTAAGCAGACAGAAGTCACCTCACCAGCATCTCCCAAGCCCTGGGCCTGCTGCTGGCCTTGCAGCTTCTTGGCTAGACACAGCCAAGCCTTGTGCCTCCTGCTGTCCAGTCCTGGACTCAAGCAGAAGGGACAGGACAACCCCTGTGCGGGCCTTCTTTCTGTCTGGGTCCTCCTGGGGATGGAGGCAGAGGGATCCCACAGGCAGCATGCCAAGCAGGGGCCTTCTGCTGGCCTAGCAGGGCCACTGGCAGATGTCAGCCCCAAAGTGCAGATCCCAGGGAGAAGCCAAGGCTGACCTGCCACCTCCAGACACAAGGGACCTCACAGTCCCTTTGCGTGACACGTTCCTGCTGCTGCCCTATCAGCTGCAGAGACAGAAGTGACCTCCCAGTCACTGCCCCAGTCACATTCCTCCTGCTGGGGCAGGAGATCCTGAGGCAGAGCTGAGCTCAGCAGAGCATTCCCACCCATCTCCTCCTTGTGGCCCACAAGCTGATCAGATCCACGGCCCCTCACATCCATCTCTGAATGCCATGTGACTGCACAACAACCTCACTCTTTCTGCCCTGCCCCAAGGGGCCAAGCACCTTACGTTAAGGGTTAAAAAGTGTCTGAAGGTGGGGAGGTTAATACACAGGAACAAGTGCTTTCTCTGTTTGGTGTTCAGGTTTTGATTAAGGACCTGGGCTCACTTTTCTGGGTTACAATTTAATCAAATATTTCATGGGCAGGTTTGGTTTTCTGCTTACGGTGTCAAGGTCTGTGGTTAGGGTATGACCAAGCTTTGTGATTTAGGGTTTTGTTTAGGTCTGCCAAGAAGACTAGGGTTAAATAAAGCATTTAAATCTAGTGTTAAGGGGAGGGATCAAGGTAAGGAAAAGTGTAAGGGTAAGGGAAAGTATTTTGGCTTCAAGGGTTTCTTTGAGGTCAAGCATTAGAGTAGTAGATCGCTGTTATGGTGTGGAGTAGCATTTAGGTTTGCGAATTAAGTTTACTGGTTGAAGCCAGTGAAGGGCTTCGTGTGACTGTTTTAAGTCACGGTTACAGCAGCATCAGCATAACCTGAACCTTCTTACCTCGACAAAATCCTTAGTTTCTGCTGGCCAAGCCCCTATTCCCTCCCCAAATCTCACATCTCTCCTGTCCATGCTTCTCCTGACCTCTCCATATCAGTCATCTTCTTAGGGGCACGTTAATGCTGGCTTTCATGATCTCAGCTTATCCATCACACCTCTGCTGGCTACTCTATTTCTGAGAAAAGTGGCACTTAAGACATGATGGAAAAGGACACAAAAGTCCATCAGAGCGCCCTGCACAATGTGCCCAGCAGCTCTGCACCTCCAGAAATGTGCTGTTCCTGCCTACAAGTTTTCTTTCCAGAATGGCTCCTATGGATCCAGGGTAACCTTTCCCAGGCCCTCACTTCCCCAGGCCACACCACTCTTCCCACAGGCCCCACGTGTCTCTCCAACCCTCCCCTCTTCCCCTGCAGCAGTGGCACCTCACCGCAGCAGGTTGGTGCATCTCCAGGCTCAGGGGTGTTTCCTGAGGGCCTGCCCCGTGTGGGGAGTGGCGGGGAGGAGGAGAGCAAGGTCAGCTCCTGGGGCATGGCTGAGCACAGCCCAGCCATCCCGCACCGCGGGCAGGCCCCTTCCCCCAGGCTGAGGCACACACGCAAGGTGGACACTTCTCCATCAGCCCAGCTTCGCGCAGGGCCGTTCAGCCCTGCCCCTGTCCTGGGACTCGCCTCCTCCTCCTCCACCCACAGATATACATCGCTTTCCATTTGGGGACCCAGGCAGGACTTTAAGGATCTGCTAAAGCCCTGAATTTCCATGTTTTTCATAGTCTTCACACAAGTCTTCCTCCTGCCATCCCCACTGCCTAGCTCTGCCTTCCAGGTGGAACTCAGTAACGTGGTGCTCAGCAATAAATAATGGGGTCATCTTTCCAAGAGAGGGGGGCAATTTCTCGGGGAGCAGGCAATTTCTCGGGGGCAGGCTGCAGAGATGAAGAAGTATTGCGGCTTCTTCAGGGCTTTAAATAAGGTCTCCTCAATTACTCTGCAGTCTTATGGGCCTTCACCTGCTGCCTCTTCACGGCCTCCCCTGGTGTTGCAGAGCCTTCCTTAGCCCCTGGACACCTCAGATTCGCTTTTCCCCCTAAAAGACTCTTCCTTGGATGGTCACTCATTTTAAGAGGTCCTAATCACTACCCACTGAGCACATTGTCCCTGCAGATCCCCTGACATTTGCTGCCAGCTCCAGATTCCTCTCCAGGCTGGAATCTGCCATCAGCCCCACTGCAGGGGGCACAGTCCCATGCAGATGAGTCCAAGACTGGGTTTCCCCTGAGCAGCCCCTCTTGTTACTGCACTGCTAGCAGGGAGGCCGGCTGTGACCCAGGGCTGCACAGTGCCTGCTGCTGCCTGCAGCCACAGGGATGTCACTGCAGAGAGAACAGGACTGTCACCAAGGTACATGAGACCTCAAGACTAACACAGATACAAGAGCACAGGAGGAACACACTGGAAGGCAAAAGAGAGCAGCAGTGAAAAGGCCAAGTCCTGTGGCTGGCCACGGCCATGGCTCCAGGGAAGCAGCAGGGGCCCTGAGCTCTTCCTGCATGCTGGAGCTGCTCCCCAAGCCCCAGAGGAGACAGGAGGAGACAGCAGCTGAGACCAATATAGTTCTGATGGTTTTTTTATTGTGTTTGTCTACATGGTAAGCCCGCTTCTTTAAGTAGATTTGATGATTGGGTCACTGTAAATCAAAAAAGTATCACGTTGACAGGTTAAGGTTAAAATTATTTAAATCAAAACAACTTGGAGAAAATATTTATAAAGAAATATAATAACAAAAAATTCTCCTCACGGTGTCTGAAATAATCAGGGAAATCAAAACCATTATTGTTTCCAAAGAAGCAAGTATCCATAGAGTTTCCTTACTGCAACCCTGAGCTCCTGGTTCCTCATGCTGTAGATGAGGGGGTTCACTGATGAAGGAACAATTGAGTAGAGAACTGCCACAATAAGATCCATTGATGGAGAGGAGATGGAGGGGGGCTTCAGGTAGGCAAACATGCCAGTGCTTATAAACAGGGAGACCACGGCCAGGTGAGGGAGGCACGTGGAAAAGGCCTTGTGTCGGCCCTGCTCAGAGGGCATCCTCAGCACGGCCTTAAAGATCTGAATATAGGAGAAAACAATGAAAACAAAACAGCCAAAAGCTGAAGAAACACTACACACAAGTGCCACAACTTCCCTGAGGTAGGCATCTGAGCAGGAAAGCTTGAGGATCTGGGGGATTTCACAGAAGAACTGGTCCACAGCATTGCCTTGGCAGAGGGGCAGGGAAAATGTAGTGGCCATGTGCAGGACAGCATTGAGAAAGCCACTGCCCCAGGCAGCTGCTGCCATCTGGGCACAAGCTCTGCTGCCCACGAGGCTCCCGTAGTGCAAGGGTTTGCAGATGGCAACGTAGCGGTCATAGGACATGACAGTGAGAAGGGAATACTCTGCTCCAAGCAAGAAAGCAACGAAAAAGAGTTGGGCAGCACATCCTTTATAGGAGATGATCCTGTTGTCCCAGAGGACATTGGCCATGGCTTTGGGGAGAGTGGTGGAGATGCAGCCCAGGTCGAGGAGGGCGAGGTTGAGGAGGAAGAAGTCCATGGGGGTGTGGAGGCGGTGGTCGCAGGCTACGGCGGTGAGGATGAGGCCGTTGCCCAGGAGGGCAGCCAGGTAGATGCCCAGGAAGAGCGCGAAGTGCAGGAGCTGCAGCTCCCGCGTGTCTGCGAATGCCAGCACGAGGAACTAGGTGATGGAACTGCTGTTGGACATCTGCTGTTTAGAGGCATCGGGTTCTGCTCAAAGAAGAGAAAGACATTCATAATGTAGAACTGACTTAGCAGAGGAAAACTCCTACCATTTCTCATTTAAACCTCCCCAAATGATTCTCCACATCCAGGCAGGCATATGGCAGGTCCCTTTCCTGAGTTTTACTTGGTCCTGCAAATGCCAGCAGCAGGAACTAGCTCACAGAGCTGATGTTGGGCATTTGATGTCTTTAGACATGCTTTTCTGTTAAAGAGGAAAAGGCAGAAGAAAGTTCAAACAGATTTCTCTGATGAAAACCTATTCTGTCTCTTAGAGGATACCCCAGCCTGAGCCTTTCTTTTTGCAGGAGAACCTTTCTGCAGCTCTCCTGCTTGAGCTGCAGCTGGTGCTGGCTGAGAGTGGCACTGGGAGCAGGGGCTGCTGTGGGCTCCAGAGGAGTCCTTCCTGCTGTGCAGCAGGAGGGAAGCAGGAACAAGGGGGAAACTCAACTCCATTCGACTTATCGGTTGTTGCAAACAAATCATCTGAACACAGAGCTGAGCTGTAGGGATTTTGTTTGCTTTATTTTATCCCAGTAGGCCCTGTAATGCTTAGGATAGGTATTGGATGTTTGAATGCCCTCACATTCCCTGTACAGTCCTGCTGATATTTTATGGGAGTGTCAATTAGTGCAGACCGAGAAGAGCACTTCTGTCCACCAGTCCTGTTCTCAGCTGCCTTGTTTCACCCCTCTCTGAGCTGCACTGTCATCCCATTCAGGTGTTTCCCTGAGAAGAAACAGGAGAATGCTGCTGAGGAAGAAGGGCCACAGCAAGCCAGAGGGAGCTTGGGAGCTTCTCTTCTTTCCATGGCTGCAGGAGCCCCGGGGCAGCTGGCAGAGAGCCCAACAGGGGCAGGCAGTGCAGGGTGTTCTGGTCTGACCGGGGGCACCTGGCTTAGGGCACTCCGAGGGGCTTCTGCCAGACTTCCTCACCTCGCAGTGCCATCCAGCAGGACTCCCAAAGCCTACTGCACTGCCCACTGCCCTCCCAGAAGCAAGACTCAGCAGGAGACCCTTCCAGGACGTGCAGCTGCATGGCCCTGCAGCCAGAGACGTACCTTGTCAAGGGCTGTGCAGATTTCTCCTGCAGGCAGCTCTCAGCATCCTCCCACTGCCAACTGCCTCCAAGCCCTCTCTCCTTCTCTCCTCTCCCCGTGCCAGCTGCGGTCAGAGCCCCCAGCCCTGCTGCGCTGTGCACAGGAGCTGCTCCTGGGCACAGCTGTCTCTCTGCACCACGGCCCTCTTGCCACGAGCTCTCTCTGTCCCACGAGCCCGGCCCAGCTCAGCACCAGACGCCCAGCCCAAGGCATTGGAATCCCCCCTCGGGGGGCTTTGGGGAGGAGCCCACGAACCTCAGGCACTGAGAGACAATTGAAGACATCTCTCAACAAGTCCAAGTCAGAGGCAAGTTTCCTGCAGTGTCCCCCTGAGGGCCAGCACTGACACAGCCTCCCTTGAAGCTCGTTAGAGCAGAGCATTGGAGGCAGGGAGGACAAGGAGCCAAAGGCACTGTGAAGGTGACCCTGATGTGTAGGAAAACTGGATGTGTTTCACGAATGAAAAGGGCCAGGCCTTGACTCCCCATCCCTGGGAAGGGAGATCCTTTCCCTTCACACACTGCTCAGGGCTCTTTCTGGGGTAGGAGGAGATGGAGATGTGCATGGCCAAGCGCAGGAGAATGGTACGAGCCCTGCCTGGTTCATGGGTGGCTGCGAGGAGGCAATGAGGCCCTGGTGCTTTACCGATAAGCTGTCTCCTCCTCGGCCTCAGTGGCAGAGACAACAGCCAGAGCCATGGACACCAAGACCTGGGTCCTGTTGGGACTCTCAGCCTTGTCACAGCCCTTGCTGCTCTCCACAACAGGCTAACCTAGGCACTCTCAAAGCTGCACATCTTTCCCTGATGGATGTAGACATTTGTCCCTCTGGTGTCTCACCAGATCTGAGCTGAGTCTGATAACTCAGATCTTCTTGGTGGCCACGCTCCTCGTAAGGCAGCTCTGTAGGAAGCTGGCCAGGTTCCTGGTGAGCAGCACCATTGTTCGTATGGCATCCCTCGTGGTGCCCAGGCCCTCCTCCTGCTGGGCACTGCTCACTCAGCAGGGTCCCAGTCTGCCCTGATGTGTGGGGTTGCTCTTTCTCCATTGCACGACTTCACTCCTCCTGTGAGTGTCAAGAGGTTTCTCTAGGCAAATTCATGCAGTTTCTCAATTTGCCCCTAGACAGATGCTCCATTCTGTCAGCTGTTAATGTCTATATGCAGATGACTCACTGTAATTGTGCTATATTTGACAAGACAGCAGCATCAGGAGCCGCAGGGAAGTTAGGATAATACAGGAGTAACCACCTGAATGGAACTGCAGCACAGAGTCACAGAATGGTAGGGGATGGAAGGCTGCTAGGTCCCAGCTTTTCTCTGTTTCCTTGTCACACATGCTCTCTTTTTGCCTGGAGCGGTGTCCTAAATGTTGTGAGGCTGTGCAAGGCAAAGTTAGAAGGGCTAAAGCTCTACTCTAGCTCAGTCTGGCTATTAGTTTCTAAGACAGTAAAAAAGTTTTTCTAATAAATAAAAAATTAAAAAGGAAGATTAAGAAGTGTCTTCGACCTTTATTGGATGTGGGAGGAAGCCTAGTGAGAAGTGATGAGGAAAAGGCTGAGTTACTTAATGACTTCTTTGCCTCAGTCTTTATCAGCTGGACCATTTGTTCCCCTGGTACTCAGCCCCCAGAGCTGGTAGATAGGGACACCGAGAGGGCAATGGGGGGACACTTTTGCCCACTTCTTCACTCTCCCTTTCTACTTCACCTCCTCCTTCTCCTCCAGGATACTTACACTAGCTCTTCAAAGCTTTGAATATCCTTGGGATGGTCAAACCAGCATGTTCCTATTGTGATGTCTCCTGAATGTG
The DNA here is from genome assembly GCF_964211835.1 of Anser anser. Taxonomy (NCBI): domain Eukaryota; kingdom Metazoa; phylum Chordata; class Aves; order Anseriformes; family Anatidae; genus Anser; species Anser anser. Next base: position 4,569,651 of record NW_028154148.1, read on the forward strand.
TTTCAGGCTTTGTTTAATATTAACCAGCTTATTAATAATGCCCTCCAGAGATCTGCCTCATGGCAGGAGAGCTAAGAGTTGCAGGGATTGTGGGAGGAAATGAGCAGGCACCTTGATCAGTGGGCACCTCCAGTGCTTTGGAACTTCACTCCTGAACAAGTGCAGAATTCTAGAAAAAATGGTGAAATGCTTGAAAAAGGGTTGTCATCAGCCTGGCAATTCCAAAGAGACACAAATCACTGCAATGTGCAACTTGGCCTGTGCTTACTGAGCTGCAGTCAGCGCCACTCCAGCCCTTGTGACAGGCCCCACAGCCGCTGCAACTCCTCTTAATGGCCTTGCAGCCACAGCAACTCCTACAATGGGCCGTGCAACCACTCCAAACCCCTGCAACAGGCCATGCAGCCTGAACAAGTCCTGTGATGGGCCCTGCAGCCCCAGCAACTCCTGCAATAGGCCCGGCAGCCACTCCAACGGCTGTGATGGGCTTCAGGGCTGGGCCAGAGAACCAACCTGTGTCACTATTGGTTACTCCTATATGCAAGAGAAAACAATGTATGTGAAAGTCAGGGTTTTTAAAAAGGAAAGAAACTCCTACCCAGACAAGAAAGGAGGAAGAAGACGTGGAATGTTACGGTAAAGTTGGGCCATCGTGGAAGCAGGAGGGCAAAGAGGAAGAGATCATAACAACATCAGTAACCACAGCATCTCTATTCCAGGGTGAGCTAGGAGATTTGTGGAAAGATTTCAGCCACCATCTAAGTGAGCACATTGCCACCTGGCTGCTGGGAGAAAGGGGCCAATAGCCTGGAATTAGAGGGCAGGGATGCAAAGCAGCTGGGATCCCCCTCTAGGGAAGGGGTGACTGGCAAACAATTGGAAAATGGGCAGAAGGAACATACTCCTGTCAGGTGTGAAGGAAAGGTATCCCCTGAAGGAAGATCTTGTATGTCAACCAGGCAAGTGGATAACAGTGGAGTTGGGTATCTGGTGCCCGATGGAATTACTCATGCTGGAGGTGATATATAAAAACCTAGCCAATGAACAATTATCCAAAGATCCTGATGAAGTAAAGTGTACATGATCTATGTGGTGGAAGTTTGTATAGAGTGGTGCACCATGTGCATCCATGCACCATGGATCATCATATGCCATCTCATTGGCACAAATGACCTGGAAAGGCCAAGAGAAACCCAGAGTGGATGAATCAGCTAGCCAACACTGGCAGTATGAAGGAAGTCTCTCTTCTTCCTCATGGGCCTGCATTTTAGCTGTGGATAAACTTTCTCAAGAGGTCCAGGAAGAACAAGAGAATGCATCTTTCTCCCTACCTGTAGAAACCAATATGTAAGCTGCCAGGTGTACGTAAAAGAACGTTGCTCAAGAAAGAGAAATGAGTGGGTACACACCATGTGCCAACATGTGGTTCTGCCATGGGGAGGACATGAGAAAATGGGATGGAAAATCTACCTCCATCCTAGAGGCACGGATCCATGAATTGCAAGGAAATGCAATCACAAAAAGGGGTTCTTCTGAGAAAATTGCTGCTCCAGTTTCTATCAGGCAGTCCTCCAGACAGAGTAGTCATAAAATCATAGAATGGTTTGTGTTGGAAGGGACCTCAAAGATCTTCTAATTTCAAACCCCCTGTCATAGGCAGGGTCACCACCCACTGGATCCGGTTGCTCAGGGCCTCATCTAACCTGATGAATGAATACTATGAGCAGGACTAGAGGCACCTGGCCTCCAGCCACAGGGAGGGTAGGGACAATTGGGCTTATTGGACTTTGAGGATTCCATGGCCTGGCACATGAGACCAACAGAAGATATAAGGCTCTAGTGGGCACCGGTGCACAGCATACCTGCTCCACTGTGGTACACCATAGGCTGTCGGCCTGCTTCATCATGGACCTCACCACAGGCCACAGGGAACTTCTGCTCCGGCTCCTGGAGCACCTCTCCCCCTCCTTCTTCACTGGCCTTGTGTTGTGGTTTAACCCGGCTGGCAGCTAAACACCACACAGCCGTTCGCTCACCCTCCCCCCTCCCTCTCTGGGATGGGGGAGAGAAACGGGAAAGTGAAGCCTGTGAGTTGAGATAAAGACAGTTTATTAAGACAGGAAAATAATAATAACAATAATAATAATAATAGTGATAATGGTAATAGTATTAACAATAATAATGTGTAAGAAAACAAGTGATGCACAATGCAATTGCTCACCACCCGCTGACCGATGCCCAGCCTATTCCCGAGCAGCCGGCCCCCCCACCCCGGCCAGCCACCCCTATATATTGTTTAGCATGACGTCAGATGGTATGGAATACCCCTTTGGCCAGTTGGGGTCAGCTGTCCTGGGTCTGTCCCCTCCCAGCTCCTGCTGCACCCCCAGCCTGCTCGCTGGCAGGACAGAGCAAGAAGCCGAAAAGTCCTTGGCCTGGTGTAAACACTGCTCTGCAACAATTAAAACATCAGCATGTTATCAGCGCTCTTCTCATCCTAATCCAAAACATAGCACCCTACCAGCTACTATGAGCTACTTAACTCTGTCCTAACTGGAACCAGGACAGATATCCACCCCTTATTCCATACCATTTATGTCATGCTCAGGTTACACTCTGTCCAATACATTCTAATTAATCACCATTTTCATCTATGATATATAGCAATCATGGTAGTGACGACATACAGTAATATATAATAATTAACATACTACAATTCAACTCATGGGCTATTCTCACCCAGTATCAAATCCCCTTGAGGTACACACCGGACCTCCCCATTCTTTTGCATTACCCACCAAGTGCATCCAGGTCCCTGAGCAAAAGCAATTCCACGAATGGGTTTGCCTTTTCCTGAGGCAGGAGTAGCCCAGACTGTTTTACCCAGCATGTTTCTTACGTGCACTACAGGAACTTTATCCCCTTCTACAGTGCGTAACAGGTTTGATTGGGCAGGTCCAGCTCGGTTGGCAGATCCCCTGGTATTGACTAACCAGGTGGCCTTTGCCAAATGTGTATCCCAATTTTTGAATGTCCCAGCACCCATTGCTTTCAGTGTAGTCTTCAACAGTCCATTGTATCGTTCAACTTTTCCAGAGGCTGGTGCATGATAGGGGATGTGATACACCCACTCAATACCATGTTCTTTGGCCCAAGTGTCTATAAGGTTGTTTCGGAAATGAGTCCCGTTGTCTGACTCAATTCTCTCTGGGGTGCCATGTCGCCATAAGACTTGCTTTTCAAGGCCCAGGATAGTGTTCCGGGCGGTGGCATGGGGCACAGGATATGTTTCCAGCCATCCGGTGGTTGCTTCCACCATTGTAAGTACGTGGCGCTTGCCGTTGCGGGTTTGAGGGAGTGTGATGTAATCAATCTGCCAGGCCTCTCCATATTTATATTTCAGACATCGTCCTCCATACCAAAGAGGTTTTGACCGTTTGGCTTGCTTGATTGCAGCACATGTTTCACAGTCATGAATAACCTGTGCTATAGTGTCCATGGTCAGGTCCACCCCTCGATCACGAGCCCATCTGTAGGTTGCATCTCTACCTTGATGGCCTGAGGTGTCATGGGCCCATCGGGCTATAAATAATTCACCTTTATGTTGCCAGTCCAGGTCCACCTGAGCCACTTCAATCTTAGCAGCCTGATCCACCTGCTGGTTGTTTTGGTGTTCTTCAGTAGCCCGATTCTTGGGCACATGAGCATCTACATGGCGTACCTTTACAACCAGGTTCTCTACCCGGGCAGCAATATCTTGCCACAATGCCGCAGCCCAGATGGGCTTGCCCCTGCGCTGCCAGTTGTTCTGCTTCCATTGCTGTAACCACCCCCACAGGGCATTTGCTACCATCCATGAATCAGTACAGAGATAGAGAACTGGCCACTTTTCTCGTTCAGCAATATCTAAAGCCAGCTGAATGGCTTTCACTTCTGCAAACTGACTCGATTCACCTTCTCCCTCAGCAGCTTCTGCAATTCGTCGTGTAGGACTCCATACAGCAGCTTTCCATCTCCGATGCTTTCCCACAATACGACAGGACCCATCAGTGAACAAGGCATATTTCTTCTCTTTTTCCGGTAGCTTGTTGTACAGCGGGGCTTCTTCAGCACGGACCACCTCCTCCTCTGATGATATCCCAAAGTATTTGCCTTCTGGCCAGTCCATAATCACCTCCAAGATTCCTGGGCGACTGGGGTTTCCTATTCGGGCCCGCTGAGTAATCAGTGCAACCCACTTGCTCCATGTAGCATCAGTTGCATGATGTGTAGAGGGGACCCTTCCTTTGAACATCCAGCCTAGTACCGGCAGTCGGGGTGCCAGGAGGAGCTGCGCTTCAGTACCGACCACTTCCGAAGCAGATCGAACTCCTTCATATGCTGCCAATATCTCCTTTTCGGCTGGAGTATAGCGGGCCTCAGATCCTCTGTATCCCCGACTCCAAAACCCCAGGGGTCGACCTCGAGTTTCCCCAGGTTCTTTCTGCCAGAGGCTCCAGGTGGGACCATTCTCCCCGGCTGCGGTGTAGAGCACATTCTTTACATCTGGTCCTGTTCGGACTGGCCCGAGGGCTACTGCATGAACTATTTCCTGCTTAATTTGTTCAAAGGCTTGTCGTTGCTCAGGGCCCCATTCAAAAGCATTCTTCTTACGGGTTACTTGGTAGAGCGGGTTTACAATCAGACTGTAATTTGGAATATGCATTCTCCAAAACCCCACGACACCTAGGAAAGTTTGTGTTTCTTTTTTGCTAGTTGGTGGAGACATAGCTGTTATTTTGTTGATCACATCCATTGGGATTTGACGGCGTCCATCTTGCCATTTTATTCCTAAAAACTGGATCTCTCGTGCAGGTCCTTTAACTTTATTCTGTTTTATGGCAAAACCAGCCTTCAGAAGGATTTGGACTATTTTCTTCCCTTTCTCGAAAACTTCTTCTGCAGTGTCACCCCACACAATGATGTCATCGATGTACTGCAGGTGTTCAGGAGCTTCCCCCTGCTCCAGCGCAGACTGGATCAGTCCATGGCAAATGGTAGGGCTGTGTTTCCACCCCTGGGGCAGCCGATTCCAAGTATATTGGACTCCCCTCCAAGTGAAAGCAAACTGTGGCCTGCACTGTGCTGCTAGAGGGATGGAGAAAAATGCATTAGCGATATCAATTGTGGCATACCACTTGGCTGCCTTTGATTCCAGTTCATACTGGAGTTCTAGCATGTCCGGCACTGCAGCACTCAGTGGTGGCGTGACTTCGTTCAGGCCACGATAGTCCACTGTTAGTCTCCACTCACCATTAGACTTTCGCACTGGCCATATGGGACTATTAAAAGGTGAATGAGTCTTGCTGATCACTCCTTGGCTCTCCAGTTGACGAATTAGCTTATGGATGGGACTCAGGGAGTCTCGGTTGGTGCGATATTGCCGCCGGTGCACAGTTGTGGTAGCGATCGGCACTTGCTGTTCTTCAACCCTCAGCAACCCCACAACAGAAGGGTCCTCTGAGAGACCAGGCAAGGTAGACAACTGTTTAATGTCCTCTGTCTCTAAGACAGCTATGCCAAAAGCCCAGCGGAACCCTTTTGGGTCCTTGAAATATCCTCTTCTAAGATAGTCTATGCCAAGGATGCACGGAGCATCTGGGCCAGTCACAATACGGTGCTTTTGCCACTCATTACCGGTTAGACTCACTTCAGCCTCCAATACAGTTAACTGCTGGGATCCCCCCGTCACACCATAAATACAGATGGGCTCTGGCCCTTTATAGCTTGATGGCATTAGAGTACATTGTGCACCGGTGTCTACCAAAGCCTTATACTTCTGTGTGTCTGACGTGCCAGGCCATCGAATCCACACAGTCCAATAAACTCGATTGTCCCTTTCCTCCCCCTGGCTGGAGGCAGGGCCCCTCTAGTCCTGGTCAGAATCTTCATTTCTGTGTTTAAAGGACTGCCTGCTGGAAGTTGGAGCAGCAAACCTTTCAGAGAACTCCTTTTTCCCAATTGTTTTCCTTTGCAATTCACGTACCCGTGCCTCTAGGGTTGCAGTAGATTTTCCATCCCATTTTCTCATGTCCTCTCCATGGTCACGTAGGTAAAACCACAGGGTGGCGCGGTGTGTGTGCCCACCATATTGTCTTCCTTGCATAGATGAACGTTTACCCCTAATAGCTGAGACACTGGTTTGTACAGGTGGGGAGGAAAATAATCTCTCTTTAAGTTGGTGGATCTCTTCAGAAAGTTTCTCCAAGGTATTCTCTTTTAGCTGGTGGACACTAGTTCGTTCAGGTGAAGGGGAAGATAATCTTTCTTCAAGTTGGTGGATCTTTTCAGAAAGTTTCTCCAAAGCATTCTCTTTTAGCTGGTGGACACTGGTTCGTTCAGGTGAAGGGGAAGATAAATTCTCTTTAAGTTGGTGGACCTCTTCAGAGAGTTTCTCCACAGCTGAGACACAGGCCTTTAGGGAAGAGGAGAGATTTCCTTCGTACTGCCGGAGTATTTTAGTCACTTCATTCACTGTGGGATTCTCCTCCGTTTTCCAGGCTAGTATTGCCAATGAGTTGGCATATGATGATGGGGCACTCTGTACAAACTTCCGCCACATGGGTGGTGTACACCGGACTGCATCTGGATCTGCGGATGTTTGTGCGTCGTCTAGGTCCTTATAAATTACTTCCCGTACGGCCAATTCCCTCAGGTACTGAATTCCCTTCTCCATGGTGGTCCATTTGCTTGGTAAACATACAAGTTCTTCCTTGAAGGGATACCTTTCCTGCACAGCTGACAGGAGACGCCTCCAGAGGCTGCGAGATCGTGCTCCATCTCCAATTGCTTTGTCAATGCATGCGTCCCTAGCAAGGGATCCCAGCCGCCTGGCTTCCTTGCCCTCCAATTCCACATAATTGGCTCCCGTGTCCCAGCACCGGAGCAGCCAGGTGACAAGCTGCTCGCCTATACAGCGACCAAAATCTTTTCGCACATCTCGTAGCTCACGCTGATATAGAGTCCGGGTAATTACTGTTGATTTTCCGACATCCTCATCCTCATCTTCAGTCTCCTGCACCTTTGATGGCTGGTATGGAGTCCGGGTAGTTACTGTTGATTTTTCGCCATCCTCATCCTCATCTTCAGTCTCCTGCACCTTTGATGGCCCAGCCTCGTCTTCACTACGCCCAGACTTAGCAGAAGACTGTCTGCGTTTTAAACGACCTGAGCCTCTATACCATTTTTTCACCTTGTCTACAGGGGCAACTTGCACTGCTACAGCTCGTTTCTCTGACCCAGACACAGGGTCTGCCACAGGGCTTGGAATACCCTCTGCGGGGTCAACTTGCACTGCTACAGCTCGTTTCTCTGACCCAGCCACAGGAGTGGGAGCAGCTGCATGAGCTGGGGCAGCTGCAGGAGCTGGAGCGGCTGCAGGGGCTGGAGCTGGAGTGGCTGCAGGGGCTGGAGCTGGAGCGGCTGCAGGAGCCGGAACGGCTGCAGGAGCTGGAGCGGCTGCAGGAGCTGGAGCGGCTGCAGGAGCTAGAGCGGCTGCAGGGGCTGGAGCTGGAGCGGCTGCAGGGGCTGGAACTGGAACGGCTGCAGGAGCTGGAGCCGGAACGGCTGCAGGAGCTGGAGCGGCTGCAGGAGCTGGAGCGGCTGCAGGAGCTGGAGCGGCTGCAGGAGCTGGAGCTGGAGCGGCTGCAGGAGCTGGAGCTGGAGCGGCTGCAGGAGCTGGAGCTGGAGCGGCTGCAGGAGCTGGAGCTGGAGTAGCTGCAGGAGCTGGAGCTGGAGCGGCTGCAGGAGCTGGAGCTGGAGCGGCTGCAGGAGCTGGAGCTAGGTTGCTAGTAGCATCAATTGCAGCTCGATAGGCACAAGCCAGACCCCAGCACGCTACAGTGATTTGTGTCACTTTGGAACTGCCAGAGTCATGACACCTTTTTTTCAAGCATTCTGCCAGCTTTTTAGGATTTTGCAGTTGTTCAGGGGTGAATGTCCAAAACACTGGAGGTGACCGCTGCTCTAGAAACCTGCCCATATCCTCCCACACTCCCTGCCACTCGCAACTATCCCGCCTCAAGACAGATCTCCGGATGAGATTCCTAAGTAGTTGTTTAACCCTCCACAAAATCTGAAGCGCATTCAGGAGACATAACAACAAGAGCAGGCTGGTCTGAGTATCCCAAGGATATTCAACATCTCGGAGAACCACCGTAACTAGCTCGGGGGATAAGAGGGTGGTGAAGGAGAAAGGGAGAGTGAACAGGGAGGGAAACATGTCTTCCCCTGTCCCCTTCACAGATTGGCTCCCTAACGAAAACAGGCAATAGGTGTAATTGCTAATAGTTTCCGAGATATGGGTTCCAAAGTATAGAGTCGACGTCAGTGCTGAGTACAAATACCAGGTTAAAGTCGTGACCAGATATTTCATCATTTCATAAGCCATTGTTACACCGCACAGTACCATAACAATCTTAAACCAGGGCCCGGAAAGGATAAACAGTGCAACAGGGAGCACATACAGAAAGTAACGCACCATAAAACTCAATTTGGAATACAGGTACAGCAGACTGGAGATTAAGGCAATCAACATCGTGACTAGCAACTATTAAGCAGGTCCAATACTTATACCAATTTTAGTTTAACACACTCTGGTCAGATTTGTCGATATCTCAACCCTTCGGGCCCCACGTTGGGCGCCAAAAGGACTGTTGTGGTTTAACCCGGCTGGCAGCTAAACACCACACAGCCGTTCGCTCACCCTCCCCCCTCCCTCTCTGGGATGGGGGAGAGAAACGGGAAAGTGAAGCCTGTGAGTTGAGATAAAGACAGTTTATTAAGACAGGAAAATAATAATAACAATAATAATAATAATAGTGATAATGGTAATAGTATTAACAATAATAATGTGTAAGAAAACAAGTGATGCACAATGCAATTGCTCACCACCCGCTGACCGATGCCCAGCCTATTCCCGAGCAGCCGGCCCCCCCACCCCGGCCAGCCACCCCTATATATTGTTTAGCATGACGCCAGATGGTATGGAATACCCCTGTGGCCAGTTGGGGTCAGCTGTCCTGGGTCTGTCCCCTCCCAGCTCCTGCTGCACCCCCAGCCTGCTCGCTGGCAGGACAGAGCGAGAAGCCGAAAAGTCCTTGGCCTGGTGTAAACACTGCTCTGCAACAATTAAAACATCAGCATGTTATCAGCGCTCTTCTCATCCTAATCCAAAACATAGCACCCTACCAGCTACTATGAGCTACTTAACTCTGTCCTAACTGGAACCAGGACACCTTGGTGTCTGCAAGGCTGTTTCTCACTCCTCTCTCTCTCCCAGATGCTATTCCACAGCAGTTTTGCCCCTTTCTTAAATATGCTCTCACAGAGGCGCAAACAACATCACTTATTGGCTCAGGTCTGGCCAGTGTCGGGGCCCTTATCTGACATGGGGCAGCTTCTGGATTCTTCTCGCAGAAGCCACCCCTATGGCTCCCCCGCTACCAAAACCTTGCCACGTAAACCCACTACAGGCCCAGAACAATGACAATCCTTTGAACAAATTCAAAGGAAGATAGTTCCTGCCGTAGCTCTGGGGCCAGTCGGAGCAGGACAGGATGTAAAACTTGTGCTCTACACGGCACCTCAGGAGAATCGCCCTGCCTGGAGCCTCTGGCAGAAAGTACCAGGGGAGATGTGAGGTTGACCCCTAGGGTTGTGGAGTCAGGGACAGTGAGGATGCAAGGCCCACTATACTTTGCCTGAAAAGTGATGTTGGCAGCATATGAAGGGGTTGGGTCTGCTTTGGAATTGGTTCATACTGAAGCACAGCTCCTCTTGGCACCCTGACGGCTGGCGCTGGGTTGGAAGTTCCAAGGGAGGGCCCCTTCTACACATCATGCACCTTATGCTCCACGGAGTGAGCGGGTTGCACTGATTACACAGCAGGCTCCGACAGGAAACCCCAGTCTTGGAGTCTTGGAAGTGATCATGGACTGTCCAGAGGACAGGGACTTGGAAATGTCGCCAGAAGAGGAGGTGACTAATGTTGAAGAGGCCTCTCTGTCTCACCCTCCCAGAAGATGAGAAGGACAATATCCTGCTCACTGATGGCTCTGCTCAAATAGTGGAAAAACCATCCCTCTAAAATGTCTGTTGAGTTCAGTCAGTCCATGAATTTGGGCTCCATCTGTCATCACAGTCCTTCACAACAAAAGAGGCGGTGTGTGGTGTTGCATTGTTGTATGCTGAGGCCAGCTCTGGTTCCATCACTGCTGCGCTTCTCGGGTGCTGTCACCACTGCCCCTTACCTGGTTTTCCTTCTCTGGGCCCTTCTGCTTGGTGAAACACATCCGGTTTCCCTACACATCACTGTCACATTCACATTTCCTTTGTCTCCTTGTCCTCACTGCCTCCAGTGTTCTGCTCCAACGAGCTCCAACAAAGGCTATGTCAGTGCTGGCCCAGGAGAAGCAGGGCACCACGAGGGATGCCATACGATCAGTGGTGCTGCTCAGCAGGAACCAGGCCAAGTTCCACCAGGGCTGCCTTACGAGGAGCATGGCCACCAAGAAGATCTGAGGTATCAGACTCAGCTCAGATCCGGTGAGACACCACACGGACAAGGGACTAGAGCCAGCAGAGAAAGAGGTACAGGTGTGGGAGTCCCTAGGACAGCCTGGTGTGGAGAGGAGCAAGGGATGTAGGAAGGCTGAAAGTCCCAACAGGACCCAGGTTTGTGTCCATGGCTCTGGCTGTTGTCTCTGCCCCTGAGGCCTAGGAGGAGACAGCTTATCGGTAAAGCACCAGGGCCTCATTGCATCCTCGCCCCCACCCATGAACCAGGCAGGGCTCGTACCATTCTCCTGCACTTGGCCATGCACATCCCCATCTCCTCCTGCCACACGAAGAGCCCTGAGCAGTGTGTGAAGGGAAAGGATCTCCCTTCCCAGGGGCTGGGGGTCAAGGCCTGGCCCTTCTGCTTGGTGAAACACATCCAGTTTTCCTACATATCAGTGCCACCTTCACATTGCCTTTGTCTGCTTGTCCTCCCTGCCTCCAATGCTCTGCTCTAACGAGCTCCAAGGGAGGCTGTGTCAGGGCTGGCCCTCAGGGGGACACTGCAGGAAACTTGCCTCTGACTTGGACTTGTTGAGAGATGTCTTCAATTGTCTCTCAGTGCCTGAGGTTCGTGGGCTCCTCAGCAAAGCCCCCCGAGGGGGGATTCCAATGCCTTGGGCTGGGCGTCTGGTGCTGAGCTGGGCCGGGCTCCTGGGACAGAGAGAGCTCGTGGCAAGAGGGCCGTGGTGCAGAGAGACAGCTCTGCCCAGGAGCAGCTCCTGTGCACAGCGCAGCAGGGCTGGGGGCTCTGACCGCAGGTGGCACGGGGAGAGGAGAGAAGGAGAGAGGGCTTGGAGGCAGTTGGCAGTGGGAGGATGCTGAGAGCTGCCTGCAGGAGAAATCTGCACAGCCCTTGACAAGGTACGTCTCTGGCTGCAGGGCCATGCGGCTACAGTTGCCAGAGGGGTCTTCTACAGCTGGCACATCTGATTCCTGACAGCATCTGTCGGGATGGGTCTCTGTTTCTCCAGCAAAGTGTAGAAGAAGCTGTAGAGAATGGCATTTATAAGAGGAAATTTTGAAGGGAAGACAGAGGCTTGGTTTATCTGAAGGGAAAGGCTTTTTTGGATTCTCTGCTTTCAGATTCCTGCAGTGGAGGGGAATCTGAGTAAATCTGAGTACACAGCTTGTGGGATGGATTCTGTGAGTGTAGACGGAGGAGACGTGGGGACACAGAAGCGGCTCCCAGCAGGGACACGGGCAGGCAGCAGGGACATGGGCAGGCGGTGAGAGGGAGCTGCTGCCAGAAATGCTGTGCGAGGGAGGGCTCAGGCACCTCCCTGCCAGCCCCTGCAGGGCAGGCGCCTTCCCTGGGACACCCCCTGCTCTCCTCTGCCACCAGCACAGCCTCTGCCCTCAAGCCCCCGCTGTCCCCAGCAGGAGCTGCCTCCTCTGCAGGCAGAGCTGCAGCACAGGAGGGTGTGCTGAGTGTCCGTCTGTCCCTCCCTGGCCTTGCCTCCCCTGGCAGCAGCACGCTGCCATTCCTCCTGGCTTCTCCACCTGGCCGTGCTGCTGCTGCTCTTGTTCCCAGGCTCCCTGGGGATGGGGGTTTCACCTGCCCTTGGAGTGAGCCCTCGGGGTGCTTGGGGGAAGGGGAGTACAGGGACAGGGTGAGGGGTCTGGAGATGGGCACTTGGAGCCTGGATTCTTCTTCCCTCAGCAGTCTTCAAGCTCTTCTCAGGAGAACCTCCGTAGCGGAATTGTCCAGCAGTCAAAGAAATGCCAGCAGAGAGCAGCTGAAACCAACGCAGGAAAGGGATCTGCCAACTGTCTGCGTGCAATTGGGCAAGTGCTTTGAGGGACTTAACTGAGAAACAGGAATGGTTTTCTCAGATCACTGTGGTATGTTATTGATGTATTGCTGTTCCTTTGGCAGGACCCCATGCCCAGAAGCAGGAAATGCCCAACAGCAGCTCTGTGAGCGAGTTCCTCCTGCTGGCATTCGCAGACACGCGCGAGCTGCAGCTCCTGCACTTCGGGCTCTTCCTGGGCATCTACCTGGCTGCCCTCCTGGGCAACGGCCTCATCCTCACCGCCGTAGCCTGCGACCACCGCCTCCACACCCCCATGGACTTCTTCCTCCTCAACCTCGCCCTCCTCGACCTGGGCTGCATCTCCACCACTCTGCCCAAAGCCATGGCCAATGTCCTCTGGGACACCAGGGCCATCTCCTATCAAGGGTGTGCTGCACAGGTCTTTTTCTTTCTCTTCTTCATATCAGCAGAATATTATACTCTTACTGTCATGTCCTACGACCGCTACGTTGCCATCTGCAAGCCCCTGCACTACGGGAGCCTCGTGGGCAGCAGAGCTTGTGCCCAGATGGCAGCAGCTGCCTGGGGCAGTGGCTTTCTCAACGCTGTCCTGCACACGGCCACTACCTTTTCCCTGCCCCTCTGCCAAGGCAATGCTGTGGACCAGTTCTTCTGTGAAATCCCCCAGATCCTCAAGCTCTCCTGCTCAGATGCCTACCTCAGGGAAGTTGGGGCACTTGTGTTTAATGTTTCTTTAGGCTTTGGTTGTTTTGTCTTCATTGTGCTGTCCTATGTGCAGATCTTCAGGGCTGTGCTGAGGTTGCCCTCTGAGGAGGGCCGGCACAAAACATTTTACACGTCTCCCTCACCTGGCCGTGGTCTCTCTCTTTATCAGCACTATCATGTTTGCACACCTGAAGCCCCCCTCCATTTCTTCCCCATCCCTGGACCTGGTGGTGGCAGTTTTATATGTAGTAGTACCTCCAGCAGTGACCCCCTCATCTACAGCATGAGGAACCAGGACCTGAAAGCCACACTGAAGAAAATGATTCTAGTGGTAATATTTACTTAGTAATGAGTTGGCTATCTCACTTTTCTAGTTTTATTCAAGTTAATCTGAGCCAATTTTTGACCTTTATGTGTAGTATTGTTTGCAATTCTGTTTTCAGTTAGATGTTTGCTTTCACTCCTCTTTTCCAAATGACCAACCCTCTGTGTGACCGAGACGTTTTCTGTAAACATGTTTATTCCTAAATGACACCTGGCCTCCATTGTGGCATCTCGGTACTAAAAGTGAAGTTGCTCAGTGCTCAGGGCTCTTCTTCCCAAACTGGAGTGCAGAAGGTGCTCAGAGAATGCCAGGCTCAAGGCCTCACTCTTGTGCTTGGGTGCCACCTGGACACAGGGGCACGAGGACACGGGGTGCTGGGTGAGGGAGCCAGGGCTGGACTGAGTCACCACTAGTGGATTCCCAGTGCCCCTGGAGGCCCTGACTGGTCAAGAAGCAGCTTCCTGGGGCTGAAACGTGACAGGGCTGGCGGCATCAGGGAGGTATCGGGAGCCACCAGGATACCCTAACGGTTCACCTGGGATGCTGTGTGCCTTGTGTTGGGTGGGCAGCAAGTGGGTCTTCACAGTAGAGCTAAGCCAAAGGATGCACGGGCTGATGGGAGCTCTGCAATGCCAGGACACACAGCGAGGCCACAGCACAGAGGTCTCAGAGGCCTTCAGTGAACAAGCGGAAAGGGCCAAGACTGGGTGACCAGGCAAGGTCCGGGAGGTGGGGAGAGGTGGGCAGGGGCTGGGCTGGGCTGGGCAGTGCCCGGCAGAGGGCACCAGCAGCGTCAGGGAGCGGTGGCAGCATGCAGGGGAGGGCTCCCAGCAGGGCTTGGTGCTGCAGAGCCAGGGCTGGGGAAGGGAGCCCAGAGCTGCAGGGGCAGGGGACACGAGGCCGCTCGGGGCCCTTGCTGGCCTGGGCAGAGCAGGAAGGGGGCCCAGGGCATTCGTCCCCTCACCGCAGCCTGCCACGACCTGCACGGCGCTCACGGAGCGTCCAGGGCCAGGCTCTGCCCCGTGGTGCGCAGGGAGAGGGCAAAGCCTCTCTGAAGAAGAGGCTGAAAGTGAAAAAGGTCCCTCCGCTGCCCCGTGGTGTGACAGGGCAAGGGTGGGACAGCTTACCTTTATTTGATGTAGTTCTTGTGTAATTTGCATTGGTGATGGCACAAAAAGACAGCTCCTTCACCAGTGATGTACATCCTTCTTCATGTTAGGCCACAACTCAATGTCCTTCACTCTGCTTTATCTCACAGATGAACTGGATTAGGTCTCCTTGAGTAGTCTGAGGCACAGTGCAGTGCTTTTTGCCTTCTGCTACTCCAGCACAATATGTGTGACTTTCCCTTCATCTGCGCATTGACCTGACGGGTCATTTCACAATTTTCACTTTCATATCCCTAGTTGGAAGGGGATGATTCCCCGAAGTGGGGCAAGCTGATGGGTTCTGCCTCAGCCCTTTGAAGTTTCCTGCTCTTGAGTTTTTCAGGCTGAGTTTTCCACACATGACCTAGGATGGTAAATGGATATTTAGGTGCCTACTAGGAAGGAGGGAGAGTGTCTTGAGATCCCAATGGCCATTTCAAATTTAGGTCTATCCCAAGAAAGAGCTGAAGAAGGAATTTGCCTTGAAGGGATTTCCTGTGCTGGGCTGGGCTACAGTTTCAAGGAGAAAGAGCACTGCTGTCAGTGGAGGTGCCCGGGAAACATCACCTGTCCCCACCTTATCCACCAACGGGCTCTGGTCTCCTGCAGGTCCTTTCAGACAGCTTCCATTCCAGGGAATTACTGTGATTAAATGTGATTTCAAGGAAATATTTCAAAAGTGTGTAAACTACTCTGAAGACCTTGGCACTGGTTGCTTATGGTCAGACAGCAAAGCTCTGCCTCAATACCCAGTATTTTCTTCAGTACCTAAGTCATAAAGCAACTACTCATTACCTCAATTGATTCAATCCGTTCTGTAAAATGTCACACAGTGTAGTTTCTCTCATGAAGAAATAGGCATTTTCAGGATGTACATTCATCACAGAAAAAGAAATACTGGTGTTCACCTGTACTTGCATTGTCATCGCTTTGTCTATCGTGGTGTGCTCCCTCATCTTCCAGGTACATCCACCTGTCTTGATTAAACAGTCCATGTTGAATGTCCCCTTTCCAGCTGCCTGTCTGGACCTATGCACTTCCCATGGTTCTCCTGGCTTGCCCTCCCCTTCCTCCTGGATCACTCAGACCGCCCTCACCAACCCAGGTGCTGCTTTGAGCTTCAGGGAGTTGAAGCTTGCCCAGCTATCTGCAGTCTGTCTAACTGTGTCCTTAGAAAGCTCATCATCATTTATCATTGAGTTAATATCATATGGATTAATTCAAATCTTAACACTTATAATTTCCGGTCTATCAGTATAAAAGACTTCTGGTCCAGTCATCCTTTTGGGAACATAAACCTCACAGGAGGCATACAGGATGAGGAGCTTGCTTTGCTTTTGGAAGATTGCTGCATGTTTTCCTGTTGTTTGGTTTGAAATAAGGAGAAACCCTTCTGCGCCTGTGTGCATCCAGGTCTCTAAGGCAAGCAGGAGGGAGCTGGTGCAAAGGAGCTGTAACATCCAGCTGCAGACCTCTGTGCCAAAGTCTGGTGGAAGGAGAAGTGATGCAAGCGCCAAAGAGAGAAATGTCAGGGCTGGGGTGGTGAGGAGCAAGGTTCTCCATGCAGTGTCAGACCCCAAGAGTCTGCTTTTCCTCCCTATGCAGGTCTCCAAAGGAGACACCCTGAATCAGTATCAGTTAGAGAATAATGCTCCAAACTGAAATTCAACTAAACACATCCTTTAAGATGAGAAAAGATTTTTTTCAGGTGCTTCTTGATATCTTCCTCCTTAACTACACCATGAAAGCTCTCCAATTAGCTTTACAAGTCTTGAAGACATGAAGAAAATTCTGGGAGAGATATGTCTGCTTAGGACGTTCTGCATTTTAATGAGTTCCGTGGTGTATTTTGGTGCTCAGTCTATGAAGCTCAGGTACTGAGAGGAGAATGATGTAACTGCTTGAGAAGGTAAAGTCAGAAGGAAATGTTGAAGTGACTTGGAGTATTAATGGGCCCCACTGAGGGCTGTTCCTAACAAAGCCTCCCCAGGGACTTGTTAGGGCAGATCATTGGAGGCCATGATTGCAGACAGGCAAAGCGCTGTGCTGAGAAAAGTCTTGGTTGGTTTTGGTGAAGCAGAAGGGCCAAGGCCTGACCCCAGCCCCTGGGAGGGGAGATCCTGCACCCCCACGTCTGGCTCAGGGTTCTTCTTGGGGTCTGTATGATGTGGTGGGCAGCGTGATGCCACGAGAACTTCATTATGACAACACCCCACCCCTGCACAGGGTATCAAGGAAGCAGTGAGGCCCCATTGCAATGACTCTATCTCGTCTCCTCACAAGCTCTAGGCAAAGGGACAAAAACGTCAGGGCTGTTGGGGCCTTCCATTCCTGCCAGCACCCTCTGCCTTCTCCTCTGCAGGCTTTCCTATGCTGTTCCACACTTTGTCCTATTTCCTTGAAGTCTGCAGACACCCATCTCTGTCCACCACCTTGCTCTCATCCCGGCATTTCCATCATCTCACCCATGTCTCTTCAACCTTAACCAGCTTTCCTTGAAACTCAAAGCCATGGTGTGATCACAGATACTCTTTGGGTGACCTCTGTCACTACAGGACTACACTTTGAGGGATATTTTTTCCTCTATGTGGCCAGTACCAACCTTCCAAGGGGCACTTTGTGGCAGTTTTTCTCTCCTGCTCTTTCCTACTACCAAAGAAAGCTCCATCAGGGTGGAAACCACTCCTGGAGCAGGCATCCCAACCCATCAGGCTCCTTGCGGCCTGTCAGCCAAGCACACAGAAGTCACCTCAGCAGCATCTCCCAAGGCCTGGTCCTGCTGCTGGCCTTGCAGCTTCTTGGCTAGACACAGCCAAGCCTTGGGCCTCCTGCTGTCCAGTCCTGGCCTCAAGCAGAAGGGACAGGACAAGCCCTGTGCGGGCCTTCTTTCTGTCTGGGTCGTCCTGGGGATGGAGGCAGAGGGGATCCCACAGGCAGCATGCCAAGCAGGGGCCTTCTGCTGGCCTAGCAGGGCCACTGGCAGATGGCAGCCCTAAAGTGCAGATCCCAGGGAGAAGCCAAGGGTGACCTGCCACCTCCAGACACAAGGCACCTCACAGTCCCTTTGCGTGACACGTTCCTGCTGCTGCCCTATCAGCTGCAGAGACAGAAGTGACCTCCCAGTCACTGCCCCAGTCACATTCCTCCTGCTGGGGCAGGAGATCCTGAGGCAGAGCTGAGCTCAGCAGAGCATTCCCACCCATCTCCTCCTTGTGGCCCACAAGCTGATCAGATCCATGGCCCCTCACATCCATCTCTGAATGCCGTGTGACTGCACGACATCCTCACGGTTCCTGCATTACCCCAAGGGAAAATGAACCTAAAGTTAAGAGTTAGGTGAGTGGTTGGAGGTGAAGTTGTTAATGCACAGGAGGACAGGGTTTGGATGTTAGTTGTTCATGTATGGCATTAGGGACTACGGAGAACATTTCTGGGTGAGAGCTTAAGCAACTATTGAGTGGGAGGGTTTGGTGTTGGGCTTGGGGTGTCAGATCTGTGTTTAGGGTATGGGCAAGCTCTTTGGTTTAGCATTTTGTTTAGGTCTGCAAGAATACTAGATTTTATTAGAGCATTTAAATGTTAATGTTAAGGGCAGGGATCAGGGTGAGCAAGAGAGTAAAGGTAATGGAAATGGTGTTATGACTAATTTTGGCTTCAAGGGATATTGTGGTCAAAAATTAGAGCAGTGGATTCCTGTCAGGGTGTGGAGTGGCATTTCGATTAGGGTATTAATGTTACAGGTTAAAACAGGGCCTCACATGACTGCTTTAAGTCTGCATTATTGTGGGATCGACATTACCTGAGCATTTTTACCTCTCCAAAATCATTAGCTTCTGCTGGCCAAGCTCTTCTTCCCTCCCCCAAATCTCACATCTCTCCTGGCCAGGCTTCTCCTGACTTCTCCATATCACTTATCTTCTTAGGGGCAGCTTTCTGATGGCTTTCATGAACTCAGAGTATCTGTCTCACCTCGGTTGGCTACTCTGCTCCTGAGAAAGAAGCTGCTCCCAAGCCAGCATGGAGAAGGACACAAAGGCTGTAGGAGCACCCTGCACAACGTGCCCAGAAGCTCTGCACCTCCACAAAAGCAAACCTGAAGGATGAGTTCAGGCAAAAGCGGATACCTCTGACATGACAACACCTATTTAAGACCTCTTCCTCTATGGGGCCTACCAGCTACTTAGGAAGAGAGGGTCTCACAAACTGTGTGCAGAGCAGATGCATCTGCTGGCCTATCATGGAGACCAGCAGATGTGAGCCTAAAGGCACAGATCCCAGCCAGGAGTCCAAGGATGACCTGTCAGCTGCTTCAGAAAAAAGTCACCTCACCGGCCACTTAAGAGCCATTAGCTTCCTACTGGACTTGGAGCTTCGGAGGCACCACTGAGATCATAATACCACACCTACAAAACACCCCCTTTTTGGCCCAGAATCTGCCCAGGTAGAAGTGATCTGGTTGTGATCCTTCCAGCCCATGGCACACCTCCTGGGCTCCCAGCCTCTCTGACACACAGGAGCCAGTGCCATGCCAGTTCTGGGAGGTGCTAGGGCATGAGGGACCTTGCAGTCAAATCACTCGCCAGACTCCTTGGCTGGGGCTGCTGCGTGCCCTGGGGCTGCAGAGCTCTCCTCTGCCTGCTCACAGCAGACTGAGCCCTTGAGCTGTGGTCAGTCCACCTTGGAGGAGCTCCCCCCTTAGGAGGGAAGTGCTGCAGCGCAGGCCGGCTGTGCCACTGCCGTGCCCACTGCCTGTCCCTGCCTGCAGTCCCAGCACAGCCCCACAGCAGCACTGGCACCAAGCTACAGGAGCAGCCGGGCCTGACCCCACCAGCAGGGCTCAGCACCAGAGGGGGGCAGTGGCAAGAGAGCAGCTCGGCATGCCCCAAGCGCTGGTGCTCCCTGCCCGTGCTGCTGGGATGGGACTCTTTTCCTCTGCAGCCCTGCACATGGCACTGCCCCTGCAGAGCCAGAGCAGCTCTCACAGGAAGGACGTCACACAAGGAAGGCAGTGCAGGCTCCTTCACTTTGTTTATGTTCACAGAGAAACGGGCTCCTCGTATACAGAGTCTCTGAGCTATACTCAACAGGTACATACTGTAAAAGAAATGAGAGGAATCATATTTTAATGGGCAACTTTAGCTGCATTAAAACAAAGTCCTGTAATGAAAATATTCATAAATACAGAAACACACAAAAAATAATTATATATATAATATTAGTTAATAATATTCTTGTAGTCATTGACATTATTAGTCATCTGCAGACGTAGAATGGAAATTTATTGCTTCCGAAACTCATCTAGTTATCAATTTCCAGAGCACATCCTTGAGCTCCTGGTTCCTCATGCTGTAGATGAGGGGGTTCAAGGCTGGAGGCACCACTGAATACAGAACTGCCACCAGCGGGTCCAGGGACGGAGAGGAGATGGAGGGGGGCTTCAGGTAGGCAACCATGGCAGTGCTGACAAACAGGGAGACCACGGCCAGGTGAGGGAGGCACGTGGAAAAGGCTTTGTGCTGGCCCTTCTCAGAGGGCATCCTCAGCACCGCCCTGAAGATCAGCACATAGGACAGCACAATGAAAATAAAGCAACCAAAAAATAAAGAAACACTACACACAAGTGCCCCAAGTTCCCTGAGGTAGGCATCTGAACAAGAGAGCTTGAGGATCTGGGGGATTTCACAGAAGAACTGGTCCACAGCATTGCCTTGGCAGAGGGGCAGGGAAAATGTAGTGGCCGTGTGCAGGACAGCAGTGAGAAAGCCACTGCCCCAGGCAGCTGCTGCCATCTGGGCACAAGCTCTGCTGCCCACGAGGCTCCCGTAGTGCAGGGGCTTGCAGATGGCAACGTAGCGGTCGTAGGCCATGATGGTGAGAAGGGAATATTCAGCTGACATCAAAAATACAAACAGAAAGACCTGTGCAGCACACCCTTGATAGGAGATGGCCCTGGTGTCCCCGAGGACATTGGCCATGGCTTTGGGGAGAGTGGTGGAGATGCAGCCCAGGTCGAGGAGGGCGAGGTTGAGGAGGAAGAAGTACATGGGGGTGTGGAGGCGGTGGTCGCAGGCTACGGCGGTGAGGATGAGGCCGTTGCCCAGGAGGGCAGCCAGGTAGATGCCCAGGAAGAGCCCGAAGTGCAGGAGCTGCAGCTCCCGCGTGTCTGCGAATGCCAGCAGGAGGAACTCGCTCACAGAGCTACTGTTGGGCATTTGCAGACTTTGGACACTGCTGTCTGTTGAAAAGGAGAAGGCAGAAAAAAGTTAGAACAGACTTCTCTCAGGAAAACCTGTTGCAGTTCTTACAGCACTCTCATCCCAACCCTCTCTCTTTGCAGGAGAACCTTTCTGCAGCTCTCCTGCTTGAGCTGCGGCTGGTGCTGGCTGAGAATGGCACTGGGAGCAGGGGCTGCTGTGGGCTCCAGAGGAGTCCTTCCTGCTGTGCAGCAGGAGGGAGGCAGGAACATGGGGGAAACTCAAGTTCAATCCACTTATGAGATCTATAAACTTTGCAGTGTTGTTCCAAAGAACTCATGCAACCAATGTACAGCAAGGCAAATATTCCTATGCTTAGGACAGTGATCACACTCTTGTGTTTCCCAATAAGTGGAGACTGCTTAAAGCAGAGAAGCCCCAGTCCCAGTTCATCTGGACAGAATTCTCACCTTGTCTCTTGGTGCCTGAGCAGGATCTCAGCTCTTCCCTCCTAGACAGGGCTGCAGAGGCCTCACTCCAGCTGCCCACAGACAGCCATCCAGCAGCACGGACATGGCCTTAGCACGGAGGTGCCTCCTCCTTGGGGCACCTGGATAACACAAGGATGGCATGAGAGAGCTGCATCCTGCTGGAGAGCAGCCTCCAGCCCAGAAGAACACCCCACAGACAGATATGAATATCCGCAAGCTGGGGTGTCCCAATATCCCATCTGCATCCCCTTCAGTGTCTGGAGGAGGCTTGGCCACCCACTCTCGGCTGACCAGGGGCAGCTGGGTTCTGACACTCCAAGGGGCTTCTGCCAGACTGCCACACCTCGCAGTGCCATCCAGCAGGACTCCCAAAGCCTACTGCATTGCCCACTGCCCTCCCAGGAACAAGACCCAGCAGGAGACCCTTCCAGGACGTGCAGCTGCATGGCCCTGCAGCCAGAGACGTACCTTGTCAAGGGCTGTGCAGATTTCTCCTGCAGGCAGCTCTCAGCATCCTCCCACTGCCAACTGCCTCCAAGCCCTCTCTCCTTCTCTCCTGTCCCCGTGCCAGCTGTGGTCAGAGCCCCCAGCCCTGCTGCGCTGTGCACAGGAGCTGCTCCTGGGCAGAGCTGTCTCTCTGCACCAGGGCCCTCTTGCCACGAGCTCTCTCTGTCCCAGGAGCCCGGCCCAGCTCAGCACCAGACGCCCAGCCCAAGGCATTGGAATCCCCCCTCGGGGGGCTCTGCTGAGGAGCCCACGAACCTCAGGCACTGAGAGACAATTGAAGACATCTCTCAACAAGTCCAAGTCAGAGGCAAGTTTCCTGCAGTGTCCCCCTGAGGGCCAGCACTGACACAGCCTCCCTTGGAGCTCGTTAGAGCAGAGCATTGGAGGCAGGGAGGACAAGGAGACAAAGGCAGTGTGAAGGTGACCCTGATGTGTAGAAAAGCTGGATGTGTTTCACCAAGCACAAGGGCCAGGCCTTGACCCCCAGCTAACACAAGGAGGGTCAACAAGTCCAAGTGCAAGGTGCTGCACCTTGACCCCCAGTTCCTTGGAAGAAAAAATTCAGTCTATCCCAGCTAAAACTCGGACTATATCCACCCCTCATTCCATACCATTGTTCCTATGTCATACTCAGGTCTGACACTTTCTAAATAACTATCACCATCTATCCTCTCTTTTGATATACACACAGAGGTATCTTGCCCTTAGTCTATTTGTGTCCTGGTTTTGGTTAGGATTCAGTTAATTTCCATCCTAGTATCATAGAATTGTAGAATGGCTTGGGTTGGAAGGGACCTTACAGATCATATAAGTGAACTCCCCCCAGATTCCACCCACTAGATCAGGTTGGCCAAGGCCTCATCCAGCCTGGCCTTGAACACCTCCAGGGACGGGGCATCCACAACTTCTCTGGGCAACCTGTTCCAGTACCTCACTACCCTTACACTGAAGATTTTCCTCCTGATGTCTAGTCTAAATCTGAAAGACCATTCCCACATCCTCCTGTCATTGTCTACCTGAGTAAAGAGTCCTCCTCCATTGTTTTTAAAAGACCCCTTTAAGGATTGAAAAGCTGCAAGGAGGTCTCCCTGGAGCCTTCTCTTCTCCAGGCTGAACAAACCTAACTCCTTCAGCCTGTCTTCACAGGCGAGGTGCTCCAGCCCTCTGATCATCTTTGTAGCCCTTCTCTAAATTTTGCTGTGAGACGTTTACATCTTTCTTGTGCTGGTGGCCCCAGACCTGGACACAGTACTCCAGGTGAGGCCTCACAAGGGCAGAGCAGAGGGGGACAATCACCTGCCTCTACCTGCTGGCCACCCCTCTCTTGATGCAGCCCAGGATGCAGTTGGCCTTCTGGGATGTATGTCCTCACTGCTGGCTCATGTCGAGCTTTTCATCTAGCAGAACCCCCAAGTCCTTCTCTGCAGGGCTGCTCTCAATGAGTTCTTCTCCCAGACTATCCCCATGTCTGGAATTTCCCCGGCCCAGGTGGAAATGAATGATTTCAGGGAAATGAAAGACTTGGGATGCCTGACTGGCAGTGAAGGTTGAGGAGAAGACGTTGCTGAGTCCCTCAGCCTTCTCCATACCTGTCATTACCAGTTCACCCTTCTCATCCATCAGAGGGGGTACACTCTCCTTGGCCTTTCTTTTCTGAGCAATGTATCTGTAGAATCTCTTCCTGTTATTCTTTGCTTCACTTGATAAGCTCAGTTCCATGAACAGAAAGTATGCATGATACTGAAGCATGCGTGAGGGCTTGGGGAAAGTAACCCTGGGTCCAGAGAAGCCATTGGGGAAATAAAATTTATACGTAGGAAGCGTAATTTTGTGGAGGTGCAGAGCTGATGGGCGCATTGTTCAGGATGACCCTAAAGACCTTGGGTCCTTTTCCCTCCTGAATACAATGCCACTTCTGTCTCAAGACTTGAGTAGCCAACAGAGGTGAGACAGATACTCTGGGATCAAGAATGTCATCAGAAAGCTGACCCCAATAAGGCATGGGGAGGTCAGGAGCAGCCTGGACAAGAGAGATGTGAGATTTTGGGGTGGGAAGAAGAGCTTGGTCAGAATAAAATTATAATTTTGTACAGGTAAGAGGGTTCATGTAATGTTGATGCTGCGGTAACACTGACTTAAAACTGTAACGTATGGCCCTTACCTCACTTGAAACAGGAATTTTAATCCTTAAACCTAAATGCTACTACAACACTCTGACAGGAATCCATTTTCTCTCTTGTTCACCCTGATCCCTTCCCTTAACACCAGCACTGAAATGCTCTATTTAACCCTAGACTCCTTGGCAGACCTAAAACACCCCTAAACCACAAAGCTTATCCATACCTTAACCACAGACCTGACACCACAAGCAGAACACCAAACACTCCCACTAAAACTCTGCTTAATCTCTAACCCCGAAAGTGAAAAACAGGTACCGAGGGGGCTCTGGAGGTCAGCTCTGCCTCAGGATGTCCTGCCCCAGCAGGAGGAATGTGACTGGGGCAGTGACTGGGAGGTCACTTCTGTCTCTGCAGCTGATAGGGCAGCAGCAGGAACGTGTCACGCAAAGGGACTGTGAGGTCCCTTGTGTCTGGAGGTGGCAGGTCACCCTTGGCTTCTCCCTGGGATCGGCACTTTGGGGCTGACATCTGCCAGTGGCCCTGCTAGGCCAGCAGAAGGCCCCTGCTTGGCATGCTGCCTGTGGGATCCCCTCTTCCTCCATCCCCAGGAGGACCCAGACAGAAAGAAGGCCCGCACAGGGGTTGTCCTGTCCCTTTTGCTTGAGTCCAGGACTGGACAGCAGGAGGCCCAAGGCTTGGCTGTGTCTAGCCAAGAAGCTGCAAGGCCAGCAGCAGGCCCAAGCCTTGGAAGATGCTGGTGAGGTGACTTCTGTCTGCTTGGCTGACAGGCCGCAAGGAGCCTGATGGGTTGGGATGCCTGCTTCAGGAGTGGTTTCCACCCTGATGGAGCTTTCTTTGGTAGTAGAAAAGAGCAGGAGAGAAAAATCTGCCACAAAGTACACCTTGGAAGGGTGGCACTGGCCACAAGGAGGAAAAAAATATCCCTCAAATGGTAGTGCTGTGGTGCGAGAGGTCACCCAAAGAGTATCTATTATCAGACCATTGCTTTGTGTTTCAAGGAAGAGCTGATGAGGGTTGACGAGACATGGGTGAGATGATGGAAAGTCCTGGATGAGAGCAAGGTGGTGGATAGAGATGGGTGTCTGCAGACTTCAAGGAAATAGGGCAAAGTGTGGGACAGTGTAGGAAAGTCTGGAGAGGACAAAGAGGTGGGTGCTGGCAAGAATGGAAGGCCCCAACTGCTCTGAGGTTTTTGTCCCCTTGGCTAGAGCTTATGAGGACATGAGAAACATTGCAGTGCAGCCTCTTTGCTTCCTTGCAACCCTGTGCAGAGGCGGGGAGGTGTCATACCAGTGTTCTTTTCGTGGCATCACACTGCCCACCACATCATATAGACCCCAAGAAGAGCCCTGAGCCAGACGTGGGGGTGCAGGATCTCCCCTCCAGTAGCTGGTATCAGGTCTTGGCCCTTCTGCTTCATCAAAATATTTCTCAGCACAGTGCTTTGCCTGGCTGCAATCATGGTGTCCAATTATCTGCTCTAACAAGTCCCTGGGGAGGCTTTGTTAGTAACAACCATCAGTGGGCCCATTAATACTCCAAGTCACTTCAACTTTTCCTTCTGACTTTACTTTCCCAATCGATTGCATCATTCTCCTCTCAGTACCTGAGCTTCATAAATTCAGCACCAAAATACACTGTGGAACTCATTAAAATGAAGAAACTCCTAACACTTCTTACATAGTATTGTTCAAGACTTCAAGACTTGCACAGCTAATTGGAGAGCTTTCATGGTGTAGTTTAGGTTTGAAGATTTCAAAGAACACCTAATATTTTTTTTTTCTCATCTTAAAGGATGCTTTTAGTTTAATTTCGGTTTGGAACATTTCAGTTCACTGATTTATATTGATCCAGGGTGTCTCCTTTGGGGAATTGCATAGATAGGAAAAGCAGACTCTTGAGATCTGACACTGCATGGACAACCACCCCAGCCCTGACATTTCTCCCATTGTCTACTTGGTGCTTGCGTCACTTTTCCTTCCACCAGACTTTGGCACAGAAGTCTGCAGCTGGATGTTAGAGCTCCTTTGCACCAGCTCCCACCTGCTTTCCTTAGAGACCTGGCTGCACTCAGGTGCAGAAGGGTTTTTCCTATTTCCAGCCAAAGAACGTGAAAACATGCTGCAATTATCCAAAAAACAAAGCAAGCTCATCATGTATGCCTCCTGTGAAGTTTACCTTCACAAAAGAACGACTGTAGTAGTATTTTATAGTGATAGATAGGAAATTAAAAATGATAGTGTTATTATTAATCCATATCATATGAATTCAATGAGAAATGATGAGGATCTTGGTAAGGAAACAATTAGACAGACTGCTGAGAGATGGGGAAGCTGAGCTGCTTCTATCTCAAAGCACAAAGCAGCAACTGGGTCAGTGAGAGCAGTCTGAATGATCAAAGAGTAAGGGGAGGGCAAACCAGGAGAATTATAGGAAGTGCGTAGATCCAGACAGGCAGCTGGAAAGCGGACATTCAACATGGACTGTTAAATCAAGACATGTGGATGTACCTGGAAGATGAGGGAGCACACCATGGTAGACTAATTGATGACAAAGCAAGTGCAGGTGAACTTCAGAATTTCTTCTCCTGCGATGAATATACATCCTAAAAATTCACGTCTTCGTGGCAGAAACTACACTGTGTGACATTTCATGGAAGGGATTAAATTATTTGAAGTGATGAGTAGTAGCTCTATTAGTTAATTACTAAAAAAATTAATGGGTATTGAGGCAGAGTTTTGCTGTCTGACCATAAGCAACCAGGGAAAACCACCAGAGACCCCTTTGTATTTGAGGTACTTCCATGGACTGTCAGCTTTCAGAAAGGACCTGCAGGAGACCAGAGCCCCTTGAGGGATTCAGGTGGAGATAGACGGAGTTCCCAGGGCACCTCCACTGCCAGCAGTGGTCTTTGTCCCCGTAACTGCAGCCCAGTCCAGCACAGGAAACCTCTTCAAAGACAAACCCCTTCTACAGTGCACTCCTGGGATTAACTTAGATTTGAAATGGCCATTGGAAACCCATGATACTCTCCCTTAGTTCTACTAGACACTTGAACATCCATTTACTTTCCTGGGTCATCTTCCTCGGTCTTCTAGCAAAGTCAAGCTGAAAGACTCTTTCAGCTTTTTTCAGCTTTTCTTTTCAGCTCTTTTACTGGGGCCGGTCCTCTTTAATATCTTTATCGATGATCTGGATGAGGGCGTCCAGTGCACCCTCAGGAAGTTTGCAGATGACACCAAGCTAAGTGCGTGTGTCGATCTGCTCGAGGGAAGGAAGGCTCTCCAGGAGGATCTGGATAGGCTGGAGCGATGGGCTGAGGTCAACTGTATGAAGTTCAACAAGGCCAAGTGCCGGGTCCTGCACCTGGGGCGCAACAACCCCAAGCAGAGCTACAGGCTGGGAGATGAGTGGCTGGAAAGCTGCCTGGCCGAGAAGGACCTGGGAGTATTGGTTGATAGTCGGCTGAATATGAGCCAGCAGTGTGCCCAGGTGGCCAAGAAGGCCAACAGCATCCTGGCCTGTATAAGAAGCAGTGTGGCCAGCAGGTCTAGGGAAGTGATTGTGCCCCTGTACTCGGCTCTGGTGAGGCCGCACCTTGAGTACTGTGTTCAGTTTTGGGCCCCTCGCTACAGGAAGGACATGGACATGCTCAAGCGAGTCCAGAGAAGGGCGACCAAGCTGGTGAGGGGTCTGAAGAACAAGTCTTACGAGGAGCGGCTGAGGGAGCTGGGGTTGTTTAGCCTGGAGAAGAGGAGGCTCAGGGGCGACCTTATCGCTCTCTACAGGTACCTTAAAGGAGGCTGTAAAGAGGTGGGGGTTGGTCTGTTCTCCTACGTGCCTGGTGACAGGATGAGGGGGAATGGGCGAAAGTTGCGACAGGGGAGTTTTAGGTTGGATGTTAGGAAGTACTTTTTACCAAAAGGGTTATTAAGCATTGGAACGGGCTGCCCAGGGAGGTGGTGGAGTCACCATCCCTGGAGGTCTTTAAAAGACGTTTAGATGTAGAGCTTAGCGATATGGTTTAGTGGAGTACTTAGTGTTAGGTCGGAGGTTGGACTCGATGATCTTGAGGTCTCTTCCAACCTAGAAATCTGTGATACTGTGGTACTGTGATACTCAAGTACAGCACGCTTCAAATGGCTGAGCCAGAACCTATCAGCTTGCCCCCCTTTGGAAATGGTCCCCATCCAACTAGGGTTTTGAAAGTGAAAAATGTGAAATGACCCGTCAGGTCAATGTGCAGAGGAAGGGAAAGTCACACATATTGTACTGGAGTGTCAGAAGGCAAAAAGCATTGCATTGTGCCTCAGAATAATCAAGGAGACCTAATCCAGTTCATCTGTGAGATAAAGCAGAGTGAAGGACATTGAGTTGTGTCCTAACATGAAGAAGGATGTACATCACTGGTGAAGGAAGCGTCTTTTCGCGCCATCACCAATGCAAATTACACAAGAACTACATCAAATAAAGGTAACGTTTCCAACCCTGGCCCTGTCACACCATGGGGCAGCGGAGGGACCTTTTTCAGTTTCAGCCTCTTTTTCAGAGAGGCTTTGCCCTCTCCCTGTGCACCACGGCGCAGAGCCTGGCCCTGGACGCTGCGTGAGCGCCATGCAGGTCGTGGCAGGCTGCGGTGAGGGGACGAATGCCCTGGGCCCCCTTCCTGCTCTGCCCAGGCCAGCAAGGGCCCCGAGCGGCCTCGTGTCCCCTGCCCCTGCAGCTCTGGGCTCCCTTCCCCAGCCCTGGCTCTGCAGCACCAAGCCCTGCTGGGAGCCCTCCCCTGCATGCTGCCACCGCTCCCTGACGCTGCTGGTGCCCTCTGCCGGGCACTGCCCAGCCCAGCCCAGCCCCTGCCCACCTCTCCCCACCCCCCTGCCCTTGCCTGGTCACCCAGTCTAGGTCCTTTCCTACTGTTCCCTGAAGGCCTCTGAGACCTTTGTGCTGTGGCCTCGCTGTGTGTCCTGGCATTGCAGAGCTCCCATCAGCCCGTGCATCCTTTGGCTTAGCTCTACTGTGAAGACCCACTCGCTGCCCACCCAACACAAGGCACACGGCATCCCAGGAGAACCCTTAGGGTATCCTGGTGGTTCCCGATACCTCCCTGATGCCGCCAGCCCTGTCACATTTCAATCCCAGGAAGCCGCTTCTTGACTGGTCAGGGCCTCCAGGGGCACTGGGAATCCACCAGTGACGACTCAGTCCAGCCCTTATTCCCTCACCCCCCACCCCGTGCCCTCATGCCCCTGTGTCCAGGTGGCACCCAAGCACAAGAGTGAGGCCTTGAGCCTGGCATTCCCTGAGCATCTTCTGCACTCCGCTTTGGGAAGAAGAGCCCTGAGCACTGAGGAACTTCACTTTTAGTACCAAGATGCCACAACAGAGGACAGGTGTCATTTAGAAATAAACACATTCTCTAGGTCACACAGAGGGTTCGTCATCTGGAAAAGAGAAATGAAAAAAAATATTTATCTGCAAACAGAATTTTAAAGAATACGTACCTAAAGGTCAAGAATTGCCTGAGATTAACTTGAATAAAACTAGAAAAGGGAGACAGCCAATTTATTGCTAAGTAAATATTACCACTAGAATCAGTTTCTTCAGTGTGGCTTTCAGGTCCTGGTTCCTCATGCTGTAGATGAGGGGGTTCACTGCTGGAGGTACTACCACATATAAAACTGCCACCACCAGGTCCAGGGATGGGGAAGAGATGGAGGGGGGCTTCAGGTAGGCAAACATGGCAGTGCTGAGAAAGAGGGAGACCACAGCCAGGTGAGGGAGGCACATGGAAAAGGCTTTGTGCCGGCCCTGCTCAGAGGGCATCCTCAGCACGGCTCTGAGGATCTGCACATAGGACACAACAATGAAAACAAAACAGCCAAATGCTAAAGAAAAACTAAATACAAGTGCCCCAAATTCCCTGAGGTAGGTGTCTGAGCAGGAGAGCTTGAGGATCTGGGGGATTTCACAGAAGAACTGGTCCACAGCATTGCCTTGGCAGAGGGGCAGGGAAAAGGTAGTGGCCGTGTGCAGGACAGCATTGAGAAAGCCACTGCCCCAGGCAGCTGCTGCCATCTGGGCACAAGCTCTGCTGCCCACGAGGCTCCCGTAGTGCAGGGGCTTGCAGATGGCAACGTAGCGGTCGTAGGCCATGACAGTAAGAGTATAATATTCTGCTGATATGAAGAAGAGAAAGAAAAAGACCTGAGCAGCACATCCTTGGTAGGAGATGGCCCTGGTGTCCCAGAGGGCATTGGCCATGGCTTTGGGCAGAGTGGTGGAGATGCAGCCCAGGTCGAGGAGGGCGAGGTTGAGGAGGAAGAAGTACATGGGGGTGTGGAGGTGGTGGTCACAGGCTACGGCGGTGAGGATGAGGCCGTTGCCCAGGAGGGCAGCCAGGTAGATGCCCAGGAAGAGCCCGAAGTGCAGGAGCTGCAGCTCGCGCATGTCTGCGAATGCCAGCAGGAGGAACTCGCTCACAGAGCTGCTGTTGGGCATTTGCTGGTTCTGGGCATGGGGTCCTGCCAAAGGAACTGCAATACAGCAATAACATACCACAGTGATCTGAGAAAACCATTCCCATTTCTCAGTTAACTCCCTCAAAGCACTTGCCCAATTGCACGCAGACAGTTGGCAGATCCCTTTCCTGCACTGGTTTCAGCTGCACTCTGCTGGCATTTCTTTGACTGCTGGACAATTCCGCTACGGAGGTTCTCCTGAGAAGACCTTGAAGACTGTTGAGGGCAGAAGAAGCCAGGCTCCAAGTGCCCATCTCCAGACCCCTCACCCTGTCCCTGTACTGCCCTTCCCCCAAGCACCCCGAGGGCTCACTCCAAGGGCAGGTGAGACCCGCATCCCCAGGCAGCCTGGGAACAAGAGCAGCAGCAGCACGGCCAGGTGGAGAAGCCAGGAGGAATGGCAGCGTGCTGCTGCCAGGGGAGGCAAGGCCAGGGAGGGACAGACGGACACTCAGCACACCCTCCTGTGCTGCAGCTCTGCCTGCAGAGGAGGCAGCTCCTGCTGGGGACAGCGGGGGCTTGAGGGCAGAGGCTGTGCTGGTGGCAGAGGAGAGCAGGGGGTGTCCCAGGGAAGGCGCCTGCCCTGCAGGGGCTGGCTGGGAGGTGCCTGAGCCCTCCCTCGCACAGCATTTCTGGCAGCAGCTCCCTCTCACCGCCTGCCCATGTCCCTGCTGCCTGCCCGTGTCCCTGCTGCGAGCCGCTTCTGTGTCCCCACGTCTCCTCCCTGTCTACACTCACAGAATCCATCCCACAAGCTGTGTACTCAGATTCACTCAGATTCCCCTCCACTGCAGGAATCTGAAAGCAGAGAATCCAAAAAAGCCTTTCCCTTCAGATAAACCAAGCCTCTGTCTTCCCTTCGAAATTTCCTCTTGTAAATGCCATTCTCTACAGCTTCTTCTACACTTTGCTGGAGAAACAGAGAGACAACTATCCCGACAGATGGCATCAGGAATCAGATGTGCCAGCTGTAGAAGACCCTTCTGGCAACTGTAGCCGCATGGCCCTGCTGCCA
Source organism: Anser anser (assembly GCF_964211835.1). Lineage (NCBI taxonomy): Eukaryota > Metazoa > Chordata > Aves > Anseriformes > Anatidae > Anser > Anser anser. The sequence goes on from NW_028154148.1 coordinate 4,601,069, forward strand.
GAGACGTACCTTGTCAAGGGCTGTGCAGATTTCTCCTGCAGGCAGCTCTCAGCATCCTCCCACTGCCAACTGCCTCCAAGCCCTCTCTCCTTCTCTCCTCTCCCCGTGCCACCTGCGGTCAGAGCCCCCAGCCCTGGTGTGCTCTGCAGAGGAGCTGCTCCTGGGCAGAGCTGTCTCTCTGCACCAGGGCCCTCTTGCCACGAGCTCTCTCTGTCCCAGGAGCCCGGCCCAGCTCAGCACCACATGCCCAGCCCAAGGCATTGGAATCCCCCCTCGGGGGGCTTTGGTGACGAGCCCATGAACCTCAGGCACTGAGAGACAATTGAAGACATCTCTCAAGACGTCCAAGTCAGAGGCAAGTTTCCTGCAGTGTCCCCCTGAGGGCCAGCACTGACACAGCCTCCCTTGGAGCTCGTTAGAGCAGAACATTGGAGACAGGGAGGACAGGGAGCCAAAGGCACTGTGAAGTTGACCCTGATGTCACTTTTCCAAACTGGATGTGTTTCACCAAGCACAAGGGCCAGGCCTTGACCCCCAGCCCCTGGGAAGGGAGATCCTTTCCCTTCACACACTGCTCAGGGCTCTTCGTGGGGCAGGAGGAGATGGGGATGTGCATGGGCAAGTGCAGGAGAATGGTACGAGCCCTGCCTGGTTCACGGGTGGGGCGAGGAGACAATGTGGCCCTGGTGCTTTACCGAGAAGCTGTCTCCTCGTAGGCCTCAGTGGCAGAGACAACAGCCAGAGCCATGGACACAAAGACCTGGGTCCTGTTGGGACTTTCAGCCTTCCTACATCCCTTGCTCCTCTCCACACCAGGCTGTCCTAGGGACTCCCACACCTGTACCTCTTTCTCTGCTGGCTCTAGTCCCTTGTCCGTGTGGTGTCTCACCAGATCTGAGCTGAGTCTGATACCTCAGATCTTCTTGGTGGCCATGCTCCTCGTAAGGCAGCCCTGGTGGAACTTGGCCTGGTTCCTGCTGAGCAGCACCACTGATCGTATGGCATCCCTCGTGGTGCCCTGCTTCTCCTGGGCCAGCACTGACATAGCCTTTGTTGGAGCTCGTTGGAGCAGAACACTGGAGGCAGTGAGGACAAGGAGACAAAGGAAATGTGAATGTGACAGTGATGTGTAGGGAAACCGGATGTGTTTCACCAAGCAGAAGGGCCCAGAGAAGGAAAACCAGGTAAGGGGCAGTGGTGACAGCACCCGAGAAGCGCAGCAGTGATGGAACCAGAGCTGGCCTCAGCATACAACAATGCAACACCACACACCGCCTCTTTTGTTGTGAAGGACTGTGATGACAGATGGAGCCCAAATTCATGGACTGACTGAACTCAACAGACATTTTAGAGGGATGGTTTTTCCACTATTTGAGCAGAGCCATCAGTGAGCAGGATATTGTCCTTCTCATCTTCTGGGAGGGTGAGACAGAGAGGCCTCTTCAACATTAGTCACCTCCTCTTCTGGCGACATTTCCAAGTCCCTGTCCTCTGGACAGTCCATGATCACTTCCAAGACTCCAAGACTGGGGTTTCCTATCGGAGCCTGCTGTGTAATCAGTGCAGCCCGCTCACTCCGTGGAGCATAAGGTGCATGATGTGTAGAAGGGGCCCTCCCTTGGAACTTCCAACCCAGCGCCAGCCGTCAGGGTGCCAAGAGGAGCTGTGCTTCAGTATGAACCAATTCCAAAGCAGACCCAACCCCTTCATATGCTGCCAACATCACTTTTCAGGCAAAGTATAGTGGGCCTTGCATCCTCACTGTCCCTGACTCCACAACCCTAGGGGTCAACCTCGCATCTCCCCTGGTACTTTGTGCCAGAGGCTCCAGGCAGGGCGATTCTCCTGAGGTGCCGTGTAGAGCACAAGTTTTACATCCTGTCCTGCTCCGACTGGCCCCAGAGCTACGGCAGGAACTATCTTCCTTTGAATTTGTTCAAAGGATTGTCATTGTTCTGGGCCTGTAGTGGGTTTACGTGGCAAGGTTTTGTAGCGGGGGAGCCATAGGGGTGGCTTCTGCGAGAAGAATCCAGAAGCTGCCCCATGTCAGATAAGGGCCCCGACACTGGCCAGACCTGAGCCAATAAGTGATGTTGTTTGCGCCTCTGTGAGAGCATATTTAAAAAAGGGGCAAAACTGCTGTGGAATAGCATCTGGGAGAGAGAGAGGAGTGAGAAACAGCCTTGCAGACACCAAGGCCAGTGAAGAAGGAGGGGGAGAGGTGCTCCAGGAGCCGGAGCAGAAGTTCCCTGTGGCCTGTGGTGAGGTCCATGATGAAGCAGGCCGACAGCCTATGGTGTACCACAGTGGAGCAGGTATGCTGTGCACCGGTGCCCACTAGAGCCTTATATCTTCTGTTGGTCTCATGTGCCAGGCCATGGAATCCTCAAAGTCCAATAAGCCCAATTGTCCCTACCCTCCCTGTGGCTGGAGGCCAGGTGCCTCTAGTCCTGCTCATAGTATTCATTCATCAGGTTAGATGAGGCCCTGAGCAACCGGATCCAGTGGGTGGTGACCCTGCCTATGACAGGGGGTTTGAAATTAGAAGATCTTTGAGGTCCCTTCCAACACAAACCATTCTATGATTTTATGACTACTCTGTCTGGAGGACTGCCTGATAGAAACTGGAGCAGCAATTTTCTCAGAAGAACCCCTTTTTGTGATTGCATTTCCTTGCAATTCATGGATCCGTGCCTCTAGGATGGAGGTAGATTTTCCATCCCATTTTCTCATGTCCTCCCCATGGCAGAACCACATGTTGGCACATGGTGTGTACCCACTCATTTCTCTTTCTTGAGCAACGTTCTTTTACGTACACCTGGCAGCTTACATATTGGTTTCTACAGGTAGGGAGAAAGATGCATTCTCTTGTTCTTCCTGGACCTCTTGAGAAAGTTTATCCACAGCTAAAATGCAGGCCCATGAGGAAGAAGAGAGACTTCCTTCATACTGCCAGTGTTGGCTAGCTGATTCATCCACTCTGGGTTTCTCTTGGCCTTTCCAGGTCATTTCTGCCAATGAGATGGCATATGATGATCCATGGTGCATGGATGCACATGGTGCACCACTCTATACAAACTTCCACCACATAGATCATGTACACTTTACTTCATCAGGATCTTTGGATAATTGTTCATTGGCTAGGTTTTTATATATCACCTCCAGCATGACTAATTCCATCGGGCACCAGATACCCAACTCCACTGTCGTCCACTTGCCTGGTTGACATACAAGATCTTCCTTCAGGGGATACCTTTCCTTCACACCTGACAGGAGTATGTTCCTTCTGCCCATTTTCCAATTGTTTGTCAGTCACCCCTTCCCTAGAGGGGGATCCCAGCTGCTTTGCATCCCTGCCCTCTAATTCCAGGCTATTGGCCCCTTTCTCCCAGCAGCCAGGTGGCAATGTGCTCACTTAGATGGTGGCTGAAATCTTTCCACAAATCTCCTAGCTCACCCTGGAGTAGAGATGCTGTGGTTACTGATGTTGTTATGATCTCTTCCTCTTTGCCCTCCTGCTTCCACGATGGCCCAACTTTACCGTAACATTCCACGTCTTCTTCCTCCTTTCTTGTCTGGGTAGGAGTTTCTTTCCTTTTTAAAAACCCTGACTTTCACATACATTGTTTTCTCTCACATATAGGAGCAATCAATAGTGACACAGGTTGGTTCTCTGTCCCAGCCCTGAAGCCCATCACAGCCGTTGGAGTGGCTGCAGGGCCTGTTGCAGGAGTTGCTGGGGCTGCAGGGCCCATCACAGGACTTGTTCAGGCTGCATGGCCTGTTGCAGGGGTTTGGAGTGGTTGCACGGCCCATTGTAGGAGTTGCTGTGGCTGCAAGGCCATTAAGAGGAGTTGCAGCGGCTGTGGGGCCTGTCACAAGGGTTGGAGTGGCACTGACTGCAGCTCAGTAAGCACAGGCCAAGTTGCACATTGCAGTGATTTGTGTCTCTTTGGAATTGCCAGGCTGATGACAAACCTCTTTCAAGCATTTCACCATTTTTTCTAGAATTCTGCACTTGTTCAGGAGTGAAGTTCCAAAGCACTGGAGGTGCCCACTGATCAAGGTGCCTGCTCGTATCCTCCCACAATCCCTGCAACCCTTAACTCTCCTGCCATGGGGCAGATCTCTGGAGGGCATTATTAATAAGTTGGTTAATGTTAAACAAATCCTGAAACACATTCAGGAGGCATCACAATAGGAACATGCTGGTTTGACCATCCCAAGGATATTCAAAGCTTTGAAGAACTAGTGTAATTATCCTGGAGGAGAAGGAGGAGGTGAAGTAGAACGGGAGAGTGAAGAAGTGGGCAAAAGTGTCCCCCCATTGCCCTCTCGGTGTCCTTATCTACCAGCTCTGGGGGCTGAGTACCAGGGGAACAAATGGTCCAGCTGGTAAAGACTGAGGCAAAGAAGTCATTAAGTAACTCAGCCTTTTCCTCATCACTTCTCAGTAGGCTTCCTCCCACATCCAATAAAGGTCGAAGACACTTCTTAATCTTCCTTTTAAATTTTTTATTTATTAATAAAAACTTTTTTACTGTCTTAGAAACTAGTAGCCAGACTGAGCTAGACTAGAGCTTTAGCCCTTCTGAGCTAGACTAGAGCTTTAGCCCTTCTAACTTTGCCTTGCACAGCCTCACAACATTTAGGACACCGCTCCAGGCAAAATGAGAGCACGCGCAAGAAGGAAGCACAGAAGAGGTGGAACCTGGCAGCCTTCCGTCCCCTACCCTTCTGTGACTCTGTGCTGCAGTTCCATTCAGGTGGTTACTCCTGTGTTATCCAAACTTTCCTGCAGCTCCTGATGCCGCTGTCTTGTCAGAGATAGCACAATTACGGTGAGTCATCTGCATACAGACATTAACAGCTGACAGAATGGAGCATCTGTCTAGGGGCAAATTGAGAAACTGCATGAATTTGCCTTCAAAAACCTCTTGACAGTCACAGGAAGAGTGAGGTCGTCCAATGGAGGAAGAGGAACCCCATATATCAGGGCAGACTGGGACCCTGCTGAGTGAGCAGTGCCCAGGAGGAGGAGGGCCTGGGCACCACGAGGGATGCCATACGAGCAGTGGTGCTGCTCCCCAGGAACCAGGCCAGCTTCCTACAGAGCTGCCTTATGAGGAGCATGGCCACCAAGAATATCTGAGTTACCAGACTCAGCTCAGATCCCGTGTGACACCACAGGGACAAGACTGTGTAGCCAGCAGAGAAAGATGTGCAGGCCTGGGAGTCCCTAGGACAGCCTGGTGTGGAGAGGAGCAAGGGATGTAGGAAGGCTGAGAGTCCCAACAGGACCCAGGGCTTTGTGTCCATGGCTTTGGCTGTTGTCTCTGTCACTGAGGCCTAGGAGGAGACAGCTTCTCGGTAAAGCACCAGGGCCTCATTGCCTCCTCACCCCCACCCATGAACCAGGCAGGGCTCGTACCATTCTCCTGCACTTGCCCATGCACATCCCCATCTCCTCCTGCCCCACGAAGAGCCCTGAGCAGTGTGTAAAGGGAAAGGATCTCCCTTCCTTGGTGCCAGGGGTCAAGGCCTGGCCCTTGGTCTTTGTGACACACATCCAGCTTTTCTACACATCAGTGTCACCTTCACAGTGCCTTTGTCTCCTTGTCCTCATTGCCTCCAATGCTCTGCTCTAACGAGCTCCAAGGGAGGCTGTGTCAGTGCTGGCCCTCAGGGGGACACTGCAGGAAACTTGCCTCTGACTTGGACTTGTTGAGAGATGTCTTCAATTGTCTCTCAGTGCCTGAGGTTCATGGGCTCCTCAGCAAAGCCCCCCGAGGGGGGATTCCAATGCCTTGGGCTGGGCGTGTGGTGCTGAGCTGGGCCGGGCTCGTGGGACAGAGAGAGCTCGTGGCAAGAGGGCCCTGGTGCAGAGAGACAGCTGTGCCCAGGAGCAGCTCCTGTGCACAGCGCAGCAGGGCTGGGGGCTCTGACCGCAGGCACCCAGGCAGAAAGGGATTCCAGGCAGCCTGCAGGGTGCGGGCAGAGGAGAGCTGAGTGCAGGAGAAACCTTCACAGCCCTGCACACGGTAAGTCTCTGGCTGCAGGACAGTGCAGGGGAGGTTCCTGGAAGGGGCTCCTGGGTCCGGGACATCTCTGCCTGGCCAGGAGCTGCCAGGATGTCTCTCGTGGCTTGTGCAGTGTGGAGGAGAAGGTGCTGCAGGGCAGCCTTTGGCAGAGGAAGGGGAGGGCAGGGGCTGCCTGCAAAGAGAAGGCACTTTCTGGAGTCTCTGCCTGCCTTTTCCTGCTCTAATTCTTGGGCAGGCTGTGTTAACAGAGTTGTAGGGATTGCACAGATGATGGAAATTCCTCTTGCACTGAACCGAGACAATTAAACTTACCCCCCGATTCCTACCATAGGACAAGGAGCACATTCCAAACGCTTCTTACACTCCAGAGCTCTTTTCCCTCTGCTGGCTGTGCCGGGCAGATGGCACAGGGCTGTGAGGACAGGCTCTACCTCACCGACACCGCAGCCTCGGCACCGCGTTGGGTCCGCCCTGCCTGCCCATGCCTGCTTCTCTCCCTTGCCCAGCGTGGCAGCTGCTGGTGCCTGATTCTGACAGGGAGTGCTGTGCACGGAGGGTGAGGCAGGAGGAGATGCTCCCTGCTCTCTCCGGCCAGGCACGCACGATCCACCTGCTGCTTTTGTCTCCTAGGTATTGAACAGGGAAGATGCACACGGAGTCACACAGCCAAACACCCCTCACTCAACCGAGGGAGCCCCTTCCCAGGAACCTGCCCTCTTGGGACCTCCAATGGAGCAGAGCAGGCTCATTGGGAGCTGCTGGGCAGAGGCAGCTGCAGTGTACAGGACACTCAGCAAGCACAGAGCAGGGCTCCACACACGGAGACAGACAGAGGTCCTCTTGGAAAAAGGGAACATGAGGCTTTAACTGGGAATTAACTGAACTTTTCTCAGAGACTTTATGCATAACACTCTCTCTCTATATATTTTTTTTTCTTTCTCATTTGGCAGTGTCCATGACCAAAGCCAGTAAATGGCTAACAGCAGCTCTGTGAGCGAGTTCCTCCTGCTGGCATTCGCAGACACGCAGGAGCTGCAGCTCCTGCACTTCGGGCTCTTCCTGGGCATCTACCTGGCTGCCCTCCTGGGCAACGGCCTCTTCCTCACCGCCGTAGCCTGCGACCACCGCCTCCACACCCCCATGTACTTCTTCCTCCTCAACCTCGCCCTCCTCGACCTGGGATCCATCTCCACCACTCTGCCCAAAGCCATGGCCAATGCCCTCTGGGACACCAGGGCCATCTCCTATCAAGGATGTGTCGCACAGGTCTTCTTTTTTGTCTTCTTCATTGGAACAGAGTATTCCCTTCTCACCGTCATGTCCTACGACCGCTACGTTGCCACCTGCAAGCCCCTGCACTACGGGAGCCTCGTGGGCAGCAGAGCTTGTGCCCAGATGGCAGCAGCTGCCTGGGGCAGTGGCTTTCTCAATGCTGTCCTGCACACAGCCACCACATTTTCCCTGACCCTCTGCCAAGGCAATGCTGTGGACCAGTTCTTCTGTGAAATCCCCCAGATCCTCAAGCTCTCCTGCTCAGACACCTACCTCAGGGAAGTTGGGGCACTTGTCTTTACTCTTTCTTTAGTATTTTTTTGTTTTCTTTTCATTGTGCTGTCCTATGTGCAGATCTTCAGGGCCGTGCTGAGGATGCCCTCTGAGCAGGGCCGGCACAAAGCCTTTTCCACGTGCCTCCCTCACCTGGCCGTGGTCTCTATGGCTGTTAGCACTGGCTTGTTTGCCTACCTGAAGCCTCCCTCCATCACCTCCCAATCCCTGGACCTGGTGCTCTCTTTTCTGTACTCAGTGGTGCCACCAGCACTGAACCCCCTCATCTACAGCATGAGGAACCAGGAGATCAAAGATGCAGTGAGGAAAATATTTCTATACATGCTTCTTCATCATCAATAATGACTGCATTATTGTAATTATTATCATACCATTTTTGTCATTATACTTATTATCAAAATGTAATATTAGAAATAATCCTAACAGGACTACCTGGTTATTTGGGAAACTGAGAGAATGATTTCCTTAAGTATTTTTATTAATATTTTAACAACATTTTATATTGATAGAAATAATGTTATTCTTATCCTTCTGCATAACAAGTTTTAAAAATATTTTTAACCAGTCATAGAGTCATGGAATCACAGAATGGCCTGGGCTGGAAAGGACCTCAAAGATCATCTAGTTCCAACCCCCCTACCATGGGCAGTGACACCTCCCAGGAGATCATGGTTGCTCAGGACTTCATCTAACTTGCTCTTGAAGACCTGCAGGGATGGGGCATCCAATACCTCTGTGGAAAACCTGTTCCAGTGCCTCACTATCCTCTGAGTGAAAAATTTCCTTCTAACCTCTAATCGCAATCTCCCTTCTTTTAATTTAAAACAACTTCCCCTTGTCCTGTAATTATCTACCTGAGTAAGGAGTCCTTCTCCGTCCCTTTTATAAGGCCCCTTTAAGTATTCAAAGTCTGCGATGACATCACCCCGGAGCCTTCTCTTCTCCAGGCTGAACAGCCCCAACATTCTCAGCCTTTCTTCATAGGAGAGGTGCTCCAGCCCCTTGATCATCTTTGTGGCCTCCCTCTGGACCCACTCTAACAGCCCAGATCCTTCTTGTGCTGGGGGCCCCAGACCTGGATGCAGGATTCCAAGTGGGGCCTCACAAGGGCAGAGCAGAGAGGGACAATCACCTGCCTCTAACTGCTGCCCACCCCTCTCTTGATGCAGCCCAGGATGCAGTTGGCCTTCTGGGCTACAAGCACACACTGCTGATTCATGTCAAGCGTTTCATGCAGCAGAACCCCCTAGTCCTTCTCTGCAGGGCTGCTCTCAATGAGTTCTTCTCCCAGCCTATCCCTGTGTCTGGGATTTCCCCGGCCCAGGTGCAGCACCTTGCACTTGCACTTGTTGACCCTCCTTAAGTTAACATGGACCCAAATTTCAAGCTTGTCCAGGACCCTTTGGATGGCATCCCTTCCTCTGTTGCATCCACTACACCCCTCAGCTTGGTGTCATCTGCACACTTTCTGAGGGTGCACTCTACCCCACTGTCCCTGTCATTGATAAAGATATAAAACAGTACCGATCTCAGGATAGACCCTGAGGGACACCACTCACCACCAGCCTCCACTTGGACATAGAGCCGTTGACCATCGCTCTCTGGGTGTGACCTTCAAGCCCACTCCTTATCCACTCAATGGTCCACCCATCAAATGTGTATCTCTACAATTTGGTGACCAGATTATCATGGCTGACTGTGACAACACAATTCCAAGTAGATGACATCAGTCGGTCTTCCCTTGTTGTCTGATGTGGTCACTCCATTGTAGAAAGCCATCCAATTGGCCCAAAACAATTTACCCTTTGCTGAAGCCATGCTGGCTGTTTCGGATCACTTTTTTGTCTTCCATGTGCCTTGACATTGATTCCAGAGGATCTTTTCCATGATCTTGCCAGGCACAGAGGTGAGGCTCACCGTTCTGTAGTTCCCTGGGTCTTAATTTCTACCCTTCATCAAAAGCGGAGTGATGTTTCCCTTTTCCCAGTCACCAGGGACTTCACCTGACTACCAGGACTCTTCAAATATGATGGAGAGAGGCTTGGCGACTACATCAGCCAGTTCCCTCAGGACCTGTGGTGCAAGTCATCAGGTCCCATAGACCTGTGCATGTTTAGTTTCATCAGGTGGTCTCGAACCTGCTCTTCACTTCCAGCAGGTGGGACTTTGACCCCAGCCTCCTTCTCTGGGTTCAGGGAAATGAAAGACTTGGGAAGCCTGACTGGCAGTGAAGACTGAGGAGAAGACGTTGTTGGGTTCCTCAGCCTTTTCCATGTCTGTCATTACCAGTTCACCCTTCTCATCCACCAGAGGGGGTACACTCTCCTTGGCCTTCCTTTTCTGAGCAATGTATCTGTAGAATCTCTTCCTGTTATTCTTTGCTTCACTTGATAAGCTCAGTTCCATCCGTGCCTTGGCTTTCCTTACCCCTCCGTGCACATCCAAAACAAAACCATGTGTGAGGGCCTGGAAAAAGGAACCCTGCACCAGAGAAGCCATTCGAGAAACAAAACTTGTAGGTAGGAAGCGCAGTTTTGTGGAGGTGCAGAGCTGATGGGCACATTGTGAGGGATGCTCCTAAAGACCTTGTGCCCTTTTCCCTCCTGACTACAATGCCACTTCCTTCTCAAGACTAGAGTAGCCAGCAGAGGTGAGACAGATATTCTGGGATCATGAATGTCATCAGAAAGCTGATCCCAATAAGATATGGGGAGGTCAGGATCAGCCTGGACAAGAGAGATGTGAGATTTTGGGGTGGGAAGAAGACCTTGGCCAGCAGGAATTAATGATTTCGTAGAGGTAAGAGTGGTCATGTAATGTTGATGCTGCAGTAACGTTGACTTAAAGCAGTCACGTATGGCCCTTACCTTACTTGAACCAGGAATTTTAATCCCTAAACCTAAATGCTACTCCAACACTCTGAAAGGAATCCATTTTCTCTCTTGTTCGCCCTGATCCCTTTTCTTAACACTAGCATTAAAATGCTCTACTTAAAACTAGACTTCTTGGCAGACCTAAAACACCCCTAAACTACAGAGTTTGTCCATACCTTAACCACAGACCTGACACCACAAGCAGAACACCAAACACTCCCACTAAAACTTTGCTTAATCTTTAACACAGAAAGTGAAAAACAGGTACTGAGGGGGCTAGAGAGAGGTCAGCTCAGCCTCAGGATCTCCTGCCCAAGAAGGAGGAATGTGACTGTGTCTTTGGATACATGGTTATCCAATGTTGATAAAGGGCCAATTACCTTAAGAGAACTCTCAAAAAATATTATGACAATCTTTTGTTTTTCTTCTGTATTATTACTTTCTTACAAGTATGAAAATATATTTATTTAAATATTTTATAGGTATCCTCTAATCTATTGATTATTACATTTACTTTGATCCAATACTATCACGTAGCTGTGTAACCGGGCATCATGGGTACTTAAATACAATAAAAAAATCCAAAAGAATTTCACTGTTTCCAAGTCCTATCTCTTTTCTTCTTCTGGAGGTGGGGGAGCAGCCCCAGCACGCAGGAGGGGCTCAGGGCCCAGAGCCCAGCTGCCACAGGGAGGAGCAGCCCCGCCGGCCCTCGCGGCTGCCCCTCACTGCCCGCTGGGCTCTGCCTCTCTGCTGCCTTCGGGTCGGGGCTGCTGCTTCCCTGGAGCCATGGCCATGGCCAGCAGCAGGACGTGGCCTTTCCACTGCTGCTCTCTTTTTGGTTCCTCATTGTTTTCTTGTGCTCTTGTATCTGTGTTAGTCTCGAGGTCTCATGTACCTTGGTGACAGTCCTGTTCTCTCTGCAGTGACATCCCTGTCCCTGCAGGCAGCAGCAGGCACTGTGCAGCCCTGGCTCACAGCTGGCCTCCCTGCTAGCACCACAGTAACAAGAGGGGCTGCTCGGGGCAAACCCAGAAGCCTGGACACCTCTTCCAACTGTGCTATCAGGAATAGAGCCAAGGGGTTGCTCCCTGCTCTTCTGTTTTCTGGGCTTCTTCATGGAGGGAAGGACACTGGCTGAAAGTCCCAGGGCGGTCTGTGAGGGACCAAGGGCAGGACTAAGAGCTCCCTTTGTGGCAGTACTTGCTTAAGGAGATGACAACTGATCCTAAACTCATCTGCATGGGACTGTGCCCCCTCAGTGGGGCTGATGGCAGATTCCAGCCTGGAGAGGAATCTGGAGCTGGCAGGAGATGTCAGGGGATCTCTGGGGACAAGGAGCTCAGTGGGTAGTGACTAGAACTTCATAAAATGACCGTGCAAGGTAGTGTCTGGTAACAAACAAGGTGAATCTGAGGAGTGCATGGGCTGCTCAGATTGGTCAGGCTGGGTCAGCTGTCACAGCAGGTTCCACTCCCGGCCTCTTGCCCACCTGCAGCCAACTCACCCCTGGGGCAGAGTGAGAAGCAGAGAAAGCCTTGATGCTGTGCAAGCACTGCTCAGGAACAGCGACCACAGCCATGGCTAACCAACACTGCTCTGGTCACCTATAGAAAACACAGCACCACAGGGGCTGCTCTGCAAAGAGTAACTCTGTCCCAGCCAGAGAAAATAGAGGGCCCCACACTGGACAAGAAGGCTCCTTCTGAGATTTGGAAGGAGCCAGGAAGTCCTCATAAACACCAGGACAATTGAGGAAGCCCTAAGGCCCTTCTGAAGGGTCACTGAGTGCCACCTGAGAGGCAGTGCTGGGCAGTGGGGAGGGCCAGGAGAACAACTTGTGTGAAGGCTGTGACAAACGAGGAAATTCAGGGCTTTAGCAGATCTTTAAAGTGCTGCCTGAGTCCCCAGATGGAAAGCAATGTATGTCTGTGGGTGGAGGAGGAGGAATTGGTGAGTCCTGGGACAGGGGCAGGGCTGAAAGGGCCCTGCGCGAAGCTGGGCTGATGGAGAAGTGTCCACCTTGCGTGTGTGCCTCAGCCTGGGAGAAGGGGCCTGCCCGCGGTGCGGGATGGCTGGGCTGTGCTCAGCCATGCCCCAGGAGCTGACCTTGCTCTCTTCCTCCCCGCCACTCCCCACACGGAGCAGGCCCTCAGGAAACACCCCTGAGCCTGGAGATGCACCAACCTGCTGCGGCGAGGTGCCACTACTGCAGGGGAAGAGGGGAGGGTTGGAGAGACACGTGGGGCCTGTGGGCAAGAGTGGTGTGGCCTGGGGAAGTGAGGGCCTGGGAAAAGTTACCCTGGATCCATAGGAGCCATTCTGGAAAGAAAACTTGTAGGCAGGAACAGCACATTTCTGGAGGTGCAGAGCTGCTGGGCACATTGTACAGGGCGCTCTGATGGACTTTTGTGTCCTTTTCCATCGGGTCTTAAGTGCCACTTTTCTCAGAAATAGAGTAGCCAGCAGAGGTGTGATGGATACTCTGAGATCATGAAAGCCATCATTAACATGCCCCTAAGAAGATGACTGATATGGGGAGGTCAGGAGAAACCCAGGGCAGGAGAGATGTGAGATTTGGAGGAGGGAACAGGGGCTTGGCCAGCAGAAATTAAGGATTTTGTAGAGGTCAGAAGGTTCAGGTTATGCTGATGCTGCTATAACTGTGACTTAAAATAGTCACACGAAGCCCTTCACCGGCTTCAACCAGTAAACTTAATTCCTAAATTTAAATGCTACTCCACACCCTGACAGGAATCCACTACTCTTATGCCTGACCTCAAAGTATGCACTGAAGCCAAAACTCAGCCCATAGCCTCTTTCCCTTACCCTTACTCTCTTGCTTACCTTGATCCCTACCCTTAAAACAAGATATAAATGCCCTATTTAAGCATAGACTTCTTCGAAGAACTAAACAAAACCCTCAATCACAAGGCTTGTCCATACCCTAACCACACACCTGACATACCAGGCAGAACACCAAACCCTCCCACTAAATTTTCGTTTAAACTCTAACCCAGAAATATGAGACCTAGTCCCTAATCGCATTCATGAAAATCTAACACATAAAGCCCCTGTCCCTGTGCATTAACCTCCTTACCTTCAGCCCCTCTCCTAACCCTAAACTTAAGGTGCTTGGCCCCTTGGGGCAAGGCAGGAATTGTGAGACTTCTCTGCAGCCACATGGCATTCAGAGATGGATGTGAGGGGCCATGGATCTGATCAGCTTGTGGGCCACAAAGAGGAGATGGGTGGGAATGCTCTGATGAGCTCAGCTGTGCCTCAGGATCTCCTGCCCCAGCAGGAGGAACGTGACTGGGGCAGTGACTGGGAGGTCACTCTCTGCAGCTGATAGGGCAGCAGCAGGAACGTGTCACGCAAAGGGACTGTGAGGTGCCTTGTGTCTGGAGGTGGCAGGTCAGCCTTGGCTTCTCCCTGGGATGTGCACTTTGGGGCTGCCATCTGCCAGTGGCCCTGCTAGGAAAGGGGAAAGGGGACATTCGGCAGGGTCTGTGTAATCAAGATGGGTTTCATGCCTGGAAGATGAGGGAGCACACCATCATAGAGAAAGTGATGACAAAGCAAGTACAGTTGAACACCAGGATTTCTTCTCCTGTCCTGAATATACATCCTGAAAATTTCTTCATGATAGAAATTATCATTCACGTGAGACATTTAATGGAAGGGATTGAATCATTTGAGCTGATGAGTAATTGCTTTATTAATTGAGTACTAAAGAAATTATTGGGTATTCGGGCAGAATTTTTCTGTCCGACCACAAGCAATCAAGGAAAACCTCCTGTGGCCCCATTCTGTTTGAGGCACTTCCCTGGACCGGCAGATATCAGAAAAGACCTGCAGGAGACTGGAGCCCTTTGGGAAAATCAGGTGGAGCCAGGTGGAGTTCCCAGGGCACCTCCACTGCCAGCAGTGGTCTTTGTCCCTGTAACTGCAGCCCATCCCAGCACTGGAAGGGAAGCCCAGCACTAAAGGGAAACCCCTTCAAAGACAAACCCCTTTTTCTGTGGGTTCCTGGGATAGAGCTAGATTTGAAATGGCCATTGGAAACCCATGATACACTTCCTTATTCCTACGAGACACTTGAACATCCGTTTCCCTTCCTGGGTCATCTTTAGCAAACTCAGGCTGAAAAACACCGGTATAGCATGCTTCAATTGGCTGAGCCAGAACCCATCAGCTTGCCCCACTTCGGGGAATCATCCCCTTCCAACTAGGGATATGAAAGTGAAAAATGTGAAATGACCCGTCAGGTCAATGCACAGAGTAAGGGAAAGTCATAGGTATTGTGCTGGAGTGCCAGAAGGCAAAAAACATTGCATTGTGCCTCAGAGTAATCAAGGAGACCTAATCCAGTTCATCCGTGAGATAAAGCAGAGTGAAGGACGCTGAGTTGTGTCCTGACATGAAGAAGGATGTACATCACTGGTGAAGGAACTGTCTTTTTGTGCCATCACCAATGCAAATTACACAAGAACTATATCAAATAAAGGTAAGCTGTCCCACCCTGGCCCTGTCACACCACGGGGCAGCGGAGGGAACTTTTTCACTTTCAGCCTCTTTTTCAGAGAGGCTTTGCCCTCTCCCTGCGCACCACGGGGCAGAGCCTGGCCCTGGACGCTCCGTGAGCGCCGTGCAGGTCGTGGCAGGCTGCGGTGAGGGGACGAATGCCCTGGGCCCCCTTCCTGCTCTGCCCAGGCCAGCAAGGGCCCCGAGCGGCCTCGTGTCCCCTGCCCCTGCAGCTCGGGGCTCCCTTCCCCAGCCCTGGCTCTGCAGCACCAAGCCCTGCTGGGAGCCCTCCCCTGCATGCTGCCACCGCTCCCTGACGCTGCTGCTGCCCTCTGATGGGCACTGCCCAGCCCAGCCCAGCCCCTGCCCACCTCTCCCCACCTCCTGGACCTCTCCCCAGCCCGGCAGCCCAGGCTGGGCTGGCCCCAGGCCAGTGCCCACCGCAGGCTGCTGCAGGGCTCTGGGCACGGCCAGCACAGCCCCAGCCCCTCGCAAGGCACCGCAGCTGCTGGCACAAAGGCGGCTCTTGGCCTCCCCAGCAGCCCCCGCGCTGGGGCCAGCCACGGCTCAGGAGATGGAGGGCCGTGAAGCTGCAGGAGCCCTGCTCTCCTGCCTGGGACATCCCCAGCACAGAGTGCCTGTGCCCCGCAGGGCCAGCCCCGCTCCCCAGGCCAGCACAAGAGGCCTGGCCCATGCACAGAGCAGCTCCAGATTCCTCTCCAGGATGCCATTTGCCATCAGATACAGCACCACTGGGACAGTACCAGGCCAGTCAAGGCCAATTACTTTTTTCTGGGGCATAGTCAAGGAGGAAGGCAGCTCCCGGTCCAGCCCTTGGTCCTTCACTGATCACTCTGGGGTTCTGATCCATTCTGAGGCCCAGAAAAGAAAGAGGTCTGTTCAGGAAGCAGCTCCTTGGGTTTATTCCTGAAACAGGTTTGCAAGAGGCGTGCAGAGACATTGAAGAGATGCCAATGTAGAGATAAGAGGACTGTCACCAACATACATGAGATCTCAGGGCTTATCCAAATACAAGAAGCACAATGTGGAAGCCAGAAGAGAGCAGCAGTGGAAAGGCCACGTCCTGCTGCTGGCCATGGCCATGGCTCCAGGGAAGCAGCAGCCCCGACCCGAAGGCAGCAGAGAGGCAGAGCCCAGCGGGCAGTGAGGGGCAGCCGCGAGGGCCAGCGGGGCTGCTCCTCCCTGTGGCAGCTGGGCTCTGGGCCCTGAGCCCCTCCTGCGTGCTGGGGCTGCTCCCCCAGCTCCAGGCAAGGGGAGAAACGGAAGCTGAGACCTATGAAGTTCGCAAGGTTTCTTCAGTAGGTGTAGGTACACAGGAAGCCGGCTTCTATAGGTAAATAACTGACAAGGAGGAGACTAAGAATAACATTATTTAATCAAAAGCATATTAATTATATAAAATAATAATACAGGCATTTAGTAACAGAAGAAATCTTGAAAGTTTCTGAGAAAAGTTGAGATTTTTAATTGTAGGCATATTATTATAGGTGAATTTGCTGAAGATGTGTGCATTCAAGTAGTGTCCTCACTGAATCCCTTAGTTCCTGGTTCCTCAGGCTGTAGATGAGGGGGTTCACTGCTGGAGGTACCACCGAGTACAGGAAAGACACCAGCAGGTCCAGGGATGGGGAAGAGATGGAGGGGGGCTTCAGGTAGGCAGAAATGCCAGTGCTGACCATCAGGGAGACGACGGCCAGGTGAGGGAGGCACATGGAGAAGCCTTTGTGCTGGCCCTGCTCAGACGGCATCCTCAGCACCACCCTGAGGATCTGAATATAAGAAATAACAATGAAAATAGAACAACCAAATAATACAGAAATACTGATTACAAGTGCCCCAACTTCCCTGAGGTAGGCATCTGAGCAGGAGAGCTTGAGGATCTGGGGGATTTCACAGAAGAACTGGTCCACAGCATTGCCTTGGCAGAGGGGCAGGGAAAATGTAGTTGCCGTGTGCAGGACAGCATTGAGAAAGCCACTGCCCCAGGCAGCTGCTGCCATCTGGGCACAAGCTCTGCTGCCCACGAGGCTCCCGTAGTGCAGGGGCTTGCAGATGGCAACGTAGCGGTCATAGGACATGATGGTGAGAACATGAAATTCTGCTGATACAAAGAAGAGAGGGCATTGGCCATGGCTTTGGGGAGAGTGGTGGAGATGCAGCCCAGGTCGAGGAGGGCGAGGTTGAGGAGGAAGAAGTCCATGGGGGTGTGGAGGCGGTGGTCGCAGGCTACGGCGGTGAGGATGAGGCCGTTGCCCAGGAGGGCAGCCAGGTAGATGCCCAGGAAGAGCCCGAAGTGCAGGAGCTGCAGCTCCCGCGTGTCTGCGAATGCCAGCAGGAGGAACTCGCTCACAGAGCTGCTGTTGGGCATTTCCTGACTTTGGACACAGTTGTCTGTTGAAGAAAGAAGGCAGAACAATGTTAGAAGAGGCTTCTCTGAGGAAAAACTATTGCAAGTCTTAGAGCACCCCCAGTCCAAGCCTCTCTCTTTGCAGGAGAACCTTTCTGCAGCTCTCCTGCTTGAGCTGCGGCTGGTGCTGGCTGAGAGTGGCACTGGGAGCGGGGGCTGCTGTGGGCTCCAGAGGAGTCCTTCCTGCTGTGCAGCAGGAGGGAGGCAGGAACATGGGGGAAACTCAAGTTCAGTCCATTTATCAGGTCAATGAAATTTGCAGTGCTGTTTCAAACAATGCACCCCAATGCAGAACAGAGCTGCAGATGCCACTGCTGAACACTCCTGTTCCCAGCTGCCCTGTGTCACCCCTCTGTGAGCTGCAGGACTATCCCGCTCAGGTGTTTCCCTGAGAAGAAACTGGAGACAGCTGAGAGCAGAGAAGCCCCAGTCCAAGTGCAGCTGGGCAGAATCATCACATGGTCTGTGGGTTGTAAGCAGGATCTCAGCTCTTCCCTCCTATCCAGGGCTGCAGAGGCCTCACTCCAGCTGCCCACAGACAGCCATCCAGCAGCACGGACATGGCCTTAGCACGGAGGTGTCTCCTCCTTGGAGCACCTGGATAACACAAGGATGCCACGAGAGAGCTGCATCCTGCTGGACAGAAGCCTGCAGGCCAGGAGGCTGCAGCACAGACAGAGATGGATATCTACAAGCTGAAGTGTGCCAACATCCCATCTGAATCCCCTGTAGTTTCTGAAGGAGGCTTGGTCACCCACTCTCGGCTGACCAGGGGCAGCTGGCTTCGGGCACTCCGAGGGGCTTCTGCCAGACTGCCTCACCTCGCAGTGCCATCCAGCAGGACTCCCAAAGCCTACTGCATTGCCCACTGCCCTCCCAGGAACAAGATTGGGGGTATTGGTGGATAGTCGGCTGAATAGGAGCCAGCAAGGTGCTCAGGTGGCCAAGCAGGCCAACAGCATCCAGGCTTGTACCAGGAATGGTGTGGTCAGCAGGAGTAGGGAAGTGATTGTGCCTCTCTACTTGGCCCTGGTGAGGCCACACGTCAGGTATTGTGTTTAGCTGTGGGGCCCCCAGCATAAGAAGGACACGGATCTATTTGAATGAATCCAGAGGAGGGCCACGAGGATGATCAAGGGGCTGGAGCACCTCTCCTCTGAAGACAGGCTCTGGGATTTGGTGTTGTTCAGCCTAGAGAAAAGAAGGCTCTGGCGAGACTTTATGGCGGCCTTCTAATACCTAAAGGGGGCTGTAGGAAAGCTGGGGAGGGACTCTTCATCAACTAGCGTAGTGATAGGACTAGGGGAAATGGTTTTACATTGAAAGAGGGTAGGTTTAGATTAGATATTAGGCAGAAGTTCTTTTCTCAGAGGATGGTGAGGCACTGGAACAGGCTGCCCAGAGATGTTGTGGATCCCCCCTCACTGGAAGTTTTGAAGGCCAGGTTGGATGGGGCTTTCAGCAACCTGGTCTAGTGGAAGGTGTCTCTGCCCACGGCAGAGGGCTTGGAATTTTAGGATCTTTAAGGTCCTTTCCTACCCAAACTACTCTGTGATTCGCTAATTCTGTAAATCCAAAACACAGCACCACACCAGCTCCTAGGAAGAAAAATTCAGTCTATCCCAGCTAAAACTTGGACTATATCCACCCCTGACTCCATACCATTGTTCCTATGTCATGCTCAGGTCTGACACTTTCTAAATAACTATCACCACTTTTCCTCTCTTTTGATATACACACAGAGATATCTTGCCCTTAGTCTATTTGTGTCCTGGTTTTCGTTAGGATTAATTTCCATCCTAGTATCATACAATTGTAGAATGGCTTGGGTTGGAAGGGACCTTAAAGATCATCTACGTGAACTCCCCCCAGATTCCACAAACAAGATCAGGTTGGCCAAGGCCTCATCCAGCCTGGCCTTGAACACCTCCAGGGATGGGGCATCCACAACTTCTCTGGGCAACCTGTTCCAGTACCTCACTACCCTTACAGAGAAGATTTTCCTCCTGATGTCTAGTCTAAATCTCCCCTCTTTTAGTTTAGACCACATCCTCCTGTCATTATCTACCCGAGTAAAGAGTCCTTCTCCAGTTTTTTTAAAAGACCCCTTTAAGGATTGAAAAGCTGCAAGGAGGTCTCCCTGGAGCCTTCTCTTCTCAAGGCTGAACAAACCTAACTCCTTCAGCCTGTCTTCACAGGCGAGGTGCTCCAGCCCTCTGATCTTCTTTGTAGCCCTTCTCTAAATTTTGCTGTGAGACGTTCATATCTTTCTTGTGCTGGTGGCCCCAAACCTGGACACAGTACTCCAGGTGAGGCCTCACAAGGGCAGAGCAGAGGGGGACAATCACCTGCCTCCACCTGCTGCCCACTCCTCTCTTGATGCAGCCCAGGATGCACTTGGCCTCCTGGGCTGTATGTGCTCACTGCTGGCTTATGTTGAGCTTTTCATCCATCAGAACCCGCAAGTCCTTCTCTGCAGGGCTGCTCTCAATGAGTTCTTCTCTCAGCCTATCCCCATGTCTGCGATTTCCCCGGCCCAGGTGGAAATGAAAGATTTCAGGGATATGAAATACTTAGGATGCCTGACTGGCAGTGAAGGTTGAGGAGAAGACGTTGCTGAGTCCCTCAGCCTTCTCCATGGCTGTCATTACCAGTTCACCCTTCTCATCCATCAGAGGGTGTACAGTCTCCTTGGCTTTTCTTTTCTGATCAATGTATCTCTAGAATCTCTTCCTCTAATTCCTTGCTTCACTTGATAAGCTCAGTTCCATGAACTGAAAGCATGCATGAAACTGAAGCATGCGTGAGGGCTTGGGGAAGGTAACCCTGGATCCACAGAAGGCATTGGGGAAACAAAATTTATAGGTAGGAAGTGTAATTTTGTGGAGGTGCAGAGCTGATGGGCACATTGTGCAGGGTGATCCTAAAGACCTTTTTGCCCTTTTCCCTCCTGACTACAACGCCACTTCTGTCTCAAGACTAGAGTAGCCAAGAGAGGTGAGACAGATACTCTGGGATCAAGAATGTCATCAGAAAGCTGACCCCAATAAAATATGGGGAGGCCAGGAGCAGCCTGGACAAGAGAGATGTGAGATTTTGGGGTGGGAAGAAGAGCTTGGCCAGCAGAAACGTATGATTTCATAGAGGTAAGAGGGTTCATGTAATGTAGATGCTGTGGTAACACTGACTTAAAACAGCCATGTATGGCCCTTACCTTACTTGAACCAGGAATTTTAATCCCTAAACCTAAATGCTACTCCAACACTCTGACAGGAATCCACTTTCTCTCTTGCTAACCCTAATGCCTTCCCTTAACACTAGCATTAAAATGCTCTATTTAACCCTAGACTTCTTGGCAGACCTAAATAAAACCCTAAGCCGGAGAGCTAGTCCATACCTTAACCACAAACCTGACACCACAAGCAGAACACCAAACACTCCCACTAAAACTCTGCTTAATCTCTAACCCAGAAAGTGAAAAACAGGTACCGAGGGGGCTCTGGAGGTCAGCTACGTTTCCCCTAGCTCAGCTCTGCCTCAGGATGTCCTGCCCCAGCAGGAGGAATGGGACTGGGGCAGTGACTGGGAGGTCACTTCTGTCTCTGCAGCTGATAGGGCAGCAGCAGGAACGTGTCACGCAAAGGGACTGTGAGGTCCCTTGTGTCTGGAGGTGGCAGGTCAGCCTTGGCTTCTCCCTGGGGTGGGCACTTTGGGGCTGACATCTGCCAGTGGCCCTGCTAGGCCAGCAGAAGGCCCCTGCTTGGCATGCTGCCTGTGGGATCCCCTCTGCCTCCATCCCCAGGAGGACCCAGACAGAAAGAAGGCCCGCACAGGGGTTGTCCTGTCCCTTCTGCTTGAGTCCAGGACTGGACAGCAGGAGGCACAAGGCTTGGCTGTGTCTAGCCAAGAAGCTGCAAGGCCAGCAGCAGGCCCAGGCCTTGGAAGATGCTGGGGAGGTGACTTCTGTCTGGTGGGCTGACAGGCCGCAAGGAGCCTGATGGGTTGGGATGCCTGCTTCAGGAGTGGTTTCCACCCTGATGGAGCTTTCTTTGGTAGCAGGAAAGAGCAGGAGAGCTCTTTCTCTGCCACAAAATGCACCTTGGAAGGTTGACACTCGCCACGAGGAGGAAGAAATGTCCAGGAGAACAACTGGTTTTGCTGCTAGAGCCTGAGGCAAAGAAGGCATTAAGTGCCTCTGCCTTTTCCTCATCTCTTGTCACCAAGTTTCCACCCACATCCATTAAAAGATGATGATTCTCCTTAATCCTACCTTATTGAAATATTTATATAAACAATTTATATTTTTATTTTTTTTTGTCTTTGACAGAAATCTGTCCCTCAGATAGCCTGGTGTGGAGAGGACAGAGGCCTCTGACAAGGCTGAGAGTCCCAACAGGACCCAGGGCTTTGTGTCCATGGCTCTGGCTGTTGTCTCTGCCACCGAGGCCTAGGAGGAGACAGCTTATCGGTAAAGCACCAGGGCCTCATTGCCTCCTCGCCCCCACCCATGAACCAGGCAGGGCTCGTACCATTCTCCTGCACTTGGCCATGCACATCCCCATCTCCTCCTGCCCCACGAAGAGCCCTGAGCAGTGTGTGAAGGGAAAGGATCTCCCTTCCCAGGGGCTGGGGGTCAAGGCCTGGCCCTTGTGCTTGGTGACACACATCCAGTTTTCCTACACACCAGTGCCACCTTCACAGTGCCTTTGTCTCCTTGTCCTCACTGCCTCCAATGCTCTGCTCTAACGAGCTCCAAGGGAGGCTGTGTCAGTGCTGGCCCTCAGGGGGACACTGCAGGAAACTTGCCTCTGACTTGGACTTGTTGAGAGATGTCTTCAATTGTCTCTCAGTGCCTGAGGTTCGTGGGCTCCTCTCCAAAGCCCCCCGAGGGGGGATTCCAATGCCTTGGGCTGGGCGTCTGGTGCTGAGCTGGACCGGGCTCCTGGGACAGAGAGAGCTCGTGGCAAGAGGGCCGTGGTGCAGAGAGACAGCTGTGCCCAGGAGCAGCTCCTGTGCACAGCGCAGCAGGGCTGGCGGCTCTGACCGCAGCTGGCACGGGGACAGGAGAGAAGGAGAGAGGGCTTGGAGGCAGTGAGGAGCGCAGCAACAGAGGGCAGCGTGTGGCAGGACAGATCTGCAGGCTCTTGGCACCGTGAGTCTCTGGCAGCAGGGCCATGCAGGTGGGGTTGGCAGAGGGCAACTTCTACAGTTCTACTGTAGAAGTTCTACTTTTAATTCTACTTCTTCTTCTACAGCTGGCACATCCGATGGCTGATAGCAGCTGTTGGGATGGGTCTCACTGTTTCTCCAGTGAGGAGTAGAAGATGCTTTAGTGAATGGCATTTATGATTGCAATTTTCAAGAGAAAGACCAAGCCAGGCGCTACCAGAAAGGCAAGTCTTTTTCTGCACTCTTTGCCTGAAGAATCCTGCGGTGGAGGGGAGGCAGGTTCCATGGTAATGGTTTGTCAGGATTGTACAGGAGATTGAGACTCCTAGAGCATTGCAGAGAGGGACCAATATGCCATCAATGAACTTCATAAAGTCCCTTCCCGCACCTCAGCCCACAGACTGCACCAACATCATCATTGTGGTCCTCTCAGGCTTTATCCTAGCTGATATTTAGGAGCCGCAAACCCTCCGATGCCCAGTGCCCTGCCTTTGGGAGGTCTCTGCAGGCTTGAGGTGAGCACAGATCATTTGCAATGAGCAGGAGCTGCCTCCTCTGCAGGCAGAGCTGCAGCACAGGAGGGTGTGCTGAGTGTCCGTCTGTCCCTCCCTGGCCTTGCCTCCCCTGGCAGCAGCACGCTGCCATTCCTCCTGGCTTCTCCACCTGGCCGTGCTGCTGCTGCTCTTGTTCCCAGGCTGCCTGGGGATGGGGGTTTTACCTGCCCATGGAGTGAGCCCTCGGGGTGCTTGTGGGAAGGGGAGTACAGGGACAGGGTGAGGGATCTGGAGATGGGCACTGGGAGCCTGGATTCCTCTGCTCTCAGCAGTGTTCAAGCTCTTCTCAGGAGAACCTCCTTAGTGCAATTGTCCTGCAGTCGAAGAGATGCCAGCGCAGCTGAGACCAGCACTGATGGACAGACTGGCTGTCGTCTCTGTGGGACTCTCTGCACTAATGGGACAGTCTCTTTGCCTCTGAGGATCCACAAGGTCTTACTTGGAGTGCAGCAGAATACCCAGGATTTATGCCTTAGAATCACTCCTCAGGTGTGGTGGGGCAGCTAAAAACAAAAATACAAAACAAATAATTAAATAACTAAATCTCCACACCTCTTCTCTGCAGTTGGGTGAACTAGGAGCAAAACTGGGGAAATCTCTTTGATATCAGCAGTAAAGTGAATCGGAGAGTACCCCATGTTCCTTTCATGTTACTACCATGTTACTACCTCTGGCTGTAGTGCAGGACTGATTCTTCCATTGCCCACAGATGAGTCCCCTGCTCTCAGAGACGCTCTCAGGCAGAATCATTGAAAGAGACCTTCAAAATATCTGCCTGGAAATGGGCAATTTTTGGTGATTTTAAGTGAGAAAATGGAAGGAGTTTTCCTCTGATATGCCTGTGGTACATTATCACTGCCTTTCTCCTCCTTGTACAGGACCTCATGACCAGAATTAGCAGATGTCCAACAGCAGCTCCATCAGTGAGTTCCTACTGCAGACATTCGCAGACACGCGGGAGCTGCAGCTCCTGCACTTCGGGCTCTTCCTGGGCATCTACCTGGCTGCCCTCCTGGGCAACGGCCTCATCCTCACCGCCGTAGCCTGCGACCACCGCCTCCACACCCCCATGTACTTCTTCCTCCTCAACCTCGCCCTCCTCGACCTGGGCTGCATCTCCACCACTCTGCCCAAAGCCATGGCCAATGCCCTCTGGGACACCAGGGCCATCTCCTACCAAGGGTGTGCTGCACAGGTCTTTTTCTTTCTCTTCTTTATATCAGCAGAATATTTTACTCTTACTGTTATGTCCTACGACCGCTACCTTGCCATCTGCAAGCCCCTGCACTACGGGAGCCTCGTGGGCAGCAGAGCTTGTGCCCAGATGGCAGCAGCTGCCTGGGGCAGTGGCTTTCTCAATGCTGTCCTGCACACGGCCACTACATTTTCCCTGCCCCTCTGCCAAGGCAATGCTGTGGACCAGTTCTTCTGTGAAATACCCCAGATCCTAAAGCTCTCCTGCTCAGGTTCAGACTACCTAAAGGAAGTTAGACTTCTTGTGGTTAGTGCATGTTTAGCATTTGGCTGTTTTGTTTTCATTGTGGTGTCCTATGTGTTGATCTTCAGGGTGGTGCTGAAGATCCCCTCTGAGCAGGGCCAGCACAAAGCCTTTTCCATGTGCCTCCCTCACCTGGCCGTGGTCTCCCTGTTTGTCAGCACTGACGTGTTTGCCCACCTGAAGTCCCCGTCCATCTCCTCCCCATCCTTGGACTTTGTGGTGTCATTTCTGTACTCAGTGGTGCCTCCAGCATTGAACCCCCTCATCTACAGCGTGAGGAACCAGGACCTCAAGGAGGCAGTGAAGAAACTCTTTGGACACATGCTTTTGTGAACCATTAATATTCACTTGAGTTCCAGGTTTATTTCAGAAACAGGAAAATATTTTTTATTATTTGTCTTTTTTAATATTTTCTCCAAGTTGTGGTTTTCGTTGAAATAAAGTTATTCTTAACATTCTGCCCATTATATTGTCTAACTTACTTTAACCGAATTGTGTCCTGTACTTATAAAACTGGGCTTCACGTGTAGATAAATACAGTAAAGAAGCCAGGAGAAATTCATTGTTATCAGCTGCCGTCTCTTCCCATCTCCTGTGCAGCTGTGGGAGCAGCCCCAGCACGCAGGAGGGGCTCAGGGCCCAGAGCCCAGCTGCCACAGGGAGGAGCAGCCCCGCTGGCCCTCGCGGCTGCCCCTCACTGCCCGCTGGGCTCTGCCTCTCTGCTGCCTTCGGGTCGGGGCTGCTGCTTCCCTGGAGCCATGGTCATGGCCAGCAGCAGGACGTGGCCTTTTCACTGCTGCTCTCTTCTGGCTTCCACATTGTGCTTCTTGTATTTGGATAAGCCCTGAGATCTCATGTATGTTGGTGACAGTCCTGTTATCCCTACATTGGCATCTCTTCATTGTCTCTGCACACCTCTTGCAAACCTGGTTTCAGGAATACACCCAAGGAGCTGCTTCCTGAACAGACCTCTTTCTTTTCTGGGCCTCAGAATGGATCAGAACCCCAGAGTGATCAGTGAAGGACCAAGGGCTGCACTGGGAGCTGCCTTCTTTGCTGTCCATGGCTCAGAAAACAGTAACTGGCCTTGACTGGCCTGGTACTGTCCCAGTGGTACTGGGTCTGATGGCAAATGGCATCCTGGAGAGGAATCTGGAGGTGCTCTGTGCCTGGGCCAGGCCTCTTGTGCTGGCCTGGGGAGCGGGGCTGGCCCTGCGGGGCACAGGCACTCTGTGCTGGGGATGTCCCAGGCAGGAGAGCAGGGCTCCTGCAGCTTCACGGCCCTCCATCTCCTGAGCCGTGGCTGGCCCCAGCGCGGGGGCTGCTGGGGAGGCCCAGAGCCGCCTTTGTGCCAGCAGCTGCGGTGCCTTGCGAGGGGCTGGGGCTGTGCTGGCCGTGCCCAGAGCCCTGCAGCAGCCTGCGGTGGGCACTGGCCTGGGGCCAGCCCAGCCTGGGCTGCTGGGCTGGGGAGAGGTCCGGGAGGTGGGGAGAGGTGGGCAGGGGCTGGGCTGGGCTGGGCAGTGCCCGGCAGAGGGCACCAGCAGCGTCAGGGAGCGGTGGCAGCATGCAGGGGTGGGCTCCCAGCAGGGCTTGGTGCTGCAGAGCCAGGGCTGGGGAAGGGAGCCCCGAGCTGCAGGGGCAGGGGACACGAGGCCGCTCGGGGCCCTTGCTGGCCTGGGCAGAGCAGGAAGGGGGCCCAGGGCATTCGTCCCCTCACCGCAGCCTGCCACGACCTGCACGGCGCTCACGGAGCGTCCAGGGCCAGGCTCTGCCCTGTGGTGCGCAGGGAGAGGGCAAAGCCTCTCTGAAAAAGAGGCTGAAAGTGAAAAAGTTCCCTCCGCTGCCCCGTGGTGTGACAGGGCCTGGGTGGGACAGGTTACCTTTATTTGATGTAGTTCTTGTGTAATTTGCATTGGTGATGGCACAAAAAGACAGCTCCTTCACCAGTGATGTACATCCTTCTTCATGTTAGGACACAACTCAACATCCTTCACTCTGCTTTATCTCACAGATGAACTGGATTAGGTCTCCTTGATTATTCTGAGGCACAATGCAATGCTTTTTGCCTTCTGACACTCCAGCACAATATGTGTGACTTTCCCTTCCTCTGTGCATTGACCTGACGGGTCATTTCACATTTTTCACTTTCATATCCCTAGTTGGAAGGGGATGATTCCCCAGAGTGGGGCAAGCTGATGGGTTCCTTCTCAGGCATTTGAAGTGTCCTGCTCTTGAGTCTTTCAGCCCGAGTTTTCCACATGTAAGGAATGGTCCAGCAATTCGTGCCAGTAAGGGATTTGAACGGTTAACATTGAGGCCTGAGTTTAGGTGATAAGAGAAGAAAGGGATTTCTTCAGAGAAAAACTGCTGACTCTGCACGGACATTCAGTAACTTCTGACAACTGGCCAAGAGACCACTAGATAAGGAGGAAGAATATGAGCCTCCCCGTCCGAGCAGCCCCCAAGAGACTAACAGAAACTGATAAGCAGGCACACCTGGGAGGACTTTGGATTCGGGAAACCAATTATAATAACCCTGCCTCTTCTAGAAGTAGTAATGAATATGTATTAGCCTAGGAGCATAAAAAACAGCCGCCTTACGTAACAGGTGTGTGTCCTGGTGGAGCAGAGACTCCCGGTGCACCCAGCGCTGTTTGCTTGCCTCTATTCCTTTAATAAATTGTAAACTTTGATTGTTATCCTATTTGGGACTCAGTCATTTATAACACACAGGTGACCTAGGACGGTAAATGAACGTTTAGGTGTCTACTAGGAAGGAGGGAGAGTGTCTTCGGATCCCAAAGGCCATTTCAAATTTAGGTCTATCCCAAGAAACGGCTGAAGAAGGAATTTGCCTTGAAGAGGTTTCCTGTGCTGGGCTGGGCTGCAGTTTCAAGGAGAAAGACCACTGCTGTCAGTGGAGGTGCCTGGGAAACATCACCTGTCTCCACTTTATCCACCAACGGGCTCTGGTCTCCTGCAGGTCCTTTCAGACAGCTTCCATTCCAGGGAATTACTCTAAATGCACCAGAGCCTCTGGAGGCCTAATGATTTCATTGGAAGCAGAACCAGGAAATGGGATTTCAAGGAAATATTTCAAATGTGAGTAAACTACTCTGAAGACCTTGGCACTGGTTGCTTATGGTCAGACAGCAAAGCTCTGCCTCAGTACCCAGTATTTTCTTCAGTACCTAAGTCATAAAGCAACTACTCATTACCTCAACTGATTCAATCCCTTCCGTAAAATGTCACACAGTGTAGTTTCTCTCATGAAGAAATAGGCATTTTCAGGATGTATATTCATCACATAAAAAGAAATACTGGTGTTCACCTGTACTTGCATTGTCATCGCTTTGTCTATCATGGTGTGTTCCCTCATCTCCCAGGTACATCCACCTGTCTTGATTAAGCAGTCCATGTTGAATGTCTCTTTTCCATCTGCCTCTCTGGACTTATGCACTTCCCATTCTTCTGGTTTGCCCTCCCCTTAGTCTTTGATCATGCAGACCGCTCTCACCGATCCAGTTGCTGCTTTGGGCTTCAGGTAGAAGCAGCCCAGCTTGCCCATCTATCAGCAGTATATAATTTTTTTCCTTAGCAAGAACCTCATCATTTATCATTGAATTCATATGGTATGGATGAATACTAAGACTATTGTTTATAGTTTCCTACCTATCAGTATAAAATACTTCTTGTACAGTCATTTTTAAAAATATTTATTTATTTATTTACTGAAAATTTCTACATTTTTTTCATGTTCTTTGTTTGGAAATAGGAAAATCCCTTCTGTACCTGTGTGCAGCCAAGTGTCTTAGGAAAGCAGGCAGGAGCTAGTGCAAAAGGGCTGTAACATCCAGCTGCAGCCTTGAGTGAAGTCTGGTGTAAGGAAATGAGAAACAAGTGCCACATTGCCAAAGAGAGAAATGTCAGGGCTGGGATGGTGAGGAGCAAGGTTCTCCATGCAGTGTCAGAGCTCAAGAGTCTGCTTTTCCTCCCTATGCAGGTCTCCAAAGGAGACACCCTGGATCAATATCAGTTGGAGAATAATGCTCCAAAACGAAATTCAACTAAAGGCATCCTTAAAAAAGAGAAAAGATTTTTTTCAGGTGCTTCTTGAAATCTTCCTCCTTAACTACACCATGAAAGCTCTCCCATTAGCTGCACAAGACTTGAAGAAAATTATGGGAGAGGTATGTCTGCTTAGGACGTTCTGCATTTTAATGATTTCCATGGTGTATTTTGGTGCTCAGTCTATGAAGCTCAGGTACTGAGAGGAGAATGATGCAACTGCTTGAGAAAGTAAAGTCACGAGGAAAAGTTGAAGTGACTTGGAGTATTAATGGGCCCCACTGAGGGCTGTTCCTAACAAAGCCTCCCCAGGGACTTGTTAGGGCACATAATTGGAGGCCATGATTGCAGACAGGCAAAGCGCTGTGCTGAGAAAAGTCTTGGTTGGTTTTGGTGAAGCAGAAGGGCCAAGGCCTGACCCCAGCCCTTGGGAGGGGAGATCCTGCACCCCCACATCTGGCTCAGGGTTCTTCTTGGGGTCTGTATGATGTGGTGGGCAGTGTGATGCCATGAGAAGAACTTCATTGTTCTTCTTGCACACCCTGCACAGGGTATCAAGGAAGCAAAGAGGCTCAATTGCAATGACTCTGTCTCGTCTCGTCAGAAGCTCTAGCCAAAGGGACAAAAAGGTCAGGGCTGTTGGGGCCTTCCATTCCTGCCAGCACCCTCTGCCTTCTCCTCTGCAGGCTTTCCTGTGCTGTTCCACATTTTATCCTATTTCCTTGAAGTCTGCAGACACCCATCTCTGTTCACCACCTTGATCTCATCCCGGCATTTCCATCATTTCACCCATGTTTCATCAACCCTCACCAGCTGTTCCTTGAAACACAAAGCTAGGATCTGATCATAGATACTCACCAGCATCTTCCAAGCCAGGGGCCTGCTGCTGGCCTTGCAGCTTCTTGGCTAGGCGCTGCCAAGCCTTGTGCCTCCTGCTGTCCAGTCCTGGACTCAAGCAGAAGGGACAGGACAACCCCTCTGCAGGCCTTCTTTCTGTCTGGGTCGTCCTGGGGATGGAGGCAGAGGGGATCCCACAGGCAGCATGCCAAGCAGGGGCCTTCTGCTGGCCTAGCAGGGCCACTGGCAGATGTCAGCCCCAAAGTGCAGATCCCAGGGGGAAGCCAAGGCTGACCTGCCACCTCCAGACACAAGGGACCTCACAGTCCCTTTGCGTGACACGTTCCTGCTGCTGCCCTATCAGCTGCAGAGACAGAAGTGACCTCCCAGTCACTGCCCCAGTCCCATTCCTCCTGCTGGGACAGGAGATCCTGAGGCAGAGCTGAGCGCAGCAGAGCATTGCCACCCATCTCCTCCTTGTGGCCCACAAGCTGATCAGATCCACGGCCCCTCACATCCATCTCTGAATGCCATGGGACTGCACAGCAACCTCGAGGCTCCTGCCTTGCCCCAAGGGGCCAAGCACCTAAAGTTAAGGGCTAAAAAGTGTCTGAAGGTGGGGGGGTTAATGCACAGGAACAAGTGCTTTCTCTGTTCCGTGTTCAGGTTTTGATTAGGGACCTGGAGTCACTTTTCTGGGTTACAATTTAATCAGTTATTTCATGGGCAGGTTTGGTGTTCTGCTTACGGTGTCAAGGTCTGTGGTTAGGGTGTGACCAAGCTTTGTGGTTTAGGATTTTGTTTAGGTCTGCCAAGAAGTCTAGGGTCAAATAAAGCATTTAAATCTAGTGTTAAGGGGAGGGATCAAGGTAAGGAAAAGTGTAAGTGTAAGGTAAAGAATTTTGGCTTCAAGAGTTTCTTTGAGGTCAAGCATTAGGGTAGTAGATTGCTGTCATTGTGTGGAGTAATATTTAGCTTTAGGAATTAAGTTTAAATTTATTAAGTTTTGTTTCCAGAATGACTTCTATGGTCCAGGGTTCCTTTTTCCAGGCCCTCACGCATGGTTTTGTTAAGGATGTGCAGGGATGGGATAAGGAAAGCCAAGGCACGGATGGAACTGAGCTTGGGACGGGATGCAAAGAATAACAGGAAGAGATTCTACAGATACATGGCTCAGAATAGAAAGGCCAAGGTGTTCCCCCTCTGATGGATGAGAAGGGTGAACTGGTAATGACAGCCATGGAGAAGGCTGAGGGACTCAACAACATCTTCTCCTCAGTCTTCACTGCCAGTCAGGCTTCCCAAGTCTTTCATTTCCCTGAACCCAGAGATGGAGGCTGGGGGTCAAAGTCCCGCCTGCTGGAAGTGAAGAGCAGGCTTGAGACCACCTGATGAAACTCAACACATACATGCCTATGGGGCCTGATGATTTGCACCCCAGGGTCCTGAGGGAACTGGCTGATGTAGTTGCCAAGCCACTCTTCATCATATTTGAAGAGTCCTGGCAGTCGGGTGAAGTCCCTAGTGACTGGGAAAAGGGAAACGTCACTCCCCTTTTGATTAAGGGTAGAAAGGAGGACCCAGGGATCTACAGAATGGTGAGCCTCACCTCTGTGCCTGGCAAGATCATGGAAAAGATCCTCCTGGAATCAATGTCAAGTCACATGCAAGAGAAAGAGGTGATCCGAGACAGCCAGCATGGCTTCACCAAAGGGTAAATCATGTTGGCCCAATCTGGTGGCTTTCTACAATGGAGTGACCACATCAGACAGCAAGGGAAGACCGACCGATGTCATCTACGTGGAATTGTGTTGTCACAGTCAGCCATGATATCCTGGTCTCCAAATTGGAGAGATACGCGTTTGATGGGTGCACCATTGAGTGGATAGGGAGTTGGCTTGAAGGTCACATCTAGAGAGCGATGGTCAGTGGCTCTATGTCCAAGTGGAGGCTGGTGATGAGTGGCATCCCTCAGGGGTCTATCCTGAGACCAGTACTGTTTAATAACTTTATCAATGACAGGGACAGTGGGGTAGAGCGCACCCTCAGCAAGTGTGCAGATGACACCAAGCTGAGTGGTGTAGTTTATTGCAACAGAGGAAGGGATGCCATCCAAAGGGTCCTGGACAGATTTGAGAAGTGGGCCCATGTGAACCTAAGGAGGGTCAACAAGTCCAAGTGCGAGGTGCTGCACGTGGGCCGGGGAAATCCCAGACATGGGGATAGGCTGGGAGAAGAACTCATTGAGAGCAGCCCTGCAGAGAAGGACTTGGGGGTTCTGCTGCATGAAATGCTCCACATGAGCCAGCAGTGCGTGGTTGTAGCCCAGAAGGCCAACTACATCCTGGGCTGCATCAAGAGAGGAGTGGGCAGCAGGTGGAGGCAGGTGACTGTCCCCCTCTGCTCTGCACTTGTGAGGCCCCACTTGGAGTCCTGCATCCAGGTCTGGAGCCCCCAGCACAAGAAGGATCTGGGCTGTTAGAGTGGGTCCAGAGGGAGGCCACAAAGATGATCAAGGGGCTGGAGCACCTCTCCTATGAAGAAAGGCTGAGAGAGCTGGGGCTGTTCAGCCTGGAGAAGAGAAGGCTCTGGGGTGATGTCATTGCAGATTTTCAATACTTAAAGTGGTCTTATAAAGTGGATGGAGAAGGACTCTTTACTCAGGTAGATAATGATAGGACAAGGGGAAATGGTTTTAAATTAAAAGAAAGGGGAAATTCCTATTAGAGGTTACCAGGAAAGTTTTCACTCAGGATAGTGAGGCATTGGAACAGGTTTTCCACAGAGGTATTGGATGCCCCATCCCTGCAGGTCTTCAAGAGCAAGTTAAATGAAGTCCTGAGCAACTATGTTCTACTGGGAGGTGTCACTGCCCGTTTTATGGGGGTTGGAACTAGATGATCTTTGAGGTCCTTTCCAGCCCAGGCCATTCTGTGATTCCACGATTCTATTACTGCTTAAAAATATTTTTAAAACTTGTTACGCAGAAGGATAAGAATAACATTATTTCTATCAATATAACATGTTGCTAAAATATTAATAAAAATATACTTAAGGAAATCATTCTCTCAGTTTCCCAAATAACCAGGTAGTCCTGTTAGGATTATTTCTAATATTACATTTTGATAATAAATATAATGACAAAAATGATATGATAATAATCTCAATAATGAAGTCATTCTTGATGATGAAGAAGCATGTATAGAAATAGTTTCCTCACTGCATCTTTGAGCTCCTGGTTCCTCATGCTGTAGATGAGGGGGTTCACTGCTGCAGGCACCACCGAGTACAGAACTGCCACCACCAGGTCCCTGGGTGGGGAAGAGATGGAGGGGGGCTTCAGGTAAGCAAACAGGACAGTGCTGACAAACAGGGAGACCACGGCCAGGTGAGGGAGGCACATGGAAAAGGCTTTGTGCCGGCCCTGCTCAGAGGGCATACTCAGCACTGCCCTGAAGATCTGCACATAGGACAGCACAACAAAAAAAAAACAACCAACACCTAAATCAAAGGTGACTGCAGTAAGCCCAACTTCCCTGAGGTAGGCATCTGAGCAGGAGAGCTTGAGGATCTGGGGGATTTCACAGAAGAACTGGTCCACAGCATTGCCTTGGCAGAGGGGCAGGGAAAAGGTAGTGGCCGTGTGCAGGACAGCATGGAGAAAGCCACTGCCCCAGGCAGCTGCTGCCATCTGGGCACAAGCTCTGCTGC
The DNA here is from genome assembly GCF_964211835.1 of Anser anser. NCBI lineage: Eukaryota > Metazoa > Chordata > Aves > Anseriformes > Anatidae > Anser > Anser anser. Next base: position 4,634,341 of record NW_028154148.1, read on the forward strand.
CCACGAGGCTCCCGTAGTGCAGGGGCTTGCAGATGGCCACGTAGCGGTCGTAGGCCATGACAGTAAGAGTATAATATTCTGCTGATATGAAGAAGAGAAAGAAAAAGACATGTGCAGCACATCCCTGATAGGAGATGTCCCTGGTGTCCCAGAGGGCATTGGCCATGGCTTTGGGCAGAGTGGTGGAGATGCAACCCAGGTCGAGGAGGGCGAGGTTGAGGAGGAAGAAGTACATGGGGGTGTGGAGGCGGTGGTCGCAGGCTACGGCGGTGAGGATGAGGCCGTTGCCCAGGAGGGCAGCCAGGTAGATGCCCAGGAAGAGCCCGAAGTGCAGGAGCTGCAGCTCCCGCGTGTCTGCGAATGCCAGCAGGAGGAACTCACTGATGGAGCTGCTGTTGGACATCTGCTAATTCTGGTCATCAGGTCCTGTACAAGGAGGACAAAGGCAGTGATAATGTACCACAGGCATATCAGAGGAAAACTCTTTCCATTTTCTCACTTAAAATCACCAAAAATTTCCCATTTCCAGGCACATATTTTGAAGGTCTCTTTCATTGATTCTGCCTGAGAGTGTCTCTGGGAGCAGGGGACTCATCTGTGGGCAATGCAAGAATCAGTCCTGCACTACAGCCAGAGGTAGTAACATGGTAGTAACATGGTAGGAACATGGGGTAGTCTCAGATTCCCTTTACTGCTGATATCAAAGAGGTTTCCCCAGTTTTGTTCCCAGTTCACCCAACTGCAGAGCAGGGTGCGGAGATTTAGTTAATTATTTGTTTTCTATTTTTGGTTCTAGCTGCCCCACCACACCTGAGGAGTGTTTCTAAGGCATAAATCCTGGGCGTTCTGCTGCACTCCAAGTAAAACCTTGTGGATCCTCAGAGGCAAAGAGACTGTCCCTTTAGTGCAGAGCGTCCCACAGAGACGACAGCCAGTCTGTCCATCAGTGCTGGTCTCAGCTGTGCTGACATCTCTTTGAGCTACAGGACAATTGCACTAAGGAGGTTCTCCTGAGAAGAACCTGGGTACTGCTGAGAGCAGAAGAAGCCAGGCTCCAAGTGCCCATCTCCAGACCCCTCACCCTGTCCCCGTACTCCCCTTCCCCCAAGCACCCCGAGGGCTCACCCCATGGGCATGTGAAACCCCCATCCCCAGGCAGCCTGGGAACAAGAGCAGCAGCAGCACGGCCAGGTGGAGAAGCCAGGAGGAATGGCAGCGTGCTGCTGCCAGGGGAGGCAAGGCCAGGGAGGGACAGACGGACACTCAGCACACCCTCCTGTGCTGCAGCTCTGCCTGCAGAGGAGGCAGCTCCTGCTGGGGACAGCGGGGGCTTGAGGGCAGAGGCTGTGCTGGTGGCAGAGGAGAGCAGGGGGTGTCCCAGGGAAGGCGCCTGCCCTGCAGGGGCTGGCTGGGAGGTGCCTGAGCCCTCCCTCGCACAGCATTTCTGGCAGCAGCTCCCTCTCACCGCCTGCCCATGTCCCTGCTGCCTGCCCGTGTCCCTGCTGGGAGCCGCTTCTGCGTCCCCACGTCTCCTCCCTGTCCATGCTCACAGACCCATCCCACAAGATGTGTACTCGGATTCACTCAGATTCCCTTCCAATGCAGGAATCTGAAAGCACAGAGTCCAAAAAATCTCTTCCCTTCAGATAAACCAAGCCTCTGTCTTCCCTTTGAAATTTCCTCTTATAAATGCCATTCTCTACAGCTTCTTCTACACTTTGCTGGAGAAAGAGAGAGACCCATCCCGACAGATGCTGTCAGGCATCGGATGTGCCAGCTGCAGAAGACCCCTCTGGCAACCCCACCTGCATGGTCCTGCAGCCAGAGACGTACCTTGTCAAGGGCTGTGCAGATTTCTCCTGCAGGCAGCTCTCAGCATCCTCCCACTGCCAACTGCCTCCAAGCCCTCTCTCCTTCTCTCCTCTCCCCGTGCCACCTGCGTTCAGAGCCCCCAGCCCTGCTGCGCTGTGCACAGGAGCTGCTCCTGGGCACAGCTGTCTCTCTGCACCAGGGCCCTCTTGCCACGAGCTCTCTCTGTCCCACGAGCCCGGCCCAGCTCAGCACCACACGCCCAGCCCAAGGCATTGGAATCCCCCCTCGGGGGGCTTTGGAGAGGAGCCCACGAACCTCAGGCACTGAGAGACAATTGAAGACATCTCTCAACAAGTCCAAGTCAGAGGCAAGTTTCCTGCAGTGTCCCCCTGAGGGCCAGCACTGACACAGCCTCCCTTGGAGCTCGTTAGAGCAGAGCATTGGAGGCAGTGAGGGCAAGGAGTCAAAGGCAATGTGAAGGCGGCACTGATGTGTAGGAAAACTGGATGTGTTTCACCAAGCAGAAGGGCCAGGCCTTGACCCCCAGCCCCTGGGAAGGGAGATCCTTTCCCTTCACACCTTGCTCAGGGCTCTTCGTGGGGCAGGAGGAGATGGGGATGTGCATGGGCAAGTGCAGGAGAATGGTACGAGCCCTGCCTGGTTCATGGGTGGGGGCGAGGAGGCAATGAGGCCCTGGTGCTTTACCGAGAAGCTGTCTCCTCCTAGGCCTCAGTGGCAGAGACAACAGCCAGAGCCATGGACACAAAGCCCTGGGTCCTGTTGGGACTTTCAGCCTTGCCTATTTCCTTGGTCCTCTGATGACCAGTGTATCCTACCATCTCCCAGACCTGTACTTTCTCTGCTGGCTGTAGATCCTTGTCCATGAGCTGTCATACAGGGTCTTAGCTGAGTAGCTCATATGAGACCACTCGTGGTACCCGGGCCCTCCTCCTCCTGGGCACTGCTCACTCAGCAGGGTCCCAGACTGCCCTGGTGTGTGGGGTTCCTCTTCCTCTGGTGCAGGACTGGGCTCTCCTTCTTTTAAATGTCAAGATGTTTTTGTAGGCAAAATCCTGCAGTTTCTCAAGTTTTCCCTGGACAGATGCTCCCTTCTGTCAGCTGTTAACATCTGCAGGAAGACAGTTCAACCTTTGTGTGATTGTGCTATCTCTGACAAGCAGCATCAGGAGCTGCAGGAATGTTTGGATAAAACAGCACAGAGTTTGTTTGGATGAACAGCACAGAGTCATAGAAGTGCCCGGCAGAGGGCACCAGCAGCGTCAGGGAGCGGTGGCAGCATGCAGGGGTGGGCTCCCAGCAGGGCTTGGTGCTGCAGAGCCAGGGCTGGGGAAGGGAGCCCCGAGCTGCAGGGGCAGGGGACACGAGGCCGCTCGGGGCCCTTGCTGGCCTGGGCAGAGCAGGAAGGGGGCCCAGGGCATTCGTCCCCTCACCGCAGCCTTCCACAACCTGCACGGCGCTCACGGAGCATCCAGGGCCAGGCTCTGCGCCGTGGTGCGCAGGGAGAGGGCAAAGCCTCTCTGAAGAAGAGGCTGAAATTGAAAAAGGTCCCTCCGCTGCCCCGTGGTGTGACAGGGCCAGGGTGGGACAGCTGACCTTTATTTGGTGTAGTTCTTGTGTAATTTGCATTGGTGATGGCACAAAAAGACAGCTCCTTCACCAGTGATGTACATCCTTCTTCATGTTAGGACACAACTCAATGTCCTTCACTCTGCTTTATCTCACAGATGAACTGGATTAGGTCTCCTTGATTACTCTGAGGCACAGTGCAGTGCTTTTTGCCTTCTGCTACTCCAGCACAATATGTGTGACTTTCCCTTCATCTGCGCATTGACCTGACGGGTCCTTTCACACTTTTCACTTTCATATCCCTAGTTGGAAGGGGATGATTCCCCGAAGTGGGGCAAGCTGATGGGTTCTGCCTCAGCCATTTGAAGCGTGCTATGCTCGAGTTTTTCAGCCTGAATTTGCTAGAGATGACCCAGGAAGGTAAATGGATATTCATGTGTCTAGTAGGAATAAGGAAAAGTATCTCAGGTTCCCAATGGCCATTTCTGATTTAGGTCAGTCCCAGGAACCCACTGAACGAAGGTGTTGTCTTTGAAGGCGTTTCCTGTGCTGGGCTGGGCTGCAGTTACAGGGACAAAGACCACTGCTGGCAGTGGAGGTGCCCTGGGAACTCCACCTGGCTCCACCTGATTTTCCCAAAGGGCTCCGGTCTCCTGCAGGTCTTTTCTGACATCTGCTGGTCCAGGGAAGTGCCTCAAACACAACGGGGCCACAGGAGGTTTTCCCTGGTTGTGCTTATGGTCAGACAGCAAACCTCTGCCTGAATACCCAGTAATTTTTTTAGTACTTCACTAATAATGCGACTACTCATTACCTCAAATGATTCAATCCCTTCCTTAAAAAGTCTCACGTGAAGTGGAATTTCTATCACGAAGAAATGCTAATTTCCATGATCTATATTCAGCACTGGAGAAGAAATACTGGTGTTCACCTGTACTTGCATTGTCATTGCTTTGTCTATAATGGTGTGCTCCCTCATCTTCCAGGCACAAAACCCATCTTGATTACACAGACCCTGCTGAATGTCCCCTTTCCAGCTGCCTGTCTGGACCTATGCACTTCCCATGGTTCTCCTGCTTTGCCCTCCCCTTACTCTTTGATCACTCAGACCGCTCTCACCAACCCAGTTGCTGCTTTGAGTTTCAGTGAGTTCCAGCTCGTCCATCTCTCAGCAGTCTGTCTCATGGTTCCTTAGCAAGAAACTCATCATTTATCATTGAATTAGTATGATATGGGTTAATATTAACAATATAATTTTAAATTTCCTATTAATCAGTGTAAAAGACATCATGTACCGTCATCCTTTTGGGAAGGTAAACTTCACTGGAGGGAAAAAAATGAGGAACTTGAACTTTGTTTTTTTTTGTTGTTTGAAAATTGCAGCATGGTTTCCTATTCTTTGTTTTTAAATAGGAAAAACCCTGCTCTTCCTACCCTAGGCAGAGCTCCAAAGGAGAAACCCTAGACCAGTATCTATAGGAGAATGATGCTCTAGACTGAAATGGTATAAAATTCAGACTTTAAAATGAGGAAACATTTCTGTTAGTTGCTCTTTGAAATCTTCCTCCTTAACTACACCATGAAAGCTCTCCAATTAGCTCCACAAGTCTTAAAGACGTGAAGAAAACTGTGGGAGAGATATGGCTCCTTAGGAGATTCTGTGTTTTAATGAGCTCCATGGTGTATTTTGGTGCTGAGTCAGTGAAACTTGGGTACTGAGAGGAGAATGATGCAACTGCTTGAGAAGGTAAAGTCAGAAGGAAAAGTTGAAGTGACTTGGAGTATTAATGGGCCCCACTGAGGGCTGTTCCTAACAAAGCCTCCCCAGGGACTTGTTAGGGCACATAATTGGAGGCCATGATTGCAGACAGGCAAAGCGCTGTGCTGAGAAAAGTCTTGGTTGGTTTTGGTGAAGCAGAAGGGCCAAGGCCTGACCCCAGCCACTGGGAGGGGAGATCCTGCACCCCCCCGTCTGGCTCAGGGCTCTTCTTGGGGTCTGTATGATGTGGTGGGCAGTGTGATGCCACGAGAAGAACTTCATTAGGACACCTCCCCACCCCTGCACAGGGTATCAAGGAAGCAGTGAGGCCCCATTGCAATGACTCTATCTCATCTCCTCAGAAGCTCTAGGCAAAGGGACAAAAAGGTCAGGGCTGTTGGGGCCTTCCATTCCTGCCAGCACCCTCTGCCTTCTCCTCTGCAGGCTTTCCTATGCTGTCCCACACTTTGCCCTATTTCCTTGAAGTCTGCAGACACCCATCTCTGTCCACCACCTTGCTCTCATTCAGGACTTTCCATCATCTCACCCATGTCTCATCAACCCTCATCAGCTGTTCCTTGAAACAAAAAGCCATGGTGTGATCACAGACACACTTTGGGTGACCTCTGGCACCACAGCACGACCCTTAGAGGGACATTTCTTCCTCCTTGTCGCCAGTGCCAACCTTCCAATATGCTCCTTGTGGCACTTTTTTCTCTCTTGCTCTTTCCTACCACCAAAGAAAGCTCCATCAGGGTGGAAACCACTCCTGAAGCAGGCATCCCAACCCATCAGGCTCCTTGCGGCCTGTCAGCCAAGCACACAGAAGTCACCTCAGCAGCATCTCCCAAGGCCTGGGCCTGCTGCTGGCCTTGCAGCTTCTTGGCTAGACACAGCCAAGCCTTGGGCCTCCTGCTGTCCAGTGCTGGACTCAAGCAGAAGGGACAGGACAAGCCCTCTGCGGGCCTTCTTTCTGTCTGGGTCGTCCTGGGGATGGAGGCAGAGGGGATCCCACAGGCAGCATGCCAAGCAGGGGCCTTCTGCTGGCCTAGCAGGGCCACTGGCAGATGTCAACCCCAAAGTGCAGATCCCAGGGAGAAGCCAAGGGTGACCTGCCACCTCCAGACACAAGGGACCTCACAGTCCCTTTGCGTGACACGTTCCTGCTGCTGCCCTATCAGCTGCAGAGACAGAAGTGACCTCCCAGTCACTGCCCCAGTCCCATTCCTCCTGCTGGGGCAGGAGATCCTGAAGCAGAGCTGAGCTCATCAGAGCATTCCCACCCTTCTCCTCCTTGTGGCCCACAAGCTGATCAGATCCATGGCCCCTCACATCCATCTCTGAATGCCATGGGACTGCACAGCAACCTCACTGTTCCTGCCCTGCTCCAAGGGTCCAAGTTCTTAAAAATAAGTTTTAGGAGAGGGGTTGATGGTGAAGAGGTTAATGTACAGGAGGACAGAGTTTAGATGTTAGTTGTTCATGTATGGCATTAGGGACTACAGCGAACATTTCTGGGTGAGAGCTCAAGCAAATATTGAGTGGGAGGGTTTGGTGTTGTTCTTGGGGTGTCAGGTCTGTGGTTAGGGTATGTGCAAGCTCTTTGCTTTAGCATTTTGTTCAGGTCTGCAAAAAGACTTGGGTTAAATAGAGCATTTTAATGCTTGTGTTAAAGGCAGGAATCAGGGTGAGCAGTAGAGTGAAGGTAAGGGAAAGGTGTTATGGACTTTTTTTGGCTTCAAGGGATATTGTGGTCAAAACTTAGAGCAGTGGATTCCTGACAGGGTGTGGAGTGGCATTTAGATTTAGGTATTAATGTTACAGGTTAAAATAAGGTAAGGGCCTCACATGTCTGCTTTAAGTCAGCTTTATGGTGAGATTGATATTACCTGAGCATTCTTACCTCTCCAAAATCATTAGCTTCTGCTGGCCAAGCTCCTCTTCCGTCCCCCAGATCTCACATCTCTCCTGGCCAGCCTTCTCCTGACTTCCCCGTATCAGTCATCTTCTTAGGGGCAGATTTCTGATGGCTTTCATGAACTCAGAGTATCTGTCTCACCTCGGTTGGCTACTCTATTCCTGAGAAAGAAGGAGCTCCGAAGCCAGCACGGAGAAGGACACAAAGGCTGTAGAAGCATCATTCACAATGTGCCCAGCAGCTCTGCAACACCACAAAAGTGTGCTTCCTACCTTCAGTTTTGGTCCCAGTATGTTCCTATGGACACAGGGTAAGTTTTTTCAGGCCCTCATGCAGGCTTTATGTTCACCCAGGCATCTGGAAGTCAGTGGCGCCCTCTGTGTAGAAAACTGAAAGCAGCCCTGAAGGATGAGTTCTGGGAAAAGCTGAAACCTCTGACATGACAACCCCTGTTCAAGACCTCATCCTCTATGGGGGCTACCAGCTACTTAGGAAGAGAGGATCTCACAAACTGTGTGCAGAGCAGATGCATCTGGTGGCCTGTCATGGAGACCAGCAGATGTGGGCCTAAAGGCACAGATCCCAGCCAGGAGCCAAGGGATGACCTGTCAGCTGCTTCAGAAAAAAGTCACCTCACAGGCCACTTAACAGCCATTAGCTTCCTGCTGGACTTGGAGCTTCTGAGGCACCACTGAGCTCATAATACCACACCTACAAAACACCCCCTTTTTGGCCCAGAATCTGCCCAGGTAGAAGTGATCTGGTTGTGATCCTTCCAGCCCATGGCACAGCTCCTGGGCTCCCAGCCTCTCTGACACACAGGAGCCAGTGCCGTGCCAGTTCTGGGAGGTGCTAGGGCAGGAGGGACCTTGCAGTCAAATCACTCGCCAGACTCCTTGGCTGGGGCTGCTGCGTGCCCTGGGGCTGCAGAGCTCTCCTCTGCCTGCTCACAGCAGATTGAGCCCTTGAGCTGTGGTGAGTCCACCTTGGAGGAGATCCCCCCTTAGGAGGGAAGTGCTGCAGCGCAGGCCGGCTGTGCCACTGCCGTGCCCACTGCCTGTCCCTGCCTGCAGTCCCAGCACAGCCCCACAGCAGCACTGGCACCAAGCTACAGGAGCAGCCGGGCCTGACCCCACCAGCAGGGCTCAGCACCAGAGGGGGGCAGTGGCAAGAGAGCAGCTCGGCATGCCCCAAGTGCTGGTGCTCCCTGCCCGTGCTGCTGGGATGGGACTCTTTTCCTCTGCAGCCCTGCACATGGCACTGCCCCTGCAGAGCCAGAGCAGCTCTCAGAGGAAGGACGTCACACAAGGAAGGCAGTGCAGGCTCCTTTCTTTTATTTAAATTCACAGAGGGCCTGGCTCCTCATATACAGAATCTCTGAGATTGAATGAGATGAATCATATCATTTTAATGGGCAACTTTAGACGTATTAAAACAAAGAAAGTTCTGTAATGAAAACACTCATAAATACACAAACACGCACAAAAATAATTATATATATAATATTCGTTGTTCTTCTACTCATTGATATTACTAGTCATCCGCAGAGGTAGAATGGAAATTTATTGCTTCTGAAACACATCTATCCATCAATTTCCACAGCGCTTGCTTAATCTCCTTGTTCCTCATGCTGTAGATGAGGGGGTTCAGTACTGGAGGCACCACCGAGTACAGAACTGCCACCACCAGGTCCAGGGATGGAGAGGAGATAGAGGGGGGATTCAGGTAGACAACCACAGGAGTGCTGACAAACAGGGAGACCACAGCCAGGTGAGGGAGGCACGTGGAAAAGGCTTTGTGCCGGCCCTGCTCAGAGGGCATCCTCAGCACGGCCCTGAAGATCTGCACATAGGACACCACAATGAAAACAAAACAACCACATGCTAAACAAACACTAAACACAAGTGCCCCAACTTCCCTGAGGTAAGCATCTGAGCAGGAGAGCTTGAGGATCTGGGGGATTTCACAGAAGAACTGGTCCACAGCATTGCCTTGGCAGAGGGGCAGGGAAAATGTAGTGGCCGTGTGCAGGACAGCATTGAGAAAGCCACTGCCCCAGGCAGCTGCTGCCTTCTGGGCACAAGCTCTGCTGCCCACGAGGCTCCCGTAGTGCAGGGGCTTGCAGATGGCAACGTAGCGGTCGTAGGACATGACAGTAAGAGTATAATATTCTGCTGATATGAAGAAGAGAAAGAAAAAGACCTGTGCAGCACACCCCTGATAGGAGATGGCCCTAGTGTCCCAGAGGGCATTGGCCATGGCTTTGGGGAGAGTGGTGGAGATGCAGCCCAAGTCGAGGAGGGCGAGGTTGAGGAGGAAGAAGTACATGGGGGTGTGGAGGCGGTGGTCGCAGGCTACGGCGGTGAGGATGAGGCCGTTGCCCAGGAGGGCAGCCAGGTAGATGCCCAGGAAGAGCCCGAAGTGCAGGAGCTGCAGCTCCCGCGTGTCTGCGAATGCCAGCAGGAGGAACTCGCTCACCGAGCTGCTGTTGGCCATTTCCTGAATTTGGGAGCAGTTGTCTGTTGAAAAGGAGAAGGCAGAAAAATGTTAAAACAGACTTCTCTGAGGAAAACTTATTGCAAGCCTTACAGCACTCTCATCCCAAGCCTCTCTCTTTGCAGGAGAACCTTTCTGCAGCTCTCCTCCTTGAGCTGCGGCTGGTGCTGGCTGAGAGTGGCACTGGGAGCAGGGGCTGCTGTGGGCTCCAGAGGAGTCCTTCCTGCTGTGCAGCAGGAGGGAGGCAGGAACATGGGGGAAACTCAAGTTCAGTCGACTGGTCATACCAGGAGATTTGCAGTGTTGCTTCCATGTAGGTATCCAACCACAGTGTAGAACAAGGGACATTTATTTGCTTCATTTTCTGGTAGCTACGCCTGTAATGTTTAGGAAGAACCATCTATTCGGTGTTCCCCTGAGAAGAAACTACCGACAGCTGAGAACAGAGAAGCCCCAGACCAAGTGCAGCTGGACAGGATCCTCACCTTGTCTTGCATGAACAGGATCTCAGCTTTTCCCTCTTTGCCAGGGCTGCAGAGGCCTCACTCCAGCTGCCCACAGACAGCCATCCAGCAGCACGGACATGGCCTCAGCACAGAGGTGCCTTCTCCTTGGGGCACCTGGATAACACAAGGATGCCACGAGAGAGCTGCAACCTGCTGGAGAGCAGCCTCCAGCCCAGAAGAACACCCCACAGACAGACATGAATATCTGCAATCTGGGCTGTTCCACTATCCCATCTGCATCCCCTGCAGTGTCTGGAGGAGGATTGGCCACTCCAATCTTGGCTGACCATGGGCAGCTGGGTTATGACACTCCAAGGGACTTCTGCCAGACTTCCTCACCTCGCAGTGCCATCCAGCAGGACCCCCAAAGCCTACTGCATTGCCCACTGCCCTCCCAGAAACAAGACCCAGCAGGAGACCCTTCCAGGATGTGCAGCTGCATGGCCCTGCAGCCAGAGACGTACCTTGTCAAGGGCTGTGCAGATTTCTCCTGCAGGCAGCTCTCAGCATCCTCCCACTGCCAACTGCCTCCAAGCCCTCTCTCCTTCTCTCCTGTCCCCGTGCCAGCTGCGGTCAGAGCCCCCAGCCCTGCTGCGCTGTGCACAGGAGCTGCTCCTGGGCACAGCTGTCTCTCTGCAGTGCTGCCCACTTGCCACGAGCTCTCTCTGTCCCAGGAGCCCGGTCCAGCTCAGCACCACACGCCCAGCCCCAGGCCTTGGAATCCCCCCTCGGGGGGCTTTGGGGAGGAGCCCACGAACCTCAGGCACTGAGAGACAACTGAAGACATCTCTCAACAAGTCCAAGTCAGAGGCAAGTTTCCTGCAGTGTCCCCCTGAGGGCCAGCACTGACACAGCCTCCCTTGGAGCTCATTAGAGCAGAGCATTGGAGGCAGGGAGGACAAGAAGACAAAGGCAGTGTGAAGGTGGCACTCGTGTGTAGGAAATCTGGATGTGTTTCACCAAGCACAAGGGTCAGGCCTTGACCCCTGGAACCCTGGAAGGGAGATCTGTTCATGTCACACCTTGCTCAGGGCTCTTCGTGGGGCAGGAGGAGATGGGGATGTGCATGGCCAAGTGCAGGAGAATGGTACGAGCCCTGCCTGGTTCATGGGTGGGGGCGAGGAGGCAATGAGGCCCTGGTGCTTTACCGAGAAGCTGTCTCCTCCTAGGCCTCAGTGGCAGAGACAACAGCCAGAGCCATGGACACAAAGCCCTGGGTCCTGTTGGGACTTTCAGCCTTGCCACAGCCCTTGCTCCTCTGATGACTAGCGTATCCTACCATCTCCCAGACCTGCACCTCTTTCTCTGCTGGCTGTAGATCCTTGTCCATGAGCTGTCATACAGGGTCTTAGCTGAGTAGCTCATATGAGACCACTCGTGGTACCCGGGCCCTCCTCCTCCTGGGCACTGCTCACTCAGCATGGTCCCAGACTGCCCTGATGTTTGGGGTTCCTCTTCCTCTGGTGCAGGACTGGGCTCTCCTTCTTTTAAATGTCAAGATGTTTTTGTAGGCAAAATCCTGCAGTTTCTCAAGTTTTCCCTGGACAGATGCTCCCTTCTGTCAGCTGTTAACATCTGCAGGCAGACAGTTCAACCTTTGTGTGATTGTGCTATCTCTGACAAGCAGCATCAGGAGCTGCAGGAATGTTTGGATAAAACAGCACAGAGTTTGTTTGGATGAACAGCACAGAGTCATAGAAGGGTACGGGATGGAAGGCTGCCAGGTTCCACCTCCTCTGTGCTTCCTTCTCATGCATGCTGTCAGTTTGTCTGCAGCTGTGTCCTGAATCTTATGGGGCTGTGCAGGTCAAAATTAGAAGTGCCAAAGCCCTGCTAGAGCTCAATCCGTATATCACTGTCAAAGAAAATAAGAAACTCTTCATAGAAATAATTTTTAAAAAAAGGGGTTAAGGAGAATCGTCATCCGTTATTGGATGGGGGAGGAAACCTGGTGACAAGAGATGAGGTAAAGGCTGGGGCACTTAATGCTGCCTTTGCCTCCGGCTCTAGGAGCTAGACCAGTTGTTCCCCTGGATATTTCTACCTCCTCATGGCCAGTGCCACCCTTCCAAGGTGCACTTTGTGGCACTTTTTCTCTCCTGCTCTTTCGTACTGCCAAAGAAAGCTCCATTAGGGTGGAAACCACTCCTGAAGCAGGCATCCCAACCCATCAGGCTCCTTGCGGCCTGTCAGCCAAGCAGACAGAAGTCACCTCACCAGCATCTCCCAAGGCCTGGGCCTGCTGCTGGCCTTTCAGCTTCTTTTGTAGACACAGCCAAGCCTTGTGCCTCCTGCTGTCCAGTGCTGGACTCAAGCAGAAGGGACAGGACAAGCCCTCTGCGGGCCTTCTTTCTGTCTGGGTCCTCCTGGGGATGGAGGCAGAGGGGATCCCACAGGCAGCATGCCAAGCAGGGGCCTTCTGCTGGCCTAGCAGGGCCACTGGCAGATGTCAGCCCCAAAGTGCACATCCCAGGGAGAAGCCAAGGCTGACCTGCCACCTCCAGACACAAGGCACCTCACAGTCCCTTTGCGTGACACGTTCCTGCTGCTGCCCTATCAGCTGCAGAGACAGAAGTGACCTCCCAGTCACTGCCCCAGTCCCATTCCTTCTGCTGGGGCAGGACATCCTGAGGCAGAGCTGACCTCTCTCTAGACCCCTCAGTACCTATTTTTCACATTTTGTGTTAGAGATTTAGGAAAGTTTTATTGGGAGTGTTTGGTATTCTGTTTTTGGTGTCAGGTGTCCAGTTAAGGTATGGACAAGCTCTGTGTTTTAGGGTTTTTTAGGTCTCCCAAGAAGTCCAGGGTTAAATAGAGCATTTTAATGCTAGTGTAAAGGAAAGGGATGAAGAGCGAAAATGGATTCCTTTCAGAGTGTTGTGGTAGCATTTAGGTTTAGAGATTAAAATTCCTGGTTCAAGTAAGGTAAGGGCCATACATGACTGTTTTAAGTCAGTGTTAAAGCAGCATCTACATTACATGAACCCTCTTACCTCTATGAAATCATACGTTTCTGCTGGCCAAGCTCTTCTTCCCACCCTGAAATCTCACATCTCTCTTGTTCAGGCTGCTCCTGACCTCCCCATATCTTATTGGGATCAGTTTTCTGATGACATTCTTGATCCTAGAGTATCTGTCTCGCCTCTGTTGGCTACTCTGTTCTTGAGAAGGAAGTGGCATTGTTGTCAGGAGGGAAAGGGCACAAAGGTCTCTAGGATCATCCTGCTCAACATGCCCATCAGCTCTGCACCTCCAGAAAACTGCGTTTCCTACCTACAATTTTTGTTTTCAGAATGGCTTCTCTGGTGCAGGGTTCCTTTTTCCATTCCCTCATGCATGGTTTTTTTCGGATGTACAGGGATGGGATAAGGAAAGCCAAGGCACGGATGGAACTGAGCTTCAGAGGGAATGCAAAGAATAACAGGAAGAGATTCTACAGATACATTGCTCAGAAAAGAAAGGCCAAGGAGAGTGTACCCCCTCTGATGGATGAGAAGGGTGAACTGGTAATGACAGACATGGAGAAGGCTGAGAGACTCAATAACGTCTTTGCCTCAACAACGTCTTCTCCTCAGTCTTCACTTCCAGTCAGGCTTCCCAAGTCTTTCATTTCCCTGAACCCAGAGATGGAGGCTGGGGGGCAAAGTCCCACCTTCTGTAAATGAAGAGCAGGTTCGAAACCACCTGATGAAACTTAACGAGTACAAGTCTATGGGGCATGATAACTTGCACCCCAGGTCCTGAAGGAACTGGCCGATGTAGTTGCCAAGCCTCTCTCCATCATATTTGAAGAGTTCTGGCAGTCGGGTGAAGTCCCTGGTGAATGGGAAAAGTGAAACATCACTCCCCTTTTGATTAAGGGTAGAAAGAAAGACCCAAGGAACTCCAGAATGGTGAACCTCAACTCTGTGTCTGGCAAGACCATGGAAAAGATCCTCCTGGAATCAATGTCAGGCACATGCAGGAGAAAGATGTGATCCGAGACAGCCAGCATGGCTTCACCAAAGGGTAGGTTGTGCCGGACAAATCTGGTGGCTTTCTACAATGGAGTGACCACATCAGACGACAAGGGAAGACCGACCAATGTCATCTACTTCGACTTCAGATGATCCAGATGATCTTTAAGGTCCCTTCCAGCATGGGCCATTCTGTGATTCGATGGTCTCACAAACTATATCTCAAGCATGACTCCCATCCCATCAGCCTTCCTGTGGTCTCTCACCTGACCAGAACAGAAGGTGCCTCGCCATCATCTTCAGTGCCATGTGCATGCCTCTGCCCTTTACGGTCCCTGTCTGTGCCACATTCCTGCTGCTGGTCCGTCAGCTCCAGAGACAGAAGTGACCTCCCAGCCTCCTTCCCAGCCACGTGCTTCCTGCAGGCCTAGCAGATCCTGAGGCACACCTGATCCCATCACAGCATTCCCAGCCAGCTCCTCCTTGTGGCCTCTAGTCTGATCACATACCTGTCACCTCACATGCCTCTTCCAATGCCATGCCAGTGCTGCAGGACCTCACAACCCCTGCCCTGCCACAAGGGGACAAACAGCTGAAGTTAGAGGTAGGAGTGGGGTTGAATCTGAGATGTGCTGTGTGCATGGTGGAGGGCTTTGGGGGTTAGGTGTTCAGGACAAAGATTAGGGATTAGAGGTCACCTTCCGGGGTTAAGGGAATGGCAAGGGCTTTAAGGGAGGGATTGGTGTCCTGCTCAAGGATCCTGCTCAAGGTTTAGGATAAGGGCAAGCTTTGAGTCTTATAGTTTAGTTCTGGGTTGAGGGCTAGGGTTAAGTCTGGGATTAAGCTGGTTAGACGTAATCATCCTTCTGCTTGCTCTTCTAGTAGAAAATGGGTTTAATATCTGCCTTTTCCAAGTCTCGGGGAACGTCTTTGATCAATCTGTCCTTTCCAAGGTCTTTGAGATGTGTCTTAGGACGATGTCTGCAGCTCCACCAACACCTCTCTCATCCTTCCAAAACCACCTCTAAGCAACCTGAGGACTGACCAGGAGGATGATGAAGGTTTGGGAAAGGCCTTGATTAAGATCTCTGAGGAGGGCTGTTCTGCGCTTCGCACAGTGATGATGGTGTCGTAGGAAACAGTGACACTCATGAGGACAGAAGAGCAGGTGGATAAGGCCTTGGGCCTGGCAACACAGGATGCACACACTTGAAAACTGCATGGGAGGGAAGAGGAAGATTGGATCCAAAATGTAGATTATGAAAGCAAAAACTTTGAGTACCACCATGGCACTGCAAGAAAGCTCCAGCAATGGGGCAAAACCACAGAAGGTGTCCACAACACTGGGGCCAAAGCACTGTAGCTGGGAGGAGGAGAAATAATTACTGTACATGAGAGAAATTCCCCTGGTTCAGGTACAGCTGCCTTCTGGAGTCAGATTGTCCACTTCACAAGCCTTGCAGAGAACAGGGATGGCGTACAGCCCAGGGCTGACCGTAGGACATGGCCCCCAGCAGGAAGCACTCCGGTCATGCAGAAGGTGCAGCTGAGAGTGCTCCCACCTCTGTGAGCAAAGGGGGTGCTGTCCCCAGCCAGGAAGCTGGCCAGCATCTGGCGCAGGGTGGTGGAGCTCTACAAGGTCTGTGAGTTGGACAAATCCCCAAGGAAGAAGGCCAGGGGCATCTGCAGGTGCTTGCTTGTAGCCACCAGCACAATGATGAGGGGGTTCCACGTCCCAGTCACCGTGCTGGTCATGAGAAAGAGGAAGGAGAGATTTGTGTATGGGTAGGAGACCTGCCACATTCACAGTAGTTGAAACTCAACCAATGCTATCTTATTGTCCCGTTCCGTTTATGGAAACCCTTTTAGAGCATTCTGGTCCCCCCTCTCTTGTTAGGACACCAAGGAGCAAGATGTTTCTTTCCCAGTTCCTAAAAGAACTGGCGAAGGGTGTTCAGAGGGATAAAATGATCCCTGGCTGCCATGGCTGCAGTGTCCTGCCCTGAAGTGGGAAGGGAATAGGTGTTAAGGGAGGGAATCATTTCTTCTCGTTTGACAACCACACTCTAATAGCACAAATCACACTTCTAAAACCAGTCTCTCCCCTGTTCAGAGAGGAGCAGTCGGAGATGCCTTCAGTCTGCTTCAAACACCACAGCCCAGCAGAGACCCTGCTGCCTTCGGGAGCTGTCAGCCCTGAGGCCTTGGGGACACCTCGAGGGAGCCCAATGACACAGAGCAAGCGATGCCATGGTCGGGTGCTGTGCTGCTGAGCTGGGCCGGGCTCCTGGGCCCAAGGGGAGCTCGTGGCAAGCGGTCAACGCTGCAGAGAGACAGCTCTGCCCAGGAGCAGCTCCTGTGCACAGCGCAGCAGGGCTGGGGGCTCTGACCGCAGGTGGCACGGGGACAGGAGAGCAGGAGAGAGGGCTTGGAGGCAGTGAGGAGCGCAGCAACAGAGGGCAGCGTGTGGCAGGACAGATCTGCAGGCTCTTGGCACCGTGAGGCTCTGGCAGCAGAACATGTAAATGGGATTTCCAAAGAGTTTCTCTGAAGCCAACACAGCTCATGGTGGATTACATCTTAGAGGATAGATCTCTCTGTTTCTCCAATATGAGGTAGACGCTGCCATTCCTCCTGGCTTCTCCACCTGGCCGTGCTGCTGCTGCTCTTGTTCCCAGGCTGCCTGGGGATGGGGGTTTCACATGCCCATGTGGTGAGCCCTCGGGGTGCTTAGGGGAAGGGGAGTACCGGGACAGTGTGAGGGGTCTGGAGATGGGCACGTTGAGCCCTGATTCAGCAGTGTCCTGGTTCTTTTCAGGTGAACATGTAGTTATCCTGCAGCTCATAGACATGCCAGCAGAAGAGACCAGCCTTTTTTGACAGACTGGCTGTCCCCTCGGAAGGTCAGTCTGCACTAAAGGGACAGTCCCTTGTATCTGAGGATCGACAACATTTCACTTAGAGTGCAGAAGGAATGAAAATATAAAAAGAAACAGAAATTCTCACAGCCCTGCTATGCAGTTGGATGAATTTGGAAGAGCAATATGGATAATCACATGATATCAGGAGTGAATTTAATCAGGGATTACCACATGTTCCCCTTTCCTTATTATTACAGGTGAGGACTGATTACTACATTGACCACAGCAAAGTCCCCTTATTCCAGGGACACCCTCAGTCAGTGTCAGTTAAAACTCATGAAAGGGACCTGACCGATGTCTGCTTGAGAGGACAAAACAGAATTAGTTATTATCAGGTAATTCTGTACTATCTTACTGCGCTTTTGCTCCTTGGACAGGACCCCATGCCCAGAGCCAGCTAATGGCCAACAGCAGCTCTGTGAGCGAGTTCCTCCTGCTGGCATTCGCAGACACGAGGGAGCTGCAGCTCCTGCACTTCGGGCTCTTCCTGGGCATCTACCTGGCTGCCCTCCTGGGCAACGGCCTCATCCTCACCGCCATAGCCTGCGACCACCGCCTCCACACCCCCATGTACTTCTTCCTCCTCAACCTTGCCCTCCTCGACCTGGGATCCATCTCCACCACTCTCCCCAAAGCCATGGCGAATTCCCTCTGGGACACCAGGGCCATCTCCTATCAAGGGTGTGCTGCACAGGTCTTCTTTGCTGTCTTCTTGGTTGGAGCAGAGTTTTCCCTTCTCACCGTCATGGCCTACGACCGCTACGCTGCCATCTGCAAGCCCCTGCACTACGGGAGCCTCGTGGGCAGCAGAGCTTGTGCCCAGATGGCAGCAGCTGCCTGGGGCAGTGGCTTTCTCAATGCTGTCCTGCACACGGCCACTACATTTTCCCTGCCCCTCTGCCAAGGCAATGCTGTGGACCAGTTCTTCTGTGAGATCCCCCAGATCCTCAAGCTCTCCTGCTCAGATGCCTACCTCAGGGAAGTTGGGGCACTTGTGTTTAGTGTTTGTTTAGTCTTTGGCTGTTTTGTCTTCATTGTGCTGTCCTATGTGCAGATCTTCAGGGCAGTGTTGAGGATCCCCTCTGAGCAGGGCCGGCACAAAACCTTTTCCACGTGCCTCCCTCACCTGGCCGTGGTCTTCCTGTTTATCAGCACTATCATGTTTGCACACCTGAAGCCCCCCTCCATTTCTTCCCCATCCCTGGACCTGGTGGTGGCAGTTTTATATGTGGTGGTACCTCCAGCAGTGAACCCCCTCATCTACAGCATGAGGAACCAGGACCTGAAAGCCATACTGAAGAAAATGATTCTAGTGGAAATATTTACTTAACAATGATTTGGCTGTCTCACTTTTCTAGGTTTATTCAAGTTAATCTGAGACAATTTTTGACCTTTATGTGTAGTATTGTTTGCAATTCTGTTTTCAGTTAAATGTTTGCTTTCATTCCTCTTTTCCAGATGACCAACCCTCTCTTTGACCAATAGGTATTCTCTAAACATGTTTATTCCTAAATGACACCTGGCCTCCATTGTGGCAGTGGAGGTGCCCGGGAAACATTACCTGTCCCCACCTTATCCACCAACGGGCTCCGGTCTCCTGCAGGTCCTTTCACACAGCTTCCATTCCAGGGAATTAGTCTAAATGCACCAGAGCCTCTGGAGGCCTAATGATTTCATTGAAAGCATAACCAGGAAATGGGATTTCAAGGAAATATTTCAAAAGTGAGTAAACTACTCTGAAGACCTTGGCACTGGTTGCTTATGGTCAGACAGCAAAGCTCTGCCTCAGTACCCAGTATTTTCTTCAGGACTTAAGTCATAAAGCAACTACTCATTACCTCAAATGATTCAATCCCTTCCGTAAAATGTCACACAGTGTAGTTTCTCTCATGAAGAAATAGGCATTTTCAGGATGTATATTCATCACAGAAAAAGAAATACTGGTGTTCACCTGTACTTGCATTGTCTTCGCTTTGTCTATCATGGTGTACTCCCTCATCTTCCAGGTACATCCACCTGTCTTGATTAAACAGTCCATGTTGAATGCCCCCTTTCCAGCTGCCTGTCTGGACCTATGCACTTCCCATGGTTCTCCTGGCTTGCCCTCCCCTTCCTCCTGGATCACTCAGACCGCCCTCACCAACCCAGGTGCTGCTTTGAGCTTCAGGGAGTTGAAGCTTGCCCAGCTATCTGCAGTCTGTCTAACTGTGTCCTTAGAAAGCTCATCATCATTTATCATTGAATTAATATCATATGGATTAATTCTAATCCTAACACTTATAATTTCCGGTCTATCAGTATAAAAGACTTCTGGTCCAGTCATCCTTTTGGGAACATAAACCTCACAGGAGGCATACAGGATGAGGAGCTTGCTTTGCTTTTGGAAAATTGCTGCATGTTTTCCTGTTGTTTGGTTTGAAATAAGGAGAAACCCTTCTGCGCCTGTGTGCATCCAGGTCTCTAAGGCAAGCAGGAGGGAGCTGGTGCAAAGGAGCTGTAACATCCAGCTGCAGACTTCTGTGCCAAAGTCTGGTGCAAGGAAAAGTGATGCAAGCGCCAAAGAGAGAAATGTCAGGGCTGGGGTGGTGAGGAGCAAGGTTCTCCATGCAGTGTCAGACCCCAAGAGTCTGCTTTAACTCCCTATGCAGGTCTCCCAAGGAGACACCCTGGATCAATATCACTTAGAGAATAATGCTCCAAACTGAAATTCAACTAAACGCATCCTTTAAGATGAGAAAAGATTTTTTTCAGGTGCTTCTTGATATCTTCCTCCTTAACTACACCATGAAAGCTCTCCAATTAGCTGCACAAGTCTTGAAGACTTGAAGAAAATTATGGGAGAGATATGTCTGCTTAGGACGTTCTGCATTTTAATGAGTTCCGTGGTGTATTTTGGTGCTCAGTCTATGAAGCTCAGGTACTGAGAGGAGAATGATGTAACCGCTTGAGAAGGTAAAGTCAGAAGGAAAAGTTGAAGTGACTTGGAGTATTAATGGGCCCCACTGAGGGCTGTTCCTAACAAAGCCTCCCCAGGGACTTGTTAGGGCACATAATTGGAGGCCATGATTGCAGACAGGCAAAGCGCTGTGCTGAGAAAAGTCTTGGTTGGTTTTGGTGAAGCAGAAGGGACAAGGCCTGACCCCAGCCCCTGGGAGGGGAGATCCTGCACCCCCACGTCTGGCTCAGGGCTCTTCTTGGGGTCTGTATGATGTGGTGGGCAGTGTGATGCCATGAGAAGAACTTCATTAGGACACCTCCCCACCCCTGCACAGGGTATCAAGGAAGCAGTGAGGCCCCATTGCAATGACTATATCTCGTCTCCTCAGAAGCTCTAGCCAAAGGGACAAAAACGTCAGGGCTGTTGGGGCCTTCCATTCCTGCCAGCACCCTCTGCCTTCTCCTCTGCAGGCTTTCCTATGCTGTCCCACACTTTCCCCTATTTCCTTGAAGCCTGCAGACACCCATCTCTGTCCACCACCTTGCTCTCCTCCCGGCATTTCCATCATTTCACCAATGTCTCATCAACCCTCACCAGCTGTTCCTTAAAACAGAAAGCCATGCTTTGATCACAGACTCTCTTTCGGTGACCTCTGGCACCACAGCACGACCCTCTGAGCGACATTTCTTCCTCCTCATGGCCCGTGACATCCTTCCAAGGTGCACTTTGCGGTAGTTTTTTCTCTCCTGCTCTTTCCTACTACCAAAGAAAGCTCCATCAGGGTGGAAACCACTCCTGAAGTAGGCATCCCAACCCATCAGGCTCCTTGCGGCCTGTCAGCCAAGCAGACAGAAGTCACCTCACCAGCATCTTCCAAGGCCTCGGCCTGCTGCTGGCCTTGCAGCTTCTTGGCTAGACACAGCCAAGCCCTGTGCCTCCTGCTGTGCAGTCCTGGACTCAAGCAGAAGGGACAGGACAACCCCTGTGCGGGCCTTCTTTGTGTCTGGGTCCTCCTGGGCATGGAGGCAGAGGGGATCCCACAGGCAGCATGCCAAGCAGGGGCCTTCTGCTGGCCTAGCAGGGCC
This sequence comes from Anser anser, assembly GCF_964211835.1. Taxonomy (NCBI): domain Eukaryota; kingdom Metazoa; phylum Chordata; class Aves; order Anseriformes; family Anatidae; genus Anser; species Anser anser. Next base: position 4,655,319 of record NW_028154148.1, read on the forward strand.
ACTGGCAGATGTCAGCCCCAAAGTGCCCATCCCAGGGAGAAGCCAAGGGTGACCTGCCACCTCCAGACACAAGGGACCTCACAGTCCCTTTGCGTGACACGTTCCTGCTGCTGCCCTATCAGCTGCAGAGACAGAAGTGACCTCCCAGTCACTGCCCCAGTCCCATTCCTCCTGCTGGGGCAGGAGATCCTCAGGCAGAGCTGAGCTCATCAGAGCATTCCCACCCATCTCCTCCTTGTGGCCCACAACCTGATCAGATCCATGGCCCCTCACATCCGTCTCTGAATGCCATGTGGCTGCAGAGAAGTCTCACAATTCCTGACTTGCCCCAAGGGAACAAGAACCTAACTTTAAGTTTTAGGAGAGGGGCTGAAGGTGAGGAGGTTAATGCACAAGAGGACAGGGTTTGGATGTTAGTTGTTCATGTGTGGCATTAGGGACTATGGCGAACCTTTCTGGGTTTGAGATTAAGCAAAGGCTTAATGGGAAGGTTTTGGTATTCCTCTGGGGGTATCATGGCTGTGGTTAGGGAATGGACAAGCTTTGTGGTTTAGAGTTTTGTTTAGGTCTGTCAAGCAGTTGTGTAGGGTTAAATAGAGCCTTTTAATGCTAGTGTTAAGGGCCGGGATCAGAGTGATTAAGAGAGTAAGAGCAAAGGGAAGGGGCTATGGGCTGAGTTTTGGATTCAAAGGGTGCTTTGAGGTCAGGCATAAGAGTAGTGGATTCCTGTCTCGGTGTGGAGTAGCATTTAGGTTCAAGGATTAATGTCACTGGTAAAAATAGGGCAAGGGCTTCACATGACTCTTTTAAGTCAGTGTTGCAGCAGAATCAACATTTCCTGAACCTTCTAACCTCACAGAAATCAATAATTTCTGCTGGCCAAGCTCCTCTTCCCTCCCCCAAATCTCACATCTCTCCTGGCCAGGCTTCTCCTGACTTCCCCATATCAGTCATCTTCTTAGGGGCAGCTTTCTGATGGCTTTCATGAACTCAGAGTATCTGTCTCACCTCGGTTGGCTACTCTGCTCCTGAGAAAGAAGCAGCTCCTAAGCCAGCACAGAGAAGGACACAAAGGCTGTAGGAGCACCCTGCACAATGTGCCCAGCAGCTCTGCACCACCCTAAAATTGTGCTTCCTGCCTCCAGCTTTTGGATCTAGAATGGCTCCTATGGATGCAGGGTAACTTCTCCCAGGCCCTCATGCATGCTTCAGTTTGCCCCTGGCATCTTGGAGGCAGTGGCCACTTCTTTGTAGAGACCTGAAAGCAGTCCTGAAGGATGACTTTAGGCAAAAGCCAACGCCTCTGACATGACGATCCCTGTCCAAGACCTCTTCCTCTACGGGGCCTACCCAATACTTAGGAAGAGAGGATCTCACAAACTGTGTGCAAAGCAGGTGCCTTCTGCTGGCCTATCATGGACCCTGGCAGATGTGAGCCTAAAGGCACTGATCCCAGCCAGAAGTCAAGGGATCACCTGTCGGCTGCTTCAGAAAGAGCTCAACTCACAATCCGCTTTACAGATACTCACATGGGACTAGATTAGGAATTTTTTGAGGCACCTCTGAGCTCCTAATACCACACCTACAAAACACCCCCTTTTTGGCCCGGGACCTGCCCAGGGAGATGTGAGCAAGTTGTGATCGTTCAAGCCCATGGCACTGCTGCTGGACTCCCAGCCTCTCAGAGACACAGGAGCCAGTTACTTGCAGTCCTGGGAGGTGCTGTCAGCCATCAGCCCCATTGTGTGCCGTAGACCCCCAGTGTCTAGGAATTGGGAACATTCGTCAACTCAAGGGCACTGGCAACTAACAGGGAACCTCTGAACCAGCCCCAAATCCCTGAAAGTCCATGCTGGGTCTGTGCTCTCACCACACCGAGACCCCGTGGAAAGAAGCAAAGCATCGTGCCCCTTTGGAGCCTCTTCCTGGGACTCGATCTTGACAGCAGCTTTGCAGGAAGGCCTCAGACTTCAGGCATTGCCCGGAGGAGATCCCCCCTTAGGAGGGACCTGCAGAGCCAGACCAGGTCTCACAGGTGGGACATCAGGCAAGGAAGGCAGTGCAGCCTCCTGTATTTTGTATATGTTCACAGAGAGACGGGCTCCTTGTATACAGAATCTCTGAGCTGCAAACACAACACAAACAGACAGAAATAGAAAAGGGACAAATAAAGATTTATCACCGGTCAACATGGGTTAATTAAGAAAATCCTGGAATATTAACTAACATCAACACCAACAAAAATTTACAGATTTCTTGTTTCTGTTACAGTTGATATTACGTGTTACATGCAAAAGGAGAGGGGCAATTTATTGATTCTTAAACACATCTAGTCATAAGTTTCACCAAGGCATCCTTGACCTCCTGGTTCCTCATGCTGTAGATGAGGGGGTTCAGTGCTGCAGGCACCACCGAGTACAGAAATGAAACCACCAGGACCAGGGACGGAGAGGAGATGGAGGGGGGCTTCAGGTAGGCAAACACGGCAGCGCTGAGAAAGAGTGAGACCATGGCCAGGTGAGGGAGGCACGTGGAAAAGGCTTTGTGCCGGCCCTGCTCAGAGGGCATCCTCAGCACGGCCCTCAAGATCTGCACATAGGACAGCACAATGAAAAGAAAACAACCAAAGACTAAAGAAACACTAAACACAAGTGCCCCAGATTCCCTGAGATAGGTGTCTGAGCAGGAGAGCTTGAGGATCTGGGGGATTTCACAGAAGAACTGGTCCACAGCATTGCCTTGGCAGAGGGGCAGGGAAAAGGTAGTGGCCGTGTGCAGGACAGCATTGAGAAAGCCACTGCCCCAGGCAGCTGCTGCCATCTGGGCACAAGCTCTGCTGCCCACGAGGCTCCTGTAGTGCAGGGGCTTGCAGATGGCAGCGTAGCGGTTGTAGGACATGACAGTAAGAGTATAATATTCTGCTGATATGAAGAAGAGAAAGAAAAAGACCTGTGCAGCACATCCCTGATAGGAGATGGCCCTGGTGTCCCAGAGGGCATTGGCCATGGCTTTGGGGAGAGTGGTGGAGATGCAGCCCAGGTCGAGGAGGGCGAGGTTGAGGAGGAAGAAGTACATGGGGGTGTGGAGGCGGTGGTCGCAGGCTACGGTGGTGAGGATGAGGCCGTTGCCCAGGAGGGCAGCCAGGTAGATGCCCAGGAAGAGCCCGAAGTGCAGGAGCTGCAGCTCCCGCGTGTCTGCGAATGCCAGCAGGAGGAACTCGCTCACCGAGCTGCTGTTGGCCATTTCCTGAATTTGGGAGCAGTTGTCTGTTGAAAAGGAGAAGGCAGAAAAATGTTAAAACAGACTTCTCTGAGGAAAACTTATTGCAAGCCTTACAGCACTCTCATCCCAAGCCTCTCTCTTTGCAGGAGAACCTTTCTGCAGCTCTCCTCCTTGAGCTGCGGCTGGTGCTGGCTGAGAGTGGCACTGGGAGCAGGGGCTGCTGTGGGCTCCAGAGGAGTCCTTCCTGCTGTGCAGCAGGAGGGAGGCAGGAACATGGGGGAAACTCAAGTTCAGTCCACTGGTCAGACCAGGAGATTTACAGTGTTGCTTCAAGGAAAGTATCCAACGAATGTGTAGAACAAGGGGCATTTATTTGCTTCATTTTCTGGTAGCTACGCATGTAATGTTTAGGAAGAACCATCTATTTGGTGTTCCCAGGAGAAGAAACTACCGACAGCTGAGAGCAGAGAAGCCCCACACCAAGTGCAGCTGGACAGGATCCTCACCTTGTCTTGCATGAGCAGGATCTCAGCTTTTCCCTCTTCACCAGGGCTGCAGAGGCCTCACTCCAGCTGCCCTCAGACAGCCATCCAGCAGCACGGACATGGCCTTACCATGGAGGTGTCTTCTCCTTGGGGCACCTGGATAACACAAGGATGCCACGAGAGAGCTGCATCCTGCTGGAGAGCAGCCTGCAGACCAGAAGAACACCCCACAGACAGACATGAATATCTGCAATCTGGGCTGTTCCACTATCCCATCTGCATCCCCTGTAGTGTCTGGAGGAGGATTGGCCACTCCAATCTTGGCTGACCAGGGGCAGCTGGGTTCTGACACTCCAAGGGGCTTCTGCCAGACTTCCTCACCTCACAGTGCCATCCAGCAGGACCCCCAAAGCCTACTGCATTGCCCACTGCCCTCCCAGAAACAAGACCCAGCAGGAGACCCTTCCAGGAGGTGCAGTTGCATGGCCCTGCAGCCAGAGACGTACCTTGTCAAGGGCTGTGCAGATTTCTCCTGCAGGCAGCTCTCAGCATCCTCCCACTGCCAACTGCCTCCAAGCCCTCTCTCCTTCTCTCCTCTCCCCGTGCCAGCTGCGGTCAGAGCCCCCAGCCCTGCTGCGCTGTGCACAGGAGCTGCTCCTGGGCACAGCTGTCTCTCTGCACCACGGCCCTCTTGCCACGAGCTCTCTCTGTCCCACGAGCCCGGCCCAGCTCAGCACCAGACGCCCAGCCCAAGGCATTAGAATCCCCCCTCGGGGGGCTCTGGTGAGGAGCCCACGAACCTCAGGCACTGAGAGACAATTGAAGACATCTCTCAAGAAGTCCAAGTCAGAGGCAAGTTTCCTGCAGTGTCCCCCTGAGGGCCAGCACTGACACAGCCTCCCTTGGAGCTCGTTAGAGCAGAGCATTGGAGGCAGTGAGGACAAGGAGACAAAGGCAGTGTGAAGGTGACCCTGATGTCCCTTTTGCAAACTGGATGAATTTCATCAAGCACAAGGGTCAGGCCTTGACCCCTGGAACCCTGGAAGAGAGACCTGTTCCTGTCACACCTTGCTCAGGGCTCTTCGTGGGGCAGTAGGAGATGGGGATGTGCATGGCCAAGTGCAGGAGAATGGTACGAGCCCTGCCTGGTTCATGGGTGGGGGCGAGGAGGCAATGAGGCCCTGGTGCTTTGACGATAAGCTGTCTCCTCCTAGGCCTCAGTGGCAGAGACAACAGCCAGAGCCATGGACACAAAGCCCTGGGTCCTGTTGGGACTCTCAGCCTTGCTACAGCTCTTGATCCTCTCCACACCAGGCTGTCCTAGGGACTCCCAGACCTGTACCTCTTTTCCTGCTGTCTCTAGACCCTTGTCTGTGTGGTGTCACACCGGATCTGAGCTGAGTCTGATAACTCAGATCTTCTTGGTGGCCATGCTCCTCATAAGGCAGCTCTGTAGGAAGCTGGCCTGGTTCCTGGTGAGCAGCACCACTGCTCATATGGCATCCCTCGTGGTGCCCAGGCCCTCCTCCTCCTGGGCACTGCTCTCTCAGCTTGTCCCAGTCTGCCCTGACGTGTGGGGTTCCTCTTCCTCTGGTGTAGGCCTGGGCTCTTCTCCTGGTAACTGTCAAGAGGTTTCTGTAGGCAAAATCCTGCAGTTTCTCCAGGTTCCCCTGTACAGTTGCTCCATTCTGTCAGCTGTTAATGTCTGCAGGCAGACGGCTCACCCTGATTGTGATGATCCCGGGAAGTACAGGTCTGTCAGTGTGATCTCTTTGCCAGGTAAACTCATGGAGCAGATTATCTCGAGTACCATCACGCAACACTTCCAGGACAACCAGGTGATCAGGCCCAGTCAGCATGAGTTTACCAAAGCACGCCCTGCTTGACAAGTCAGATCTCAATCTATGACAAGGTGATGTGGTCAGGGGACAAGGGAAAGGCTGTGGATGTTGGCTACCTAGGCTTCAATAAGGTTTTTGAAACCACTTCCCAAAGCATTCTCATGGAGAAACTCAAGGCCTGGATGGACGTACGCTTCATTGGGTTAAAAACTGGCTGAGTCTCCAAGTCCAAAGCGCTGTGGTGAATGGGGCCAAAGGCAACTGGAGGCCAGTCACTAGTGGTGTCCCCCAGGGCCCAGTAGTGGGGCCAGTTCTGTTCAATATCTTTAACAGTGATCTGGATGAGGGGATCGAGTGCACCCTCAGTATGTTTGCAGGTGACACCAAGTTCAGAAAGAGTGTTGATCTGCTCGAGGGTAGGAGGGCTCTGCAGAGGGATCTGGATAGGCTGCACCCATGGGCTGAGGTCAACTCTCTGAGGTTCAACAAGGACAAGTGCTGGGTCCTGCTCTTGGGGAACAACAACCCCAACCATACAGGGAGCAGAGAAGCTGGACAGCTGCCTGGTGATAAGGTCCCTGGGGATAGTGGTAGATAGTTGGCCGAGTATGAGCCAGCAGTGTGCTCAGGTAGCCAAGAAGGCCAACAACATCCTGGCTTGTACCAGAAATACGTTCAGCAGGATGAGGGATATGATTGTCCCTCTGTAACTCAGACCTGGTGTGGCCAAACCCCAAGTTCAGCTCTGGGGCCCCCTGTGTAAGGACACAGATCTATTAGAATGAGTCCAGAGGAGGGCCACGAAGATGATCAAGGGGCTGGAGCACCTCTCCTATGAAGACAGGCTGAAGGAGTTGGGGTTGTTCAGCCCAGAGAAGAGAAGGCTCCGGGGAGACCTTACAGCGGCCTTCCAGTACCTAAAGGGGCCTACAGGAAAGCTGGGGAGGGACTCTTCATCAAAGAGAGCAGTGATAGGACTAGGGGTAATGGTTTAAACTGAAAGAGAGTAGATTCAGATTAGACATTAGAAAGAAGTTCTTTACTCAGAGGGTGGTGAGGAACAGGCTGCCCAGAGAACTTGTGGATGCCCCATCTGTGAAAGTGTTCAAGGCCAGGTTGGATGGGGCTTTGAGCAACCTGGTCTAGTGGAAGGTGTCCCTGCCCAGGGCAGGGGAGTTGGAATGATGTGATCTTTAAGGTCCTTTCATACCCAAACTGTTCTGTAATTCTGTAAATATGAAACACAGCACCATACCAGCTACTAGGAAGAAAAATTTACTCTTCTGCAGCAAAAACTAGGACAATATTCACCGCTTATTCCATACCATGTCTGTCATGCTCAGATCTAACACTTTCCAACTGATCACCACCAGCCATCTTTTCTGTCTTTTGATATGCTCACAAAAATACCATTTCCTTAGTCTATTTGTGTCAATAATAATAATAATAATAAATTAATAATAATATATTATAATATAATATATAATAATAATATATTATTATATTAATAAATTAATAATATATTATTGATAATAATATATTAAGAATAATAATATATAATAATAACAAATGCTGTTTGTTATTGTGGTCAAACCACAGCAAGTCTTCTTGGTGCCTAGTGTGGAGCACAAAGGTTGAGATGACAGATCTGACCAGAGCGTTTTAAAAGTAAGTTGTTCTAAGCATTAGATCAGTTTAACAGTTGCTGATCACAATGTCGATCTTTTTGATCTGGGGTCTGTTGTGCTTGTTTTCAGAATTGTGTTGTATAGCACATTGCTAACTGTCTGTCTTCCATGTCAGGCTGTTCATCAATTCTGGGGGCTGGTTTAAGGTACTCTTTTGCTGTATTGGACAGCACTGACTTATGATAGGATAAAATTATTGCCCCCTCAATACCTCAGGAATCATCTCTTCATTTCTTAGAAATTATTTAGAAATACACTCTTTTATACTCTTTGCCTTCTCTCCTCAGGGAGTAAATCTATGCAGGGTGGGTGATGATGGTGGGTGGAACTGGTATGGACAGTGGGGGATGCTTTTCACCACTTCTTCCCTCTCCCTTTCTCCTGCACCTCCCCCTTCTCCTCCAGGACAGGCATATAGCCTTTCCAAAGCCACTCCAAACATTGCACCAAGCATTGCAGGCACTCCAGCTCCTGAGGTGCACCCAAAGTTTAATCGACCCCTGTGACAGGCTCTAGAGCCACTCCCAAACCTGCGATAGGCCCTGCAGCCACTCCAACTCCTCTGAAAGGCCCTGCAGCCAGAACAACTCCTGTGATGGGCCCTGCAGCCACTCCAGCCCCTGCAATGGGCTCCATGGCTGGGCCAGAGAACCAGACTGTGCCACTATTGGTTGCCTCTTTATGAAAGAGAAAACAATGGGTGTGGAAGTCAGTTTTTCTTTAGAAAGTGAAGAAACTCCTACCCAGTCAAGAAAGGAGGGAGAAGATAAGGCAGGTTTCTTCAAAGCTGGGCCATCGTGGAAGCAGGATGACAAAGAAGAAGAGATCATATAAGCATCAGAAACCAACTGGTCCCTATCCCAGTGTTATCTAGGAGATATGGGAAAAGATTTCAGCCATCATCTTGGTGAGCACATTGTCACCTGGCTGCTCCAGTGCTGGGAGAACAGGGCCAATAGCCTGGAATTAGAGGGCAGGGAAGCCAAACAGCCGGATTTTGATTGACAAAGCCATTGCAAAAGGACACAAGGAACTTAATCCTGTCATGCTTGAACGAAAGGTATTCCTTCAAGAAAGATCTTGTATGACAACCAGGAAAGTGGACCAACATGGAGAGGGGTATCCGGTACCTGAGGGAATTAGCCATGTTGGAAGTAATTGATAGTAACCTAGACAACAAACAGCTGTCCAAAGATCCAGATGAAGTCAAGTGCCCATGACCCATGTGGCAGACGTTTGTACACAGTACACCATCATCATATGCCAACTCATTGGCAGTAATGACCTCGAAAGACCAAGAAGAACCCGTGGTGGATGAATCAGCTAGCCAGCTCTGGCATTACAAAGAAAGTCTCTCTTCTTCCCTATGAGCCTGTGTCTCATCTATGGAGAAACTTTCTCATGAGTTCCAACAGCTACAAGAGGATACATCTTCCTCCCCACCTGCACAAACCAATAGCTCAGCTATCAGGTGTAAGTATCCATCTGCCCAAGAAAGTTGATATAGTGGGTGCATACTACGTGCAACCCTGTGGTTTTAATTGTGTGACCATGGAAAGGCCATGAGAAAATGGGATGCATAAATCTACCTCCATCCTAGAGGCACGGATACATGAAGTGCAAGTGGCCAGGTTCGGGGGGACCCCTGCTTGGGGAAAGGCTGGGCATCGGTCAGTCTGTGATGAGCAATTGCATTCTGCATCAATTGCGTTACACATGGAATAATAATAATAATAAAATGTGTTATTCTTTATTATTATTGCTACTGTTATTCTTATATCTTTATTTTCTGTCTTGTTAAACTGTCTATATTTCAACAAATAAGCTTTTGAGTGGTGGGTGTGATCTAACAGCTCGGTATTGCTTCGGTGCCTGACAGGTTAAAGCACAACATGTTTGACAACAACAGTTCAACGGCACAAATCACACTTGTAAAAGTCATCTCTCCTGTGTTCAGAGAAGGGCAGTCGGTGATGACTTCAGTCTGCTTGAAACACCACAGCCCAGCAGAGACCCTGCTGCCTTCGGGAGCTGTCAGCCCTGAGGCCTTGGGGACACCTCGAGGGAGCCCAATGGCACAGAGCAAGCGATGCCATGGTCGGGTGCTGTGCTGCTGAGCTGGGCCGGGCTCCTGGGCCCAAGGGGAGCTCGTGGCAAGCGGGCAGCACTGCAGAGAGACAGCTGTGCCCAGGAGCAGCTCCTGTGCACAGCGCAGCAGGGCTGGGGGCTCTGACCGCAGGAGGCACGGGGACAGGAGAGAAGGAGAGAGGGCTTGGAGTCAGTGAGGAGCGCAGCAACAGAGGGCAGCATGTGGCAGGACAGATCTGCAGGCTCTTGGCACTGTGAGTCTCTGGCAGCAGGGCCATACAGGTGGGGTTGCCAGAGGGGTCTTCTACAGCTGGCACATCCGATGGCTGATAGCGGCTGTTGGGATGTCTGTTTCTCCAGCGAGGAGTAGAAGATGCTTTAGTGAATGGCATTTATAAGGAGGCATTTGAAGGTGAAGACTGAGGCTTGGTTAATCTGAGATTTTTGGATTCTGTGCTTTCAGATTCCTGTTGTGGAGGGGAATCTGAGTGAATCTGAGCACATAGACTGTGGGATGGGGTCTGTGAGCATGGACAGGGAGGAGACGTGGGGACACAGAAGCGGCTCCCAGCAGGGACACGGGCAGGCAGCAGGGAAATGGGCAGGCGGTGAGAGGGAGCTGCTGCCAGAAATGCTGTGCGAGGGAGGGCTCAGGCACCTCCCTGGAACAATCGCTGCTCTCCTCTCCCACCAGCACAGGGCAGCTGAGACCAGAATTGATGGACAGACTGGCTGTGCTCTCTGAAGTACACTCTGCACCAGAGGAATAGTATCTGTGACACTGAGGATCCACAAGGTTTCACTTGTAGTGCAGCAGGAATGACAGTATAGAAAAAAGAAATCGCCATAGCCCTTGTCTGCCGTTAGGGGACTTGGGAGTAAAAATTTGTTCACATCAAGAGTTAAAATAATCTGATGTTACTCTGATGGCTGGGGAAGGGAGCCCAGAGCTGCAGGGGCAGGGGACACGAGGCCGCTCGGGGCCCTTGCTGGCCTGGGCAGAGCAGGAAGCGGACCCAGGGCATTCGTCCCCTCACCGCAGCCTGCCACGACCTGCACGGCGCTCACGGAGCGTCCAGGGCCAGGCTCTGCCCCGTGGTGCGCAGGGAGAGGGCAAAGCCTCTCTGAAAAAGAGGCTGAAAGTGAAAAAGTTCCCTCCGCTGCCCCGTGGTGTGACAGGGACAGGGTGGGACAGCTTACCTTTATTTGATGTAGTTCTTGTGTAATTTGCATTGGTGATGGCACAAAAAGACAGTTCCTTCACCAGTCATGTACATCCTTCTTCATGTTAGGACACCACTCAACGTCCTTCACTCTGCTTTATCTCACAGATGAACTGGATTAGGTCTCCTTGATTACTCTGAGGCACAATGCAGTGCTTTTTCCCTTCTGCTACTCCAGCACAATATGAGTGACTTTCCCTTACTCTGTGCATTGACCTGACGGGTCATTTCACATTTTTCACTTTCAAAACCTTAGTTGAACGGGGACCATTTCCAAAGTGAGACAAGTTGATGGGTTCTGGCTCAGCCATTTGAAGCGTGCTATACTTGAGTTTTTCAGCATGAGTTTGCTAGAGATGACCCAGGAAGGTAAACGGGTGTTCAAGTGTCGCGTAGGAATAAGGGGTATCATGGGTTAAGTAGGAGTAAGAATATCATGGGTTTCCAACAGGCATATCAAATCTAGAGCAGTCCCAGGAACCCACTGAAGAAGGGATTTGTCTTTGAAGGGGTTTCCTGTGCTGGGCTGGGCTGCAGTTTCAACGAGAAAGACCATTGCTGGCAGTGGAGGTGCCCTGGGAAATCCACCTGGCTCCACCTGATTTTCCCAAAGGGCTCCGGTCTCCTGCAGGTCTTTTCTGACAACTGCTGGTCCAGGAAAGTGCCTCAAACACAACGGGGCCACAGGAGGTTTTCCCTGGTTATACTTATTTTCACACAGCAAAGTTCTGCCTCAATGCCCAGTAATTTATTTTAGTACTTAACTAATAAAGCAACTACTCATCAGCTCAAATAATTCAACCCCTTCCGTTAAATGTCTCACATGAATGATAATTTCTATTTTGAAGAAATGTGAATTTTCAGGATGTATATCCATCGCAGGAGAAGAAATACTGGTGTTCACCTGTGCTTGCATTGTCGTCGCTTTGTCTATCATGGTGTGTTCCCTCATCTTCCAGGCAGAAAACCTGACTTGATTACACAGACCCTGCTGAATGTCCCCTTTCCAGCTGCCTGTCTGGACCTATGCACTTCCCATGGGTCTCCTTCTTTGCCCTCCCCTTACTCTTTGATCACTCAGACTGCTCTCACCAACCCAGTTGCTGCTTTGAGTTTCAGCGAGTTCCAGCTCGCCCATCTCTCAGCAGTCTGTCTAATGGTTTCCTTAGCAAGAAACTCATCATTTATCATTGTATTAGTATGATATGGATTAATATTAACACTACTATTTAAAATTTCCTATTAATCAGTGTAAAATAAATCTTGAACAGTCATCCTTTTTGGAAGGTAAACATCACTGGAGGCCAAAAAATAAGGTACTTAAATTTTTTTTTTTTTTAAATTGCAGCATGGTTTCCTATTCTTTCTTTTCAAATAGGACAAACCCTGCTCTTTCTACCTAAGCAGGGCTTCAAAGGAGAAAGCCTAGACCAATATCTATAGGAAAATGATGCTCCAAACTGAAATGCAACAAAATTCAGCCTTTAAAACGAGGAAAGATTTCTATTAGATGCTCTTTGAAATCTTCCTCCTTAACTACACCATGAAAGCTCTCCAATTAGCTGAACAAGTCTTGAAGACTTGAAGAAAACTGTGGGAGAGATATGGCTTCTTAGGAGATTCTCTGTTTTAATGAGATCCATGGCGTATTTTGGTGCTGAGTCTATGAAACTTGGGTACTGAGAGGAGAATGATGCAACTGCTTGAGAAATTAAAGTCAGAAGGAAAAGTTGAAGTGACTTGGAGTATTAATGGGCCCCACTGAGGGCTGTTCCTAACAAAGCCTCCCCAGGGACTTGTTAGGGCAGATAACTGGAGGCCATGATTGCAGACAGGCAAAGCGCTGTGCTGAGAAAAGTCTTGGTTGGTTTTGGTGAAGCAGAAGGGCCAAGGCCTGACACCAGCCCCTGGGAGGGGTGATCCTGCACCCCCCCGTCTGGCTCAGGGCTCTTCTTGGGGTCTGTATGATGTGGTGGGCAGTGTGATGCCACGAGAAGAACTTCATGAGGACACCTCCCCACCCCTGCACAGGGTATCAAGGAAGCAGTGAGGCCCCATTGCAATGACTATATCTCGTCTCCTCAGAAGCTCTAGCCAAAAGGACAAACGTCAGGGCTGTTGGGGCCTTCCATTCTTGCCAGCACCATCTGCCTTCTCCTCTGCAGGCTTTCCTATGTTGTTCCAGACTTTGTCCTATTTCCTTGAAGTCTGCAGACACCCATCTCTGTCCAACACCTTGCTCTCATCCAGGACTTTCCATCATCTCACCCATGTCTCGTCAACCCTCATCAGCTGTTCCTTAAAACACAAAGCCTGTGTCTGATTACAGACACTCTTTGGGTGACCTCTAGCACCACAGCACGACCCTTTGAGGGACATTTCTTTCTCCTTGCCGCCAGTGCCACCCTTCCAAGGTGCACTTTGTGGCAGTTTTTCCTCTCCTGGTCTTTCCTACTACCAAAGAAAGCTCCATCAGGGTGGAAACCACTCCTGAAGTAGGCATCCCAACCCGTCAGGCTCCTTGCGGCCTGTCAGCCAAGCACACAGAAGTCAACTCAGCAGCATCTCCCAAGGCCTGGGCCTGCTGCTGGCCTTGCAGCCTCTTGGCTAGACACAGACAAGCCTTGTGCCTCCTGCTGTCCAGTCCTGGACTCAAGCAGAAGGGACAGGACAACCCCTGTGCGGGCCTTCTTTCTGTCTGGGTCCTCCTGGGGATGGAGGCAGAGGGGATCCCACAGGCAGCATGCCAAGCAGGGGCCTTCTGCTGGCCTAGCAGGGCCACTGGCAGATGTCAGCCCCAAAGTGCACATCCCAGGGAGAAGCCAAGGGTGAGCTGCCACCTCCAGACACAAGGGACCTCACAGTCCCTTTGTGTGACATGTTCCTGCTGCTGCCCTATCAGCTGCAGAGACAGAAGTGACCTCCCAGTCACTGCCCCAGTCGCATTCCTCCTGCTGGGGCAGGAGATCCTGAGGCAGAGCTCACCCAGGGGAGTCGTAGCTGACCTACAGAGTCCCCTCGGTACCTGTATTTCACTTTCTGGGTTAGAGATGAAGCAAAGTTTTAGTGGGAGTGTTTGGTGTTCTGCTTGTGGTGTCAGCTCTGTGGTTAAGGTATGGACTAGGTCTGTGGTTTAGGGGTGTTTTAGGCCTGCCAAGAAGTCTAGGTTTAAAGAGACCATTTTAATTTTAGTGTTAAGGCAAGATATTAGGGTTAGCAAGCGAGAAAATGGATTCCTTTGAGAGTGTTATAGTAGCATTTAGGTTTAGGGATTAAAATTCCTGGTTCAAGTAAGGTAAGGGCCATACCTGACTGTTTTAAGTCAGTGTTACCACAGCATCTACATTACAGGAACCCTCTTAGGTCTACCAAATCATAAGTTTCTGCTGGGCAAGCTCTTCTTCCCACCCCAAAATCTCACATCTCTCTTGTCCAGGCTGCTCCTGACCTCCCCATATCTTATTGGGATCAGCTTTCGGATGACATTCTTGATCCCAGAGTATCTGTCTCACCTCTGTTGGCAACTCTATTCTTGAGACAGAAGTGGCATTGTTGTCAGGAGGGAAAAGGGCACAAAGGTCTTTAGGAGCATCCTCCAAAATATGCCCATGAGCTCTGCACCTCTAGCAAATTACGCTTGTTGTGGTTTTACCCGGCCAGTAGCAAAACACCACAGAGCCGTTCGCTCACCCTCCCCCCTCCCTCTCTGGGATGGGGGAGAGAAAACGGGAAAGTGAAGCCTGTGAGTTGAGATAAAGACAGTTTATTAAGACAAAAAAATTAATAATAATAATAATAATATTACTAATAATAATGTGTACAAAACTAGTGATGCACAATGCAATTGCTCACCACCTGCTGACCGATGCCCAGCCTATCCCCGAGCAGCCGGCCCCCCACCCCGGCCAGCCACCCCTATATATTGTTTAGCATGACGTCAGGTGGTATGGAATACCCCTTTGGCCAGTTTGGGTCAGCTGTCCTGGGTCTGTCCCCTCCCAGCTCCTGCTGCACCCCCAGCCTGCCCGCTGGCAGGACAGAGCGAGAAGCTGAAAAGTCCTTGGCCTGGTGTAAACACTGCTCTGCAACAATTAAAACATCAGCATGTTATCAGCGCTCTTCTCATCCTAATCCAAAACATAGCACCCTACCAGCTACTAGGAGGAAAATTAACTCTCTCCTAACTGAAACCAGGACAGATATCCACCCCTTATTCCATACCATTTTATGTCATGCTCAGGTTACACTCTTTCCAATACCTTGTAATTAATCACCATTTTCATCTATGGTATATAGCAATCATGGTAGTGACGACATACAGTAATATATAATAATTAACATACTACAATTCAACTCATGGTCTATTCTCACCCAGTATTAAATCCCCTTGAGGTACACACCGGACCTCCCCATCCTTTTGCATTACCCACCAAGTGCATCCAGGTCCCTGAGCAAAAGCAATTCCACGAATGGGTTTGCCTTTTCCTGAGGCAGGAGTAGCCCAGACTGTTTTACCCAACATGTTTCTTACGTGCACTACAGGAACTTTATCCCCTTCTACAGTGCGTAACAGGTTTGATTGGGCAGGTCCAGCTCGGTTGGCAGCTCCCCTAGTATTGACTAACCAGGTGGCCTTTGCCAAATGTGTATCCCAATTTTTGAATGTCCCAGCACAAATTGCTTTCAGTGTAGTCTTCAACAGTCCATTGTATCGTTCAACTTTTCCAGAGGCTGGTGCATGATAGGGGATGTGATACACCCACTCAATACCATGTTCTTTGGCCCAAGTGTCTATAAGGTTGTTTCGGAAATGAGTCCCGTTGTCTGACTCAATTCTCTCTGGGGTGCCATGTCACCACAGGACTTGCTTTTCAAGGCCCAGGATAGTGTTCCGGGCGGTGGCATGGGGCACAGGATATGTTTCCAGCCATCCGGTGGTTGCTTCCACCATTGTAAGTACGTGGCGCTTGCCGTTGCGGGTTTGAGGGAGTGTGATGTAATCAATCTGCCAGGCCTCTCCGTATTTATATTTCAGCCATCGTCCTCCATACCAAAGAGGTTTTGACCGTTTGGCTTGCTTGATTGCAGCACATGTTTCACAGTCATGAATAACCTGTGCTATAGTGTCCATGGTCAGGTCCACCCCTCGATCATGAGCCCATCTGTATGTTGCACCTCTACCTTGATGGCCTGAGGTGTCATGGGCCCATCGGGCTATAAATAATTCACCTTTATGTTGCCAGTCCAGGTCCACCTGAGCCGCTTCAGTCTTAGCAGCCTGATCCCCCTGCTGGTTGTTTTGATGTTCTTCAGTAGCCCGATTCTTGGGCACATGAGCATCTACATGGTGTACCTTTACAACCAGGTTCTCTACCCGGGCAGCAATATCTTGCCACAATGCAGCAGCCCAGATAGGTTTGCCCCTGTGCTGCCAGTTGTTCTCCTTCCATTCCTGTAACCACCCCCACAGGGCATTTGCTACCATCCATGAATCAGTGTAGAGACAGAGAACTGGCCACTTTTCTCGTTCAGCAATATCTAAAGCCAGCTGAATGGCTTTCACTTCTGCCAAATGACTCGATTCACCTTCTCCCTCAGCAGCTTCTGCAACTCGTCGTGTAGGACTCCATACAGCAGCTTTCCATCTCCGATGCTTTCCCACAATACGACAGGACCCATCAGTGAACAAGGCATATTTCTTCTCATTTTCCGGTAGCTTGTTGTACAGTGGGGCTTCTTCAGCACAGACCACCTCCTCCTCTGATGATATCCCAAAGTATTTGCCTTCTGGCCAGTCCATAATCACTTCCAAGATTCCTGGGCGACTGGGGTTTCCTATTCGAGCCCGCTGATTAATCAGTGCAACCCACTTGCTCCATGTGGCATCAGTTGCATGATGTGTAGAGGGGACCCTTCCTTTGAACATCCAGCCTAGTACCGGCAGTCGGGGTGCCAGGAGGAGCTGCGCTTCAGTACCGACCACTTCCGAAGCAGATCGAACTCCTTCATATGCTGCCAATATCTCCTTTTCAGTTGGAGTATAGCGGGCTTCAGATCCTCTGTATCCCCGACTCCAAAACCCCAGGGGTCGACCTCGAGTTTCCCCAGGTTCTTTCTGCCAGAGGCTCCAGGTGGGACCATTCTCCCCGGCTGCGGTGTAGAGCACATTCTTTACATCTGGTCCTGTTCGGACTGGCCCGAGGGCTACTGCATGAACTATTTCCTGCTTAATTTGTTCAAAGGCTTGTCGTTGCTCAGGGCCCCATTCAAAAGCATTCTTCTTACGGATTACTTGGTAGAGCGGGTTTACAATCAGACTGTAATTTGGAATATGCATTCTCCAAAACCCCACGACACCTAGAAAAGTTTGTGTTTCTTTTTTGCTAGTTGGTGGAGACATAGCTGTTATTTTGTTGATCACATCCATTGGGATTTGACGACGTCCATCTTGCCATTTTATTCCTAAAAACTGGATCTCTCGTGCAGGTCCTTTAACTGTATTCTGTTTTATGGCAAAACCGGCCTTCAGAAGGATTTGGACTATTGTCTTCCCTTTCTCGAAAACTTCCTCTGCAGTGTCACCCCACACAATGATGTCATCGATGTACTGCAGGTGTTCAGGAGCTTCCCCCTGCTCCAGCGCAGACTGGATCAGTCCATGGCAAATGGTAGGGCTGTGTTTCCACCCCTGGGGCAGCCGATTCCAAGTATATTGGACTCCCCTCCAAGTGAAAGCAAACTGTGGCCTGCACTCTGCTGCTAGAGGGATGGAGAAAAATGCATTAGCGATATCAGTTGTGGCATACCACTTGGCTGCCTTTGATTCCAGTTCATACTGGAATTCTAACATGTCCGGCACTGCAGCACTCAGTGGTGGCGTGACTTCGTTCAGGCCACGATAGTCCACTGTTAGTCTCCACTCACCATTAGACTTTCGCACTGGCCATATGGGACTATTAAAAGGTGAATGAGTCTTGCTGATCACTCCTTGGCTCTCCAGTTGACGAATTAGCTTATGGATGGGACTCAGGGAGTCTCGGTTGGTGCGATATTGCCGCCGGTGCACAGTTGTGGTAGCGATCGGCACTTGCTGTTCTTCAACCCTCAGCAACCCCACAACAGAAGGGTCCTCTGAGAGACCGGGCAAGGTAGACAACTGTTTAATGTCCTCTGTCTCCAAGGCAGCTATGCCAAAAGCCCAGCGGAACCCTTTTGGGTCCTTGAAATATCCTCTTCTAAGATAGTCTATGCCAAGGATGCACGGAGCATCCGGGCCAGTCACAATACGGTGCTTTTGCCACTCATTCCCGGTTAGACTCACCTCAGCCTCCAATCCAGTTAACTGCTGGGATCCCCCCGTCACACCATAAATACAGATGGGCTCTGGCCCTTTATAGCTTGATGGCATTAGAGTACATTGTGCACCGGTGTCTACCAAAGCCTTATACTTCTGTGCGTCTGACGTGCCAGGCCATCGAATCCACACAGTCCAATAAACTCGATTGTCCCTTTCCTCCCCCTGGCTGGAGGCAGGGCCCCTCTAGTCCTGGTCAGAATCTTCGTTTCTGTGTTTAAAGGACTGCCTGCTGGAAGTTGGAGCAGCAAACTTTTCAGAGAACCCCTTTTTCCCAATTGTTTTCTTTTGCAATTCACGTACCTGTGCCTCTAGGGTCGCAGTAGATTTTCCATCCCATTTTCTCATGTCCTCTCCATGGTCACGTAGGTAAAACCACAGGGTGGCGCGGTGTGTGTGCCCACCATATTGTCTTCCTTGCATAGATGAACGTTTACCCCTAATAGCTGAGACACTGGTTTGTACAGGTGGGGAGGAAAATAAACTCTCTTTAAGTTGGTGGACCTCTTCATATAGTTTCCCCAAAGTATTCTCCTTTAGCTGGTGGACACTGGTTCGCTCAGGTGGAGGGGAAGATAAATTCTCTTTAAGTTGGTCGAACTCTTCAGAGAGTTTCTCCACAGCCGAGACACAGGCCTGTAGGGAAGAGGAGAGATTTCCTTCGTACTGCCGGAGTATTTTAGCCACTTCATTCACTGTGGGTTCCTGATCCTCTTTCCAGGTTAGTATTGCCAATGAGCTGGCATATGATGATGGTGCACTCCGTACAAACTTCCGCCACATGGGTCGTGTACACTGGACTTCATCTGGATCTGTGGATGTTTGTGCGTCGTCTAGGTCCTTATAAATTACTTCCCGTACGGCAAATTCCCTCAGGTGCTGAATTCCCTTCTGCATGGTGATCCACTTGCCTGGTAGACATACAAGTTCTTCCTTGAAGGGATACCTTTCCTGCACAGCTGACAGGAGGCGCCTCCAGAGGCTGCGAGATCGTGCTCCATCTCCAATTGCTTTGTCAATACATGCGTCCCTAGCAAGGGATCCCAGCCGCCTGGCTTCCTTGCCCTCTAATTCCACACAATTGGCTCCGGTGTCCCAGCACCGGAGCAGCCAGGTGACAAGCTGCTCGCCTATACAGCGACCAAAATCTTTTCGCACATCTCGTAGCTCACGCTGGTATAGAGTCCGGGTAGTTACTGTTGACTTTTCAACATCCCCATCCTCATCTTCAGTCTCCTGCACCTTTGATGGCCCAGCCTCATCTTCACTATGCCCAGACTTAGCAGAAGACTGTCTGCGTTCTAAACGACCTGAGCCTCTATACCATTTTTTCACCTTGTCTACAGGGGCAACTTGCACTGCTACAGCTCGTTTCTCTGACCCAGCCACAGGGTCTGCCACAGGGGTTGGAATACCCTCTGCGGGGGCAACTTGCACTGCTACAGCTCGTTTCTTTGACCCAGCCACAGGAGTGGGGGCAGCTGCAGGAGCTGGAGCTGCTGCAGGAGTTGGAGTGGATGCGGGAGCTGGAGCTGGAGCGGCTGCAGGAGCTGGAGCTGGAGCGGCTGCAGGAGCTGGAGCGGCTGCAGGAGCTGGAGCTGGAGCGGCTGCAGGAGCTGGAGCGGCTGCAGGAGCTGGAGCGGCTGCAGGAGCTGGAGCTGGAGCGGCTGCAGGAGCTGGAGAGGCTGCAGGAGCTGGAACTGGAGCGGCTGCAGGAGCTGGAGCGGCTGCAGGAGCTGGAGCTGGAGCGGCTGCAGGAGCTGGAGCGGCTGCAGGAGCTGGAGCGGCTGCAGGAGCTGGAGCTGGAGCGGCTGCAGGAGCTGGAGAGGCTGCAGGAGCTGGAACTGGAGCGGTTGCAGGAGCTGTCACTAGGTTGATAGTAGCATCAATTGCAGCTCGATAGGCACAAGCCAGACCCCAGCACGCTACAGTGATTTGTGTCACTTTGGCACTGCCAGAGTCATGACACCTTCTTTTCAAGCATTCTGCCAGCTTTTTAGGATTTTGCAGTTGTTCAGGGGTGAATGTCCAAAACACTGGAGGTGCCCACTGCTCTAGAAACCTGCCCATATCCTCCCACACTCCCTGCCACTCGCAACTATCCCACCTCAAGACAGATCTCCGGATGAGATTCCTAAGTAGTTGTTTAACCCTCCACAAAATCTGAAGCGCATTCAGGAGACATAACAACAAGAGCAGGCAGGTCTGAGTATCCCAAGGATATTCAACATCTCGGAGAACCACCGTAACTAGCTCGGGGGATAAGAGGGTGGTGAAGGAGAAAGGGAGAGTGAACAGGGAGGGAAACATGTCTTCCCCTGTCCCCTTCACAGATTGGCTCCCTAACGAAAACAGGCAATAGGTGTAATTGCTAATAGTTTCCGAGATATGGGTTCCAAAGTATAGAGTCGACGTCAGTGCTGAGTACAAATACCAGGTTAAAGTCGTGACCAGATATTTCATCATTTCATAAGCCATTGCTACACCGCACAGTACCATAACAATCTTAAACCAGGGCCCGGAAAGGATAAACAGTGCAACAGGGAGCACATACAGAAAGTAACGCACCATAAAACTCAATTTGGAATACAGGTACAGCAGACTGGAGATTAAGGCAATCAACATCGTGACTAGCAACTATTAAGCAGGTCCAATACTTATACCAATTTTAGTTTAACACACTCTGGTCAGATTTGTCGATATCTCAACCCTTCATGCCTCACGTTGGGCGCCAAAAGGGCTGTTGTGGTTTAACCCGGCTGGCAGCTAAACACCACACAGCCGTTCGCTCACCCTCCCCCCTCCCTCTCTGGGATGGGGGAGAGAAACGGGAAAGTGAAGCCTGTGAGTTGAGATAAAGACAGTTTATTAAGACAGGAAAATAATAATAACAATAATAATAATAATAGTGATAATGGTAATAGTATTAACAATAATAATGTGTAAGAAAACAAGTGATGCACAATGCAATTGCTCACCACCCGCTGACCGATGCCCAGCCTATTCCCGAGCAGCCGGCCCCCCCACCCCGGCCAGCCACCCCTATATATTGTTTAGCATGACGCCAGATGGTATGGAATACCCCTTTGGCCAGTTGGGGTCAGCTGTCCTGGGTCTGTCCCCTCCCAGATCCTGCTGCACCCCCAGCCTGCTCGCTGGCAGGACAGAGCAAGAAGCCGAAAAGTCCTTGGCCTGGTGTAAACACTGCTCTGCAACAATTAAAACATCAGCGTGTTATCAGCGCTCTTCTCATCCTAATCCAAAACATAGCACCCTACCAGCTACTATGAGCTACTTAACTCTGTCCTAACTGGAACCAGGACACTTTTCCAAGTCCCCAGAAATCTCTGATCCAAACCTTTGACAGCCCAGTCCAGAAAGGCGGGGTATTGTGACATGGCAGAGAGGGGCATCTGCACTGAACCTGTGCAAGCGGGGGTTACAGGAATCTCACAAGGACACCAGGGATAGTTTCTGGAGTCACACAGGGCAGTGTCAGGGCTCCGTGAGGTGTCCACATCTGAGTTGGCCTCCTGTGTTCCTCACACACATGGGGCTGTTGAGAGACATGAGCCCCTGCCTTGCACACCCACAGGCAGTGCACTGCAGCACTTGCAGTGTCCCTCTGGCTCCTGCAGCCACTGATAGAGGCTGGGAGGCACCTCAGCCCTGCGGTGCTTCACCCTGCTCTGCCCTCCTCTGAGATGCCCCAAGGCATGAGGAGTGGGCACAGGGACCTCGGTTCAAGGAGGCACATCCCAGAGCTGCACTCAGGTGGCTTCCCAGGGGATGTTACTTGGACTTGTGGCACTATCTGCCCCACTGGCCTTCAAGAGGCTTGTAGGAATAGCTGATGGCCTTGGTGCTCACTCATGTTCATCTCTCCACATGCATGCGATGGCACCACCAGCAAAGGCTTTCTCTTCCCATTTTTCTCCTGCACACACAGGGGGACCTGCTCTTCTCCCATGACATCCCATCTCCCAAGGAGCATTTGCCAGGTGAGCACGTCTGCGCTGGCCTGGACAGACACTGTGGCAACCCTTCCCCATGCAACCCACTTTCTACACAGCCCCGAGTTGCTGCCCTGCCCGGCAGAGTATTAAAAATGACCACAATACCAATAGAATAACCCTTGTGCCAGTAATGTGTTAGATTAGAAGATGAAGGGCTGAAGACGAAGGGCAATATCTTGATTTTGAAGAACATCAAGGCATCAGTTTCCTCAAAGCATCTTTCAGCTCCAGGTTCCTCATGCTGTAGATGAGGGGGTTCACTGCTGGAGGTACCACCATGTACAGAACTGCCACCACCAGGTCCAGGGATGGCGAGGAGATGGAGGGGGGCTTCAGGTAGGTAAACATGACAGTACTGATAAACAGGGAGACCACGGCCAGGTGAGGGAGGCACGTGGAAAAGGCTTTGTGCCGGCCCTGCTCAGAGGGCATCCTCAGCACCGCCCTGAAGATCTGCACATAGGACAGCACAATGAAAACAAAACAAGCAAATGATAAACAGGCACTAAATAAAATAAGCCCAACCACCCTGAGGAATGCCTTTGAGCAGGAGAGCTTGACGATTTGAGGAAGCTCACAGAAGAACTGACCAAGCTCATTACCTTGGCAGAGGGGCAGGGAAAATGTATTAGCTGTGTGCAGGACAGCATTGAGAAAGCCACTGCCCCAGGCAGCTGCTGCCATCTGGGCACAAGCTCTGCTGCCCACGAGGCTCCCGTAGTGCAGGGGCTTGCAGATGGCAATGTAGCGGTCGTAGGACATGACAGTGAGAAGGGAATACTCTGAACCAAAGAAGAAGACAAAAAAGAGAACTTGAGCAGCACATCCTTGGTAGGAGATGACCCTGGTGTCCCAGAGGGCATTGGCCATGGCTTTGGGCAGAGTGGTGGAGATGCAGCCCAGGTCGAGGAGGGCGAGGTTGAGGAGGAAGAAGTACATGGGGGTGTGGAGGTGGTGGTCGCAGGCTACGGCGGTGAGGATGAGGCCGTTGCCCAGGAGGGCAGCCAGGTAGATGCCCAGGAAGAGCCCGAAGTGCAGGAGCTGCAGCTCTCGCGTGTCTGCGAATGCCAGCAGGAGGAACTCGCTTACAGAGCTGCTGTTGGGCATTTCCTGCCCTTCATCAAAGCCACTGCAAAGAAGAAAAAATACAGACTGTTAGGGTAATTTTCCCTGAGGAATACTCTTTTCTTTTCTCCTTAAAGCCTTCACATTGTCTTTCTTTCAGGGTTACCTTTGTGTCTCTCCCTGGTTGTAGCCCTGCTTTGTGCTTGCTGAGTGTCCCGTACTTAGCAACCACCTCAGCCCATCAGCCCCCAACTCGCCACCTCTGCTCCACTGCAGTGGTAAATGTTGTTGCTGTGGCGGAAACCTCAGCCAGAGGTCACATCCAGGAGGGCTGCTCTGTCCATCCCCTGATGCCCAGCTGCTGGTTGCTTGCAGCACTCAGGTGTGGGATGGCTGCACTCAGAGGCTGTGCTAAAAAATTACATCTCCTTGTCTGCAGGTCCTAAAGAACAGGACAGAAAAACCCTGGTGCAGTCTCTAAGTAGGGGATAAGGGAGAATATCCCCTCTAAGGGGGGGGATATTCTGAGGTTTGTCACTAACCTGCTTAGGTCTCAGTTCAATGCAGTGGAAGCTCAGCCACCTGTGCAAATCCAACCACTCAACACAGAGCCTGCCCCAGAATCAGAGCAGGAAAAACAGGCACAGACTGCAGAAAGTGCCTTCTTTTTCCAGGCAGCCCCTGCCCTCCCCTTCCTCTGCACAAGGCTGCCCTGCAGCAATTTCTCCTCTGCACCGCACAAGCCACGAGAGACGTCCTGGCACCTCCTGGCCAGGCAGAGATGTCCCGTACCCAGGAGCCCCTTCCAGGAACCTCCCCTGCACTGTCCTGCAGCCAGAGACTTACCATGGGCAGAGCTGTGAAGGTTTCTCCTGCACTGAGCTCTCCTCTGCCCGCACCCTCCAGGCTGCCTGGAATCCCTTTCTGCCTGGGTGCCTGCGGTCAGAGCCCCCAGCCCTGCTGCACTGTGCACAGGAACTGATCCTGGGCACAGCTGTCTCTCTGCACCACGGCCCTCTTGCCACGAGCTCTCTCTGTCCCACGAGCCCGGCCCAGCTCAGCACCACACGCCCAGCCCAAGGCATTGGAATCCCCCCTTGGGGGGCTGTGGGGAGGAGCCCACGAACCTCAGGCACTGAGAGACAATTGAAGACATCTCTCCAGAAGTCCAAGTCAGAGGCAAGTTTCCTGCAGTGTCCCCCTGAGGGCCAGCACTGACACAGCCTCCCTTGGAGCTCGTTAGAGCAGAGCATTGGAGGCAGTGAGGACAAGGAGACAAAGGCAGTGTGAAGGTGACCCTGATGTCACTTTTGCAAACTGGATGAGTTTCACCAAGCACAAGGTTCAGGCCTTGACCCCTGGAACCCTGGAAGAGAGACCTGTTCCTGTCACACCTTGCTCAGGGCTCTTCGTGGGGGAGGGGGAGATGGGGATGTGGATGGCCAAGTGCAGGAGAATGGTACGACCCGTGCCTGGTTCATGGGTGGGGGCGAGGAGGCAATGAGGCCCTGGTGCTTTACCGATAAGCTGTCTCCTCCTAGGCCTCAGTGGCAGAGACAACAGCCGGAGCCATGGACACAAAGCCCTGGGTCCTGTTGGGACTCTCAGCCTTGTCACAGCCCTTGCTGCTCTCCACACTAGGCTGTCCTAGGGACTTCCAGACCTGTACCTGTTTTCCTGCTGGCTGTAGACCCTTGTCCGTGTGGTATCTCAGACGATCTGAGCTGAGTCTGATAACTCAGATATCCTTGGTGGCCATGCTCCTCGTAAGGCAGCTCTGTAGGAAGCTGGCCTGGTTCCTGGGGAGCAGCACCACTGCTCGTATGGCATCCGTCGTGGTGCCCAGGCCCTCCTCCTCCTGGGCACTGCTCACTCAGCAGGGTCCCAGACTGCCCTGATGTGTGGGGTTATTGTTCTTCTGGTGCAGGACTGGGCTCTTCTCCTTGGAAATGCCACGATGTTTCCATAGGCAAAATCCTGCAGTTTCTCAAGGTTCTCCCACATGGATGCTGCATTCTGTCAGCTGTTAACATCTGCAGGCAGACAGTTCAACCTTCGTGTGATTGTGCTTTCTCTAAGACAGCGGCATGAGGAGCTGCAGGAAGGTTTGGATAACACAGGAGTAACCAGCTGAATGGAATCGCAGCACAGAGTCACAGAAGGGCAGGGGATGGAAGGCTGCCAGGTTCCACCTCCTCTGTGCTTCCTTCTCATGCATGCTGTCAGTTTGTCTGGAGCTGTGTCCGGAATGTTACGGGGCTGTGCACGTCAAAGTTAGAAGGGCCAAAGCGCTGGTAGAGCTCAATCTGTCTATTACTGTCAAAGACAATAAAAACCGTTTATATAAACACTTTAATAAAGGAGGATTAAGAAGACTCATCATCCTTTAATGGATGTGGGGGTAAACCTGGTGACAAGAGATGAGGTAAAGGCTGAGGCACTTAATGTCTTTGCCTCAGGCTCTAGCAGCAAGACCAGTTGTTCCCCTGGACTTTTCCTCCTCCTCATGGTGAGTGCCACACTTCCAAGGTGCACTTTGTGGCACTTTTTTCTCTCCTGCTCTTTCCTACTACCAAAGAAAGCTCCATCAGGGTGGAAACCACTCCTGAAGCAGGCATCCCAACCCATCAGGCTCCTTGCGGCCTGTCAGCCAAGCAGACAGAAGTCACCTCAGCAGCATCTCCCAAGGCCTGGGCCTGCTGCTGGCCTTGCAGCTTCTTGGCTAGACACAGCCAAGCCTTGTGCCTCCTGCTGTCCAGTCCTGGACTCAAGGAGAAGGGACAGGACAAGCCCTGTGCGGGCCTTCTTTGTGTCTGGGTCCTCCTGGGGATGGAGGCAGAGGGGATCCCACAGGCAGCATGCCAAGCAGGGGCCTTCTGCTGGCCTAGCAGGGCCACTGGCAGATGGCAGCCCCAAAGTGCAGACCCCAGGGAGAAGCCAAGGCTGACCTGCCACCTCCAGACACAAGGGACCTCACAGTCCCTTTGCGTGACACGTTCCTGCTGCTGCCCTATCAGCTGCAGAGACAGAAGTGACCTCCCAGTCACTGCCCCAGTCCCATTCCTCCTGCTGGGGCAGGAGATCCTGAGGCAGAGCTGACCTAGGGGAGACGCAGCTGACGTAGAGAGCCCCCTCGGTACCTGTTTTTCAGTTTCTCGGTTAGAGATTAAGCAAAGTTTTAGTGGGTGTTTTTGTATTTCTGAGGCCGTGATTACAGACAGGCAAAGGCACTGTGCTGAGAAAATCTCATTTTGTTTTGGTGAAGCAGAAGGGCCAAGGCCTGACCCTAGCCACTGGAGGACATATCCTGCACCCCCATGTCTCACTCAGGGCTCTTCCTGGGGTCTGTGGGGTAGGGGACGATGCCCATAATATCATGTGAAGGACAATGGTATGACACCTCCCAGTGTCTGCACATGGTTGAAAGGAAAATACATGGTCCCAGTGCCATGAGTATAACACGTCTCCTCATAAGCCATGGTTGCGGAGACAAAGATGTCAGTGCTGCTGCAGCCTTCCATTCTTGTCAGAGCCCTCTGCCTTCTCCTCTGCAGGCTTTCCTGTGCTGTCCCACACCTCTCTGAAGGCTGCAGACAGCCACTTCTCTTCCCCACCTGGCTCTCACTCTGGTATTGCCAGGATTTCACTGATGCCTCTCCACTCTTGCCAGCTGTTCCTTCAAACACAAGGGCATGGGCTGATCCAAACTCCCTCTGGGTGACCTCTGGACCCACAGCACCAGTGCCAGTGCCTCACCTCCAAGTCAAGAATTTCATCTGACTATCTACTCTAAATCTACCTTCTTCAAGTTTAAAACCATTCCCCTTGTCCTATCACAGAATCATAGAAATCATAGAAACACAAAGTTGGAAAGAATCATTTAGTCCAACCATCCTATCACTAATACTACCCACTAAGCTACTAAATCAGATATCGTAGCACCTTGTCCTGGTGCTTCTGGAACACTGCGAGGGGCGGTGACTGCACCACCTCCCTGGGCAGACCATTCCAGTGCCTGACTACTCTTTGAAAGAAAATGTCTTTCGTGACATCTAATCTAAATCTCCCCATGTGCAACCTGTGGCCATTTCCATGAGTCCTATCGTTAGTTATCTGAGAGACGAGGCTGACCCCTGCCTCACCACAACATCTCTTCAGGAAGTTGTAGAGTGCAATAAAGTCTCCCCTGAGCCTCTTCTTCTCCAGACTAAACAATCCCAGCCACTCTTCATAAGACTTGTGCTCCAGAGCCCTCACCAGTTTGGTTGCCCTTCTCTGGACACACTCCAGGGCCTCGATGTCCTTCTTGTAGTGAGGGGCCCAAAACCGAACACGGTACTCGAGGTGCGGCCTCACCAGAGCAGAGTACAGGGGGACGATCACCTCCCTGCTCCTGCTGGCTGCACTATTTCTACTACAGGCCAGGATGCCGTTGGCCTTCTTGGCCACCTGGGCACATGGCTGGCTCATGTTCAGCCGAGTATCAATCAACACTCCCAGGTCCCTTTCCTTTTCACAGTCTTCTAGCCACTCTGCCCCAAGCCTATAGCGTTGCATGGAGTTATTGTGGCCAAATTGCAGGACCCTGCACTTGGCCTTGTTGAACTTCATCCCATTCACCTCAGCCCAGCAATCCAGCCTATCCAGATCCTTCTGAAGAATTCTAAAGAATTCCTTCCAGGTATCTCATTTAAACCTACCCTCTTTTAGTTTAAGGTCATTACTCCTTGTCCTATCACTACACTCCCTGACAAAGACTGTCTCCCCAGCTTTCCTGCAGGTCTTCTTTAAGTACTGCAAGGTTGTTCTAAGGTTTCTCCAGTGCTTTCTCTTCTCCAGGATGAGCAGTACCAGCTTGCTCAGCGTGCCTTCACAGCAGACATGCTCCAGCCTCTTAACCATCTCTGTGGCCCTCCTCTGGACCTGTTCAAATAATTCCATGTACTCGAACTGCCGCGTTAAGTCACAGCAGTGTTTTTGGCACCCAGAGTGGGGCACGAAGGATTGAGATAATGACAGATCTTACCAGAGAGTGCTAAAATTAAATTGTTATAAGCATTAGAACAGTTTAGTAGTTGCTGATCACAATGTCGACGTTTTGGAGCTCAGGTCTGTTGTGCTTGCTTTCAGAAATGTGTTGTATAGCACATTACTTACTGCATGTGTTCCCGTTGTGCTGTTTATCATTTCTGGGGCTGGTTTAAAGTTATTTTGCTATGTCGTGTAACACTGGCTTATGATTCTATAAAATGTCTGGTCATGTGAAAATGTGCTATTTGTACTGAGCATTGCCATCACCTCCATACCTCAGGAACCATCGCTCAGAAACTTAAGAATTACACTCTTGACCTTTTTGCTTTAGGGAGCCAATCTAGGGGGAGAAAATGGAGGGACACTTCTCCACTTATTCAGTCCCCCTTTCCCCTTCACCTCCCCCTTCTCCTCCAGGCTAATTACACTAGCTCTACAAAGCTTTGAATATCCTTGGGATGCTCCTATTGTGATGTCTCCTGAATGTATTTCAACTTCTGTTTAAGGATAAACAACTATTTAAGAATGCCCTCCAGAGACTTGCCCCAAGGCAGGAGAGTTAGGAGAGGCAGGGAGAGTGGGAGGATAAGGGCAGGCACCTAGAGCAGTGGGCACCTCCAGGGCTTTGGAACTTCCCCCCCGAGCATGTGCAGAATCCTTAAAAACTGTAGAAGTGCTTGAAAAGGAGGTGTTATCACCTTGGCAATTCCAAAGGGACACAAATCACTGGAATGTGCTGGGACTTGGTCTGTGCTCACTGAGCCTCAGTCAGTGCCACTCCAACCCCTGTGACAGGCCCTGCAGCTACTCCAACACCTCTGACATGTCCTGCAGCCGCTCCAGCCCCTGGGACAGGCCCCAGGTCTAGTCTGGGGACTAGACCAGACCCCCCAGGTCTGGTCTTGCTAGGCCACAGCACCAACCTGTGCCAGTATCCGTTGCCTCTATATGCAGGAGAAAACAATGGGTGTGAAAATCAGGCTCCTTAGAATGGAAAAGAACTACTACCCAGAAAAGAAAGGAGGAAGAAGAATGTTGATCTATGAAACCTTGACACAGACTTCCCCACGAGGGGGTACTTCAAAGATCCAAACTGGTACAGGTGGGGTTTTGGGACAGCTGCCTTGGAGACAGAGGATATTAAAGAGTTGTCTACCTTGACCAGTCTCTGGGAGGAGCCTTCCGTTTGTGGAGTTGTTGAAGGTCAAGGAAGAGCAGGTGCAGGTGGTTACCACAATGTTCTACCAGCCTGGGGACAGGCTGGACATCAGTAAGTAATGAGCAATTGCACTGTGCATAGCTTGCTTTGTACATAACAACAATGATAATAACAATAACAACAACAATAACAACAATAATAATCATTGTCATAATCATCATCACCATCATCATCATAAAAGCTACTATTATTATTATTTCTCTTCCCTTTCGGTCCGTTAAACTGCCCTTATCTCAACACATAAGCATTTGGGGGGTTGGTGTGAGCTAACTGCTGTGTGGTGCTGAGCTACTTGCCAGGTTAAAGGACAACATGTTTGACAACCACACTCTAATAGCACAAATCGCACTTGTAAAATTCATCTCTCCTGTGTTCAGAGAAGGGCAGTCGCTGATGATTTCAGTCTGCTTCAAGCACCACACCCCCTGAGATGGGTCTAAATTTAAACCAACCCTTGTGACAGGCCCTAGAGCCACTCCAAAA
This sequence comes from Anser anser, assembly GCF_964211835.1. Lineage (NCBI taxonomy): Eukaryota > Metazoa > Chordata > Aves > Anseriformes > Anatidae > Anser > Anser anser. The sequence continues at coordinate 4,685,034 of NW_028154148.1, forward strand.
TCTGCGATATGCACTGCAGCCACTCCAACTCCTCTGAAAGGCCCTGCAGCCAGAACAACTCCTGTGATGGGCCCTGCAGCCACTCCAGCCCCTGAAATGGGCCCCATGGCTGGGCCAGAGAACCAGCCTGTGCCACTATTGGTTGCCTCTTTATGAAAGAGAAAACAATGGGTGTGGAAGTCAGTTTTTCTTCAGAAAGTGAAGAAACTCCTACCCAGACAAGACAGGAGGAAGAAGAAGATAAGGCAGGTTTCACCAAAGAAGGGCCACCATGGAAGCAGGAGGACAAAGAAGAAGAAATCACCTAAACATCAGAAACCACGTGATCCCTTTCCCAGGGTAAGCTATGAGATAAGGGAAAAGATTTCAGCCATCATCTTGGTGAGCACATTGTCACCTGGCTGCCCCCGTGCTGGGAGAACAGGGCCAATAGCCTGGAATTAAAGGGCAGGGAAGCCAAGCAGCTGGGATCCCCCTCTAGAGAAGGAGTGATTGACAAAGCCATTGGAAAAGGGCACAAGGAATTTAATCCTGTCAGGCGTCAAGGAAAGGTCTCCCTTCAAGAAAGATCTTGTATGTCAACCAGGAAAGTGGACCAACATGGAGAGGGGTATCCGGTACCTGAGGGAATTAGCCATGCTGAAGGTGATTGATAGTGACCTAGACAACAAACAGCTGTCCAAAGTTCCAGATGAAGTCAAGTGCCCATGACCCATGTGGCAGAAGTTTGTACAGAGCACACCATCACCGTATGCCAGCTCATTGGCAGTTATGACCTGGAAAGACCAAGAGGAACCCACATGGATGAATCGGATGTAGTTGGATGTAGCCAACTACAGCATTACAATGAAAGTCTCTCTTCTTCCCTATGGGCCTGCATCTCGTCTTGAGAGAAATTTTCTCACGAGATGCTAGAACTACAAGAGGATACATCTTCCTCCCCACCTGCACGAACCAATAGCTCGGCTATCAGGTGTAAGCATCCCTCTGCTCAAGAAAGTTGATATAGTGCGTGCATACTACGTGCCACCCTGTGGTTTTAACTGTGTGACCATGGAAAGGCCATGAGAAAACGGGATGCAAAAATCTACCCTACCTCCACCCTAGAGGCAGGGATCCATGAAGCGCAAGGAAAAGCATTCGCAAAAAGTGGTTCTTCTGAGAAAATTGCTGTTCCAGGTTCTAGCAGACAGTCCTCCAAACAGAGTAATGAATACTATGAGCAGGACTAGAGGGGCCCAGCCTCCATCCAGGGGGAGGAAGGGGACAATCGGGTGTATTGGACTCTGAGGAGTATTGGCCTGGCACATCAAACCCAAGAGTTAACTGTACTGGTGGCTGAAGTGAGCCTAACTGGGAAGGAGTGGCAAAAGCAACCCATTGGGACTGGCCTGGAGGCTCTGTGCAACCTTGACATAGACTACTTCAGGAGGGGGTACTTCAAAGATCCACAAGGGTATTGGTCGGCTTTTGGCATAGCTGCCTTGGAGACGGAGGACATCAAACAGTTGTCTACCTTGCCCACTCTCTCACAGGACCCTTCTGCTGTGCAGGTGCTGATGGCCAATGGGCAGCAGGTGCCAATCGCTACCACAACAGCGCACCTGAGGCAGTATTGCACTAACAGAGACTCCCTGATTCCCATGCATGAGCTGGTTCATTGACTGCAGAGCCAAGGAGTGATCACCAACACTTGCTCACCCTTTAGTAGTCCCATATGGACAGTGCAAAATTCTAATGGTGAGTGGAAAACAACGATGGGCTTCTGTGCCTGACTGAAGTCACACCACCGCTGAGTGCTGCTGTGCTGGGCATGCTAGAACTTCATTCAGTACGAACTGCAGTCAAAGGCAGCCAAGCGCTATGCCACAATTAATACTGCTAATGCATTTTTCTCCATCCCTTTGGCAGCAGTGTGAAGGCCACACTTTGCTTTCAGTTGGAGGGGCGTCCTGTCCACCTGGAATGGACTGCGCCAGGGGTAGAAACACAGCCCTACCATTTGCCATGGGCTGATCCAGACTGCCCTGGAAGAGGTGGAAGCTTCTGAACACCTCCAGTACATTGATGTTGCCCTCACATGGGGCAACACAGCTCAAGAAGTATTTGAGAAAAGAAAGAAAATAGTCCTAATCCTTCTGAAAGCTTGTATTGCCCTAAACCAAAGTAAGGTCAAGGGACCTGCACATGAGATCCTAATGCAGGCTGGTCAGGTTCATGGGGACCCCTGCTTGGGGAAAGGTTGTGCATCGGTCAGTGGGCGATGAGCAATTGCATTGTGCATCACTTGCTTTATAAATATAATAATAATAAAAATAAAAATTATTATTATTTATTAGTAGTATTGTTACTGTTATTACTATCTCTTCAATTTCTGTCCATTTAAACTATCTTTATTTCAACCCATTATCTTCTGGGGGTGGGTGTCAACTAACATCTGAGTGGAGCTGAGGTGCCTGACAGGTTAAAGCACAACATGTTTGACAACCACAGTCCAACAGCACAAATCACACGTAAAAATCAGTCTCTGAAATCAATAAAGATGAGTAGTTGGCGATAACTTTGGTCTGCTTCAGACACCACAGCCCAGCAGAGACCCTGCTGCCTTCAGGAGCTGTCAGCCCTGAGGCCTTGGGGACACCTCGAGGGAGCCCAATGGCACAGAGCAAGCGATGCCATGGTCGGGTGCTGTGCTGCTGAGCTGGGCCGGGCTCCTGGGCCCAAGGGGAGCTCGTGGCAAGCGGGCAGCGCTGCAGAGAGACAGCTGTGCCCAGGAGCAGCTCCTGTGCACAGCGCAGCAGGGCTGGGGGCTCTGACCGCAGCTGGCACGGGGAGAGGAGAGAAGGAGAGAGGGCTTGGAGGCAGTGAGGAGCGCAGCAACAGAGGGCAGCGTGTGGCAGGACAGATCTGCAGGCCCTTGGCACCGTGAGTCTCTGGCAACAGAACCATGTAAAAGGGATTTCCAAAGAGTTTTTCTGAAGCCAACACAGCTCATGGTGGATTACATCTTAGAGGATAGATCTCTCTGTTTCTCCAATATGAGGTAGACGCTGCCATTCCTCCTGGCTTCTCCTACTGGCCGTGCTGCTGCTGCTCTTGTTCCCAGGCTGCCTGGGGATGGGGGTTTCACCTGCCCATGGAGTGAGCCCTCGGGGTGCTTGGGGGAAAGGGAGTACGGGGACAGGGTGAGGGGTCTGGAGATGGGCACTTGGGGCCTGGATTCCTCTGCTCCCAGCAGTGTCCAGGTTCTGTAGGCACTGGAACAGCTACCGCAGGGAAGTGTTCACAGTGCTGAGGCTGTCAGAATTCAAGAAACATTTGGGCAACCCCCTGAGGTGTATGGACTGATTTTTGGGTGTTCTTGTACAGATTCAGGGGTGGGATTTGATGATCCTTGTGGAACCCCTCCAAGTCAGGATATTCTATGATTCTACAACTCTAGGAACATAGGAGGAGAATTGTCCTGGAGCTCAAAGACCTGCCAACACAGGGCAGCTGAGACCAGGACTGGTGGAATGACTGCCTCTCCTCTCTGAAGGGCACTCTGCTCTAACAAGGCAGTATCTGTGACTCTGAGGACCTACAGGGTTTCACTTGGAGTGCAGCAGAACGCCCAGGATTTATGCCTTAGAAACACTCTGAAAAACTGCTGCTCAGGTGTGGTGGGGCAGCTGAACAAAGAGGACAAATCAAACAAACAAATAAATAAATAAATCTCCACACGTCTGCTCTTCGATGAACTAGGAGCAAAACTGGGGAAACCTCTTCTATATCAGGAGTGAAGTGAATCTGAGACTACACCATGTTCCTACCATGTTGTTACCTTGAGCTGTAGTGCACGACTGATTCTTCCATTGCCCACGGAAGAGTACTCTTCTTGCAGAGAAACTAAGAAGCAGTTGGAAGTCATTAAAGGGAACTTCAAAATAACTGCCCGCAATTGGACAATCTTTTTGATGTTTTTTAATGAGAAAACTAAATTTTCCTCTGGTAAGTCTGTTGTACATTATTACTATTCTTTCTCTTTGTGCAGGACCACATCCCAAAAAAAGCAGATGTCCAACAGCAGCTCTGTGAGCGAGTTCCTCCTGCTGGCATTCGCAGACACGCGGGAGCTGCAGCTCCTGCACTTCGGGCTCTTCCTGGGCATCTACCTGGCTGCCCTCCTGGGCAACGGCCTCATCCTCACCGCCGTAGCCTGCGACCACCGCCTCCACACCCCCATGTACGTCTTCCTCCTCAACCTCGCCCTCCTCGACCTGGGCTGCATCTCCACCACTCTCCCCAAAGCCGTGGCCAATGCCCTCTGGGACACCAGGGCCATCTCCTATCAGGGATGTGCTGTCCAAGTCCTCTTTTTAGTATTCTTGCTTGGAGCAGAGTATTCCCTCCTCACCCTCATGGCCTACGACCGCTACGTTGCCATCTGCAAGCACCTGCACTACGGGAGCCTCGTGGGCAGCAGAGCTTGTGCCCAGATGGCAGCAGCTGCCTGGGGCAGTGGCTTTCTCAATGCTGTCCTGCACACGGCCACTACCTTTTCCCTGCCCCTCTGCCAAGGCAATGCTGTGGACCAGTTCTTCTGTGAAATCCCCCAGATCCTCAAGCTCTCCTGCTCAGATGCCTACCTCAGGGAAGTTGGGCTTACTGCAGTCACCTTTGATTTAGGTGTTGGTTGTTTTTTTTTTGTTGTGCTGTCCTATGTGCAGATCTTCAGGGCAGTGCTGAGGATGCCCTCTGAGCAGGGCCGGCACAAAGCCTTTTCCACGTGCCTCCCTCACCTGGCCGTGGTCTCCCTGATTATAAGCACTGTCCTGTTTGCCTACCTGAACCCCCCCTCCATTTCTTCCCCATCCATGGACCTGGTCGTGTCATTTCTGTACTCGGTGGTGCCTCCAGCAGTGAACCCCCTCATCTACAGCATCAGGAACAGGGAACTAAGGAATTCAGTGAAGACAGTTCTAGAATACACAATTCTTCAATATATTTACATATAATAATATGCATAAAATCAAAATTCCTATGTTTCCTCAAAAAGGTAGGACAATTTTTTGTTAATATTTGTCTGTATTATTGTATTCTGAAAATATTATTTCTAATTTAAATAATATGTTTTTTATTTTCCTATTTGTTAATCATTTTCCCAGAGATGCCAGTTTCCTGTATAGATATACCCAATAAGGAAGTCATCAGAAGTTCATTGCACTCAGCTGCCATCTCTTCCCATCTGCTTTGGAGCTGGGAGAGCAGCCCCAGCACGCAGGAGAGGCTCAGGGCCCCTGCTGCTTCACTGGAGCCATGGCCATGGCCAGCAGCAGGACGTGGCTTTTTCACTGCTGCTCTCTTTTGCCTTCCAGTGTGTTCCTCCTGTACTCTTTTATCTGTGTTAGTCTTGAGGTCTCATGTACCTTGGTGACAGTCCTGTTGTCTCTGCAGTGACATCCCTGTGGCTGCAGGCAGCAGCAGGCACTGTGCAGCCCTGGCTCACAGCTGGCCTCCCTGCTAGCACCACAGTAACAAAAGGGGCTGCTCAGGGTAAACCCAGAAGCCTGGGCACCTCTTCCAAATGTGTTATCAGGAATAGAGCCAAGGGGTTGCTCCCTGCTCTTCTGTTTTCTGGGCTTCTTCATGGAGGGAAGGACACAGGCTGAAAGTCCCAGGGTGGTCTGTGAGGGACCAAGGGCTGGACCAAGAGCTCAATTTGTGGTGGCACTTACCCATGCAAACGACAACTGGTCTTGGACTCATCTGCAAGGGACTGCATCCCCTGCAGTGGGGCTGATGGCAGATTCCAGCCTGGAGAGGAATCTGGAGCTGCCAGGAGATGTCAGGGGATCTGCAGGGACAATGTGCTCAGTGGGTAGTGATTAGGACCTCTTAAAATGAGTGACCATCCAAGGAAGAGTCTTTTAGGGGGAAAAGCGAATCTGAGGTGTCCAGGGGCTAAGGAGGGCTCTGCAACACCAGGGGAGGTCGTGAAGAGCCAGCAGGTGAAGGCCCATAAGACTGCAGAGTAATTGAGGAGACCTTATTTAAAGCCCTGAAGAAGACGCAATACTTCTTCATCTCTGCAGCCTGCCCCCGAGAAATTGCCTTCCCCCCGAGAAATTGCCCCCCTCTCTTGGAAAGATGACCCATTATTTATTGCTGAGCACCACGTTACTGAGTTCCACCTGGAAGGCAGGGCTAGGCAGTGGGGATGGCAGGAGGAAGACTTGTGTGAAGACTATGAAAAACATGGAAATTCAGGGCTTTAGCAGATCCTTAAAGTGCTGCCTGAGTCCCCAAATGGAAAGCAATGTATGTCTGTGGGTGGAGGAGGAGGAGGCGAGTCCCAGCACAGGGGCAGGGCTGAAGGGCCCTGCGCGAAGCTGGGCTGATGGAGAAGTGTCCACCTTGCGTGTGTGCCTCAGCCTGGGAGAAGGGGCCTGCCCGCGGTGCGGGATGGCTGGGCTGTGCTCAGCCATGCCCCAGGAGCTGACCTTGCTCTCCTCCTCCCCGCCACTCCCCACACGGGGCAGGCCCTCAGGAAACACCCCTGAGCCTGGAGATGCACCAACCTGCTGCGGTGAGGTGCCAGTACTGCAGGGGAAGAGGGGAGGGTTGAAGAGACACGTGGGGCCTGCGGGCAAGAGTGGTGTGGCCTGGGGAAGTGAGGGCCTGGGAAAAGTTACCCTGGATCCATAGGAGCCATTCTGGAAAGAAAACTTGTAGGCAGGAACAGCACATTTCTGGAGGTGCAGAGCTGCTGGGCACATGGTGCAGGGTGCCCTGATGGACCTTTGTGTCCTTTTCCATCGTGTCTTCAGTGCCACTTTTCTCAGAAATAGAGTAGCCAGCAGAGGTGTGATGGATACGCTGAGATCATGAAAGCCATCATCAACATGCCCCTAAGAAGATGACTGTTAAGGGGAGGTCAGGAGAAGCATGGACAGGAGAGGTGTGAGATTTGGGGAGGGAACAGGGGCTTGGCCAGCAGAAATTAAGGATTTTGTAGAGGTCAGAAGGTTCAGGTTTTTGCTGATGCTGTTGTAACTGCGACTTAAAATAGTCACATGAGGCCCTTCACCGGCTTCAACCAGTAAACTTTATTCCTAAATTTAAATGCTACTCCACACCCTGACAGGAATCCACTACTCTTATGCCTGAGCTCAAAGTATGCACTGAAGCCAAAACTCAGCCCATAGCCTCTTTCCCTTACCCTTCCTGTCTTGCTTACCTTGATCCCTACACTTAACACTAGATTTAAATGCTCTATTTAAGCCTAGATTCTTGGAAGAACTAAACAAAACCCTAAATCACAAGGCTTGTCCATAACCTAACCACACACCTGACACCCCAAGCACAACACCAAACCCTCCCACTAAATCTTTTTTAATCTCTAACCCAGAAATATGAGACCTAGTCCCTAATCCCATTCATGAAAATCTAACACATAAAGCCCCTGTTCCTGTGCATTAACCTCCTCACCTTCAGCCCCTCTCCTAACCCTTAACTTAAGGTGCTTGTCCCCTTGGGGTGAGGCAGGAATTGTGAGACTTCTCTGCAGTCCCATGGCATTCAGAGATGGATGTGAGGGGCCATGGATCTGATCAGCTTGTGGGCCACAAGGAGGAGATGGGTGGGAATGCTCTGCTGAGCTCAGCTCCGCCTCAGGATCTCCTGCCCCAGCAGGAGGAATGGGACTGGGGCAGTGACTGGGAGGTCACTTCTGTCTCTGCAGCTGATAGGGCAGCAGCAGGAACGTGTCACGCAAAGGGACTGTGAGGTGCCTTGTGTCTGGAGGTGGCAGGTCAGCCTTGGCTTCTCCCTGGGATGTGCACTTTGGGGCTGACATCTGCCAGTGGCCCTGCTAGGCCAGCAGAAGGCCCCTGCTTGGCATGCTGCCTGTGGGATCCCCTCTGCCTCCATCCCCAGGAGGACCCAGACAGAAAGAAGGCCCGCACAGGGGTTGTCCTGTCCCTTCTGCTTGAGTCCAGGACTGGACAGCAGGAGGCACAAGGCTTGGCTGTGTCTAGCCAAGAAGCTGCAAGGCCAGCAGCAGGCCCAGGCCTTGGGAGATGCTGCTGAGGTGACTTCTGTCTGCTTGGCTGACAGGCTGTAAGGAGCCTGATGGGTTGGGATGCCTGCTTCAGGAGTGGTTTCCACCCTGATGGAGCTTTCTTTGGTAGTAGGAAAGAGCAGGAGCGAAAAAACTGTCGCAAATTGTACCTTGGAAGGGTGTCACTGGCCACGAGGCAGAAGAAATGTCCCTCAAAGAGTAGTGCTGTGGTGCCAGAGGTCACCCAAAGACTGTCTGTGATCACACTATGACATTGTGTTTCAAGGAACAGCTGATGAGGGTTGACGAGACATGGGTGAGATGATGGAAAGTCCTGGATGAGAGCAAGGTGGTGGACAGAGATGGGTGTCTGCAGACAGGAAAGAGCCTGAGAAGAAACTGGAGACAGCTGAGAGCAGAGAAGCCCCAGTCCAAGTGCAGCTGGGCAGAATCCTCACCTTGTCTGTGGGTTGTGAGCAGGATCTCAGCTCCTCCCTCCTATCCCGGGCTGCAGAGGCCTCACTCCAGCTGCACACAGACAGCCATCCAGCAGCATGGACATGGCATTAGCATGGAGGTGTCTCCTCCTTAGGGCACCTGGATAACACAAGGATGCCACGAGAGAGCTGCATCCTGCTGGCGAGCAGCCTGCAGACCAGGAGGATGCAGCACAGACAGAGCTGGATATTTGCAAGCTGGGGTGTCCCAATATCCAGTCTGCATCCCCTGCAGTTTCTGGAGGTGGCTTGGCCACTTGGCTGTTGGCTGACCAGGGCCAGCTGGGTTATGACACTCCAAGGGGCTTCTGCCAGACTGCCTGCCATCCAGGCATCGCAGTGCCATCCAGGAAATAGGGCAAAGTGTGGGACAGCATAGGAAAGCCTGCAGATAGAAGGCAGAGGGTGCTTGTCCCTTTGGCTAAAGCTTCTGAGGAGAGGAGATAGAGTCATTGCAATGGGGCCTCACTGCTTCCTTGATACCCTGGGCAGGGATGGGGAGGTGTCCTAATGAAGTTCTTCTCGTGGCATCACACTGCCCACCACATCATACAGACCCCAAGAAGAGCCCTGAGCCAGACGGGGGGGTGCAGGATCTCCCCTCCCAGTGGCTGGGGTCAGGCCTTGGCCCTTCTGCTTCACCAAAACCAACCAAGACTTTTCTCAGCACAGCGCTTTGCCTGTCTGCAATCACGGCCTCCAATTATCTGCCCTAACAAGTCCCTGGGGAGGCTTTGTTAGGAACAGCCCTCAGTGGGGCCCATTAATACTCCAAGTCACTTCAACTTTTCCTTCTGACTTTATTTTCTCAAGCAGTTACATCATTCTCCTCTCAGTACCCCAGTGTCACTGACTCAGCACCAAAATACACCATGGAGCTCATTAAAATGCAGAATGTCCTAAACAGCCATATCTCTCCCACAGTTTTCTTCATGTCTTCAAGACTTGTGCAGCTAATTGGAGAGCTTTCATAGTGCAGTTAAGGAGGAAGATTTCAAAGAGCATCTAATTAAAATTTTTCCTCATTTTAAAGGCTGAATTTTGTTGCATTTCAGCTTAGAGCATCATTTTCCTATAGATATTGGTCTAGGGTTGCTCCTTTGAAGCCCTGCTGAGGTAGGAAGAGCAGGGTTTTTCCTATTTAAAAACAAACAACGGGAAATCATGCTGCAATTTAAAAACAAAAAAACAAACAAACAACAACAACAACAAAAAAACAAAGTTCAAGTTCCTCAGTTTTTTCACGTTCCTCATTTTCTTTACTCCAGGGAAGTTTACCTTCCAATAAGGATGACTGTACATGGTATATTTAACACTGATTAATAGGAAATTTAAAATAGTAGTGTTAATCTATATCATAGTAATTCAATGATAAATAATGAGTTTCTTGGTAAGGAAACCATTAGACAGACTGTTGAGAAATGGGCGAGCTGGAACTCACTGAAACTCAAAGCAGCAACTGGGTTGGTGAGAGCGGTCTGAATTATCCAAGAGTAAGGGGAGGGCAAAGCAGGAGGACCATGGGAAGTGCATAGGTCCAGACAGGCAGCTGGAAAGGGGACATTCAGCAGGGTCTGTGTAATCAAGTCAGGTTTTGCGCCTGGAAGATGAGGGAGCACACCATGACAGACAAAGCGATGACAGTGTAAGTACAGGTGAACACCAGATTTCTTCTTCTGCGATGAATATAGATCATGGAAATTAACATTTCTTCATGATATAAATTACACTTCACATGTGACTTTCTACGGAAGTGGTTGAATCATTTGAGCTGATGAGTAGTTGCTTTTTTAGTTAAGTACTAAAAAAATTACTGGGTATTCAGGCAGAGCTTTGCTGTCTGACCATAAGCACAATCAGGGAAAACCTCCTGTGGCCCCATTCTGTTTGAGGCACTTCTCTGGACCAGCAGATGTCAGAAAAGACCTGCAGGAGACCGGAGCCCTTTGGGAAAATCAGATGGAGCCAGGTGGAGTTCCCAGGGCACCTCCACTGCTAGCAGTGGTCTTTGTCCCTGTAACTGCAGCCCAGCCCAGCACAGGAAACCCCTTCAAAGACAAACCCCTTCTTCTATGGGTTTCTGGGACGGACCTAGATTTGAAATGGCCCTTGGAAACCCATGATACTCTTCCTTATTCCTACGAGACACTTGAACATCCATTTACCTTCCTAGGTCATCTTTAGAAAATTCAGGCTGAAAAACTCAATTATAGCATGCTTCAAATGGCTGAGGCAGAACCCATCAGCTTGACCCACTTTGGAAATGTTCCCCATCCAACTGAGGTTTTCAAAGTGAAAAATGTGAAAGGACCCGTCAGGTCAATGCGCAGAGGAAGGGAAAGTCACACACATTGTGCTGGAGTAGCAGAAGGCAAAAAGCATTGCACTGTGCCTCAGAGTAATCAAGGAGACCTAATCCAGTTCATCTGTGAGATAAAGCAGAGTGAAGGGCGTTGAGTTGTGTCCTAACATGAAGAAGGATGTACATCACTGCTGAAGGAACTGACTTTTTGTGCCATCACCAATGCCAATTATACAAGAACTGTATCAAATAAAGGTAACGTGTCCCACCCTGGCCCTGTCACCCCACAGTGCACGGGAGAGGGAGCTGAAAGCCAAGGGACGCATTTGGGTGTGGAAGGTGGGGCCCAGCAGAGACAAGAGCCAAGGCAGGAGCTGGGGGAGGCCAGGAGAAGCAGCCCAAGGGGTGGTGCTGCTTGTGAGGACACGTTTGTACCAGCAGCCTGAGTGGGCAGCAGCTGTGCGCAGGCGAGGGGAGGCCAGGAAGCGCATGCCAAGAGCGCTCCTGCCAGCAGAGACAAGGCCGGGGCCGAGGGCAAGGGGAGGGGCAGGCGCAGGGCAGGGGGCTGCAAGGGCCATGCTGAGCTCCCTGCCCCTGCAGCAGCCGCACTGGCCCTCAGCAGATGCGCTGGCCGGTATGCACGGGGAGGTGCTGGCGTGCATCAGAGAGCAGCGAGGAGGGCGCTGGAGAGGGCCGGGGCGAGGCGGGTGGCAGAGCCCCATGCAGGGGCTGGCTGGGGGTCCCCTCTGCTGCAGCCACCGCATGCGGCGTGGCAGGAGGAGGGCTCCCTGTGCACCACGGGGCAGAGCCTGGCCCTGGGCTCTTCCTGACGTCCCTGCAGCTCCTGGCAGGCTGCGGTGAGGTGCCCCTCAGCCTTCCCTCCTGTGCTGCCAGGGCACACGGCTGCCTCCTGCCCAGCTCACTGCCCACCAAGAACGTCCGACAGGGCTGCTTCCCAAGCTGGGCCTTGCCCAGGCTCAGTCCCCTGCAGGGGCAGAAACTGGCCCTTGTCCTGGTGGCTTTTCATGGCCTTCCTCTCAGTACATTCTTCTCATCCTTGATCTCTTTTACTGAATTCAGAGGCCCAGGAGAACTTTTTGGTACAGACTACCGCAGAAAAAACTTCGAGTGCCTCAGCCACATCTCTGCTTTTCCTCCACATTGCAGCTGGGCTCTTCAATCCCACAACCTCTGCTGTACCTGAAGAGAAATCATGAGAAAGAAGAGTCACAGAAAATGACTACCTGCTGGTTCCTTTATTTCGTTAATTACCAAGAGCTTCTCAGCACCTGTACATGAGGTCTTTGGGTTAAAAATAAATAAATAAACAAATAAATAGAAGCTAGAAGAAGTGAGATAGAAGTGAGATGAAAAAATACTTTAATTGGAATAATATTGCAAAGATTGAAAGGCAGTTTTGAAATACATGAACAAAGGATTTTCTGCCTTGCCCGGGTATACGTGAGGAAGATGTGCAGGTACCTCATTGATGGGGAAATGCTGTATATTAGAATAACATCCTCAGTGCCTCCTTCAGCCCCTTGTTCCTCGTGCTGTAGATGAGGGTTTCACTGCTGGAGGCAACACTGAGTACAGAACTGAAACCGCCAGGTCCAGGGATGGGGAGGTGATGGAGGGAGGCTTCAGGCAGGCAGCCATGGCAGTGATGCTGTGCAGGGAGACCACTTTGACCCAAAACACAGCACATCTTTACACCTGCTGAGGGTGCACTCACTCTGTTCCGTCATCCAGGTCATTGACAAATAAATTGAGCAGGACTGGACTCAGTGTAGATCCCTGGGGGGCACTGCTGGCTACAGGCCTCCAACTAGACTCTGCTCCACTAAGCACAACCCTCTGAACTCTGCCATCCAGCCAGCTCACAATCCACCTCACTGACCACTCATCCATCCCACACTTCCTGAGCTGGCCTGTGAGGATGTTAGGGGAGACAGTGCTGAAAGCCTTGCTGAAGTCAAGGTACACAACATCCACTGCTCTCCCCTCACCCACTCAGCTAGTCATTCCATCACAGAAGGCTATCAAGTTGGTGAAGCACGGTTTCCCTTGGTGAACCCATGCTGACTGCTCCTGATCACCTTCTTCTCCTCCACATGCTGGAGATGACCTCCAGGATGAGCTGTTCCATCGCCTTTCCAGGGATGGAGGTGAGGCAGACCGGCCTGTAGTTGCCTGGGGCCTCCTTCTTGCCCTTTTTGAAGACCAGCATGACATGAGTTTTCTTCTAGTCTTCAGGCACCTCTCCTGTTCTCCATGACCTTTCAAAGGTGATGGAGAGTGGGCCAGCAGTAACATCCGCCAGCTCCCTCAGCACTCATGGATGTGTCCCATCGGGGTCCATGGACTTGTGGGTGTCAAGTTTGCCTAAGAGATCTCTGAGCTGATCCTCTTCAACCAAGGGAAAGTCCTCGTTTCTCCAGAGTTCCTTCCTTGTCCCTAAGGTCACAGATTCCGGAGGGCTGGTCTTAGCAGTGAAGGCTGAAGCAAAGGAGGCATTCAGTAATTCTGCCTTCCCTTTGTCCTTTGTCACCAGGGCACCCACCTCATTAAGCAGTGGGCCCACATATTCCTTTGTCTTCCTTCTGCGAGGTCCCTATATTCTTCCCAAGTGGCTTGTCCCCTTTTCCACATTATGTACGCTTCCTTGTTCCATTTCAGTCACCCCAGGGTCTCCTTGATCATCCAAGCAGGTCTCCTGCCCCCTTTGCCTGACTTTTTGCTCACAGGAATACACAGCCCTTGAGCTTGGAGGACTTGGAGGTCAGTGCGCTATTGCTGCCGGTGCACTGTTGAGGCAGCCATCGGCACCTGCTCTGCTTCGGCTCTCAGCAACCCCACAACAGAAGGGTCCTGTGCGAGACCAGGCAAGGTAGACAACTGTCCTGGTTCCTTTAGGACAGAGTTAATTTTCCTCCTAGTAGCTGGTAGGGTGATAAATCTTGGTTTAGGATGAGAAGAGCGCTGATAGCATGCTGATGTTTTAATTGTTGCAGAGCAGTGTTTACACCAGGCCAAGGACTTTCCGGCTTCTCGCTCTGTCCTGCCAGCGAGCAGGCTGGGGGTGCGGAAGGAGCTGGGAGGGGACAGACCCAGGACAGCTGACCCCAACTGGCCAAAGGGGTATTCCATACCATCTGGCGTCATGCTAAACAATATATAGGGGTGGCTGGGTGGGGTGGGGGGGCCGGCTGCTCGGGAATAGGCTGGGCATCGGTCAGCGGGTGGTGAGCAATTGCATTGTGCATCACTTGTTTCTTACACATTATTATTATCAATACTATTATCATGATCACTATTATTATTATTGTTATTATTATATTCCTGTCTTAATAAACTGTCTTTATCTCAACTCACTGGCTTCACTTTCCTGTTTCTCTCCCCCATCCTAGAGAGGGAGGGGGGAGGGTGAGCGAACGGCTGTGTGGTGTTTAGCTGCCAGCCGGGTTAAACCACAACAGTCCTTTTGGCGCCCAACGTGGGGCTCGAAGGGTTGAGATATCGACAAATTTGACCAGAGTGTGTTAAACTAAAATTGGTATAAGTATTGGACCTGCTTAATAGTTGCTAGTCACGATGTTGATTGCCTTAATCACCAGTCTGCTGTGCCTGTTTTCCAAATTGAGTTTTATGGTGCGTTACTTTCTGTATGTGCTCCCTGTTGCACTGTTTATCCTTTCCGGGCCCTGGTTTAAGATTGTTATGGTACTGTGTGGTGTAACAATGGCTTATGAAATGATGAAATATCTGGTCACGACTTTAACCTGGTATTTGTACTCAGCACTGACGTCGACTCTATACTTTGGAAACCATATCTCGGAAACTATTAGCAATTACACCTATTGCCTGTTTTCGTTAGGGAGCCAATCTGTGAAGGGGACAGGGGAAGACATGTTTCCCTACCTGTTCACTCTCCCTTTCTCCTTCACCACCACCCTCTTATCCCCCGACCTAGTTACGGTGGTTCTCCGAGATGTTGAATATCCTTGGGATACTCAGACCAGCCTGCTCTTGTTGTTATGTCTCCTGAATGCGCTTCAGGTTTTGTTGAGGGTTAAACAACTACTTAGGAATCTCATCCGGAGATCTGTCTTGAGGCGGGATAGTTGCGAGTGGCAGGGAGTGTGGGAGGATATGGGCAGGTTTCTAGAGCAGTGGGCACCTCCAGTGTTTTGGACATTCACCCCTGAACAACTGCAAAATCCTAAAAAGCTGGCAGAATGCTTGAAAAAAAGGTGTCATGACTCTGGCAGTTCCAAAGTGACACAAATCACTGTAGCATGCTGGGGTCCTGCTTGTGCCTATCGAGCTGCAATTGATGCTACTATAGCTCCAGCTCCTGCTCCTGCAGCCGCTCCAGCTCCAGCTCCTGCAGCCTCTCCAGCTCCTGCAGCCGCTCCAGCTCCAGCTCCTGCAGCCGCTCCATCTCCAGCTCCCGCAGCTACTCCAACTCCTGCAGCAGCTCCAGCTCCTGCAGCTGCTCCAACTCCTGTGGCTGGGTCAGAGAAACGAGCTGTAGCAGTGCAAGTTGCCCCCGCAGAGGGTATTCCAACCCCTGTGGCAGACCCTGTGGCTGGGTCAGAGAAACGAGCTGTAGCAGTGCAAGTTGCCCCTGTAGACAAGGTGAAAAAATGGTATAGAGACTCAGGTCGTTTAGAACGCAGACAGTCTTCTGCTAAGTCTGGGCATAGTGAAGACGAGGCTGGGCCATCAAAGGTGCAGGAGGATGAAGATGAGGATGAGGATGTTGAAAAATCAACAATAACTACCCGGACTCTATACCAGCGTGAGCTACGAGATGTGCGAAAAGATTTTGGTCGCTGTATAGGTGAGCAGCTTGTCACCTGGCTGCTCCGGTGCTGGGACACCGGAGCCAATTGTGTGCAATTAGAGGGCAAGGAAGCCAGGCGGCTGGGATCCCTTGCTAGGGACGCATGCATTGACAAAGCAATTGGAGATGGAGCACGATCTCGCAGCCTCTGGAGGCGTCTCCTGTCAGCTGTGAAGGAAAGGTATCCCTTCGAGGAAGAACTTGTATGTCTACCAGGCAAATGGACCACCATGGAGAAGGGAATTCAGTACCTGAGGGAATTGGCCGTACGGGAAGTAATTTATAAGGACCTAGACGACGCACAAACATCCACAGATCCAGATGAAGTCCAGTGTACACGACCCGTGTGGCGGAAGTTTGTACGGAGTGCACCATCATCATATGCCAGCTCATTGGCAATACTAACCTGGAAAGAGGATGAGGAACCCACAGTGAACGAAGTGGCTAAAATACTCCGGCAGTACGAAGGAAATCTCTCCTCTTCCCTACAGGCCTGTGTCTCGGCTGTGGAGAAACTCTCTAAAGAGTTCCACCAGCTAAAAGAGAATACTTTGGAGAAACTTTCTGAAGAGGTCCACCAACTTAAAGAGAATTTATCTTCCCCTCCACCTGAGCGAACCAGTGTCCACCAGCTAAAGGAGAATACTTTGGGGAAACTATATGAAGAGGTCCACCAACTTAAAGAGAGTTTATTTTCCTCCCCACCTGTACAAACCAGTGTCTCAGCTATTAGGGGTAAACGTTCATCTATGCAAGGAAGACAATATGGTGGGCACACACACCGCGCCACCCTGTGGTTTTACCTACGTGACCATGGAGAGGACATGAGAAAATGGGATGGAAAATCTACTGCGACCCTAGAGGCACGGGTACGTGAATTGCAAAGGAAAACAATTGGGAAAAAGGGGTTCTCTGAAGTTTGCTGCTCCAACTTCCAGCAGGCAGTCCTTTAAACACAGAAACGAAGATTCTGACCAGGACTAGAGGGGCCCTGCCTCCGGCCAGGGGGAGGAAAGGGACAATCGAGTTTATTGGACTGTGTGGATTCGATGGCCTGGCACGTCAGACGCACAGAAGTATAAGGCTTTGGTAGACACCGGTGCACAATGTACTCTAATGCCATCAAGCTATAAAGGGCCAGAGCCCATCTGTATTTATGGTGTGACGGGGGGATCCCAGCAGTTAACTGGATTGGAGGCTGAGGTGAGTCTAACCGGGAATGAGTGGCAAAAGCACCGTATTGTGACTGGCCCGGATGCTCCGTGCATCCTTGGCATAGACTATCTTAGAAGAGGATATTTCAAGGACCCAAAAGGGTTCCGCTGGGCTTTTGGCATAGCTGCCTTGGAGACAGAGGACATTAAACAGTTGTCTACCTTGCCCGGTCTCTCAGAGGACCCTTCTGTTGTGGGGTTGCTGAGGGTTGAAGAACAGCAAGTGCCGATCGCTACCACAACTGTGCACCGGCGGCAATATCGCACCAACCGAGACTCCCTGAGTCCCATCCATAAGCTAGTTCGTCAACTGGAGAGCCAAGGAGTGATCAGCAAGACTCATTCACCTTTTAATAGTCCCATATGGCCAGTGCGAAAGTCTAATGGTGAGTGGAGACTAACAGTGGACTATCGTGGCCTGAACGAAGTCACGCCACCACTGAGTGCTGCAGTGCCGGACATGCTAGAACTCCCGTATGAACTGGAATCAAAGGCAGCCAAGTGGTGTGCCACAACTGATATCGCTAATGCATTTTTCTCCATCCCTCTAGCAGCACAGTGCAGGCCACAGTTTGCTTTCACTTAGAGGGGAGTCCAATATACTTGGAATCGGCTGCCCCAGGGGTGGAAACACAGCCCTACCATTTGCCATGGACTGATCCAGTCTGCGCTGGAGCAGGGGGAAGCTCCTGAACAGCTGCAGTACATCGATGACATCATTGTGTGGGGTGACACTGCAGAGGAAGTTTTCGAGAAAGGGAAGACAATAGTCCAAATCCTTCTGAAGGCCGGTTTTGCCACAAAACAGAATAAAGTTAAAGGACCTGCACGAGAGATCCAGTTTTTAGGAATAAAATGGCAAGATGGATGTCGTCAAGTCCCAATGGATGTGATCAACAAAATAACAGCTATATCTCCACCAAGTAGCAAAAAAGAAACACAAACTTTCCTAGGTGTCGTGGGGTTTTGGAGAATGCATATTCCAAATTACAGTCTGATTGTAAACCCGCTCTACCAAGTAACCCGTAAGAAGAATGCTTTTGAATGGGGCCCTGAGCAACGACAAGCCTTTGAACAAATTAAGCAGGAAATAGTTCATGCAGTAGCCCTCGGGCCAGTCCGAACAGGACCAGATGTAAAGAATGTGCTCTACACCGCAGCCGGGGAGAATGGTCCCACCTGGAGCCTCTGGCAGAAAGAACCTGGGGAAACTCTAGGTCGACCCCTGGAGTCGGGGATACAGAGGATCTGAGGCCCGCTATACTCCAACTGAAAAGGAGATATTGGCAGCATACGAAGGAGTTCGATCTGCTTCGGAAGTGGTCGGTACTGAAGCGCAGCTCCTCCTGGCACCCCGACTGCCGGTACTAGGCTGGATGTTCAAAGGAAGGGTCCCCTCTACACATCATGCAACTGATGCTACATGGAGCAAGTGGGTTGCACTGATTACTCAGCGGGCTCGAATAGGAAACCCCAGTCGCCCAGGAATCTTGGAGGTGATTATGGACTGGCCAGAAGGCAAATACTTTGGGATATCATCAGAGGAGGAGGTGGTTCGTGCTGAAGAAGCCCCACTGTACAACAAGCTACCGGAAAATGAGAAGAAATATACCTTGTTCACTGACGGATCCTGTCGTATTGTGGGAAAGCATCGGAGATGGAAAGCTGCTGTATGGAGTCCTACACGACGAGTTGCAGAAGCTGCTAAGGGAGAAGGTGAATCAAGTCAGTTTGCAGAAGTGAAAGCCATTCAGCTGGCTTTAGATATTGTTGAATGAGAAAAGTGGCCAGTTCTCTATCTCTGTACTGATTCATGGATGGTAGTAAATGCCCTGTGGGGGTGGTTACAGCAATGGAAGCAGAACAACTGGGAGCGCAGGGGCAAACACATCTGGGCTGCGGCATTGTGGCAAGATATTGCTGCCCGGGTAGAGAACCTGGTTGTAAATGTACGCCATGTGGATTCTCATGTGCCCAAGAATCGGGCTACTGAAGAACATCAAAACAACCAGGAGGTGGATCAGGCTGCTAAGATTGCAGTGGCTCAGGTGGACCTGGACTGGCAACATAAAGGTGAATTATTTATAGCCCGATGGGCCCATGACACCTCAGGCCATCAAGGTAGAGATGCAACATACAGATGGGCTCGTGATCGAGGGGTGGACCTGACCATGGACACTATAGCACAGGTTATTCATGACTGTGAAACATGTGCTGCAATCAAGCAAGCCAAACAGTACAAGCCTCTTTGGTATGGAGGACGATGGCTGAAATATAAATATGGGGAGGCCTGGCAGATTGATTACATCACACTCCCTCAAACCCGCAACGGCAAGCGCCACGTACTTACAATGGTGGAAGCAACCACCGGATGGCTGGAAACATATCCTGTGCCCCATGCCACCGCCCGGAACACTCTCCTGGGCCTTGAAAAGCAAGTCCTATGGCGACATGGCACCCCAGAGAGAATTGAGTCAGACAACGGGACTCATTTCTGAAACAACCTTATAGACACTTGGGCCAAAGAACATGGTATTGAGTGGGTGTATCACATCCCCTATCATGCACCAGCCTCTGGAAAAGTTGAACGATACAATAGACTGTTGAAGACTACACTGAAAGCAATGGGTGCTGGGACATTCAAAAATTGGGATACACATTTGGCAAAGGCCACCTGGTAAGTCAATACCAGGGGAGCTGCCAACCGAGCTGGACCTGCCCAATCAAACCTGTTACGCACTGTAGAAGGGGATAAAGTTCCTGTAGTGCACGTAAGAAACATGCTGGGTAAAACAGTCTGGGCTACTCCTGCCTCAGGAAAAGGCAAACCCATTCGTGGAATTGCTTTTGCTCAGGGACCTGGATGCACTTGGTGGGTAATGCAAAAGAATGGGGAGGTCCGGTGTGTACCTCAAGGGGATTTAATACTGGGTGAGAATAGCCCATGAGTTGAATTGTAGTATGTTAATTATTATATAATACTGTATGTCATCACTACCATGATTGCTATATCTCATAGATGAAAATGGTGATTAATTACAAGGTATTGGAAAGAGTGTAACCTGAGCATGACATAAATGGTATGGAATAAGGGGTGGATATCTGTCCTGGTTCCAGTTAGGACAGAGTTAATTTTTCCTCATAGTAGCTGGTAGGGTGCTATGTTTTGGATTAGGATGAGAAGAGCGCTGATAACATGCTGATGTTTTAATTGTTGCAGAGCAGTGTTTACATCAGGCCAAGGACTTTTCAGCTTCTCGCTCTGTCCTGCCAGCAGGCAGGCTGGGGGTGCAGCAGGAGCTGGGAGGGGACAGACCCAGGACAGCTGACCCAATCTGGCCAAAGGGGTATTCCATACCATCTGGGGTCATGCTAAACAATATATAGGGGTGGCTGGCCGGGGTGGGGGGGCCGGCTGCTCGGGGATAGGCTGGGCATCGGTCAGCGGGTGGTGAGCAAGGCAGCATGCCAAGCAGGGGCCTTCTGCTGGCCTAGCAGGGCCACTGGCAGATGGCAGCCCCAAAGTGCACATCCCAGGGAGAAGCCAAGGGTGACCTGCCACCTCCAGACACAAGGGACCTCACAGTCCCTTTGCATGACACGTTCCTGCTGCTGCCCTATCAGCTTCAGAGACAGAAGTGACCTCCCAGTCACTGCCCCAGTCCCATTCCTCCTGCTGGGGCAGGAGATCCTGAGGCAGAGCTGACCTCTCTCTAGTTCCCTGGGGACTTGGTTTTCAAGTTCTGGGTTAGAGTTTAAGCAAAGTTATACTGGCAGGGTTCCCAAGCAACTAGGGCTCACCTTTCTGGGTAAGAGAGTGAAGAAACTTTACTGGGAAGGTTTGGTGTTCTTCTGTGGGTGTCAGGTCTGTGGTTAGGTAAGCTGTGTTGTTTATGTTTTTGTTGTTGTTGTTTTTGTTGTTTTTTCAGGTCTGCCACAAAGTCTAGGGTTGAAGAGAGCATTTTAATACTAGTATTAAGGGAAGTGATAATGGTGAACAAGAGAGTAAAGGTAAGGGAAAGAGGTATGGCCTGAGTTTTCCTTTAAGTGATACTTTGAGTTCAAGCATTAGAGAAATGAATTCCTGTCAGAGTGTTGGAGTAGCATTTAGGTTTAGGGATTAAAATTATTGGTTCAATTAAGGTAAGGGCCATACATGACTGTTTTAAGTCAGTGTTACCGCAGCATCTACATTACATGAACCCTCTTACCGCTATGACATCATTAATTTCTGCTGTCCAAGCTCTTCTTCCCACCCCAAAATCTCACATCTCTCTTGTCCAGGCTGCTCCTCACCTCCCCATATCTTATTGGGATCAGCTTTCTGATGACATTCATTGTCTCAGAGTATCTGTCTTACCTCTTTTGTCTACTCTGCTCCTGAGAAGGAAGTGGCATTATGGCCAAGAGAGAAAAGGACACAAAGGTCTTTAGGATCATCCTCCACAATGTGCCCATCAGCTCTGCACCTCCACACAATCACACTTCCTACCTAAAACTTTTGTTTCCCAAATGGCTTCTATGGATGCAGGGTCCTTTTCCCAGCCCCTCACGCATGCTTCAGTTTTGGATGTACAGGGATGGGATAAAGAAAGTGACACGCTTAGTGGATGAGGGAAAGGCTGTGGATGTGGTCTACCTTCACTTCAGTAAGGCTTTTGACACCGTGTCCCACAACATTCTCCTCAAGAAACTGGCTGCTCGTGGCTTGGACTGGCGTACGCTTCGTTGAGTTAAAAACTGGCTGGATGGCTGGGCCCAAAGAGTTGTGGTGAATGGAGTCCAATTCAGTTGGAGGCCGGTCACTAGTGGAGTCCCCCAGGACTCCGTACTGGGGCCAGTCCTCTTTAATATCTTTATCGATGAGGTGGATGAGGATATTGAGTGCACCCTCAGTAAGTTTGCAGATGACACCAAGTTAGGTGCGTGTGTCGATCTGCTCGAGGGCAGGAAGGCTCTGCAGGAGGATCTGGATAGGCTGGACCGATGGGCTGAGGTCAACTGTATGAAGTTCAACAAGGCCAAGTGCCGGGTCCTGCACCTGGGGCGCAACAACCCCAAGCAGCGCTACAGGCTGGGAGATGAGTGGTTGGAAAGCTGCCTCGCAGAGAGGGACCTGGGAATACTGGTTGACAGTTGGCTGAATATGAGCCAGCGGTGTGCTCAGGTGGCCAAGAAGGCCAACAGCATCCTGGCTTGTATAAGAAACAGCGTGGCCAGCAGGTCTAGGGAAGTGATTGTCCCCCTGCACTCAGCTCTGGTGGGGCCACACCTCGAGTACTGTGTTCAGTTTTGGGCCCCTCCCTACAAGAAGGACATGGAGGTGCTCGAGAGAGTCCAGAGAAGGGTGATGAATCTAGTGACCGGTCTGGAGAACAAGTCTTACGAGGAGCAGCTGAGGGAGCTGGGATTGTTCAGCCTGAAAAAGAGGTAGGCTCAGGGGCTACCTTGTCGTTCTCTATAGGTACCTTAAAGGAGGCTGTAGCAAGGTCTATTCTCCCACGTGCCTGGTGACAGGATGAGGGAGAATGGGCTAAAGTTGCGCCAGGGGAGGTTAAGGTTGGATATTAGGAAGAACTTTACTGAAAGGGTTGTTAGGCATTGGAATGGGCTGCCCAGGGAAGTGGTTGAGTCACCATCCCTGGAGGTCTTTAAGAAACATTTAGATGTTGAACTTAGAGATATGGTTTAGTGGAGGACTTGCTAGTGTTAGGTCAGAGGTTGGACTGGGTGATCTCGGAGGTCTCTTCCAACCTAGACGATTCTGTGATTCTGTGAAAGCCAAGGCACAGATGGAACTGAGCTTATCAAGTGAAGCAAAGAATAACAGGAAGAGATTCTACAGATACATTGCTCAGAAAAGAAAGGCCAAGGAGAGTGTTCCCCTTCTGATGGATGAGAAGGGTGAACTGGTAATGACAGACATGGAGAATGCTGAGGGACTCAGCAACGTCTTCTCCTCAGTCTTCCCTGCCAGTCAGGCTTCCCAAGTTTTTCGTTTCCCTGAAACCAGAGATGGAGGCTGAGGGTCAAAGTCCCATCCACTGTAAGTGAAGAGCAGGTTAGGGAACACCTGATGAAACTCAGCAAGTACACGTCTATGGGGCTTGATGACTTGGACCCCAGGTCCTGAGGGAACTGGCTGATATAGTCGCCAAACCTCTCCACATCATATTTGAAATGTCCTGGCAGTTGGGTGAAGTTCCTAGTGACTGGAAAAAGGAAAATATCACTCCCATTTGTAAAAAGGGTAGAAAGGAGGATCCAAGGAACTTGGTAAGCCTCACCTCTGTGCCTGGCAAGACCATGGAAAGATCGTCCTGGAATCAATATCAGGCACATGCAAGAGAAAGAGGTGATCCGAGACAGTCAGCATGGCTTCACCAAAGATAAATTGTGCCAGACCAATCTGGTGGTTTCTACAATGGAGTGACCACATCAGACAACAAGGGAAGACCGACCGATGTCATCTACTTGGACTTCTGTAAGACCTTTGACATGGTCCCACATGACATCCTGGTCTCCACATTGGAGGGATACGCATTTGATGGGCGCACCATTGAGTGGATAAGGAGTTGGCTTGAAGGTCACACCCAGAAAGCGATGGTCAAGGGCTCTATGTCCAAGTGGAGGCTGGTGATGAGTGGTGTCCCTCAGGGGTCTATCTTGGGACCGGTACTGTTTAATATCTTTATCAATGACAGGGACAGTGGGGTCGATTGCACCCTCAGCAAGTGTGCAGATGACACCAAGCTCAGGGGAGTAGTTGATGCAACAGAGGAAGGGATGCCATCCAAAGGGTCCTGGACAAGCTTGAAATTTGGGTCCATGTTAACCTAAGGAGGGTCAACAAGTCCAAGTGCAAGGTGCTGCACCTGGGCCAGGTCCCAACAGGACCCAGGTCTTTGTGTCCATGGCTCTGGCTGTGTGAAGGGAAAGGATCTCCCTTCCCAGGGGCTGGGGGTCAAGGCCTGCTCCTTTTCATTCGTGAAAGACATCCAGTTTTCCTAAACATCAGTGTCACCTTCACATTGCCTTTGTCTCCCTGCCCTCACTGCCTCCAATGCTCTGCTCTAACGAGCTCCAAGGGAGGCTGTGTCAGTGCTGGCCCTCAGGGGGACACTGCAGGAAACTTGCCTCTGACTTGGACTTGTTGAGAGATGTCTTCAATTGTCTCTCAGTGCCTGAGGTTCGTGGGCTCCTCAGCAAAGCCCCGCGAGGGGGGATTCCAATGCCTTGGGCTGGGCGTCTGGTGCTGAGCTGGGCCGGGCTCGTGGGACAGAGAGAGCTCGTGGCAAGAGGGCCGTGGTGCAGAGAGACAGCTCTGCCCAGGAGCAGCTCCTGTGCACAGCGCAGCAGGGCTGGGGGCTCTAACCGCAGCTGGCACGGGGACAGGAGAGAAGGAGAGAGGGCTTGGAGGCAGTTGGCAGTAAGAGGATGCTGAGAGCTGCCTGCAGGAGAAATCTGCACAGCCCTTGACAAGGTACGTCTCTGGCTGCAGGGCCATGCAGCTGCACGTCCTGGAAGGGTCTCCTGCTGGGTCTTGTTTCTGGGAGGGCAGTGGGCAATGCAGTAGGCTTTGGGAGTCCTGCTGGATGGCACTGCGAGGTGAGGAATTCTGGCAGAAGCCCCTTGGAGTGTCATAACCCAGCTGCCCCTCGTCAGCCAAGAGTGGGGTGGCCAAGCCTCCTCCAGAAATTGCAGGGGATGCAGACTGGATATTGGGACACCCCAGCTTGTGGATATCTAGCTCTGTCTGTGGGGCATCCTCCTGGTCTGCAGGCTGCTCTCCAACAGGATGCAGCTCTCTCGTGGCATCCTTGTGTTATCCAGGTGCCCTAAGGAGGAGACACCTCCATGCTAAGGCCATGCCCATGCTGCTGGATGGCTGTCTGTGGGCAGCTGGAGTGAGGCCTCTGCAGCCCTGGTGAAGAGGGAAAAGCTGAGATCCTGCTCAGGCACCAAGAGACAAGGTGAGGATTCTGTCCAGCTGCACTTGGTCTGGGGCTTCTCTGCTCTCAGCTGTCTCCAGTTTCTTCTCAGGGAAACACCTGAGCAGGACAGTCCTGCAGCTCACAGAGGGTGACACAGGGCAGCTGAGAACAGGAGTGTTCAGCAGTGGCATCTGCAGCTCTGTTGTGCATTGGGGTGCATTGTTTGAAACAGCACTGCAAATTTCATTGACCTGATCAGTGGACTGAACTTGAGTTTCCCCCATGTTCCTGCCTCCCTCCTGCTGCACAGCAGGAAGGACTCCTCTGGAGCCCACAGCAGCCCCTGCTCCCAGTGCCACTTTCAGCCAGCACCAGCCACAGCTCAAGCAGGGGAGATGCAGAAAGGTTCTCCTGCAAAAAGAAAGGCTCAGGCTGGGGGATCCTCTAAGAGACAGAATAGGTTTTCATTAGACAAATCTGTTTGAACTTTCTTCTGCTTTTTCCTCTTTAACAGAAAAGCATGTGTAAAGACAGAAAATGCTGAACAGCAGCTCTGTGAGCGAGTTCCTCCTGCTGGCATTCGCAGACACGCGGGAGCTGCAGCTCCTGCACTTCGGGCTCTTCCTGGGCATCTACCTGGCTGCCCTCCTGGGCAACGGCCTCATCCTCACCGCCGTAGCCTGCGACCACCGCCTCCACACCCCCATGTACTTCTTCCTCCTCAACCTCGCCCTCCTCGACCTGGGCTGCATCTCCACCACTCTGCCCAAAGCCATGGCCAATGCCCTCTGGGACAATAGGATCATCTCCTATCAAGGGTGTGCTGCCCAACTCTTTTTCGTTGCTTTCTTGGTTGGAGCAGAGTATTCCCTTCTCACTGTCATGTCCTATGACCGCTACATTGCCATCTGCAAGCCCCTGCACTACGGGAGCCTCGTGGGCAGCAGAGCTTGTGCCCAGATGGCAGCAGCTGCATGGGGCAGTGGCTTTCTCAATGCTGTCCTGCACACAGCCACTACATTTTCCCTGCCCCTCTGCCAAGGCAATGCTGTGGACCAGTTCTTCTGTGAAATCCCCCAGATCCTCAAGCTCTCCTGCTCAGATGCCTACTTCAGGGAAGTTGGGGCACTTGTGTGTAGTGTTTCTTTAGCTTTTGGCTGTTTTGTTTTCATTGTTTTCTCCTATATTCAGATCTTTAAGGCCGTGCTGAGGATGCCCTCTGAGCAGGGCCGACACAAGGCCTTTTCCACATGCCTCCCTCACCTGGCCGTGGTCTCCCTGTTTATAAGCACTGGCATGTTTGCCTACCTGAAGCCCCCCTCCATCTCCTCTCCATCAATGGATCTTATTGTGGCAGTTCTCTACTCAGTTGTTCCTTCATCAGTGAACCTCCTCATCTACAGCATGAGGAACCAGGAGCTCAGGGATGCAGTAAGGAAACTCTTTGGATACATGCTTCTTCGGAATCAATAATGACTTTGATTTCCCTGATTATTTCAGACACCGTGAGGAGAATTTTTTGTTTTTATATTTCTTTATAAATATTTTCTCCAAGTTGTTTTGGTTTAAATAATGTTAACCTTAACCTGTAATGTGATATTTTTTTGATCTACAGTGACCCAATCATCAAATCTACCTAAAGAAGCGGGCTTACCATGTAGATAAACACAATAAAAAAAACATCAGAACTACATTGGTCTCAGCTGCTGTCTCCTCCTATTTTCTCTGGAGCTTGGGGAGCAGCCCCTGCACGCAGGAGGGGCTCAGGGCCCCTGCTGCTTCCCTGGAGCCATGGCCATGGCCAGCAGCAGGACGTGGCCTTTTCACTGCTGCTCTCTTTTGCCTTCCAGTGTGTTCCTCCTGTGCTCTTGTATCTGTGTTAGTCTTGAGGTCTCATGCACCTTGGTGACAGTCCTGTTCTCTCTGCAGTGACATCCCTGTGGCTGCAGGCAGCAGCAGGCACTGTGCAGCCCTGGCTCACAGCCGGCCTCCCTGCTAGCAGCACGGTAACAAGAGGGGCTGCTCATGGCAAACCCAGTCTTGGACTCATCTGCATGGGACTGTGCCCCCTGCAGTGGGGCTGATGGCAGATTCCAGCCTGGAGAGGAATATGGAGCTGGCAGTAGATGTCAGGGGATCTGCAGGGACAATGTGCTCCGTGGGTAGTGATTAGGACCTCTTAAAATGAGTGACCATCCAAGGAAGAATCTTTTAGGGGGAAAAGCGAATCTGAGGTATCCAGGGGCTAAGGAGGGCTCTGCAACGCCAGGGGAGGCCGTGAAGAGCCAGCAGGTGAAGGCCCATAAGACTGCATAATAATTGGCGAGGCCTTATTTAAAGCCTTGATGAAGACGCAATACTTCATCAGCTCTGCAGCCTGCCCCCGAGAACTTTCTACCCTCTCTTGGAAAGATGACCCCATTATTTATTGCTGAGCACCACGTTACTGAGTTCCACCTGGAAGGCAGGGCTAGGCATTGGGGATGGCAGGAGGAAGACTTGTGTGAAGACTATGAAAAACATGGAAATTCAGGGCTTTAGCAGATCCTTAAAGTCCTGCCTGGGTCCCCAGATGGAAAGCAATGTATGTCTGTGGGTGGAGGAGGAGGAGGCGAGTCCCAGCACAGGGGCAGGCCTGAAGGGCCCTGCGTGAAGCTGGGCTGATGGAGAAGTGTCCACCTTGCCTGTGTGCCTCAGCCTGGGAGAAGGGGCCTGCCCGCGGTGCGGGATGGCTGGGCTGTGCTCAGCCAGGCCCCAGGAGCTGACCTTGCTCTCTTCCTCCCCGCCACTCCCCACACGGGGCAGGCCCTCAGGAAACACCCCTGAGCCTGGAGATGCACCAACCTGCTGCGGTGAGGTGCCACTACTGCAGGGGAAGAGGGGAGGGTTGGAGAGACACGTGGGGCCTGCGGGCAAGAGTGGTGTGGCCTGGGGAAGTGAGGGCCTGGGAAAAGTTACCCTGGCTCCATAGGAGCCATTCTGGAAAGAAAACTTGTAGGCAGGAACAGCACATTTCTGGAGGTGCAGAGCTGCTGGGCACATTGTGCAGGGTGCTCTGATGGACTTTTGTGTCCTTTTCCATCATGTCTTCAGTGCCACTTTTCTCAGAAATAGAGTAGCCAGCAGAGGTGTGATGGATAAGCTGAGATCATGAAAGCCATCATTAACGTGCCCCTAAGAAGATGACTGATATGGGGAGATCAGGAGAAACCCAGGACAAGAGAAATGCGAGATTTGGAGGAGGGAATAGGGGCTTGGCCAGCAGAAACTAAGGATTTTGTAGAGGTAAGAAAGTTCAGGTTATGCTGATGCTGCTGTAACCATGACTTAAAACAGTCACACGAAGCCCTTCACCGGCTTCAACCAGTAAACTTAATTCCTAAACCTAAATGCTACTCCACACCGTAACAGCAATCTACTACTCTAATGCTTGACCTCAAAGAAACCCTTGAAGCCAAAATACTTACCTTACCCTTACTCTCTTGCTTACCTCGATCCCTCCCCTTAACACTAGATTTAAATGCTTTATTTAACCCTAGACTTCTTGGCAGACCTAAACAAAACCCTAAACCACAAAGTTGGTCATACCCTAACCACAGACCTTGACACCGTAAGCAGAACACCAAACCTGCCCATGAAATAATTTATTAAATTTTACCCCAGAAAAGTGAGACCAGGTCCCTAATCAAAACCTGAATACCAAAACAGAGAAAGCACTTGTTCCTGTGCATTAACCTCCTCACCTTCAGACACTTGTTAAACCTTAACTTAAGGTGCTTGGACCCTTGGGGCAAGGCAGGAATTGTGAGACTTGTCACATGTCACATGGCATTCAACGATGAGTGTGAGGGGCCGTGCATCTGATCAACTTGTGGGCCACAAGGACGAGATGGGTGGGAATGCTCTGATGAGCTCAGCTCTGCCTCAGGATCTCCTGCCCCAGCAGGAGGAATGTGACTGGGGCAGTGACTGGGAGGTCACTTCTGTCTCTGCAGCTGATAGGGCAGCAGCAGGAACGTGTCACGCAAAGGGACTGTGAGGTCCCTTGTGTCTGGAGGTGGCAGGTCAGCCTTGGCTTCTCCCTGGGATCTGCACTTTGGGGCTGACATCTGCCAATGGCCCTGCTAGGCCAGCAGAAGGCCCCTGCTTGGCATGCTGCCTGTGGGATCCCCTCTGCCTCCATCCCCAGGAGGACCCAGACAGAAAGAAGGCCTGCACAGGGCTTGTCCTGTCCCTTCTGCTTGAGTCCAGGACTGGACAGCAGGAGGCCCAAGGCTTGGCTGTGTCTAGCCAAGAAGCTGCAAGGCCAGCAGCAGGCCCAGGCCTTGGACGATGCTGGTGAGTATCTATGATCAGACTCTAGCTTTGTGTTTCAAGGAACAGCTGGTGAGGGTTGATGAGACACTGGTGAAATGATGGGATGAGTGCAAGGTGCTGAACAGAGATGGGTGTCTGCAGACTTCAAGGAAATAGGATAAAATGTGGAACAGCATAGGAAAGCCTGCAGAGGACAAGGCAGAGGGTGCTGGCAGGAATGGAAGGCCCCAACAGCCCTGACGTTTTTGTCCCTTTGGCTAGAGCTTCTGAGGAGACGAGATATAGTCATTGCAATGGGGCCTCACTGCTTCCTTGATACCCTGTGCAGGGGTGGGGAGGTGTCCTAATGAAGTTCTTCTCATGGCATCACACTGCCCACCACATCATGCAGACCCCAAGAAGAGCCCTGAGCCAGACGGGGGGGTGCAGGATCTCCCCTCCCAGTGGCTGGGGTCAGGCCTTGGCCCTTCTGCTTCACCAAAACCAACCAAGACTTTTCTCAGCACAGCGCTTTGCCTGTCTGCAATCATGGCCTCCAATTACGTGCCCTAACAAGTCCCTGGGGAGGCTTTGTTAGTGACAGCCCTCAGTGGGCCCATTAATACTCCAAGTCACTTCAACTTTTCCTCCTGACTTTACTTTCTCAAGCAGTTGCATCGTTCTCCTCTCAGTACCTGAGCTTCATAGACTGAGCACCAAAATACACCATGGAACTCATTAAAATGCAAAATGTCCTAAGCAGCCATATCTCTCCCATAATTTTCTTCAAGTCTTCAAGACTTGTAGAGCTAATTGGAGAGCTTTCATGGTGTAGTTAAGGAGGAAGATTTCAAGAAGCACCTGAAAAAAAAAATCTTTTCTCATCTTAAAGGATGCGTTGAGTTGAATTTCAGTTTGGAGCATTATTCTCTAACTGATATTGATCCAGGGTGTCTCCTTGGGAGACCTGCATAGGGAGGAAAAGCAGACTCTTGGGGTCTGACACTGCATGGAGAACCTTGCTCCTCACCAGCCCAGCCCTGACATTTCTCTCTTTGGCGCTTGCATCACTTTTCCTTGCACCAGACTTCGGCCGAGAAGTCTGCAGCTGGATGTTACAGCTCTTTTGCACCAGCTCCCTCCTGCTTGCCTTAGAGACCTGGATGCACACAGGCGCAGAAGGGTTTCCCCTGATTTCAGACCAAACAACAGGAAAACATGCAGCAATTTCCCAAAAGCAAAGCAAGCTCCTCATCCTGTATGCCTCCTGTGAGGTTTATGTTCCCAAAAGGATGACTGGACCGGAAGTCTTTTATACTGATAGACCGGAAATTATAAGTATTAAGATTAGAATTAATCCATATGATATTAATTCAATGATAAATGATGATGAGCTTTCTAAGGACACAGTTAGACAGACTGCAGATAGCTGGGCAAGCTTCAACTCCCTGAAGCTCAAAGCAGCACCTGGGTTGGTGAGGGCGGTCTGAGCGATCCAGGAGGAAGGGGAGGGCAAGCCAGGAGAACCATGGGAAGTGCATAGGTCCAGACAGGCAGCTGGAAAGGGGACATTCAACTTGGACTGTTAAATCAAGATGGGTGGATGTACCTGGAAGATGAGGGAGCACACCATGATAGACAAAGCGATGACAATGCAAGTACAGGGGAACACCAGGATTTCTTTTTCTGTGATGAAAATACATCCTGAAAATGCCTATTTCTTCATGAGAGAAACTACACTGTGTGACATTTTACGGAAGGGATTGAATCATTTGAGGTAATGAGTAGTTGCTTTATGACTTAAGTCCTGAAGAAAATAGTGGGTACTGAGGCAGAGCTTTGCTGTCTGACCATAAGCAACCAGTGCCAAGGTCTTCAGAGTAGTTTACTCACTTTTGAAATATTTCCTTGAAATCCCATTTCCTGGTTATGCTTTCAATGAAATCATTAGGCCTCCAGAGGCTCTGGTGCATTTAGAGTAATTCCCTGGAATGGAAGCTGTCTGAAAGAACCTACAGGAGACCAGAGCCCGTTGGTGGATAAGGTGGAGACAGGTGATGTTTCCCGGGCACCTCCACTGCCAGCAGTGCTCTTTCTCCTTGAAACTGCAGCCCAGCCCAGCACAGCACAGGAAACCCCTTCAAGGCAAATTCCTTCGTCAGCCGTTTCTTGAGATAGATCTAAATTTGAAATGGCCGTTGGGATCCCAAGACACTCTCCCTTCTTCCTAGGAGACACCTAAACATCCATTTACAATCGTGGGTCATGTGTGGAAAACTCAGGCTGAAAGACTCAAGAGCAGGACACTTCAAAGGGCTGAGGCAGAACCCATCAGCTTGCCCCACTTTGGGGAATCATCCCCTTCCAACTAGGGATATGAAAGTGAAAAGTGTGAAATGACCCGTCAGGTCAATGTGCAGAGGAAGGAAAAGGCATAGGCATTGTGCTGGAGTGTCAGAAGGCAAAAAGCACTGCATTGTGCCTCAGAGTAATCAAGGAGACCTAATCCAGTTCATCTGTGAGATAAAGCAGAGTGAAGGATGTTGAGTGGTGTCCTAACATGAAGAAGGATGTACATCACTGCTGAAGGAACTGTCTTTTTTGTGCCATCACAAATACAAATTACACAAGAACTACATCAAATAAAGGTAAGCTGTCCCACCCTGTCCCTGTCACACCACGGGGCAGTGGAGGGAACTTTTTCACTTTCAGCCTCTTTTTCAGAGAGGCTTTGCCCTCTCCCTGTGCACCACGGGGAAGAGCCTGGCCCTGGACGCTCCGTGAGCGCCGTGCAGGTTGTGGCAGGCTGCGGTGAGGGGACGAATGCCCTGGGCCCCCTTCCTGCTCTGCCCAGGCCAGCAAGGGCCCCGAGCGGCCTCGTGTCCCCTGCCCCTGCAGCTCGGGGCTCCCTTCCCCAGCCCTGGCTCTGCAGCACCAAGCCCTGCTGGGAGCCCTCCCCTGCATGCTGCCACCGCTCCCTGACGCTGCTGGTGCCCTCTGCCGGGCACTGCCCAGCCCAGCCCAGCCCCTGCCCACCTCTCCCCACCCCCCGGACCTTGCCCAGTGTTGGTCCTTTCCTACTGTTCACTGAAGGCCTCTGTGACCTTTGTGCTGTGGCTTCGCTGTGTGTCCTGGCATTGCAGAGCTCCCATCAGCCCGTGCATCCTTTGGCTTAGCTTTACTGTGAAGACCCACTCACTGCTCACCCAACACAAGGCACACGGCATCCCAGGAGAACCCTTAGGATATCCTGGTGGCTCCCGATACCTCCCTGATGCCGCCAGCCCTGTCACATTTCAATCCCAGGAAGCTGCTTCTTGACCAGTCAGGGCCTCCAGGGGCACTGGGCATCCACCAGTGACAACTCAGTCCAGCCCTGGCTCCCTCACCCCCCCACCCCGTGCCCTCCTGCCCCTGTGTCCAGGTGGCACCCAAGCACGTGAGTGAGGCCTTGAGCCTGGCATTCCCTGAGCGTCTTCTGCACTCCGCTTTGGGAAGAAGAGCCCTGAGCACTGAGCAACTTCACTTTTATTAACAAGATGCCACAACAGAGGCCAGGTGTCATTTAGGAATAAACATGTTTACAGAAAACGTCTCGGTCAAACAGAGGGTTGCTCATTTGGAAAAGAGGAATGAAAGCAAACATTTAACTGCAGACAGAATTACAAACAATACTACACATAAAGGTCAAAAAATGTCTCAGATTAATTTGAATAAAACTAGAAAACTGAGATAGCCAAATCATTGCTAAGTAAATGTTACCACTAGAATCATTTCCTTCAGCGTAGCTTTCAGGTCCTGGTTCCTCATGCTGTAGATGAGGGGGTTCACTGCTGGAGGTACTACCACATAAAAGACTGCCACCACCAGGTCCAGGGATGGGGAAGAGATGGAGGGGGGCTTCAGGTGTGCAAACATGATAGTGCTGATAAAGAGGGAGACCACGGCCAGGTGAGGGAGGCACGTGGAAAAGGCTTTGTGCCTGCCCTGCTCAGAGGGCATCCTCAGCACAGCCCTGAGGATCTGCACATAGGACAACACTATGAAGACAAAACAACCAAAGACTAAAGAAACACTAAACACAAGTGCCCCAAGTTCCCTGAGGTAGGCATCTGAGCAGGAGAGCTTGAGGATGTGGGGGATTTCACAGAAGAACTGGTCCACAGCATTGCCTTGGCAGAGGGGCAGGGAAAATGTAGTGGCCGTGTGCAGGACAGCATTGAGAAAGCCACTGCCCCAGGCAGCTGCTGCCATCTGGGCACAAGCTCTGCTGCCCACGAGGCTCCCGTAGTGCAGGGGCTTGCAGATGGCAATGTAGCGGTCGTAGGCCATGATGGTGAGAAGGAAGTACTCTGCTCCAACTAAGAAAACAAAAAAGAAGACCTGTGCAGCACATCCCTGATAGGAGATGGCCCTGGTGTCCCAGAGGGCATTGGCCATGGCTTTGGGGAGAGTGGTGGAGATGGATCCCAGGTCGAGGAGGGCGAGGTTGAGGAGGAAGAAGTCCATGGGGGTGTGGAGGCGGTGGTCGCAGGCTACGGCGGTGAGGATGAGGCCGTTGCCCAGGAGGGCAGCCAGGTAGATGCCCAGGAAGAGCCCGAAGTGCAGGAGCTGCAGCTCCCGCGTGTCTGCGAATGCCAGCAGGAGGAACTCGCTCACAGAGCTGCTGTTGGCCATTTCCTGACTTTGGACACTGCTGTCTGTTGGAGAGGAAAAGGCAGAAAATAGTTAGAGCAGACTTCTCTGAGGAAAACCTGTTGCATTCTTACAGCACCCCTAGCAACAGCCTCTCTCTTTGCAGGAGAACCATTCTGCATCTCCCCTGCTTGAGCTGTAGCTCGTGCTGGCTGAGGGTGGCACTGGGAGCAGGGGCTCCTGTGCGATCAAAGAGGAGTCCTTCCTGCTGTGCAACAGGAGGGAAGCAGGAACATGGGGGAAACTCAACTCCATTCGACTTGTCGGTTGTTGCAAACAAGTCATCTGAACACAGAGCTGAGCTGTAGGGATTTTGTTTGCTTTATTTTATCCCAGTAGCCCCTGTAATGCTTAGGATAGGTATTGGATGGTTGAATGCCCTCACATTTCCTGGACACTCCTGCTGATATTTTATGGGAGTGTCCATTAGTGAAGACCGAGAAGAGCCCTTCTGTCCACCAGTCCTGTTCTCAGCTGCCTTGTGTCACCCCTCTCTCAGCTGCACTATCATCCCATTCAGGTGTTTCCCTGAGAAGAAAAAGGAGAATTCTGCTGAGGAAGAAGGGCCACAGCAAGCCAGACGGAGCTTGGGAGCTTCTCTTCTTTGCATGGCTGCAGGAGCTCTGGGGCAGCTGGCAGAGAGTCCAGCCTGGCCAGCCAGGGCAGGGTGTTCTGGGCTGAGCGGGGGCACCTGGCTTCGGGCACTCCGAGGGGCTTCTGCCAGACTTCCTCAGCTCGCAGTGCCATCCAGCAGGACTCCCAAAGCCTACTGCATTGCCCACTGCCCTCCCAGCAACAAGACCGAGCAGGTGACCCTCCCAGGACGTGCAGCTGCATGGCCCTGCAGCCAGAGACGTACCTTGTCAAGGGCTGTGCACATTTCTCCTGCAGGCAGCTCTCAGCATCCTCTTACTGCCAACTGCCTCCAAGCCCTCTCTCCTTCTCTCCTGTCCCCGTGCCAGCTGCGGTCAGAGCCCCCAGCCCTGCTGCGCTGTGCACAGGAGCTGCTCCTGGGCACAGCTGTTTCTCTGCACCACGGCCCTCTTGCCACTAGCTCTCTCTGTCCCACGAGCCCGGCCCAGCTCAGCACCAGACGCCCAGCCCAAGGCATTGGAATCCCCCCTCGGGGGACTCTGCTGAGGAGCCCACGAACCTCAGGCACTGAGAGACAATTGAAGCCATCTCTCAACAAGTCCAAGTCAGAGGCAAGTTTCCTGCAGAGTCCCCCTGAGGGCCAGCACTGACACAGCCTCCCTTGGAGCTCGTTAGAGCAGAGCATTGGAGGCAGTGAGGACAAGCAGACAAAGGCAGTGTGAAGGTGGCACTGATGTGTAGGAAAACTGGATGTGTGTCATCAAGCACAAGGGCCAGGCCTTGACCCCCAGCCCCTGGGAAGGGAGATCCTTTCCCTTCACGCACTGCTCAGAGCTCTTCGCGGGGCAGGAGGAGGAGGGGATGTGCATGGCCAAGTGCAGGAGAATGGTATGAACCCTGCCTTTTTAATCAGTGGGGATGAGGAGGTCCTGGTTCTTTAGCAATGCGCTGTCTCTTCATAGGCCTCAGTGACAGAGACAAAAGCCATAGCCATGGACACAAAGATCTCGGTTTGTTGGGACTTTCAGCCTTGCCTATTTCCTTGCTCCTCTGATTACCAGAGTATCGTAGTGTCTCCCAGACATGCACCTCTTTCGCTGCTGGCTGTAGACCCTTGTCCATGTGCTGTCATATGGGGTCTTAGCTGAGTAGCTCGTATGAGACCACTCGTGGTGCCCAGGCCCTCCTCCTGCTGGGCACTGCTCACTCAGCAGGGTCCCAGTCTGCCCTGATGTGTGGGGTTCCTCTTCCTCTGCTGCAGGACTGGGCTCTTCTCCTTGTAAGGGTCAAGAGGTTTCTGTAGGCAAAATCCTGCAGTTTCTCAGGGTTCCCCCAATCTGATGCTCCATTCTGACAGGTGTTCATGTCTGCAGGCAGACAGTTCCACCTTTCTGTGTTTGTGCTATCTCTGACAAGACAGCAGCATCAGGAGCTGCAGGGAAGTTTGGATAATACAGGAGTAACCAGCTGAATGGAATTGCAGCACAGAGTCACAGAAGGGCAGGGGATGGAAGGCTGCCAGGTTCCACCTCTTCTGTGCTTCCATCTCATGCATGGTTTCATTTTGTCTGGAGCTGTGTCCTAAAAGTTTTGGAGCTGTGCAGGGAAGTATACAGATGGGTTAAAGCCCAGCTGGATGTCAATCCATCTATTACTGTCAAAGACAATAAAAACTCTTTATAGAAACACTCTAATAATGGAGGATTCAGGAGCTTCATCATCTTTTATTGTCTGTGGGAGGAAACCTGGTGACAAGAGATGAGGTGAAGGCTGAGGCACTTAATGCCTTCTTTGCCTCAGGCTCTAGCAGCAAGACCAGTTGTTCCCCTGGGCATTTCTTCTTCCTCATGGCCAGTGCCAAGCTTCCAAGGTGCACTTTGTGGCAGTTTTTTCTCTCCT
Organism: Anser anser; assembly: GCF_964211835.1. Taxonomy (NCBI): domain Eukaryota; kingdom Metazoa; phylum Chordata; class Aves; order Anseriformes; family Anatidae; genus Anser; species Anser anser. Next base: position 4,721,355 of record NW_028154148.1, read on the forward strand.
GCTCATCTCCACAACAAAACAAAGCTCCATCAGGGTGGAAACTACTCCTGAAGCAGGCATCCCAACCCATCAGGCTCATTGCGGCCTGTCAGCCAAGCAGACAGAAGTCACCTCAGCAGCATCTTCCAAGGCCTGGGCCTGCTGCTGGCCTTGCAGCTTCTTGGCTAGACACAGCCAAGCCTTGTGCCTCCTGCTGTCCAGTCCTGGCCTCAAGCAGAAGGGACAGGACAACCCCTGTGCGGGCCTTCTTTCTGTCTGGGTCCTCCTGGGCATGGAGGCAGAGGGGATCCCACAGGCAGCATGCCAAGCAGGGGCCTTCTGCTGGCCTAGCAGGGCCACTGGCAGATGTCAGCCCCAAAGTGCAGATCCCAGGGAGAAGCCAAGGCTGACCTGCCACCTCCAGACACAAGGCACCTCACAGTCCCTTTGCGTGACACGTTCCTGCTGCTGCCCTATCAGCTGCAGAGACAGAAGTGACCTCCCAGTCACTGCCCCAGTCCCATTCCTCCTGCTGTGGCAGGAGATCCTGAGGCAGAGCTGACCTCTCTCTAGCCCCCTCGGTACCTGTTTTTCACTTTCTGGGTTAGAGATTAAGCAAAGTTTTAGTGGGTGTGTTTGGTGTTCTGCTTGTGGTGTCAGGTCTGTGGTTAAGGTATGGACAAGCTCTGTGGTTTACGGGTGTTTTAGGTCTGTCAAGATGTCTAGGGTTAAATAGAATATTTAAATGTTAGTGTTAAGGGAAGACATTAGGGTTTGCAAGAGAGAAAGTGGATTCCTGTCAGAGTGTTGTAGTAGCATTTATGTTTAGGGATTAAAATTCCCGGTTCAAGTAAGGTAAGGGGCTTACATGACTGTTTTAAGTCAGTGTTACCTCAGCATCAACATTGCATGAACCCTCTTACCTCTATGAAATCATTAATTTCTGCTGGCCAAGCTCTTCTTCCCACCCCAAAATCTCACATCTCTCTTGTCCAGGCTGCTCCTGACCTCCCCATATCTTACTGGGATCAGCTTTCGGATGACATTCCTGGTCTCACCTCTTTTGTCTACTTTATTCCTGAGAAGGAGTGGTGTTGTTGCCAGGAGCAAAAAGGACACAAAGGTCTTTAAGATCATCCTGAACAATGTGCCCATCAGCTCTGCACCTCCACAGAATCACACTTCCTACCTAAAACTTTTGTTTCCCAAATGGCTTCTACGGATCCAGGGTTCCTTTTCCCAGGCCCTCATGCATGCTTCAGTTTTGGATGTGCAGAGATGGAATAATGAAACCCAAGGCGCAGATGGAACTGTGCTTGTCAAGGGATGAACGGAATAACAGGAAGGGATTCTACAGATACATTGCTCAGAAAAGAAAGGCCAAGGAGAGTGTACCCCCTCTGATGGATGAGAAGGGTGAACTGGTAATGACAGACATGGAGAAGGCTGAGGGGCTCAGCAACGTCTTCTCCTCAGTCTTCCCTGCCAGTCAGGCTTCCCAAGTCTTTCATTTCCCTGAACCCAGAGATGGAGGCTGCGGGTCAAAGTCCCACCTGCTGGAAGTGAAGAGCAGGTTCAAGACCACCTGATGAAACTAAAAAAGTACAAGTCTATGGGGCATGATGACTTGCACCCCAGGTCCTGAGGGAACTGGCTGATGTAGTTGCCAAGCCTCTCTCCATCATATTTGAAGAGTCCTGGCAGTCGGGTGAAGTCCCTAGTGACTGGAAAAAGGGAAACATCACTCCCCTTTTGATTAAGGGTAAAAAGGAGGACCCAGGGAACTACAGAACGGTGAGCCTCACCTCTGTGCCTGTCAAGACCATGGAAAAGGTCCTCCTGGAATCAATGTTAAGGCACATGGAAGAGAAAGAGGTGATCAGAGACAGCCAGCATGGCTTCACCAAAGGGTAGGTTGTGCCGGACCAGTCTGGCGGCTTTCTACAATGGAGTGACCACATCAGACGACAAGCAAAGACCGACCGATGTCGTCTACTTGGACTTCTGTAAGACCTTTGACGTGGCCCCACACGACATCCTGGTCTCCAAATTAGAGAGATACACCTTTGATGGGTGGACCATTGAGTGGATAAGGAGTGGGCTTGAAGGTCACACCCAGAGAGCGATGGTCTACGGCTCTGAGACCGGTACTGTTTACTATCTTTATCAATGACAGTGACAGTGGGGTAGAGTGTACCCTCAGCAAGTTTGCAGATGACACCAAGCTGAGAGGTGTAGTTTATTGCAACAGAGGAAGGGATGCCATCCAAAGGGTCCTGGACAAGCTTGAAATTTGGGCCCATGTGAACCTAAGGAGGTTCAACAAGTCCAAGTGCAAGGTGCTGCACCTGGGCTGGGGAAATCCCAGACATGGGGATAGGCTGGGAGAAGAACTCATTGAGAGCAGCCCTGCAGAGAAGGACTTGGGGGTTCTGCTGGATGAAATGCTCAACATGAGCCAGCAGGGAGCGCTTGTAGCCCAGAAGGCCAACTGCATCCTGGGCTGCATCAGGAGAGGAGTGGGCAGCAGGTGGAGGCAGGTGATTGTCCCCCTCTGCTCTGCCCTTGTGAGGCCTCACCTGGTGTATTGTGTCCAGGTTTGGGGCCACCAGCACAAGAAAGATGTGAAAGTCTCACAGCAAAATTTAGAGAAGGGGTACAAAGACGATCGGAGGGCTGGAGCACCTCGCCTGTGAAGACAGGCTGAAGGAGTTAGGTTTGTTCAGCCTAGAGAAGAGAAGGCTCCAGGGAGACCTCCTTGCAGCTTTTCAGTCCTTAAAGGGGTCTTTTAAAAAAAACTGGACAAAGACTCTTCACTCGGGTAGATAATGACAGGAGGATGTGGGAATGGTCTTAAACTAAAAGAGGGGAGATCTAGACTAGACGTTAGGAGGAAAATCTTCACTGTAAGTGTAGTGAGGTACTGGAACAGGTTGCCCAGAGAAGTTGTGGATGCCCCATCCCTGGAGGTGTTCAAGGCCAGGCTGGATGAGGCCTTGGCCAACCTGATCTAGTGGCTGGAATCTGGGGGGAGTTCAGTTAGATGATCTGTAAGGTCCCTTCCAACCCAAGCCATTCTACGATTCTATGATACTAGGATGAAAATTAACTGAATCCTAACCAAAACCAGGACACAAATAGACTAAGGGGAAGATATCTCTGTGTGTATATCAAAAGACAGGAAAAGTGGTGATAGTTATTTAGAAAGTGTCAGACCTGAGTAGGACATAGGAACAATGGTATGGAGTAAGGGGTGGATATAGTCTGAGTTTTAGCTCGGATAAACTTAATTTTTCTTCCTAGGAGCTGGTGTGGTGCTGTGTTTTGGATGTACAGAATCAGCGAATCACAGAGTAGTTTGGGTAGGAAAGGACCTTAAGGATTCTAAAATTCCAACCCCTCTGCCGTGGGCAGAGACACCTTCCACTAGACCAGGTTGCTGAAAGCCCCATCCAACATGGCCTTCAAAACTTCCAGTGAGGGGGGATCCACAACATCTCTGGGCAGCCTGTTCCAGTGCCTCACCACCCTCTGAGTAAAGAACTTCTTTCGAATATCTAATCTAAACCTACCATCTTTCAATGTAAAACCATTTCCCCTAGTCCTATCACTACGCTAGTTGATGAAGAGTCCCTCCCCAGCTTTCCTACAGCCCCCTTTAGGTATTAGAAGGCCGCCATAAGGTCTCCCCAGAGCCTTCTTTTCTCTAGGCTGAACAACACCAAATCCCACAGCCTGTCTTCAGAGGAGAGGTGCTCCAGCCCCTTGATCATCCTCGTGGCCCTCCTCTGGATTCATTCAAATAGATCCGTGTCCTTCTTATGCTGGGGCCCCCACAGCTAAACACAATACCTGACGTGTGGCCTCACCAGGGCTGAGTAGAGAGGCACAATCATTTCCCTACTCCTGCTGACCACAAAATTCCTGGTACAAACCCGGATGCTGTTGGCCTTCTTGGCCACCTGAGCACCCTGCTGGCTCCTATTCAGCCGACTGTCCACCAACACCCCACCAATATCCCCAGGTCCTTTTCCCCTGGGCAGCATTCCACCCGCCATTCCCCAGCATTGCATGGGGTTGTCGTGCTCCAAAAGCAAGACCTAGCACTTGGCCTTGTTGAACTTCATAGATTTGGCCTTGGCCCATGAGTCCAGCCTATCTAGGAGCCTCTGCAGAGCCCACCTACTGTCGGGAAGACCAACACTCTCTTCTAAGTTGGCGTTGTATGCAAACATACTGAGGGTGCACTTAATCCCCTTGTCCAGATCATTGATGAGAATATTCCAGGGAATTGGCCCCAGAACTGAGCCCTGGGGGTCACCACTAGAGAACGGCCTCCAACTCCATTTAGCTCCATGTCCCACAACTCTTTGGGCCCAGCCACCCAGACAGTTTTTAATCCAAGGAAGCAGATACCCGTCCAAGCGTCGAGCAGCCAGTTCCTCTGGGAGAATGCTGTAGGAAACAGTTTCAGAATCCTTACTGAGGTCTAGATAAACCACATCCATGGCCATTACGTCATCCACTGAGTGCATCACTTTGTCATAGAAGGAGTTTAGATTTGTCAAGTAGGACCTGACTTTGATAAAGCCCTCCTGACTGCGCCTGATCACCTGGTTGTCTTCTAAGTGTTGCATGATGGTACTCAAGATAATGTGCTCCATGAACTTCCCCGTCACTGGTCAGACTGACAGGCCTGTAGTTCCCCAGATCCTCCTTCCAGCCATTTGGTAGGTGGGCATCATATTTCCTTGTCACCAGTTGACTGGGAACACCCCTGATAGCCAGGACTGCTGATAAATGATGGAAAGCGGCTTGGTGAGCACTTCTGCCAGCTCCCTCAGTACCAAGAGGGGGATCCCATCTAGCTCCATAGACTCGTGAACATCCCCCATGAGGGATGCCATACGAGCAGTGGTGCTGCTCCCCAGGAACCAGGCCAGCTTCCTACAGAGCTGCCTTACGAGGAGCATGGCCACCAAGAAGATCTGAGGTATCAGACTCAGCTCAGATCTTGTGTGACACCACATGGACAAGGGCTTGCAGCCAGCAGGGACAGATGTGCAGGTCTGGGAGTCCCTAGGACAGTCTGATGAGGAAAGGAGCAAGGGCTGTGGCAAGGCTGAGAATCCCAACAGGACCCAGGGCTTTGTGTCCATGGCTCTGGCTGTTGTCTGTGCCACTGAGGCCTAAGAGGAGGCAGCTTATCTCCCAGGGGCTAGGGGTCAAGGCCTGACCGTTGTGCTTGGTGAAACACATCCAGTTGTCCTATACATCAGTGTCACCTTCACATTGCCTTTGTCCAATTGTCCTCACTGCCTCCAATGCTCTTCTCTAACGAGCTCCAAGGGAGGCTGTGTCAGTGCTGGCCCTCAGGGGGACACTGCAGGAAACTTGCCTCTGACTTGGACTTCTTGAGAGATGTCTTCAATTGTCTCTCAGTGCCTGAGGTTCATGGGCTCCTCCCCAAAGCCCCCCGAGGGGGGATTCCAATGCTTTGGGGTGGGCATCTGGTGCTGAGCTGGGCCAGGCTCGTGGGACAGAGAGAGCTCGTGGCACGAGGGCCCTGGTGCAGAGAGACAGCTCTGCCCAGGAGCAGCTCCTGTGCATAGCGCAGCAGGGCTGGGGGCTCTGACCGCAGCTGGCACGGACAGAGGAGAGAAGGAGAGAGGGCTTGGAGGCAGTTGGCAGCAAGAGGATGCTGAGAGCTGCCTGCAGGAGAAATGTGCACAACTCTTGACAAGGTACGTCTCTGGCTGCAGGGCCATGCAGCTGCACGTCCTGGAAGGGTCTCCTGCTGGGTCTTGTTGCTGGGAGGGCAGTGGGCAATGCAGTAGGCTTTGGGAGTCCTGCTGGATGGCACGGCGAGGTGAGGAATTCTGGCAGAAGTGCCTCGGAGTGCCCTAAGCCAGGTGCCCCCGGTCAGCCAAGAGTGGGGTTGCCCAGCCTCCATAAGGCACTGCAGGTGATATCCCTGCAAAAGGGATATTGGGATACCGCAGCTTGCGGATATTCATATCTGTCAGTGGGGTGTGCTTCTGGTCTGGAGGCTGCTCTCCAGCAGGATGTAGCTCTCTCGTGGCATCCTTGCGTCATCCAGGTGCCCCAAGGAGGAGACACCTCCGTGCTAAGGCCATGTCCGTGCTGCTGGATGGCTGTCTGTGGGCAGCTGGAGTGAGGCCTCTGCAGCCCTGTCTGGGAGGGAAGAGCTGAGATCCTGCTCAGGCACCAAGAGACAAGGTGAGGAATCTCTCCAGATGCACTGGGACTGGGGCTTCTCTGCTTTAAGCAGTATCCACTTATCAGGAAACACAAGACTGTGATCACTGTCCTAAGCATAAGAATATTTGCCTTGCTCTACACTGTGGTTGGATGAGTTCTTTGTAACAGCACTGCAAAGTTTATGGATCTCGTAAGTGGACTGAACTTGATTTTCCCCCATGTTCCTGCTTCCCTCCTGCTTCACAGCAGGAAGGACTCCTCTGGAGCACAGAGAAGCCCCTGCTCCCAGTGCTACTCTCAGAGAGCATCAGCCGGGATTCAAGCGATAGACCTGCAGAAAGGTTCTCCTGCAAAGAGACAGGGTTGGGATGAGAGTCCTCAAAGAGTTGCAACAGGTTTTCCTCAGAGAAGTCTCTTCTAACTTTTTTCTGCCTTATCTTCTCCAACAGACAGCAGTGTCCAAAGTCAGGAAATGGCCAACAGCAGCTCTGTGAGCGAGTTCCTCCTGCAGGCATTCGCAGACACGCGGGAGCTGCAGCTCCTGCACTTTGGGCTCTTCCTGGGCATCTACCTGGCTGCCCTCCTGGGCAACGGCCTCATCCTCACCGCCGTAGCCTGCGACCACCGCCTCCACACCCCCATGTACTTCTTCCTCCTCAACCTCGCCCTCCTCGACCTGGGCTGCATCTCCACCACTCTCCCCAAAGCCATGGTCATTGACCTCTGGGACACCAGGGCCACCTGCTATCAAGGGTGTGCCGCACAGGTCTTCTTTTTTGTTTTCATGGTTGCAGCAGAGTTTTCCCTTCTCACCGTCATGTCATACGACCGCTACGTTGCCATCTGCAAGCCCCTGCACTACGGGAGCCTCGTGGGCAGCAGAGCTTGTGCCCAGATGGCAGCAGCTGCCTGGGGCAGTGGCTTTCTCAATGCTGTCCTGCACACGGCCACTACATTTTCCCTGCCCCTCTGCCAAGGTAATGAGCTTGATCAGTTCTTCTGTGAGCTTCCTCAAATCCTCAAGCTCTCCTGCTCAGTGTCATTCCTCAGGGAGGCTGGGCTTATTGTATTTAGTGTCTGTTTAGCATTTGGTTGCTTTGTTTTCATTGTGGTGTCCTATGTGCAGATTTTCAGGGCCGTCATGAAGATCCCCTCTGAGCAGGGCCGGCACAAAGCCTTTTCCACGTGCCTCCCTCACCTGGCCGTGGTCTCCCTCTTTATCAGTACTGGCATGTTTGCCTACCTGAAGCCCCTCTCCATCTCCTCCCCATCCCTGGACCTGGTTGTAGCAGTTCTGTACTCTGTGGTTCCTGCTGCCATGAGTCCCCTCATCTTCAGCATGAGAAACAAGGAGCTCAAGGATGCATTGAGGAAACTCTTTGGATACATTTATTCATCATTAATAATCGGCGCAAACTCGTTACAGGACACTATTTTTTTTTCTTTTTTCTTAATATGTTGGAACAGTCTTACTTCACTTTTATACTATTTTCTGAACCTTGTGATTTTCATTCAGTAATGATCTACTTACTATCCGATGTGTTTATCATTGTATTTTAGTTTTGAACCAAGTATCTCATGTACTTATGGAAGTGGGCTTCCCGTTTAGATAAAGACAAAAAAGAGTTGAGCAGAAATTCATTGGTCCCAGCTTTCATCCCTTCCCATCTTTTCTGGAGCTGGGGGAGCAGTCCCAGCACGCAGGAGGGGCTCAGGGCCCAGAGCCCAGCTGCCACAGGGAGGAGCAGCCCCGCTGGCCCTCGCGGCTGCCCCTCACTGCCCGCTGGGCTCTGCCTCTCTGCTGCCTTCGGGTCGGGGCTGCTGCTTCCCTGGAGCCATGGCCATGGCCAGCAGCAGGACGTGGCCTTTCCACTGCTGCTCTCTTCTGGCTTCCACATTGTGCTTCTTGTATTTGGATAAGCCCTGAGATCTCATGTATGTTGGTGACAGTCCTCTTATCCCTACATTGGCATCTCTTCAATGTCTCTGCACGCCTCTTGCAAACCTGGTTTCAGGAATACACCCAAGGAGCTGCTTCCTGACCAGACCTCTTGCTTTTCTGGACCTCACAATGGATCAGAACCCCAGAGTGATCAGTGAAGGACCAAGGGCTGGAATGGGAGCTGCCTTCTTGCTTGCCTATGGCCCAGCAAACAACAACTGGCCCTTGAATTATCTGCTTGGGACTGTCCCAGTGGTGCTGGGTCTGATGGCAAATGGCATCTTGGAGAGGAATCTGGATGTGCCAAGAGATGTCAGTTGATCTCCAGGGACAGTGTGCAAGCATGGGTTGGCAGTGAGTTCCTCATCTAATGACTGATGATACAAGTTAGAGCGTTTCGTTACAAGGAAAAGCTGAACATGAGGAGCCGATGGGTTAAGGAGGGCTCTGCCATGCCCGCAGGGGTTGTGAGGAGCCAGCAGGCAAAGTTACCCAAGAGTCAACCGTGGTTCAGGACAGCTTCTTTGAAAGCTCACGAGCTGGATCTAGTACACCACTCGCCTGCCCTTTCAGCTCTTAGAGACCCCCCAGGGCCCTGCAAAGCACTGCCCTCTGCTACTGAGACATCAGGGCAGATGGAAAGAGGTCCAGAGCCGCCTTTGTGCCAGCAGCTGTGGTGCCTTGCGAGGGGCTGGGGCTGTGCTGGCCGTGCCCAGAGCCCTGCAGCAGCCTGCGGTGGGCACTGGCCTGGGGCCAGCCCAGGCTGGGCTGCTGGGCTGGGGAGAGGTCCGGGAGGTGGGGAGAGGTGGGCAGGGGCTGGGCTGGGCTGGGCAGTGCCCGGCAGAGGGCAGCAGCAGCGTCAGGGAGCGGTGGCAGCATGCAGGGGAGGGCTCCCAGCAGGGCTTGGTGCTGCAGAGCCAGGGCTGGGGAAGGGAGCCCCGAGCTGCAGGGGCAGGGGACATGAGGCCGCTCGGGGCCCTTGCTGGCCAGGGCAGAGGAGGAAGGGGAACCAAGGCATTCGTCCCCTCACCGCAGCCTGCCACGACCTGCACGGTGCTCACGGAGCGTCCAGGGCCAGGCTCTGCGCCGTGGTGCGCAGGGAGAGGGCAAAGCCTGTCTAGAAAAGAGGCAGAAACTGAAAAAGGTCCCTCCGCTGCCCCGTGGTGTGACACGGCCAGGGTGGGACAGCTTACCTATATTTGATGTAGTTCTTGTGTAATTTGCATTCGTGATGGCACAAAAAGACAGCTCCTTCACCAGTGATGTACATCCTTATTCATGTCAGGACACAACTCAACGTCCTTCACTCTGCTTTATCTCACAGATGAACTGGATTAGGTCTCCTTGATTACTCTGAGGCACAGTGCAGTGCTTTTTGCCTTCTGACACTCCAGCACAATATGTGTGACTTACCCTTACTCTGTGCATTGACCTGAAAGGGCATTTCACATTTTTCACTTTCATATCCCTAGCTGGAAGGGGATGATTCCCCAAAGTGGGGCAAGCTGATGGGTTCTGCCTCAGCCATTTGAAGCATGCTATACCGGTGTTTTTCAGCCTGAGTTTGCTAAAGATGACCCAGGAAGGGAAATGGATGTTCAAGTGTCTCAAAGGAATAAGGGAAAGTATCATGGGTTCCCAATGGCCATTTCAAATCTAGGTCAATCCCAGGAACCCACTGAAGAAGGGTGTTGTCTTTGAAGGGGTTTCCTGTGCTGGGCTGGGCTGCAGTTACAGGGACAAAGACCACTGCTGGCAGTGGAGGTGCCCTGGGAACTCCACCTGGCTCCACCTGATTTTCCCAAAGGGCTCCGGTCTCCTGCAGGTCTTTTCTGACATCTGCTGGTCCAGGGAAGTGCCTCAAACACAACGGGGCCACAGGAGGTTTTCCCTGGTTATGCTTATGGTCACAATGCAAAACTCTGCCTGAATACCCATTATTTTATTACTACTTAACTAATAAAGCAACTACTCATCAGCTCAAACGATTCAATCCCTTCAGTTAAATGTCTCACATGAATGATAATTTCTATCATGAAGAAATGTGAATTTTCATGATCTATTTTCAGCACAGGAGAAGAAATCCTGGTGTTCACCTGTACTTGCATTGTCATCCCTTTGTCTATCATGGTGTGCTCCCTCATCTTCCAGGAACAAAACCTGACTTGATTACACAAACCCTGCTGAATGTCCCCTTTCCAGCTGCCTGTCTGGACCTATGCACTTCCCATGGTTCTCCTGCTTTGCCCTCCCCTTACTCTTGGATCATTCAGACCGCTCTCACCCACCCAGTTTCTGCTTTGAGTTTCAGTGAGTTCCAGCTCGCCCATCTCTCGGCAGTCTTTCTGACGGTTTCCTTAGCAAGAAACTCATCATTTATCATTGAATTAGTATGACGTGGATTAATATTAACACAATTATTTTAAATTTCCTATTAATCAGTGTAAAATAGTTCATGTATAGTTATCCTTTTTGGAAGGTAAACATCATTGGAGGCAAAAAAATGACAAACTTGAAGTTTGTTTTATTTATTTATTTTTCTTTTGAAAATTGCAGCATGATTTCCTGCTATTAGTTTTTAAATAGGAAAAACCCTGCTCTTCCTACCTAAGCAGGGCTTCAAAGGAGTAACCCTAGACCAATATCTATAGGAAAATGATGCTCCAAACTGAAATGCAACAAAATTCAGCCTTTAAAATGAGGAAAGATTTCTATTAGATGCTCATTGAAATTTTTCGCCTTAACTACACCATGAAAGTTCTCCAATTAGCTCTACAAGTCTTGAAGACGTGAAGAAAACTGTGGGAGAGTTATGGCTGCTTAGGAGATTCTGTGTTTTAATGAGTTCCGTGGTGTATTTTGGTGCTGAGTCAGTGAAACTGGGGTACTGAGAGGAGAATGATGCAACTGCTTGAGAAAGTAAAGTCAGAAGGAAAAGTTGAAGTGACTTGGAGTATTAATGGGCCCCACTGAGGGCTGTTCCTAACAAAGCCTCCCCAGGGACTTGTTAGGGCAGATAATTGGAGGCCATGATTGCAGACAGGCAAAGCGCTGTGCTGAGAAAAGTCTTGGTTGGTTTTGGTGAAGCAGAAGGGCCAAGGCCTGACCCCAGCCACTGGGAGGGGAGATCCTGCACTCCCACGTCTGCCTCAGGGCTCTTCTTGGGGTCTGCATGATGTGGTGGGCAGTGTGATGCCACGAGAAGAACTTCATTAGGACACCTCCCCACCCCTGCACAGGGTATCAAGGAAGCAGTGAGGCCCCGTTGCAGTGACTCTATCTCGTCTCCTCAGAAGCTCTAGCCAAAGGGACAAAAACGTCAGGGCTGTTGGGGCCTTCCATTCCTGCCAGCACCCTCTGCCTTCTCCTCTGCAGGCTTTCCTATGCTGTTCCACACTTTTCCCTATTTCCTTGAAGTCTGCAGACACCCATCTCTGTCCAGCACCTTGCTCTCATCCAGGACTTTCCATCATCTCATCAAGGTATCATCAACCCTTACCAGCTGTTCCTTGAATCACAAAGCTAGAGTCTGATCATAGATACTCACCAGCATCTTCCAAGGCCTGGGCCTGCTGCTGGCCTTGCATCTTCTTGGCTAGATACAGCCAAGCCTTGGGCCTCCTGCTGTCAAGGCATGGACTCAAGCAGAAGGGACAGGACAAGCCCTCTGCGGGCCTTCTTTCTGTCTGGGTCGTCCTGGGGATGGAGGCAGAGGGGATCCCACAGGCAGCATGCCAAGCAGGGGCCTTCTGCTGGCCTAGCAGGGCCACTGGCAGATGTCAGCCCCAAAGTGCAGATCCCAGGGAGAAGCCAAGGCTGACCTGCCACCTCCAGACACAAGGGACCTCACAGTCCCTTTGCGTGACACGTTCCTGCTGCTGCCGTATCAGCTGCAGAGACAGAAGTGACCTCCCAGTCACTGCCCCAGTCCCATTCCTCCTGCTGGGGCAGGAGATCCTGAGGCAGAGCTGAGCTCTCTAATCTCTTTTGTACTAGGGCTCACTTTTCTGGGTTAGAAATTTAGCAAATGTGTTGTTCAGCTTAGGGTGTCAGGTCTGTGGTTAGGTTATGGGCAAGCTTTGTGGAATAGTTTTTTGTTCTATGTCTGCCTAGAAGTCTAGGTTTAATAGAGGATTTTAATGCTAGTGTTGAAGGTAGGGATGAGGGTGAGCATAAGAGTAAAAGGAAGAGATTGAGCTATGGGCTGAGTTTTGCTTCATGGAATACTTTGAGTTCAAGCATTAGACTAGTGGATTCCTCTCAGGGTGTTGGAGTAGCATTTAGGTTTAGGGATTTAGGTTACTCTTTAAAATTGGGTAATGGCCTTACATCAATCTTGTAATTCAGTGTTAAAGCAGCATCAACATTACCTGAAGCCTCTTACCTCCACGAAATCATTGTAAAGGTTCGCTTACCCTTCCCCCTCCCTCTCTAGTGTAGGGGGAGAGAATTAGAAAGAAATGAAAACTTGTGGGTTGAGCTAAATAGAAAGGGTTTATTAGGACAGGAAATAAGGGATAATAATAATAATATTAATAATAATAATAGTAATAGTAATAATGTTACGAACAAGTGATGCACGATGCAATTGCTCACCACCCGCTGACCGATGCCCACCCTATCCCTGAGCAGCCGGCCCCCCCACCCCGGCCTGTACCCCGATATTAATTCTTCAGCATGACCCCAGATGGTACGGAATACCCCTGTGGCCAATTTGGGTCAGCTGTCCTGGGTCTGTCCACTCCCAGCTCTTGCTGCACCCCCAGCCTGCGCGCTGGCAGGACAGAGCGAGAAGCCGAAAAGTCCTTGGCCTGGTGTAAACACTGCTCTGCAACAATTAAAACATCAGCATGTTATCAGCGCTCTTCTCATCCTAATCCAAAACATAGCACCCTACCAGCTACTAGGAGGAAAATTAACTCTCTCCTAACTGGAACCAGGACAAATGCTACACCTAAGGGTCACAACTTGCCTGAGATTAACTTGAGTTAAACTAGAAAAGAGAGATAGACAGTTCCTTACTAAGTAAATTCTACTACTAGAATCAGTTTCTTCAGTGTGGCTTTCAGCACCTGGTTCCTCAGGCTGTAGATGAGGGGGTTCACTGCTGGAGGTACTACTACATATAAAACTGCCACCACCAGGTCCAAGGATGGTGAGGAGATGGAGGGGGGCTTCAGGTAGGCAACCACAGCAGTGCTGACAAACAGGGAGACCACGGCCAGGTGAGGGAGGCACGTGGAAAAGGCTTTGTGCCGGCCCTGAGAAGAGGGGATCCTCAGCACCACCCGGAAGATCTGCACATAGGACAACACAATGAAAACAAAACAACCAAAGACTAAAGAAACATTACACACAAGTGCCCCAACTTCCCTGAGGTAGGCATCTGAGCAGGAGAGCTTGAGGATCTGGGGGATCTCACAGAAGAACTGGTCCACAGCATTGCCTTGGCAGAGGGGCAGGGAAAATGTAGTGGCCGTGTGCAGGACAGCATTGAGAAAGCCACTGCCCCAGGCAGCTGCTGCCATCTGGGCACAAGCTCTGCTGCCCACGAGGCTCCCGTAGTGCAGGGGCTTGCAGATGGCCACGTAGCGGTCGTAGGACATGACAGTGAGAAGGGAATACTCTGCTCCAACCAAGAAGACAAAAAAGAAGACCTGTGCAGCACATCCCTGATAGGAGATGGCCCTGGTGTCCCAGAGGGCATTGGCCATGGCTTTGGGCAGAGTGGTGGAGATGCAGCCCAGGTCGAGGAGGGCGAGGTTGAGGAGGAAGAAGTCCATGGGGGTGTGGAGGCGGTGGTCGCAGGCTACGGCGGTGAGGATGAGGCCGTTGCCCAGGAGGGCAGCCAGGTAGATGCCCAGGAAGAGCCCGAAGTGCAGGAGCTGCAGCTCCCGCGTGTCTGCGAATGCCTGCAGGAGGAAGTCAGTGATGGAACTTCTGTTTGACATCTGCTGTTTAGAGGCATCAGGTTCTGCTCAAAGAATAGAAAGACATTCATAATGTACAACCGACTTAGCAGAGGAAAAATCCTACCATTTCTCATTTAAATCTCCCCAAATGACTCTCCACATCCAGGCAGGCATATGGCAGGTCCCTTTCCTGAGTTCTACTTGGTCCTGCCTTAGGGTGTCCCTGGGAGCAGGAGACTTTGCTGTGGGCAATGGAAGAGACAGTCCTGTCCTACAGCCAGACACAAAGAGGAATTTGGTGTCATCTCAGCTTTACTTTACTCCTAATACCAAAGACTTTTGCCCCAGTTTGCCTCACATTCAAATCAACTGTTGAGGAGTGCTGTTGGGATTTTTTATTTTTATTTTGTATTTTTTATTCTAGCTGCCCCAAGACACGTGAAGGCTGCTTTTAAGTCAGAAGTCCAGGCATCTCTCCTGCACTCCAAGTAAGACCCTGTGGATCCTCAGAGAAAAAGGGACTGTACCCTTACAGCCCAGAGTCCTTTAGAGTGTTAAGACCCTAAGTCCATCAGCCCTGCTATCAGCTGCCTTCTGTTGGCATTTCTTTGATCTTCAAGACAGTTGCACTCAGAAGTACACCTCAAAAAAACCTGGACACTGCTGAGAGCAGAGGAATCCAGGCTCCAAGTACCCATCTCCAGACCCCTCACCCTGTCCCCGTACTCCCCTTCCCCCAAGCACCCCGAGGGCTCACTCCATGGGCAGGTGAAACCCCCATCCCCAGGCAGCCTGGGAACAAGAGCAGCAGCAGCACGGCCAGGTGGAGAAGCCAGGAGGAATGGCAGCGTGCTGCTGCCAGGGGAGGCAAGGCCAGGGAGGGACAGACGGACACTCAGCACACCCTCCTGTGCTGCAGCTCTGCCTGCAGAGGAGGCAGCTCCTGCTCACTGCAAACGATCTGTGCTCACCTCAAGCCTGCAGAGAGCTCCCAAAGGCAGGGCACTGGGCATCGGAGGGTTTGCAGCTCCCAAAGAGCAGCTAGGATAAAGCCTGAGAGGACCACAATGATGAAGTCGTTGAAGTTTGCGGGCTGAGGTGTGGGAAGGGACTTCATGAATTTCATTGATGCCATATTGGTCCCTCACTGCCATGCTCCAGGAGTCTCAGTCTCCTGTACAATCCTGACAAAATAAATTAACATGAAACCTGCCTCCCCTTCACTGCAGGATTCTTCAAGCACATGCTACAGAAAAAATCTTGCCTTTCAGGTAGCCCCTGCCTTGGTTTTCTCTTGAAACATCCAACCATAAATGCCATTCTCTAAATCATCTTCTACTCCTCGCTGGAGAAACAGAGAGACCCATCCCGACAGATGCTGTCAGGCATCGGATGTGCCAGCTGTAGAAGACCCCTCTGGCAACCCCACCTGCATGGCCCTGCAGCCAGAGACTCACGGTGCCAAGAGCCTGCAGATCTGTCCTGCCACACGCTGCCCTCTGTTGCTGCGCTCCTCACTGCCTCCAAGCCCTCTCTCCTTCTCTCCTCTCCCCATGCCACCTGCGGTCAGAGCCCCCAGCCCTGCTGCGCTGTGCACAGGAGCTGCTCCTGGGCACAGCTGTCTCTCTGCACCAGGGCCCTCTTGCCACGAGCTCTCTCTGTCCCACGAGCCCGGCCCAGCTCAGCACCAGACGCCCAGCCCAAGGCATTGGAATCCCCCCTCGCGGGGCTTTGCTGAGGAGCCCACGAACCTCAGGCACTGAGAGACAATTGAAGCCATCTCTCAACAAGTCCAAGTCAGAGGCAAGTTTCCTGCAGTGTCCCCCTGAGGGCCAGCACTGACACAGCCTCCCTTGGAGCTCGTTAGAGCAGAGCATTGGAGGCAGTGAGGACAAGGAGACAAAGGCACTGTGAAGGTGACCCTGATGTGTAGACAAAGTGTATTTGTTTCACTAAGCACAAGGGCCAGGAGAATAATGAATGATTTAAAATTTGAAAAGACAGAAAAAGGAGTTAAAACAATAATAATAACAATAATAGTATTAATATGTACAAATCAAGTGATGCACCACACAATTGCTGAGAAGCCCCTCACCGATGCTCAACCTGTCCCTGAGCATTGGTCCCCCTGACCCTGGCCAGCCTGCAGCAGGATCTCTTGTGCACGTCCCTTCACCTTCATTTCTTTTAGTGCAAAATCAGCTTTCAGAGGAATTTGGAGTATTTTCTTCCCTTTCTCAAACACTTCCTCTGCTCTGTCACCCCACACAACGATGCCATCCATGTACTGCAGGTGTTCAGGAGCTTCCTCCTCTTCCAGGGCACTCTGGATCAGACCATGGCAAATGGTAGGGCTGAGTTTCCTGCCCTGGGGCAGTCGATGCCAGGTTGAAAGCAAGCTGTGGCCTTCAGTCTGCTGGCAAACGGATGGAGAAAAATGCATTAGCGATATCAGTTGTGGCAAAACGCTTGGGTGCCTTTGATCCCAGTGTGCATGGAAGCTCTACCGTGTCCGGCATGGCAGCACTCAGCACTGCATGACTTCCTTCAGGCCACGACAATCCTCTGTCGGCGGACTCGGTTGGTGCTCTACTGACTGAGGTGCACGGCTGTGGCAGTGATTGGCACCAGCTGTCCTTCAGCCCTCATCAACCCCACAACAGAAGGGTCCTGTGAGAGACCAAGGCAAGGCAGACAACAGCATCATGTTCTCCGTCTCCAAGGCAGCTGTGCCAAAAGCCCACCCATACCCTTTTGGGTCCTTGAAATATCTCTCCTCTCCTGAAGCAGTCTCTTCCAAGGATGCACAGAGTCCGGGGCCAGTCCCAGTGGGGTGCTTTTGCCACTCCTTCCCACTTAGACTCACCTCAGCCTCCAGTACAGGTCAGTGTTGGCATCCCCCTGTCACTCCAGACATACAAATGGGTTCACCCCTCCACAGCTTGATGGCACTAGGGTACGCTGTGCAGTGGTGTCCACTGGAGCCTGAGACTTCTGGGGGCCTGATGTGCAAGGCCATCGAATCCACACAGTCCAATACAGCCGATGGTCCCCTTCCTCCCCCTGGCTGGAGGCAGGGCCCCTCTCGTCCTGCTCATAGTATTCCTTACTGTGTCTGCAGGACTGCCCGCTGGAAAGTGCAGCAGCAGTTCTCTAAGAACCCCTTTTAGGGATTGTTGTTCCTTGCCACTCACATACCCGTGCCTCTAGGGTTGAGGCAGATTTTCCATCCCACTTTCTCATGTCCTCTCCATGGTCACACAGGTGAAACCACAGGGTGACACATCGTGTGTACCCTCCATCTTTCCTTTCCTGCCCTCTGACTCCAGGGAGGGGCCCCGTTTCTCCCAGCACCAGAGCGGCACAGGGACAGGGATCGCGTGATTACTGATGCTCTTAGGACCTCTTCCTCTACGTCCTCCTACTCACATGATGGCCCAGCTTTTCCGAAGCCTGCCTCATCTTCTTTCTCCTCCTTTCTTGTCTAGGTAGGAGTTTCTTTCCTTTCTTAAAAAGAAAAAAAGTGCCCATGAAAGGAGCTGGAGTTTTTGCAGGGCATTTTACAGATGCTGTAGTGGCTGCAGGGTCTGTCAGAGGGGTGGGAGTGGCTGCAGGGCTTGTCACAGAGGTTGGAGTGGCATTGATCATTGATTGTGGCTCTGTAAGCGTAGGCCAGGACCCAGCACACTGCAGTGGTATGTGTCTCTTTGGAAATGCCAGGGTGATAACACAACTTTTTCAAGCATTTCGCAGTTTTTTAGGATTCTGTACTGTCTCAGGGATGAAGTTCCAAAGCTTTGGAGGTGCCCCCTGCTCTAGGTGCCTGCCCAGATCCTCCCACAGTCCCTGCCACTCCTCACTCTCCTGCCTCTGGACAGATCTCTGGATGGCATGCATTAAGTAGTTGCTTAAACATAAACAAAAGCTGAAAAATATGCAAGAGACATAACAATAGGAACATGCTGGTTTGACCATCCCAAGGATATTCAGAGCTTTGAAGAGCTACTGTAATTAGGCTGGAGGAGAAGGGGGAGGTGAAGGAGAAAGGGAGAGTGAACCAGCGGGGAAAAGTGTCCTCCCCTTGTCTCCCCCATGGCTTGGTTTCCTGAGGAGAAAAGGTAAAGAGTGTAATTCTTAATAGTTTCTGATTCATATCATAAGCCACTGTTACACGATACAAGAAAAGAATAAACTTGAAGCAGCCATCAGAAAAGATAAACAGCATGACAGGGGAGACATACAGTAAGTAATGTGCTATACAACACAGTTCTGAAATTGAGCACAACAGACCTGAGATTAAAAAAAAAAATAAAAAAAGAAAGAAAATCAAGTTTGTGATCAGCAACCATTAAAATCAACTCATGCTTATAAAGGTTTACTTTTAACATGCTGTGGTGAGATCTGTCATTGGCTCAAACTTTGTGCTCCATGTCGTGCACCAAAAAGAGCGTGGTTTAACCCGGCAGGCAGCTCAGCACCACACAGCCATTCCCTCACACACACACCCTGCTACACCCCCAGCGAATGCAGGACAGAATGAGGAGGGGGAAAAAATAAAATAAACTAAAAAAAAAAAGTCATGGGTTGAGATAAAGACAGTTTAATAGGCCATAAAGGGAAGACAAATAATACGAACAATGATGACGATGATCGTGATGGTGATTGCCTGTCCCGCAGCAGTGGTACCCTCTACCCTGGCCAGCCACCCCATATTGATTGTTCAGCATGACGGCTGCGGTATGGAACATCCCTTTGGCCACTTGGGGTCAGCTGTCCTGCTTCTGTCCCCCCCAGCTCCTCAGGCACCCCCAGCCCTCCACTGCTGGGCAGCAACTAAGTCATCAGTGTGTGATAATCATTCTTCTCATGCTAAATGCAAAACACAGCATCATACCAGCTACTAGGAGGAAAATTAACTTGATTCTAGCCAACACCAGGACACCCACAGACCAAGGGCATGATATCTCTGTGTGTATATCAAAAGAGAAAAGGTGGTGGAGATTAATTAGAAAGTACTGGAGCTGAGCACGATGCAGATGGTGTGGAATATGGGGTGGATATTGTCCTCGTTGGGGCTGGGATAGACTCAATTTTCTTCCTATTAGCTGGTATGGTGCAGTGTTTGTATATAGGACACAGCTCCAGACAAAATAACAGCAGGCATGAGAAGGAAGAAGAGAAAAAGTGGAATTGGGCAGCCTTCTATCCCGTACCCTTAAATGATTCTGTGCTGTAATACCATCCAACTGGTTGCTGCCGTATTGTCCAAACTGTCCTGCAAATTCCTGCTGCTGTTACCTTGTGGGAGATGGCATAATCAGGGTGAGCCATCTGCCTGCAGACATTAACAGCTGACAGAATGGAGCATCTGTCCAGGGGAACCTAGAGAAACTGCAGGATTTGGCCTAAATGAACCACTTGATCTTTACAAGAAGAAGAGCCCAGTCCTGCACCGGAGGAAGAGGAACCCCCCACATCAGGGCAAACGGGGACCCTGCTGAGTGAGCTGTGCCCAGGAGGAGGAGGGCCTGGGCACCACGAGGGATGCCATACGAGCAGTGGTGCTGCTCCCCAGGAACCAGGCCAGCTTCCTACAGAGCTGCCTTACGAGGAGCATGGCCACCAAGAAGATCTGAGGTATCAGACTCAGCTCAGATCCGGTGTGACACCACACGGACAAGGACATAGAGCCAGCAGGAAAAGATGTGCAGGTCTGCGAGTCCCTAGGACAGTCTGGTGTAGACAGGACAGAGGGCTGTGACAAGGCTGAAAGTCCCAACAGGACCCAGGGCTTTGTGTCCATGGCTCTGGCTGTTGTCTCTGCCACTGAGGCCTAGGAGGAGACAGCTTATCGGTAAAGCACCAGGGCCTCATTGCCTCCTCGCCCCCACCCATGAACCAGGCAGGGCTCGTACCATTCTCCTGCACTTGCCCATGCACATCCCCATCTCCTCCTGCCCCACGAAGAGCCCTGAGCAGTGTGTGAAGAGAAAGGATCTCCCTTCCCAGGGGCTGGCGGTCAAGGCCTGGCCCTTGTGCTTGGTGAAACACATCCAGTTTTCCTACATATCAGTGCCACCTTCATATTGCCTTTGTCTGCTTGTCCTCCCTGCCTCCAATGCTCTGCTCTAACGAGCTCCAAGGGAGGCTGTGTCAGTGCTGGCCCTCAGGGGGACACTGCAGGAAACTTGCCTCTGACTTGGACTTCTTGAGAGATGTCTTCAATTGTCTCTCCGTGCCTGAGGTTCGTGGGCTCCTCAGCAAAGCCCCCCGAGGGGGGATTCCAATGCCTTGGGCTGGGCGTCTGGTGCTGAGCTGGGCCGGGCTCGTGGGACAGAGAGAGCTCGTGGCAAGAGGGCCCTGGTGCAGAGAGACAGCTGTGCCCAGGAGCAGCTCCTGTGCACAGCGCAGCAGGGCTGGGGGCTCTGACCGCAGCTGGCACGGGGACAGGAGAGAAGGAGAGAGGGCTTGGAGGCAGTGAGGAGCGCAGCAACAGAGGGCAGCGTGTGGCAGGACAGATCTGCAGGCCCCTGGCACCGTGAGTCTCTGGCTGCAGGGCCATGCAGGTGGGGTTGCCAGAGGGGTCTTCTACAGCTGGCAAATCCGATGCCTGACAGCATCTGTCGGGATAGTTGTATCTCTGTTTTTCCAGAAAAGTGTAGAAGATGCTGTAGAGAATGTCATTTATAAGGGGGCATTTCAAGAGGAAGACTGAGCATCAGTTTATCTGAGCTTTTTTTGAATTCTGTACTTTCAGATTCCTGCAGTGGAGGGGAATCTGAGTGAATCTGAGCACACAGCTTGTGGGATGGGTCTGTGAGCATGGACAGGGAGGAGACGTGGGGACACAGAAGCGGCTCCCAGCAGGGACACGGGCAGGCAGCAGGGACATGGGCAGGCGGTGAGAGGGAGCTGCTGCCAGAAATGCTGTGCGAGGGAGGGCTCAGGCACCTCCCTGCCAGCCCCTGCAGGGCAGGCGCCTTCCCTGGGACACCCCCTGCTCTCCTCTGCCACCAGCACAGCCTCTGCCCTCAAGCCCCCGCTGTCCCCAGCAGGAGCTGCCTCCTCTGCAGGCAGAGCTGCAGCACAGGAGGGTGTGCTGAGTGTCCGTCTGTCCCTCCCTGGCCTTGCCTCCCCTGGCAGCAGCACGCTGCCATTCCTCCTGGCTTCTCCACCTGGCCGTGCTGCTGCTGCTCTTGTTCCCAGGCTGCCTGGGGATGGGGGTTTCACCTGCCCATGGAGTGAGCCCTCGGGGTGCTTGTGGGAAGGGGAGTACGGGGTCAGGGTGAGGGGTCTGGAGATGGGCACTTGGAGCCTGGTTTCCTCTGCTCTGAGCAGCGTCCATGTTTTTTTTGAGATGTTCTTCTGAGTGCAACTGTCTTGTAGATCAAAGAAATGCCCGCAGAGGGCAGCTGATAGCAGGACTGATGGACTTCGGGCCTTAACTCGGACTTAGAAGCAGCCTTCAGGTGTCTTGGGGCAGCTAGAATAAAAAATACAAAATAAAAATAAAAAATCCCAACAGCACTCCTCATCAGTTGGTTTGAATGTGAGACAAACTGCGGCAAAAGTCTTTGGTATTAGGAGTAAAGTAAAGCTGAGATAACACCAAATTCCTCTTTATGTCTGGCTGTAGGACAGGACTGTCTCTTTCATTGCCCACAGCAAAGTCTCCTGCTCCAAGGGACACCCTAAGGCAGGACCAAGTACAACTCAGGAAAGGGACCTGCCATATGCCTGCCTGGATGTGGAGAATCATTTGGGGAGGTTTAAATGAGAAATGGTAGGAGTTGTCCTCTGCTAAGTCGGTTGTACATTATGAATGTCTTTCTATTCTTTGAGCAGAACCCAATGCCTCTAAACAGCAGATGTCCAACAGCAGCTCTGTGAGCGAGTTCCTCCTGCTGGCATTCACAGACACGCGGGAGCTGCAGCTCCTGCACTTCGGGCTCTTCCTGGGCATCTACCTGGCTGCCCTCCTGGGCAACGGCCTCATCCTCACCGCCGTAGCCTGCGACCACCGCCTCCACACCCCCATGTACTTCTTCCTCCTCAACCTCGCCCTCCTCGACCTGGGCTGCATCTCCACCACTCTGCCCAAAGCCATGGCCAATGCCCTCTGGGACACCAGGGCCATCTCCTATCAGGGGTGTGCTGCACAGGTCTTTCTGTTTGTCTTCTTGATTTTGTCAGAATTTTATGTTCTCACCATCATGTCCTATGACCGCTACGTTGCCATCTGCAAGCCCCTGCACTACGGGAGCCTCATGGGCAGCAGAGCTTGTGCCCAGATGGCAGCAGCTGCCTGGGGCAGTGGCTTTCTCAATGCTGTCCTGCACATGGCCACTACATTTTCCCTGCCCCTCTGCCAAGGCAATGCTGTGGACCAGTTCTTCTGTGAGATCCCCCAGATCCTCAAGCTCTCCTGCTCAGATGCCTACCTCAGGGAGGTTGGGCTTACTGCTGTCAGCTTCTGTATAGGTGTTGGTTGTTTTGTTTTCATTGTGCTGTCCTATGTGCAGATCTTCAGGGCAGTGCTGAGGATGCCCTCTGAGCAGGGCCGGCACAAAGCCTTTTCCATGTGCCTCCCTCACCTGGCCGTGGTCTCTATGACTGTTAGCACTGGCATGTTTGCCTACCTGAAGCCCCCCTCCATCTCCTCCCCATCCCTGGACCTGGTGCTGTCATTTCTGTACTCGGTGGTGCCTCCAGCACTGAACCCCCTCATCTACAGCATGAGGAACAAGGAGCTCAAAGATGCAGTGAGGAAAATATTTCTATACATGCTTCTTCATCATCAATAATGACTTCATTATTGTGATCATTATCATATCATTTTTGTCATTATACTTATTATCAAAATATAATATTAGAAATAATCCTAACAGGACTACCTGGTTATTTGGGAAAATGAGAGAATGATTTCGTTAAGTCTATTTTTATTAATATTTTAACAACATTTTATATTGATAGAAATAATGTTATTTTTATCCTTTTACATAAGAAGTTATAAAATTATTTTCATCCGGTCATAGAATCATGGAATCACAGAATGGCCTGGGCTGGAAAGGACCTCAAAGATCATCTAGTTCCAATCCCCCTACCATGGGCAGTGACACCTCCCAAGAGATCGTGGTTGCTCAAGACTTCATCTACCTTGCTCTTGAAGACCTGCAGGGATGGGGCATCCAATACCTCTGTGGAAAACCTGTTCCAGTGCCCCACTATCCTCTGAGTGAAAACTTTCTTTCTAACCTCTAATAGGAATCTCCCCTTTTAATTTAAAACCACTTCCCCTTGTCCTATCATTATCTACCTGAGTAAAGAGTCCTTCTCCATCCACTTTATAAGACCACTCTAAGTATTGAAAATCTGCAATGACATCACCCCGGAGCCTTCTCTTCTCCAGGCTGAACAGCCCCAGCTCTCTCAGCCTTTCTTCATAGGAGAGGTGCTCCAGCCCCTTGATCATCTTTGTGGCCTCCCTTTGGACCCGCTCTAACAGCCCACAGCCTTCTTGTGCTGGGGGCCCCAGACCTGGATGCAGGACTCCAAGTGGGGCCTCACAAGGGCAGAGCAGAGGGGGACAATCACCTGCCTCCACCTGCTGCCCACTCCTCTCTTGATGCAGCCCAGGATGCACTTGGCCTTCTGGCCTGCATGTGCTCCCTGCTGGCTCATGTTGAGCATTTCATGCAGCAGAACCCCCAAGTCCTTCTCTGCAGGGCTGCTCTCAATGAGTTCTTCTCCCAGCCTATCCCCATGTCTGGGATTTCCCTGGCCCAGGTGCAGCACCGTGCACTTGGACTTCCTAAACGTCATAAGGATCACATGGGCCCAGTGCTCAAGCCTGTCCAGGACCCCTTGGATGCCATCCCTTCCTTCTATAGTATCACTAGTATATCACTATAGTATCTAGAGTATCCACCACTCAGCTTGGTGTCATCTGCACTCAATGTCGCTGTCTATGTCATTGATGAAGACATTAAACAGTACTGGTCCCAGGACAGACCCCTGAGGTAAAGCACTTGTCACGACCCTCCACTTGGATATAGATCCATTGATTGTGACTCTGCGGTTTTGACCTTAGCCACTGAATGGTGCACCCATCAAATGCGTCTCTCTCCAATTTGGAGACCAGGATGTCATGTGGGACCGTGTCAAAGGTCTTACAGAAGTCTCAGTAG
Source organism: Anser anser (assembly GCF_964211835.1). Lineage (NCBI taxonomy): Eukaryota > Metazoa > Chordata > Aves > Anseriformes > Anatidae > Anser > Anser anser. Next base: position 4,745,597 of record NW_028154148.1, read on the forward strand.
ATGACATTGGTCAATCTTCCTTTATCATCTGATGTGGTCACTCCATTGTAGAAAGCCACCAATTCGATATGGCACAATTTACTTTTTGGTGAAGCCATGCTGGGTGTCTCGGATCACTTCTTTGTCTTGCATGTGCCTGACACTGATTCCAGGAGGATCTTTTCCATGGTTTGCCAGACACAGAGGTGAGGTTCACCATTCTGTAGCTCCCTGGGTCCTCTTTTCTACCGTTCATCAAAAGGGGAGTGATGTTTCCCTTTTTTCCAGTCACCAGAGACTTCACCCGACTGCCAGGACTCTTCAGATATGATGGAGAGAGGCTTGGCAACTACATCAGCCAGTTCCCTCAGGACCTGGGGTGCATGTCATAAGGCCCCATAGACTTGTACGTGTTTAGTTTCACAAGGTGTTCCCAAACCTGCTCTTCACTTACAGCAGGTGGGACTTTGACCCCCAGTCTCCATCTCTGGGTTCAGGGAAATGAAAGACCCTGGAAGCCTGACTGGCAGTGAAAACTGAGGCAAAGACGTTGCTGAGTCCCTCAGCCTTCTCCATGTCTGTCATTACGAGTTCACCCTTCTCATCCACCAGAGGGGGAACACTCTCCTTGGCCTTTCTTTTCTGAGCCATGTATCTGTAGAATCTCTTCCTGTTATTCTTTGCTTCACTTGATAAGCTCAGTTCCATCCGTGCCTTGGATTTTCTTATCCCATCCCTGCACATCCAAAACAAATCCATGCATAAGGGCCTGGGAAAAAGGAACCCTGGACCATCGAAGCCATTCTGGAAACAAAACTTGTAGGTAGGAAGCGCAGTTTTGTGGAGGTGCAGAGCCGATGGGCACGTTGTGGAGGATGTTCCTAAAGACCTTTGTGCCCTTTCCCTCCTGACAACAATGCCACTTCTGTCTCAAGACTAGAGTAGCCAACAGAGGTAAGACAGATACTCTGGGATCAAGAATGTCATCAGAAAGCTGATCCCAATAAGATATGGGGAGGTCAGGAGCAGCCTGGACGAGAGAGATGTGAGATTTTGGGGTGGGAAGAAGAGCTTGGCCAGAAGAAAATTATGATTTTGTAGAGGTAAGAGGGGTCATGTAATGTAGATGCTGCAGTAACACTGACTTAAAACAGTCACGTATGGCCCTTACCTTACTTGAACCAGGAATTTTAATCCCTAAACCTAAATGCTACTCCAACACTCTGACAGGAATCAGTTTTCTCTCTTGCTAATCCTAATGCCTTCCCTTAAAACTAGCATTAAAATGTTCTATTTAAACCTAGACTTTTTGGGAGACCTAAACAAAAACCTAAAGCATAGAGCTTGTCCATACTTTAAACGCAGACCTGACACCACAAGCAGATCAGCAAACACTCCCACTAAAACTTTGCTTAATGTCTACCCCAGAGAGAAAAAACAGGTACCGAGAGGTCTAGAGAGAGCTCAGATCTACCTCAGGATCTCCTGCCCCAGCAGGAGGAATGGGACTGGGGCAGTGACTGGGAGGTCACTTCTGTCTCTGCAGCTGATAGGGCAGCAGCAGGAACGCGTCACGCAAAGGGACTGTGAGGTCCCTTGTGTCTGGAGGTGGCAGGTCACCCTTGGCTTCTCCCTGGGATGTGCACTTTGGGGCTGACATCTGCCAGTGGCCCTGCTAGGCCAGCAGAAGGCCCCTGCTTGGCATGCTGCCTGTGGGATCCCCTCTGCCTCCATCCCCAGGAGGACCCAGACAGAAAGAAGGCCCGCACAGGGGTTGTCCTGTCCCTTCTGCTTGAGGCCAGGACTGGACAGCAGGAGGCACAAGGCTTGGCTGTGTCTAGCCAAGAAGCTGCAAGGCCAGCAGCAGGCCCAGGCCTTGGGAGATGCTGGTGAGGTGACTTCTGTCTGCTTGGCTGACAGGCCGCAAGGAGCCTGATGGGTTGGGATGCCTGCTTCAGGAGTGGTTTCCACCCTGATGGAGCTTTCTTTGGTAGCAGGAAAGAGCAGGAGAGCTCTTTCTCTGCCACAAAGTGCACCTTGGAAGGTTGGCACTCGCCACGAGGAAGAAGAAATGTCCAGGGAAACAACTGGTCTTCCTCCTAGAGCTTGAGGCAGAGAAGATATTAAGTGCCTAAGCCTTTACCTCATATCTTGTCACCAGGTTTCCCCCACATCCATTAAAGGATGATGATTCTCCTTAATCCTCCTTTATTAACATATTTATATAAAAATTTTTTATTTTTATATTTTGCCTTTGACAAAAATCTGTCCCTCAGATAGCCTGGTGTGGAGAGGACAGAGGCCTCTGACAAGGCTGAGAGTCCCAACAGGACCCAGGGCTTTGTGTCCATGGCTCTGGCTGTTGTCTCTGCCACTGAGGCCTAGGAGGAGACAGCTTATCGTCAAAGCACCAGGGCCTCATTGCCTCCTCGCCCCCACCCATGAACCAGGCAGGGCTCGTACCCTTCTCCTGCACTTGCCCATGCACATCCCCATCTCCTCCTGCCCCACGAAGAGCCCTGAGCAGTGTGTGAAGGGAAAGGATCTCCCTTCCCAGGGGCTGGGGGTCAAGGCCTGGCCCTTGTGCTTGGTGACACACATCCAGTTTTCCTACACATCAGGGTCACCTTCACAGTGCCTTTGTCTCCTTGTCCTCACTGCCTCCAATGCTCTGCTCTAACGAGCTCCAAGGGAGGCTGTGTCAGTGCTGGCCCTCAGGGGGACACTGCAGGAAACTTGCCTCTGACTTGGACTTCTTGAGAGATGTCTTCAATTGTCTCTCCGTGCCTGAGGTTCGTGGGCTCCTCAGCAAAGCCCCCCGAGGGGGGATTCCAATGCCTTGGGCTGGGCGTCTGGTGCTGAGCTGGGCCGGGCTCGTGGGACAGAGAGAGCTCGTGGCAAGAGGGCCCTGGTGCAGAGAGACAGCTGTGCCCAGGAGCAGCTCCTGTGCACAGCGCAGCAGGGCTGGGGGCTCTGACCGCAGCTGGCACGGGCAGAGGAGAGAAGGAGAGAGGGCTTGGAGGCAGTGAGGAGCGCAGCAACAGAGGGCAGCGTGTGGCAGGAGAGATCTGCAGGCCCCTGGCACCGTGAGTCTCTGGCAGCAGTGCCATGCAGGTGGGGTTGCCAGAGGGCAACTTCTACAGTTCTACTGTAGAAGTTCTACTGTAGAAGTTCTACTTCTAATTCTACTTCTTCTTCTACAGCTGGCACATCCGATGGCTGATAGCAGCTGTTGGGATGGGTCTCACTGTTTCTCCAGTGAGGAGTAGAAGATACTTTAGTGAATGGCATTTATGATTGCAATTTTCAAGAGAAAGACCAAGCCAGGCGCTACCAGAAAGGCAAGTCTTTTTCTGCACTCTGTGCCTGAAGAATCCTGCGGTGGAGGGGAGGCAGGTTCCATGGTAATGGTTTGTCAGGATTGTACAGGAGATTGAGACTCCTAGAGTATTGCAGAGAGGGACCAATATGCCATCAATGAACTTCATAAAGTCCCTTCCCACACCTCAGCCCACAGACTGCATCAACATCATCATTGTGCTCCTCTCAGGCTTTATCCTAGTTAATCTTTGGGAGCCGCAAACCCTCCGATGCCCAGTGCCCTGTCTTTGGGAGGTCTTTGCAGGCTTGAGGGGAGCACAGATCGTTTGCAGTAAGCAGGAGCTGCCTCCTCTGCAGGCAGAGCTGCAGCACAGGAGGGTGTGCTGAGTGTCCGTCTGTCCCTCCCTGGCCTTGCCTCCCCTGGCAGCAGCACGCTGCCATTCCTCCTGGCTTCTCCACCTGGCCGTGCTGCTGCTGCTCTTGTTCCCAGGCTGCCTGGGGATGGGGGTTTCACCTGCCCATGGAGTGAGCCCTCGGGGTGCTTGGGGGAAGGGGAGTACGGGGACAGGGTGAGGGGTCTGGAGATGGGCACTTGGAGCCTGGATTCCTTTGCTCCCGGAAGTGTCCAGGTTTTTTAGGCACAGGAATAAACACCGCAGGGAAGTTGTCACAGCACTGAGGCTATCACAATTTAAGAAATATTTGGGCAACACCCTCAGGCATGTGGGCCAATTTTTGTGTGCTTATATACAGATTCAGGGGTTGGATTTGACGATCCTTGTGGAACCCTTCCAAATCAGGATATTCTATGAGTCTATGACTCTATGAACCTCTGAGTGCAATTGTCCTGCATCTCAGGTGGATGCCAGTACAGGGCAGCTGTGACCAGCTGTAATGGGCAGACTGGCTGACCTCTCTAAAGAACACTCTGTATTAAAGGGACGGTCCCTTTGCCTCTGACAATCCACAGGTTTTCTCTTGGATTGCAGCAGAAATGCCCAGGATTTCTGCCTTAGAAAACGTCCTCAGGATTGGGGTGGGCAGCTAGACAAAAAAAATACAAAAATAAATCCCCACAGCCATGCTCTGCAAATGAATGAATTGTGAACAACAATATGGAAGAGCTCTTCATTAGCAAGTGACTTGAATCTGAAATGAGCCAATGTTCCTCTTAACCTCTTGCTGTTGGGCAGGACTGCCTCATGTGTTGCTCACAGCAGAATCCCCTATTCACTGGGATATCCTCAGGCAGTGTCAGTAAGACCTCCTGAAAGGCACCTGCCAACTGTAATCCTGAAAGAGGACAGTCATTACATTGGATTAATTGAGAAAGAGAAAAAGATTTTCTCATAAAATTTTTTGGATTTATTAATGCTTTTTATCCCCCTGGGACAGAAACGCATGCCAAGAATCAGCAAATGGCCAACAGCAGCTCTGTGAGCGAGTTCCTCCTGCTGGCATTCGCAGACACGCGCGAGCTGCAGCTCCTGCACTTCGGGCTCTTCCTGGGCATCTACCTGGCTGCCCTCCTGGGCAACGGCCTCATCCTCACCGCCGTAGCCTGCGACCACCGCCTCCACACCCCCATGTACTTCTTCCTCCTCAACCTCGCCCTCCTCGACCTGGGCTGCATCTCCACCACTCTGCCCAAAGCCATGGCCAATGCCCTCTGGGACACCAGGGCCATCTCCTACCAAGGGTGTGCTGCTCAGGTCTTTTTCTTTCTCTTCTTCATATCAGCAGAACATTATACTCTTACTGTCATGTCCTATGACCGCTACGTTGCCATCTGCAAGCCCCTGCACTACGGGAGCCTCATGGGCAGCAGAGCTTGTGCCCAGATGGCAGCAGCTGCCTGGGGCAGTGGCTTTCTTGATGCTCTTCTGCAGACTACCATTACATTTTCCCTGCCCCTCTGCCAAGGCAATGCTGTGGACCAGTTCTTCTGTGAAATCCCCCAGATCCTCAAGCTCTCCTGCTCAGGTTCAGACTACCTAAAGGAAGTTAGAATTCTGGCGGTTAGTGCATGTTTAGCATTTGGCTGTTTTGTTTTCATTTTGTTGTCCTATGTGCAGATCCTCAGAGCCGTGCTGAGGATGCCCTCTTCTCAGGGCCAGCACAAAGCCTTTTCCACATGCCTCCCTCACCTGGCTGTGGTCTTCCTGTTTGTCAGTACTGGCATGTTTGCGTATCTGAAGCCCCCCTCCATCTCCTCCCCATCCCTGGACCTGGTTGTGGCAGTTCTGTACTCGGTGGTGCCTCCAGCAGTGAACCCCCTCATCTACAGCATGAGGAACCAGGAGCTGAAAGCCACACTGAAGAAACTGATTCTAGTTGTAGTATTTACTTAGTAAGGAACTGTCTGTCTCTCTTTTCTAGTTTAACTCAAGTTAATCTCAGGCAGGTTGTGACCGTTAGGTGTAGCATTTGTCCTGGTTCCAGTTAGGACAGAGTTAATTTTCCTCCTAGTATCTTGTAGGGTGCTATGTTTTGGATTAGGATGAGAAGAGCGCTGATAACATGCTGATGTTTTAATTGTTGCAGAGCAGTGCTTACACCAGGCCAAGGACTTTTCGGCTTCTCGCTCTGTCCTGCCAGCGAGCAGGCTGGGGGTGCAGCAGGAGCTGGGAGTGGACAGACCCAGGACAGCTGACCCCAACTGGCCAAAGGGGTATTCCATACCATCTGACATCATGCTAAACAATATATAGGGGTGGCTGGCCGGGGTGGGGGGCCGGCTGCTCAGGGATAGGCTGGGCATCGGTCAGCGGGTGGTGAGCAATTGCATTGTGCATCACTTCTTTTCTTACACATTATTATTATTAATACTATTATCATTATCACTATTATTTTTATTATTGTTATTATTATATTCCTGTCTTAATAAACTGTCTTTATCTCAACTCACCGGCTTCACTTTCCCGTTTCTCTCCCCCATCCCAGAGAGGGAGGGGGAAGGGTGAGCGAACGGCTGTGTGGTGTTTAGCTGCCAGCCGGGTGTCCTGGTTCCAGTTAGGACAGAGTTAAGTAGCTCATAGTAGCTGGTAGGGTGCTATGTTTTGGATTAGGATGAGAAGAGCGCTGATAACATGCTGATGTTTTAATTGTTGCAGAGCAGTGTTTACACCAGGCCAAGGACTTTTCGGCTTCTTGCTCTGTCCTGCCAGCGAGCAGGCTGGGGGTGCAGCAGGAGCTGGGAGGGGACAGACCCAGGACAGCTGACCCAAACTGGCCAAAGGGGTATTCCATACCATCTGACGTCATGCTAAACAATATATAGGGGTGGCTGGCCGGGGTGGGGGGCCGGCTGCTCGGGAATAGGCTGGGCATCGGTCAGCGGGTGGTGAGCAATTGCATTGTGCATCACTTGTTTTCTTACACATTATTATTGTTAATACTATTACCATTATCACTATTATTATTATTATTGTTATTATTATTTTCCTGTCTTAATAAACTGTCTTTATCTCAACTCACAGGCTTCACTTTCCCGTTTCTCTCCCCCATCCCAGAGAGGGAGGGGGGAGGGTGAGCGAACGGCTGTGTGGTGTTTAGCTGCCAGCCGGGTTAAACCACAACAGTCTTTTTGGCGCCCAACGTGGGGCCCGAAGGGTTGAGATATCGACAAATCTGACCAGAGTGTGTTAAACTAAAATTGGTATAAGTATTGGACCTGCTTAATAGTTGCTAGTCACGATGTTGATTGCCTTAATCTCCAGTCTGCTGTACCTGTATTCCAAATTGAGTTTTATGGTGCGTTACTTTCTGTATGTGCTCCCTGTTGCACTGTTTATCCTTTCCGGGCCCTGGTTTAAGATTGTTATGGTACTGTGCGGTGTAGCAATGGCTTATGAAATGATGAAATATCTGGTCACGACTTTAACCTGGTATTTGTACTCAGCACTGACGTCGACTCTATACTTTGGAACCCATATCTCGGAAACTATTAGCAATTACACCTATTGCCTGTTTTCGTTAGGGAGCCAAGGAGTGATCAGCAAGACTCATTCACCTTTTAATAGTCCCATATGGCCAGTGCGAAAGTCTAATGGTGAGTGGAGACTAACAGTGGACTATCGTGGCCTGAACGAAGTCACGCCACCACTGAGTGCTGCAGTGCCGGACATGCTAGAACTCCAGTATGAACTGGAATCAAAGGCAGCCAAGTGGTATGCCACAATTGATATCGCTAATGCATTTTTCTCCATCCCTCTAGCAGCACAGTGCAGGCCACAGTTTGCTTTCACTTGGAGGGGAGTCCAATATACTTGGAATCGGCTGCCCCAGGGGTGGAAACACAGCCCTACCATTTGCCATGGACTGATCCAGTCTGCGCTGGAGCAGGGGGAAGCTCATGAACACCTGCAGTACATCGATGACATCATTGTGTGGGGTGACACTGCAGAAGAAGTTTTCGAGAAAGGGAAGAAGATAGTCCAAATCCTTCTGAAGGCTGGTTTTGCCATAAAACAGAATAAAGTTAAAGGACCTGCACAAGAGATCCAGTTTTTAGGAATAAAATGGCAAGATGGACGCCGTCAAATCCCAATGGATGTGATCAACAAAATAACAGCTATGTCTCCACCAACTAGCAAAAAAGAAACACAAACTTTCCTAGGTGTCGTGGGGTTTTGGAGAATGCATATTCCAAATTACAGTCTGATTGTAAACCCGCTCTACCAAGTAACCCGTAAGAAGAATGCTTTTGAATGGGGCCCTGAGCAACGACAAGCCTTTGAACAAATTAAGCAGGAAATAGTTCATGCAGTAGCCCTCGGGCCAGTCCGAACAGGACCAGATGTAAAGAATGTGCTCTACACCGCAGCCGGAGAGAATGGTCCCACCTGGAGCCTCTGGCAGAAAGAACCTGGGGAAACTCGAGGTCGACCCCTGGGGTTTTGGAGTCGGGGATACAGAGGATCTGAAGCCCGCTATACTCCAACTGAAAAGGAGATATTGGCAGCATATGAAGGAGTTCGATCTGCTTCAGAAGTGGTCGGTACTGAAGCGCAGCTCCTCCTGGCACCCCGACTGCCGGTACTAGGCTGGATGTTCAAAGGAAGGGTCCCCTCTACGCATCATGCAACTGATGCTACATGGAGCAAGTGGGTTGCACTGATTACTCAGCGGGCTCGAATAGGAAACCCCAGTCGCCCAGGAATCTTGGAGGTGATTATGGACTGGCCAGAAGGCAAATACTTTGGGATATCACCAGAGGAGGAGGTGGTTCGTGCTGAAGAAGCCCCCCTGTACAACAAGCTACCAGAAAATGAGAAGAAGTATGCCTTGTTCACTGACGGGTCCTGTCGTATTGTGGGAAAGCATCGGAGATGGAAAGCTGCTGTATGGAGTCCTACACGACGAGTTGCAGAAGCTGCTGAGGGAGAAGGTGAATCGAGTCAGTTTGCAGAAGTAAAAGCCATTCAGCTGGCTTTAGATATTGCTGAACGAGAAAAGTGGCCAGTTCTCTATCTCTATACTGATTCATGGATGGTAGCAAATGCCCTGTGGGGGTGGTTACAGCAATGGAAGCAGAACAACTGGCAGCGCAGGGGTAAGCCCATCTGGGCTGCGGCATTGTGGCAAGATATTGCTGCCCGGGTAGAGAACCTGGTTGTAAAGGTACGCCATGTAGATGCTCATGTGCCCAAGAATCGGGCTACTGAAGAACACCAAAACAACCAGCAGGTGGATCAGGCTGCTAAGATTGAAGTGGCTCAGGTGGACCTGGACTGGCAACATAAAGGTGAATTATTTATAGCCCGATGGGCCCATGACACCTCAGGCCATCAAGGTAGAGATGCAACCTACAGATGGGCTCGTGATCGAGGGGTGGACCTGACCATGGACACTATAGCACAGGTTATTCATGACTGTGAAACATGTGCTGCAATCAAGCAAGCCAAACGGTCAAAACCTCTTTGGTATGGAGGACGATGGCTGAAATATAAATATGGAGAGGCCTGGCAGATTGATTACATCACACTCCCTCAAACCCGCAACGGCAAGCGCCACGTACTTACAATGGTGGAAGCAACCACCGGATGGCTGGAAACATATCCTGTGCCCCATGCCACCGCCCGGAACACTATCCTGGGCCTTGAAAAGCAAGTCTTATGGCGACATGGCACCCCAGAGAGAATTGAGTCAGACAACGGGACTCATTTCCGAAACAACCTTATAGACACTTGGGCCAAAGAACATGGTATTGAGTGGGTGTATCACATCCCCTATCATGCACCAGCCTCTGGAAAAGTTGAATGATACAATGGACTGTTGAAGACTACACTGAAAGCAATGGGTGCTGGGACATTAAAAAATTGGGATACACATTTGGCAAAGGCCACCTGGTTAGTCAATACCAGGGGATCTGCCAACCGAGCTGGACCTGCCCAATCAAACCTGTTACGCACTGTAGAAGGGGATAAAGTTCCTGTAGTGCATGTAAGAAACATGCTGGGTAAAACAGTCTGGGCTACTCCTGCCTCAGGAAAAGGCAAACCCATTCGTGGAATTGCTTTTGCTCAGGGACCTGGATGCACTTGGTGGGTAATGCAAAAGAATGGGGAGGTCCGGTGTGTACCTCAAGGGGATTTGATACTGGGTGAGAATAGCCCATGAGTTGAATTGTAGTATGTTAATTATTATATAATAATGTATGTCATCACTACCATGATTGCTATATATCATAGATGAAAATGGTGATTAATTAGAATGTATTGGACAGAGTGTAACCTGAGCATGACATAAATGGTATGGAATAAGGGGTGGATATCTGTCCTGGTTCCAGTTAGGACAGAGTTAAGTAGCTCATAGTAGCTGGTAGGGTGCTATGTTTTGGATTAGGATGAGAAGAGCGCTGATAACATGCTGATGTTTTAATTGTTGCAGAGCAGTGTTTACACCAGGCCAAGGACTTTTCGGCTTCTTGCTCTGTCCTGCCAGCGAGCAGGCTGGGGGTGCAGCAGGAGCTGGGAGGGGACAGACCCAGGACAGCTGACCCAAACTGGCCAAAGGGGTATTCCATACCATCTGACGTCATGCTAAACAATATATAGGGGTGGCTGGCCGGGGTGGGGGGCCGGCTGCTCGGGAATAGGCTGGGCATCGGTCAGCGGGTGGTGAGCAATTGCATTGTGCATCACTTGTTTTCTTACACATTATTATTGTTAATACTATTACCATTATCACTATTATTATTATTATTGTTATTATTATTTTCCTGTCTTAATAAACTGTCTTTATCTCAACTCACAGGCTTCACTTTCCCGTTTCTCTCCCCCATCCCAGAGAGGGAGGGGGGAGGGTGAGCGAACGGCTGTGTGGTGTTTAGCTGCCAGCCGGGTTAAACCACAACACCGGGTTAAACCACAACAGTCCTTTTGGCGCCCAACGTGGGGCTCGAAGGGTTGAGATATCGACAAATTTGACCAGAGTGTGTTAAACTAAAATTGGTATAAGTATTGGACCTGCTTAATAGTTGCTAGTCACGATGTTGATTGCCTTAATCTCCAGTCTGCTGTGCCTGTTTTCCAAACTGAGTTTTATAGCGCGTTACTTTCTGTATGTGCTCCCTGTTGCACTGTTTATCCTTTCCGGGCCCTGGTTTAAGATTGTTATGGTACTGTGCGGTGTAACAATGGCTTATGAAATGATGAAATATCTGGTCACGACTCTAACCTGGTATTTGTACTCAGCACTGACGTCGACTCTATACTTTGGAAACCATATCTCGGAAACTATTAGCAATTACACCTATTGCCTGTTTTCGTTAGGGAGCCAATCTGTGAAGGGGACAGGGGAAGACATGTTTCCCTACCTGTTCACTCTCCCTTTCTCCTTCACCACCCTCTTATCCCCCGAGCTAGTTACGGTGGTTCTCCGAGATGTTGAATATCCTTGGGATACTCAGACCAGCCTGCTCTTGTTGTTATGTCTCCTGAATGCGCTTCAGGTTTTGTTGAGGGTTAAACAACTACTTAGGAATCTCATCCGGAGATCTGTCTTGAGGCGGGATAGTTGCGAGTGGCAGGGAGTGTGGGAGGATATGGGCAGGTTTCTAGAGCAGTGGGCACCTCCAGTGTTTTGGACATTCACCCCTGAACAACTGCAAAATCCTAAAAAGCTGGCAGAATGCTTGAAAAAAAGGTGTCATGACTCTGGCAGTTCCAAAGTGACACAAATCACTGTAGCGTGCTGGGGTCTGGCTTGTGCCTATCGAGCTGCAATTGATGCTACTAGCAACCTAGTGACAGCTCCTGCAGCCGCTCCAGTTCCAGCTCCTGCAGCCGCTCCAGCTCCAGCTCCCGCAGCCACTCCAGCCCCTGCAGCCACTCCAGCTCCTGCAGCTGCTCCCACTCCTGTGGCTGGGTCAGAGAAACGAGCTGTAGCAGTGCAAGTTGACCCCGCAGAGGGTATTCCAACCCCTGTGGCAGACCCTGTGTCTGGGTCAGAGAAACGAGCTGTAGCAGTGCAAGTTGACCCCGCAGAGGGTATTCCAACCCCTGTGGCAGACCCTGTGGCTGGGTCAGAGAAACGAGCTGTAGCAGTGCAAGTTGCCCCTGTAGACAAGGTGAAAAAATGGTATAGAGGCTCAGGTCGTTTAGAACGCAGACAGTCTTCTGCTAAGTCTGGGCATACTGAAGACGAGGCTGGGCCATCAAAGGTGCAGGAGACTGAAGATGAGGATGGGGATGTTGAAAAGTCAACAGTAACTACCCGGACTCTATACCAGCGTGAGCTACGAAATGTGCGAAAAGATTTTGGTCGCTGTATAGGTGAGCAGCTTGTCACCTGGCTGCTCCGGTGCTGGGACACCAGAGCCAATTGTGTGGAATTAGAGGGCAAGGAAGCCAGGCGGCTGGGATCCCTTGCTAGGGACGCATGTATTGACAAAGCAATTGGAGATGGAGCACGACCTCGCAGCCTCTGGAGACGTCTGCTGTCAGCTGTGAAGGAAAGGTATCTCTTCAAGGAAGAACTTGTATGTCTACCAGGCAAATGGACCACCATGGAGAAGGGAATTCAGTACCTGAGGGAATTGGCCGTACGGGAAGTAATTTATAAGGACCTAGACGACGCACAAACATCCACAGGTCCAGATGCAGTCCGGTGTACACGACCCATGTGGCAGAAGTTTGTACGGAGTGCACCATCATCATATGCCAGCTCATTGGCAATACTAACCTGGAAAGAGGAGGAGAATCCCACAATGAATGAAGTGGCTAAATTACTCCGGCAGTACGAAGGAAATCTCTCCTCTTCCCTACAGGCCTGTGTCTCGGCTGTGGAGAAACTCTCTGAAGAGGTCCACTAACTTAAAGAGAATTTATCTTCCCCTCCACCTGAACGAACCAGTGTCCACCAGCTAAAAGAGAATGCTTTGGAGAAACTTTCTGAAAACATCCACCAACTTGAAGAAAGATTATCTTCCCCTCCACCTGAACAAACCAGTGTCTCAGCTATTAGGGGTAAACGTTCATCTATGCAAGGAAGACAATATGGTGGGCACACACACCGCGCCACCCTGTGGTTTTACCTCCGTGACCATGGAGAGGACATGAGAAAATGGGATGGAAAATCTACTGCGACCCTAGAGGCACAGGTACGTGAGTTGCAAAAGAAAACAACTGGGAAAAAGGGGTTCTCTGAAAAGTTTGCTGCTCCAACTTCCAGCAGGCAGTCCTTTAAACACAGAAACGAAGATTCTGACCAGGACTAGAGGGGCCCTGCCTCCAGCCAGGGGGGGGAAAGGGACAATCGAGTTTATTGGACTGTTGGATTCGATGGCCTGGCACGTCAGACGCACAGAAGTATAAGGCTTTAGTAGACACCGGTGCACAATGTACTCTAATGCCATCAAGCTATAAAGGGCCAGAGCCCATCTGTATTTATGGTGTGACGGGGGGATCCCAGCAGTTAACTGTATTGGAGGCTGAAGTGAGTCTAACCGGGAATGAGTGGCAAAAGCACCGTATTGTGACTGGCCCGGATGCTCCGTGCATCCTTGGCATAGACTATCTTAGAAGAGGATATTTCAAGGACCCAAAAGGGTTCCGCTGGGCTTTTGGCATGGCTGCCTTGGAGACAGAGGATGTTAAACAGTTGTCTACCTCTCCCGGTCTCTCAGAGGACCCTTTTGTTGTGGGGTTGCTGAGGGTTGAAGAACAGCAAGTGCCGATCGCTACCACAACTGTGCACCGGCGACAATATCGCACCAACCGAGACTCCCTGAGTCCCATCCATAAGCTAATTCGTCAACTGGAGAGCCAAGGAGTGATCAGCAAGACTCATTCACCTTTTAATAGTCCCATATGGCCAGTGCGAAAGTCTCATGGTGAGTGGAGACTAACAGTGGACTATCGTGGCCTGAACGAAGTCACGCCACCACTGAGTGCTGCAGTGCCGGACATGCTAGAACTCCAGTATGAACTGGAATCAAAGGCAGCCAAGTGGTATGCCACAACTGATATCGCTAATGCATTTTTCTCCATCCCTCTAGCAGCACAGTGCAGGCCACAGTTTGCTTTCACTTGGAGGGGAGTCCAATATACTTGGAATCGGCTGCCCCAGGGGTGGAAACATAGCCCTACCATTTGCCATGGACTGATCCAGTCTGCGCTGGAGCAGGGGGAAGCTCCTGAACACCGGCAGTACATCGATGACATCATTGTGTGGGGTGACACTGCAGAGGAAGTTTTCGAGAAAGGGAAGAAAATAGTCCAAATCCCTCTGAAGGCCGGTTTTGCCACAAAACAGAATAAAGTTAAAGGACCTGCACGAGAGATACAGTTTTTAGGAATAAAATGGCAAGATGGACGTCGTCAAATCCCAATGGATGTGATCAACAAAATAACAGCTATGTCTCCACCAAGTAGCAAAAAAGAAACACAAACTTTCCTAGGTGTCGTGGGGTTTTGGAGAATGCATATTCCAAATTACAGTCTGATTGTAAACCCGCTCTACCAAGTAATCCATAAGAAGAATGCTTTTGAATGGGGCCCTGAGCAACGACAAGCCTTTGAACAAATTAAGCAGGAAATAGTTCATGCAGTAGCCCTCGGGCCAGTCCGAACAGGACCAGATGTAAAGAATGTGCTCTACACAGCAGCCGGGGAGAATGGTCCCACCTGGAGCCACTGGCAGAAAGAACCTGGGGAAACTCGAGGTCGACCCCTGGGGTTTTGGAGTCGGGGATACAGAGGATCTGAGGCCCGCTATACTCCAACTGAAAAGGAGATATTGGCAGCATATGAAGGAGTTCGATCTGCTTCGGAAGTGGTCGGTACTGAAGTGCAGCTCCTCCTGGCACCCCGACTGCCGGTACTAGGCTGGATGTTCAAAGGAAGGGTCCCCTCTACACATCATGCAACTGATGCTACATGGAGCAAGTGGGTTGCACTGATTACTCAGCGGGCTCGAATAGGAAACCCCAGTCACCCAGGAATCTTGGAAGTGATTATGGACTGGCCAGAATGCAGATACTTTGGGATATCATCAGAGGAGGAGGTGGTCCGTGCTGAAGAAGCCCCACTGTACAACAAGCCACCAGAAAATGAGAAGAAATATGCCCTGTTCACTGATGGGTCCTGTCGTATTGTGGGAAAGCATCGGAGATGGCAAGCTGCTGTATGGAGTCCTACACGACGAGTTGCAGAAGCTGCTGAGGGAGAAGGTGAATCGAGTCAGTTGGCAGAAGTGAAAGCCATTCAGCTGGCTTTAGATATTGCTGAACGAGAAAAGTGGCCAGTTCTCTATCTCTGTACTGATTCATGGATGGTAGAAAATGCCCTGTGGGGGTGGTTACAGGAATGGAAGGAGAACAACTGGCAGCGCAGTGGCAAACCTATCTGGGCTGCTGCATTGTGGCAAGATATTGCTGCCCGTATAGAGAACCTGGTTGTAAAGTTACGCCATGTGGATTCTCATATGCCCAAGAATCGGGCTACTGAAGAACATCAAGGGGAGATGAGTGGCTGGAAAGCTGCCTGGCCGAGAGGGACCTGGGAGTATTGGTTGATAGTCGGCTGAATATGAGCCAGCAGTGTGCCCAGGTGGCCAAGAAGGCCAACAGCATCCTGGCCTGCATAAGAGGCAGTGTGGCCAGCAGGTCTAGGGAAGTGATTGTGCCCCTGTACTCGGCTCTGGTGAGGCCGCACCTCGAGTACTGTGTTCAGTTTTGGGCCCCTCGCTACAGGAAGGACATGGAGGTGCTCGAGCGAGTCCAGAGAAGGGCGACCAAGCTGGTGAGGGGTCTGGAGAACAAGTCTTACGAGGAGCGGCTGAGGTAGCTGGGCTTGTTCAGCCTGGAGAAGAGGAGGCTCAGGGGCGACCTTATCGCTCTCTACAGTTACCTTAAAGGAGGCTGTAAAGAGGTGGGGGTTGGTCTGTTCTCCTACGTGCCTGGTGACAGGACGAGGGGGAATGGGCGAAAGTTGCGACAGGGGAGTTTTAGGTTGGATGTTAGGAAGTACTTCTTTACCGAAAGGGTAAGCATTGGAATGGGCTGCCCAGGGAGGTGGTGGAGTCACCATCCCTGGAGGTCTTTAAAAGACGTTTAGATGTAGAGCTTAGCGATATGGTTTAGTGGAGTACTTAGTGTTAGGTCGGAGGTTGGACTCGATGATCTTGAGGTCTCTTCCAACCTAGAAATCTGTGATACTCTGATCAAAAGAACCAGCAGGTGGATCAGGCTGCTAAGACTGAACCGGCTCAGGTGGACCTACACTGGCAACATAAAGGTGAATTGTTTATAGCCCGATGGGCCCATGACACCTCAGGCCATCAAGGTAGAGATGCAACATACAGATGGGCTCGTGATCGAGGAGTGGACCTGACCATGGACACTATAGCACAGGTTATTCATGATTTTGAAACATGTGCTGCAATCAAGCAAGCCAAACGGTCAAAACCTCTTTGGTATGGAGGACGATGGCTGAAATATAAATATGGAGAGGCCTGGCAGATTGATTACATCACACTCCCTCAAACCCGCAACGGCAAGCGCCACGTACTTACAATGGTGGAAGCAACCACCGGATGGCTGGAAACATATCCTGTGCCCCATGCCACCGCCCGGAACACTATCCTGGGCCTTGAAAAGCAAGTCTTATGGCGACATGGCACCCCAGAGATAACTGAGTCAGACAACTGGACTCATTTCCGAAACAACCTTATAGACACTTGGGCCAAAGAACATGGTATTGAGTGGGTGTATCACATCCCCTATCATGCACCAGCCTCTGGAAAAGTTGAACGATACAATGGACTGTTGAAGACTACACTGAAAGCAGTGGGTGCTGGGACATTCAAAAATTGGGATACACATTTGGCAAAGGCCACCTGGTTAGTCAATACCAGGGGATCTGCCAACCGAGCTGGACCTGCCCAATCAAACCTGTTACGCACTGTAGAAGGGGATAAAGTTCCTGTAGTGCACGTAAGAAACATGCTGGGTAAAACAGTCTGGGCTACTCCTGCCTCAGGAAAAGGCAAACCCATTCGTGGGATTGCTTTTGCTCAGGGACCTGGATGCACTTGGTGGGTAATGCAAAAGAATGGGGAGGTCCGGTGTGTACCTCAAGGGGATTTGATACTGGGTGAGAATAGCCCATCAGTTGAATTGTAGTATGTTAATTATTATATAATACTGTATGTCATCACTACCATGATTGCTATATCTCATAGATGAAAATGGTGATTAATTACAAGGTATTGGAAAGAGTGTAACCTGAGCATGACATAAATGGTATGGAATAAGGGGTGGATATCTGTCCTGGTTCCAGTTAGGACAGAGTTAATTTTTCCTCCTAGTAGCTGGTAGGGTGCTATGTTTTGGATTAGGATGAGAAGAGCGCTGATAACATGCTGATGTTTAATTGTTGCAGAGCAGTGCTTACACCAGGCCAAGGACTTTTCGGCTTCTCGCTCTGTCCTGCCAGCGGGCAGGCTGGGGGTGCAGCAGGAGCTGGGAGGGGACAGACCCAGGACAGCTGACCCCAACTGGCCAAAGGGGTATTCCATACCATCTGACGTCATGCTAAAGAATATATAGGGGTGGCTGGCCGGGGTGGGGGGCCGGCTGCTCGGGGATAGGCTGGGCATCGGTCAGCGGGTGGTGAGCAATTGCATTGTGCATCACTTGTTTCTTACACATTATTATTATTAATACTATTATCATTATCACTGTTATTATTGTTGTTATTATTATTTTCCTGTATTAATAAACTGTCTTTATCTCAACTCACCGGCTTCACTTTCCCGTTTCTCTCCCCCATCCCAGAGAGGGAGGGGGGAGGGTGAGCAAACAGCTGTGTGGTCTTTAGCTGCCAGCCGGGTTAAACCACAACAACAAGCTTGAAATTTGGGCCCATGTTAACCATGGAGGGTCAACAAGTCCAAGTGCAAGGTGCTGCACCTGGGCTGGGGAAATCCCAGACATGGGGATAGGCTGGGAGAAGAACTCATTGAGAGCAGCCCTGCAGAGAAGGACTTGGGGTTTCTGCTGCATGAAAAGCTCGAAATGAGCCAGCAGTGTGTGCTGGCAGCCCAGAAGGCCAACTGCATCCTGGGTTGGATCAAGAGAGGAGTGGGCAGCAGGTGGAGGCAGGTGATTGTCCCCCTCTGCTCTGCCCTTGTGAGGCCCCACTTGGAGTCCTGCGTCCAGGTCTGGAGCCCCCAGCACAAGAAGGATGTGGGCTGTTAAAGTGGGTCCAGAGGAAGGCCACAAAGATGATCAAGGGGCTGGAGCACCTCTCCTATGAAGAAAGGCTGAGAGAGCTGGGGCTGTTCAGCCTACCAGAAGGGAAGGTTCCGGGGTGATGTTGTTGCAGACTTTCAATACTTAAAGGGTCTTATAAAAGGGATGGAGAAGGACTCCTTACTCAGGTAGATAATGATAGGACAAGGGAGTAGTGGTTTTAAATTAAAAGGGGAGATTCCTATTAGGGGTTAGCAGGAAATTTTTCACTCAGAGGGTAGTGAGGCACTGGAACAGGTTTTCCACAGAGGTATTGGATGCCCCATCTCTGCAGGTCTTCAAGAGCAAGTTAAATGAAGTCCTGAGCAACCATGATCTCCTGGGAGGTGTCACTGCCCATGGTAAGGGGGTTGGAACAAGATGATCTTTGAGGTCCTTTCCAGCCCAGGCCATTCCATGATTCCATGACTTTATGACTGGTTAAAAATAATTTTAAAACTTGTTATGTAGAAGGATAAGAATAACATTATTTCTATCAATATAAAATGTTGTTAAAATATTAATAAAAATATACTTAAGGAAATCATTCTACCAGTTTCACAAAGAAATATCTAGTCCTGTTAGGATTATTTCTAATATTACATTTTGATAATAAGTTTAATAATAAAATGATATGGTAATAATAATGACAATAATGAAGTCGAAGAAATAGTTTCCTCACTGCATCTTTGATCTCCTAGTTCCTCATGCTGTTACTAGTCATCTGCAGACGTAGAATGGAAATTTATTGCTTCCGAAACACATCTAGTCATTAATTTCCAGAGCGCATGCTTGAGCTCCTGGTTCCTCATGCTGTAGATGAGGGGGTTCACTGCTGGAGGCACCACTGAGTACAGAAATGACACCACCAGGTCCAGGGATGGGGAAGAGATGGAGGGGGGCTTCAGGCAGGCAAACATGCCAGTGCTGAAAAACAGGGAGACCACGGCCAGGTGAGGGAGGCACGTGGAAAAGGCTTTGTGCAGGCCCTGCTCAGAGGGGATCCTCAGCACGGCCCTGAAGATCTGCACATAGGACACCACAATGAAGACAAAGCAACCAATACCTAAAGAGAAGCTGATTGCAGTAAGCCCAACTTCCCTGCGGTAGGCATCTGAGCAGGAGAGCTTGAGGATCTGAGGGATCTCACAGAAGAACTGGTCCACAGCATTGCCTTGGCAGAGGGGCAGGGAAAAGGTAGTGGCCGTGTGCAGGACAGCATTGAGAAAGCCACTGCCCCAGGCAGCTGCTGCCATCTGGGCACAAGCTCTGCTGCCCACGAGGCTCCCGTAGTGCAGGGGCTTGCAGACGGCCACATAGCGGTCATAGGCTGTGACGGTGAGAAGGGAATATTCTGCTCCAATGAAGAAGACTAAAAAGAAGACCTGTGCAGCACACCCTTGATAGGAGATGGCCCTGGTGTCCCAGAGGGCATTGGCCATGGCTTTGGGGAGAGTGGTGGAGATGGATCCCAGGTCGAGGAGGGCAAGGTTGAGGAGGAAGAAGTCCATGAGGGTGTGGAGGCGGTGGTGGCAGGCTGCAGTGGTGAGGATGAGGCCGTTGCCCAGGAGGGCAGCCAGGTAGATGCCCAGGAAGAGCGCGAAGTGCAGGAGCTGCAGCTCCCGTGTGTCTGCGAATGTCTGCAGTAGGAACTCACTGATGGAGCTGCTGTTGGACATCTGCTAATTCTGGTCATGAAGTCTTGTACAAGGAGGACAAAGGCCGTGGTAATGTACCAGAGGCATATCAGAGGAAAACTCTTTCCATTTTCTCATTTAAAATCACCAAAAATTACCCATTTCCAGGCAGATATTTTGAAGGTCTCTTTCATTGATTCTGTCTGAGAGTGTCTCTGGGAGCAGGGGGCTCATCTGTGGGCAATGGAAGAATCAGTCCTGTACTACAGCCAGAGGTAGTAGCATGGTAGTAACATAGTAGTTACATGGTAGGAACATGGGGTAGTCTCAGATTCACTTTATTGCTGATGTCAAAGAGATTTCTCCAGTTTTGCTCCCAGTTCACCCAACTGCGGAGCAGAGGTGCAGAGATTTAGTTATTTAATTATTTGTTTTTTAATTTTGGTTCTAGCTGCCCCACCACACCTGAGGAGTGATTCTAAGGCATAAATCCTGGGCATTCTGCTGCACTCCAAGTAAAATCTTGTGGATCCTCAGAGGCAAAGAGACTGTACCTTTAGTGCAGAGCATCCCACAGAGACGACAGCCAGTCTGTCCATCAGTGCTGGTCTGAGCTGTGCTGGCATCTCTTTGAGCTACAGGACAATTGCACTAAGAAGGTTCTCCTGAGAAGAGCTTGAACACTGCTGAGAGCAGAGGAATCCAGGCTCCAAGTGCCCATCTCCAGACCCCTCACCCTGTGCCCGTACTCCCCTTCCCCCAGGCACCCCGAGGGCTCACTCCATGGGTAGGTGAAACCCCCATCCCCAGGCAGCCTGGGAACAAGAGCAGCAGCAGCACGGCCAGGTGGAGAAGCCAGGAGGAATGGCAGCGTGCTGCTGCCAGGGGAGGCAAGGCCAGGGAGGGACAGACGGACACTCAGCACACCCTCCTGTGCTGCAGCTCTGCCTGCAGAGGAGGCAGCTCCTGCTCATTGCAAACGATCTGTGCTCCCCTCAAGCCTGCAGACACCTTCCAAAGGCAGGGGGTATCAGGGCTTTTGTAGCTCCTAAAGATCAACTAGGATAAAGCCTGAGAGGACCACAATGATGATGTTGGTGCAGTCTGTGGGCTGAGGTGTGGGAAGGGACTTTTTGAAGTTCATTGATGCCATATTGGTCCCTCACTGCAATGCTCTAGGAGTCTCAATCTCCTGTACAATCCTGACAATCCATTACCATGAAACCAGCCTCCCCTCCACTGCAGGATTCTTCAGGCACAGAGTGCAGAAAAAGCCTTGCCTTTCTGGTATCCCCTGCCTTGGTCTTTCTCTTGAAAACTGCAATCATAAATGCCATTCACTAAAGCTAGTTCTACTCCTAGCTGGACAAACAGAGAGACCCATCCCGACAGATGCTATCAGCCATCGGATGTGCCAGCTGTAGAAGACCCCTCTGGCAACCCCACCTGCATGGCCCTGCTGCCAGAGACTCACGGTGCCAAGAGCCTGCAGATCTGTCCTGCCACACGCTGCCCTCTGTTGCTGCGCTCCTCACTGCCTCCAAGCCCTCTCTCCTTCTCTCCTGTCCCCGTGCCACCTGCGGTCAGAGCCCCCAGCCCTGCTGCGCTGTGCACAGGAGCTGCTCCTGGGCAGAGCTGTCTCTCTGCACCACGGCCCTCTTGCCACGAGCTCTCTCTGTCCCACGAGCCTGGCCCAGCTCAGCACCAGACGCCCAGCCCAAGGCATTGGAATACCCCCTCGCGGGACTTTCGTGACGAGCCCACGAACCTCAGGCACTGAGAGAAAATTGAAGCCATCTCTCAAGAAGTCCAAGTCAGAGGCAAGTTTCCTGCAGTGTCCCCCTGAGGGCCAGCACTGACACAGCCTCCCTCGGAGCTCGTTAGAGCAGAGCATTGGAGGCAGTGAGGGCAACTAGAGAAAGACAATGTCAAGGCACACTGATGTGTAGAAAAGCTGGATGTGTTTCACCAAGCACAAGGGTCAGGCCTTTACCCTTGACCCCCAGCCCCTGAGAAGGGAGATCCTTTCCCTTCACACACTGCTCAGGGCTTTTCCTGGGGCAGGAGGAGATGGGGATGTGCATGGCCAAGTGCAGGAGAATGGTACGAGCCCTGCCTGGTTCATGGGTGGGGGCGAGGAGGCAATGAGGCCCTGGTGCTTTCACGATAAGCTGTCTCCTCCTAGGCCTCAGTGGCAGAGACAACAGCCAGAGCCATGGACACAAAGCCCTGGGTCCTGTTGGGACTCTCAGCCTTGTCAGAGGCCTCTGTTGTCTCCACACCAGGCTATCTGAGGGACAGATTCTTGTCAAAGACAAAATATAACAATAAAAAATTGTTTATATAAATATGTTAATAAAGGAGGATTAAGGAGAATCATCATCCTTTACTGGTTGTGGGAGAAACGCGGTGACAAGAGACGAGGTAAAGGCAGAGGCACTTAATGCCTTCTTTTCCTCAGGCTCTAGCAGCAAGACCAGTTGTTCCCCTGGACATTTCTTCCTACGTGTTGCCAGTTCCAACCTTCTAAGGTGCACTTTGTGGCAGTTTTTTTCTCTCCTGCTCTTTCCTACTAACAAAGAGAGCTCCATCAGGGTGGAAACCACTCCTGAAGCAGGCATCCCAACCCATCAGGCTCTTTGCAGCCTTTGCAGCCATCAGGCTCTTTTCAAGCCTTGTGCCTCCTGCTGTGCAGTCCTGGACTCAAGCAGAAGGGACAGGACAAGCCCTGTGCGGGCCTTCTTTCTGCCTGGGTCCTGCTGGGGATGGAGGCAGAGGGGATCCCACAGGCAGCATGCCAAGCAGGGGCCTTCTGCTGGCCTAGCAGGGCCACTGGCAGATGTCAGCCCCAAAGTGCACATCCCAGGGAGAAGCCAAGGCTGACCTGCCACCTCCAGACACAAGGGACCTCACAGTCCCTTTGCGTGACACGTTCCTGCTGCTGCCCTATCAGCTGCAGAGACAGAAGTGACCTCCCAGTCACTGCCCCAGTCCCATTCCTCCTGCTGGGGCAGGAGATCCTGAGGCAGAGCTGACCTCATCAGAGCATTCCCACCCATCTCCTCCTTGTGGCCCACAAGCTGATCAGATCCATGGCCCCTCACACTCATCGTTGAACACAATGGTACTGCATGGCAACCTCATGGTTCCTGCCCTGCTCCAAGGGAACAAGAACGTAACGTTAAGGGTTAGGAGAGGGTTTGAAGGTGAGGAGGTTAATGCACAGGAGGACAGGATTTGGATGTTAGTTGTTCATGTATGGCATTAGGACTGTGACGAACCTTTCTGGGTGAGAGCTTAATCATATATTGAGTGGGAGGGTTTGGTGTTGCGCTTGGGGTGTCAGGTCTGCAGTTAGGGTATGGGCAAGCTCTTTGGTTTAGCCTTTTGTTTAGGTCTGCAAGAAGACTTGGGTTAAATAGGGCATGTTAATGCTTGTGTTAAAGACAGGGATCAGGGTGAGCAAGTGTGTAAAGGTAAGGGAAAGGTGTTATGGACTTATTTTGGCTTCAAGGGATATTGTGGTCAAAACTTAGAGCAGTGGATTCCTGTCAGGGTGTGGAGTGGCATTTAGATTTAGGTATTAATGTTACAGGTTAAAATAGGGCAAGGGCCTCACATGACTGCTTTAAGTTAGCTTTATGGTGGGATCGACATTACCTGAGCATCCTTACCTCTCCAAAATCATTAGCTTCTGCTGGCCAAGCTCTTCTTCCCTCCCCCAAATCTCACAGCTCTCCTGGCCAGGCTTTTCCTGACTTCCCCTTATCAGTCATCTTCTTAGGGGCAGCTTTCTGATGGCTTTCATGATCTGTATGGCTGTAGGAGCACCCTGCACAATGTGCCCAGCAGCTGTGCACCACCACAAAAGCAGCCCTGAAAGATGAGTTCAGACAAAAGCTCAAAACTTTGACATGACAACCCCTGTTCAAGACCCCTTCCTCTATGGGGCCTACCAGCTACTTAGGAAGAGAGGATCTCACAAACTGTGTGCAGAGCAGATGCATCTGCTGGCCTATCATGGAGACCAGCAGATGTGAGCCTAAAGGCACAGATCCCAGCCAGGAGTCAAGGGTGACCTTTCAGCTGCTTCAGAAAGAGCTCAACTCACAATCCGCTTTAGAGACATTGACTTAGGAACAGATTAGGAATTTCTGAGGTACCACTGAGCTCATAATACCACACCTTGAACACACCCGCTCTTTGGCCCAGAATCTGCCCAGGTAGAAGAGATCTGGTTGTGATCCTTCCAGCCCATGGCACAGCTCCTGGGCTCCCAGCCTCTCTGACACACAGGAGCCAGTGCCGTGCCAGTTCTGGGAGGTGCTAGGGCAGGAGGGACCTTGCAGTCAAATCACTCGCCAGACTCCTTTGCTGGGGCTGCTGCGTGCCCTGGGGCTGCAGAGCTCTCCTCTGCCTGCTCACAGCAGATTGAGCCCTTGAGCTGTGGTGAGTCCACCTTGGAGGAGATCACCCCTTAGGAGGGAAGTGCTGCAGCGCAGGCCGGCTGTGCCACTGCCGTGCCCACTGCCTGTCCCTGCCTGCAGTCCCAGCACAGCCCCACAGCAGCACTGGCACCAAGCTACAGGAGCAGCCGGGCCTGACCCCACCAGCAGGGCTCAGCACCAGAGGGGGGCAGTGGCAAGAGAGCAGCTCGGCATGCCCCAAGCGCTGGTGCTCCCTGGCCGTGCTGCTGGGATGGGACTCTTTTCCTCTGCAGCCCTGCACATGGCACTGCCCCTGCAGAGCCAGAGCAGCTCTCACAGGAAGGACGTCACACAAGGAAGGCAGTGCAGGCTCCTTCACTTTGTTTAAGTTCACAGAGGTAGGCTCCTCGTTTATAGAGTCTCAGTATATGCATTCATCACGTACATACTGAAATGGAAGTGGAACAACGGGCTCCTTTCTTTTATTTAAATTCACAGAGGGCCTGGCTCCTCATATACAGAATCTCTGACCTATATTCGACAGGTACATAGCGTAAAAGAAATGAGATGAATCATACCATTTTAATGGGCAACTTTAGCCGTATTAGTCCTGTAACGAAAACACTCATTAATATACAAACATAAAAAAAATAATCATATCTATAATATTACTTGTTCTTGTAGTCCTTGACATTATTAATCATCTGCAGAGGTAGAATGGAAATTTATTGCTTCCGAAAAACATCTAGTCATCAATTTCCAGAGCGCATGCTGGAGTTCCTGGTTCCTCATGCTGTAGATGAGGGGGTTCACTGCTGGAGGCACCACCGAGTACAGAAGTGCCACCACCAGGTCCAGGGATGGGGAAGAGATGGAGGGGGGCTGCAGGTAGGCAAACATGACAGTGCTGAGAAACAGGGAGACCACGGCCAGGTGAGGGAGGCACGTGGAAAAGGCTTCGTGCCGGCCCTGCTCAGAGGGGATCCTCAGCACTGCCCTGAAGATCTGCACATAGGAAAAAACAATGAAAACAAAACAGCCAAAAGCTAAAGAAACACTACACAAAAGTGCCCCAACTTCCCTGAGGTAGGCATCTGAGCAGGAGAGCTTGAGGATCTGGGGGATTTCACAGAAGAACTGGTCCACAGCATTGCCTTGGCAGAGGGGCAGGGAAAAGGTAGTGGCCGTGTGCAGGACAGAATAGAGAAAGCCACTGCCCCA
The DNA here is from genome assembly GCF_964211835.1 of Anser anser. NCBI lineage: Eukaryota > Metazoa > Chordata > Aves > Anseriformes > Anatidae > Anser > Anser anser. The sequence continues at coordinate 4,770,919 of NW_028154148.1, forward strand.
GGCAGCTGCTGCCATCTGGGCACAAGCTCTGCTGCCCACGAGGCTCCCGTAATGCAAGGGCTTGCAGATGGCAAGGTAGCGGTCATAGGCCATGACAGTGAGAAGGGAATATTCTGCTGATATGAAGAAGAGAAAGAAAAAGACCTGTGCAGCACATCCCTGATAGGAGATGGCCCTGGTGTCCCAGAGGGCATTGGCCATGGCTTTGGGCAGAGTGGTGGAGATGCAGCCCAGGTCGAGGAGGGCGAGGTTGAGGAGGAAGAAGTACATGGGGGTGTGGAGGCGGTGGTCGCAGGCTACGGCGGTGAGGATGAGGCCGTTGCCCAGGAGGGCAGCCAGGTAGATGCCCAGGAAGAGCCCGAAGTGCAGGAGCTGCAGCTCCCGCGTGTCTGCGAATGCCAGCAGGAGGAACTCGCTCATAGAGCTGCTGTTGGGCATTTCCTGCTTCTGGGCATGGGGTTCTGACCAAGGAGGGAAAAGGCAGTAAGAAAATACAACAGAATTGTCTGTTAATATGTAATTCAATTTTAGCCTATTAACCAGACATTAGGCAGGTCCCTTTCACGAGCTCTAACTGGGGCTGCCTGAGGCTGTCCCTGGGAGGAGGGGACTCTGCTGTGGGCAATGTAGTTAACAGTTCTTACCTATAAAAAGAAGTAAAGAGGAACATGGAGTATTCTCAGATTATTTTAACTCTTGATGTGAACAAATTTTTACTCCCAAGTCCCCTAACGGCAGACAAGGGCTGTGGCGATTTCTTTTTTCTATACTGTCATTCCTGCTGCACTTCAAGTGAAACCTTGTGGATCCTCAGTGTCACAGATACTGTTCCTCTGGTGCAGAGTGTACTTCAGAGAGCACAGCCAGTCTGTCCATCAGTTCTGGTCTCAGCTGCCCTGTGCTGGTGGGAGAGGAGAGCAGCGATTGTTCCAGGGAGGTGCCTGAGCCCTCCCTCGCACAGCATTTCTGGCAGCAGCTCCCTCTCACCGCCTGCCCATGTCCCTGCTGCCTGCCCGTGTCCCTGCTGGGAGCTGGTCCTGTGTCCCCACATCTCCTCCCTGTCCATGCTCACAGACCCCATCCCACAGTCTGTGTGCTCAGATTCACTCAGATTCCCCTCCACAACAGAAATCTGAAAGCACAGAATCCAAAAATCTCAGATTAACCAAGCCTCAGTCTTCACCTTCAAATGCCTCCTTATAAATGCCATTCTCTACAGCATCTTCTACTCCTCGCTGGAGAAACAGACATCCCAACAGATGCTATCAGGCATCAAATGTGCCAGCTGTGGAAGACCCCTCTGGCAACCCCACCTGCATGGCCCTGCTGCCAGAGCCTCACGGTGCCAACAGCCTGCAGATCTGTCCTGCCACACGCGGCCCTCTGTTGCTGCGCTCCTCACTGCCTCCAAGCCCTCTCTCCTTCTCTCCTCTCCCCGTGCCACCTGCGGACAGAGCCCCCAGCCCTGCTGCGCTGTGCACAGGAGCTGCTCCTGGGCAGAGCTGTCTCTCTGCACCAGGGCCCTCTTGCCACGAGCTCCCCTTGGGCCCAGGAGCCCGGCCCAGCTCAGCAGCACAGCACCCGACCATGGCATCGCTTGCTCTGTGCCATTGGGCTCCCTCGAGGCGTCCCCAAGGCCTCAGGGCTGACAGCTCCCAAAGGCAGCAGGGTCTCTGCTGGGCTGTGGTGTTTCAAGCAGACTGAAGTCATCGCTGACTGCCCTTCACTGAACACAGGAGAGATGACTTCTACAAGTGTGATTTGTGCCGTTGAACTGTGGTTGTCAAACATGTTGTGCTTTAACCTGTCAGGCACGGAAGCAATACAGAGCTGTTAGATCACACCCACCACTGAAAAGCTTATTTGTTGAAATATAGACAGTTTAACAAGACAGAAAATAAAGATATAATAATAACATTAACAATAATAATAAAGAATAACACATTTTATTATTATTATTATTCCACGTATAACGCAAGTGATACACAATGCAATTGCTCATCACAGACTGACCGATGCCCAGCCTTTCCCCAAGCAGGGGTCCCCCCGAACCTGGCCACTTGCACTTCATGTATCCGTGCCTCTAGGATGGAGGTAGATTTTTGCATCCCATTTTCTCATGGCCTTTCCATGGTCACACAATTAAAACCACAGGGTTGCACGTAGTATGCACCCACTATATCAACTTTCTTGAGCAGATGGATACTTACACCTGATAGCTGAGCTATTGGTTTGTGCAGGTGGGGAGGAAGATGTATCCTCTTGTAGCTGTTGGAACTCATGAGAAAGTTTCTCCATAGATGAGACACAGGCTCATAGGGAAGAAGAGAGACTTTCTTTGTAATGCCAGAGTTGGCTAGCCAATTCATCCACCACGGGTTCTTCTTGGTCTTTCGAGGTCATTACTGCCAATGAGTTGGCATATCATGATGGTGCGCTCTGTACAAACTTCTGCCACATGGGTCATGGGCACTTGACTTCATCTGGAACTTTGGACAGCTGTTTGTTGTCTAGGTCACTATCAATCACCTCCAACATGGCTAATTCCCTCAGGTACCGGATACCCCTCTCCATGTTGGTCCACTTTCCTGGTTGTCATACAAGATCTTTCTTGAAGGAATACCTTTCGTTCAAGCATGACAGGATTAAGTTCCTTGTGCCCTTTTCCAATGCCTTTGTCAATCACTCCTTCTCTAGAGGGGGATCCCAGCTGCTTGGCTTCCCTGCCCTCTAATTCCAGGCTACTGGCCCTGTTCTCCCAGCACTGGAGCAGCCAGGTGACAATGTGCTCACCAAGATGATGGCTGAAATCTTTTCCCATATGTCCTAGCTAACACTGGGATAGGGACCAGTTGGTTTCTGATGCTTATATGATCTCTTCATCTTTGTCATCCTGCTTCCACGATGGCCCAGCTTTGAAGAAACCTGCCTTATTTTCTCCCTCCTTTCTTGACTGGGTAGGAGTTTCTTTCCTTTCTAAAGAAAAACTGACTTCCACACCCATTGTTTTCTCTTGCATAAAGAGGCAACCAATAGTGGCACAGTCTTGTTCTCTGGCCCAGCCATGGGGCCCATTGCAGGGGCTGGAGTGGCTGCAGGGCCCATCACAGGAGTTGTTCTGGCTGCAGGGCCTTTCAGAGCAGTTGGAGTGGCTGCAGGGCCTATCGCAGGTTTGGAAGTGGCTCTAGGGCCTGTCACAGGGGTCGATTAAACTTTGGGTGCACCTCAGGAGCTGGAGTGCCTGCAATGCTTGTTGCAATGTTTGGAGTGGCTTTGGAAAGGCTATATGCCTGTCCTGGAGGAGAAGGGGGAGGTGCAGGAGAAAGGGAGAGGGAAGAAGTGGTGAAAAGCATCCCCCACTGTCCATACCAGTTCCACCCACCATCACCACCCGCCCTGCATAGATTTACTCCCTGAGGAGAAAAGGCAAAGAGTATAAAAGAGTGTAATTCTAAATAATTTCTAAGAAATGAAGAGATGATTCCTGAGGTATTGAGGGGGCAATAATTTTATCCTATCATAAGTCAGTGCTGTCCAATACAGCAAAAGAGTACCTTAAACCTGTCCCCAGAATTGATGAACAGCCTGACATGGAAGACAGACAGTTAGCAATGTGCTATACAACACAATTCTGAAAACAAGCACAACAGACCCCAGATCAAAAAGATTGACATTGTGATCAGCAACTCTTAAACTGATCTAATGCTTAGAACAACTTACTTTTAAAACGCTCTGTTCAGATCTGTCATCTCAACCTTCGTGCTCCACGCTAGGCACCAAGAAGACTTGCAGTGGTCTGACCCGCCAGGCAGCTCAGCGCTACAAAGCTATTCATCCACTGGGATGGAGGAGAGAACTGGGAGAAAAAAAAAAAAAAAAAAAAAAAGTAAAAGTTTATGGGTTGGTATAAAAGCATAATAACAATATATTGTTATTATTATATATTGTTATTCTTAATATATTATTGTTCTTAATATATTATTATTCTTAATATATTATTATTCTTTTATTATTCTTTTTCTTATTCTTATTATTATTCTTCTTATTATTATTATTATAAACACAAATAGACTAAGGAAATGATATTTTTGTGAGCATATCAAAAGACAGAAAGGATGGCTGGTGGTGATCAGTTGGAAAGTGTTAGATCTGAGCATGACAGACATGGTATGGAATAAGCGGTGAATATTGTCCTAGTTTTTGCTGCAGAAGAGTAAATTTTTCTTCCTAGTAGCTGGTATGGTGCTGTGTTTCATATTTACAGAATTACAGAACAGTTTGGGTATGAAAGGACCTTAAAGATCACATCATTCCAACTCCCCTGCCATGGGCAGGGACAACTTCCACTAGACCAGGTTGCTGAAAGCCCCATCCAACCTGGCCTTCAAAACTTCCAGAGATGGGACATCCACAAGTTCTCTGGGCAGCTTGTTCCTCACCACCCTCTGAGTAAAGAACTTCTTTCTAATGTCTTTAAACTAAAGTTGGACTAAAGTTGCACTAAAGTGTCCAGACTAAAGTCTGGAACAGCATAGGAAAGCCTGCAGAGGAGAAGGCAGAGGGTGCTGGCAAGAATGGAAGGCCCCAACAGCCCTGACGTTTTTGTCCCTTTGCCTAGAGCTTCTGAGGAGACGAGATAGAGTCATTGCAATGGGGCCTTCTTGTCGTGGCATCACACTGCCCACCACATCATACAGACCCCAAGAAGAGCCCTGAGCCAGACGTCGGGATGCAGGATCTCCCCTCCCAGGGGCTGGGGTCAGGCCTTGGTCCTTCTGCTTCACCAAAACCAACCAAGACTTTTCCCAGCACAGCGCTTTGCCTGTCTGCAATCATGGCCTCCAATTATCTGCCCTAACAAGTCCCTGGGGAGGCTTTGTTAGGAACAGCCCTCAGTGGGGCCCATTAATACTCCAAGTCACTTCAACTTTTCCCTTTGACTTTACTTTCTCAAGCAGTTGCATCATTCTCCTCTCAGTACCCAAGTTACATTGACTCAGCACCAAAATACACCATGGAACTCATTAAAACAGAGAAAGTCCTAAGCAGCCATATCTCTCCCACAGTTTTCGTCATGTCTTCAGGACTTGTGCAGCTAATTGGAGAGCTCTCATGGTGTAGTTAAGGAGGAAGATTTCAAAGAGCATCTAAAAGAAATCTTTCCACATTTTAAAGGCTGAATTTTGTTGCATTTCAGTTTGGAGCATCATTTTCCTAGAGATATTGGTCTAGGGTTTCTCCTTTGGATCCCTGCATAGGTAGGAAAAGCAGGGTTTTTCCTATCTAAAAGCAAACAACAGGAAATCATGCTGCAATTTTCAAAAAAAAACAAAGTTCAAGTTCCTCATTTTGTTGCCTCCAGTGATGTTTACCTTCCCGAAAGGATGACTGTACATGATATATTTTACACTGATTAATAGGAAATTTAAAATAATAGTGTTAATATTAATCCATATCATACTAATTCAATGATTAATGTTGAGTTTCTTGCTAAGGAAACCATTAGACAGACTGCTGAGAGATGGGCGAGCTGGAACTCACTGAAACTCAAAGCAGCAACTGGGTTGGTGAGAGCAGTCTGAATGATCAAAGAGTAAGGGGAGGGCAAAGCAGGAGAACCATGGGAAGTGCATAAGTCCAGACAGGCAGCTGGAAAGGGGACATTCAGCATGTTCTGTGTAATCAAGTCAGGTTTTGAGCCTGGAAGATGAGGGAACACACCATGATAAAGAAAGCGATGACATTGCAAGTAAAGGAGATTATCAGTATTTCTTCTCCTGCGTTGAATATAGATGATGGAAATTCACATTTCTTCATGATAGAAATTACATTTCACGTCTTTTCACGACATTTCATTACTTTTTACGGAATGGATTGAATCATTTGAGCTCATGAGTAGGTGCTTGATTAGTACTAAAGTACTAATAAATACAATAAAAGTCCTAAAAAAAATAATGAGTATTCAGGCAGAGCTTTGCTGTCTGACCATAAGCAACCAGTGCCAAGGCCTTCAGAGTAGTTTATTCATACTTGAAATATTTCCTCGAAATCCCATTTCCTGGTTATGCTTTCAATGAAATCATTAGGCCTCCAGCGGCTCTGGTGCATTTAGAGTAATTCCCTGGAATGGAAGCTGTCTGAACGGACCTGCAGGAGACCAGAGCCCGTTGTTGGATAAGGTGGAGACAGGTGATGTTTCCCGGGCACCTCCACTGCCAGCAGTGCTCTTTCTCCTTGAAACTGCAGCCCAGCCCAGCACAGGAAACCCCTTCAAGGCAAATTCCTTCTTCAGCAGTTTCTTGGGATTAGACCTAAATTTGAAATGGCCATTGGGATCCCAAGACACTCTCCCTCCTTCGTAGTAGGCACCTGTATATCCATTTACCGACCTAGGTCATCTGTGGAAAACTCAGGCTGAAAGACTCAAGAGCAGGACACTTCAAATGGCTGAGGCAGAACCCATCAGCTTGCCCCACTTTGGGGAATCATCCCCTTCCAACCAGGGATATGAAAGTGAAAAATGTGAAATGACCCGTCAGATCAATGCGCAGAGTAAGGGAAAGTCACACATATTGTGCTGGAGTGTCAGAAGGCAAAAAGCACTGCACTGTGCCTCAGAGTAATCAAGGAGACCTAATCCAGTTCATCTGTGAGATAAAGCAGAGTGAAGGACGTTGAGTTGTGGCCTAACATGAAGAAGGATGTACATCACTGGTGAAGGAGCTGTCTTTTTGTGCCAGCACCAATGCAAATTACACAAGAACTATATCAAATAAAGGTCAGCTGTCCCACCCTGGCCCTGTCACACCACGGGGCAGCGGAGGGACCTTTTTCAGTTTCAGCCTCTTTTTCAGAGAGGCTTTGCCCTCTCCCTGCGCACCACGGGGCAGAGCCTGGCCCTGGATGCTCCGTGAGCGCCGTGCAGGTCGTGGCAGGCTGCGGTGAGGGGACGAATGCCCTGGGCCCCCTTCCTGCTCTGCCCAGGCCAGCAAGGGCCCCGAGCGGCCTCGTGTCCCCTGCCCCTGCAGCTCTGGGCTCCCTTCCCCAGCCCTGGCTCTGCAGCACCAAGCCCTGCTGGGAGCCCTCCCCTGCATGCTGCCACCGCTCCCTGACGCTGCTGGTGCCTTCTGCCGGGCACTGCCCAGCCCAGCCCAGCCCCTGCCCACCTCTCCCCACCTCCCGGACCTCTCCCCAGCCCAGCAGCCCAGGCTGGGCTGGCCCCAGGCCAGTGCCCACCGCAGCCTGCTGCAGGGCTCTGGGACTGCCAGCACAGCCCCAGCCCCTCGCAAGGCACCGCAGCTGCTGGCACAAAGGCGGCTCTGGGCCTCCCCAGCAGCCCCCGCGCTGGGGCCAGCCACGGCTCAGGAGATGGAGGGCCGTGAAGCTGCAGGAGCCCTGCTCTCCTGCCTGGGACATCCCCAGCACAGAGTGCCTGTGCCCCGCAGGGCCAGCCCCGCTCCCCAGGCCAGCACAAGAGGCCTGGCCCAGGCACAGAGCACCTCCAGATTCCTCTCCAGGATGCCATTTGCCATCAGACCCAGCACCACTGGCACACTGCCAGGCCAATGAAAAGCCAGTACTTTTTGCTGGGCCATAGGCAAGCAAGAAGGCAGCTCCCAGTCCAGCCCTTGGTCCTTCACCGATCACTCTGGGGTTCTGATCCATTGTGAGGCCCAGAAAAGCAAGAGGTCTGTTCAGGAAGCAGCTCCTTGGGTGTATTCCTGAAACCAGCTTTGCAAGAGGCGTGCAGAGACATTGAAGAGATGCCAATGTAGGGATAACAGGACTGTCACCAACATACATGAGATCTCAGGGCTTATCCAAATACAAGAAGCACAATGTGGAAGCCAGAAGAGAGCAGCAGTGGAAAGGCCACGTCCTGCTGCTGGCCATGGCCATGGCTCCAGGGAAGCAGCAGCCTCGACCCGAAGGCAGCAGAGAGGCAGAGCCCAGCGGGCAGTGAGGGGCAGCCGCGAGGGCCAGCGGGGCTGCTCCTCCCTGTGGCAGCTGGGCTCTGGGCCCTGAGCCCCTCCTGCGTGCTGGGGCTGCTCCCCCAGCTCCAGAAAAGATGGGAAGGGATGGAAGCTGAGACCAATGAATTTCTGCTCGACTCTTTTTTGTCTTTAGCTAAATGGGAAGCCCACTTCCATAAGTGCATGAGATACTTGGTTCAAAACTAAAATACAATGATAAACACCTAGGATAGTAAGTAGATCATTACTGAATGAAAATCACAAGGTTCAGAAAATAGTTTAAAAGTGAAGTAAGACTGTTCCAACATATTAAGAAAAAAGAAAAAAAATCGTGTCCTGTTAGGACTTTGCCCCGATTCTTAATGATGAATAAATGTATCCAAAGAGTTTCCTCAATGCATCCTTGAGCTCCTTGTTTCTCATGCTGTAGATGAGGGGATTCATGGCAGCAGGAACCACAGAGTACAGAACTGCCACAACCAGGTCCAGGGATGGGGAGGAGATGGAGGGGGGCTTCAGGTAGGCAAACATGGCAGTACTGATAAATAGGGAGACCACGGCCAGGTGAGGGAGGCACGTGGAAAAGGCTTTGTGCCGGCCCTGCTCAGAGGGCATCCTCAGCACGGCCCTGAGGATCTGCACATAGGACAGCACAATGAAAACAAAACAAGCAGATGCTAAACAGGCACTAACTACAACAAGCCCAACCTCCCTGAGGACTGAGTCTGAGCAGGAGAGCTTGAGGATCTGAGGAAGCTCACAGAAGAACTGATCAAGCTCATTACCTTGGCAGAGGGGCAGAGAAAATGTAGTGGCCGTGTGCAGGACAGCATTGAGAAAGCCACTGCCCCAGGCAGCTGCTGCCATCTGGGCACAAGCTCTGCTGCCCACGAGGCTCCCGTAGTGCAGGGGCTTGCAGATTGCAGCGTAGCGGTCGTAGGACATGACAGTGAGAACTGAATATTCTGCTGTTATGAAGAACAGAAAGAAAAAGACCTGTGCAGCACATCCCTGATAGGAGATGGCCCTGGTGTCCCAGAGGGCATTGGCCATGGCTTTAGGGAGAGTGGTGGAGATGCAGCCCAGGTCGAGGAGGGCGAGGTTGAGGAGGAAGAAGTCCATGGGGGTGTGGAGGCGGTGGTCGCAGGCTACGGCGGTGAGGATGAGGCCGTTGCCCAGGAGGGCAGCCAGGTAGATGCCCAGGAAGAGCCCGAAGTGCAGGAGCTGCAGCTCCCGCGTGCCTGCGAATGCCAGCAGGAGGAACTCGCTCACAGAGCTGCTGTTGGGCATTTCCTGAATTTGGACACAGCTGTCTGTTGAAGAGGATAAGGCAGAAAAACGTTAAAACAGACTTCTCTGAGGAAAACCTACTGCAAGCCTCAGAGCACCCCCAGCCCAAGCCTCTCTCTTTGCAGGAGAACCTTTCTGCAGCTCTCCTGCTTGAGCTGCAGCTGGTGCTGGCTGAGAGTGGCACTGGGAGCAGGGGCTGCTGTGGGCTCCAGAGGAGTCCTTCCTGCTGTGCAGCAGGAGGGAGGTGGGAACATGGGGGAAACTCAAGTCCAGTCAATTTATCAGGTCAATGAAATTTGCAGTGCTGTTTCCAACAATGCATCCCAATGCAGAACAGAGCTGCAGTTGACACTGCTGAACACTCCTGTTCTCAGCTGCCCTGTGTCACCCCTCTGTGAGCTGCAGGACCGTCCCGCTCAGGTGTTTCCCTGAGAAGAAACTGGAGACAGCTGAGAGCAGAGAAGCCCCAGTCCAAGTGCAGCTGGGCAGAATCCTCACATGGTCTGTTGGTTGTAAGCAGGATCTCAGCTCTTCCCTCCTATCCAGGGCTGCAGAGGCCTCACTCCAGCTGCCCACAGACAGCCATCCAGCAGCACGGACATGGCCTTAGCATGGAGGTGTCTCCTCCTTGGGGCACCTGGATAACACAAGGATGCCACGAGAGAGCTGCATCCTGCTGGAGAGCAGCCTGCAGGCCAGCAGGCTGCAGCACAGACAGAGCTGGATATCTACAAGCTGAAGTGTGCCAACATCCCATCTGAATCCCCTGTAGTGCCTGAAAGAGGCTGGGCCACCCCGCTCTTGGCTGACCAGGGGCACCTGGCTTAGGGCACTCCGAGGGGCTTCTGCCAGACTTCCTCACCTCGCAGTGCCATCCAGCAGGACTCCCAAAGCCTACTGCATTGCCCACTGCCCTCCCAGAAACAAGACCCAGCACGAGACCCTTCCAGGACGTGCAGCTGCATGGCCCTGCAGCCAGAGACGTACCTTGTCAAGGGCTGTGCAGATTTCTCCTGCAGGCAGCTCTCAGCATCCTCCCACTGCCAACTGCCTCCAAGCCCTCTCTCCTTCTCTCCTGTCCCCGTGCCACCTGCGGTCAGAGCCCCCAGCCCTGCTGCGCTGCGCACAGGAGCTGCTCCTGGGCACAGCTGTCTCTCTGCACCACGGCCCTCTTGCCACGAGCTCTCTCTGTCCCACGAGCCCGGCCCAGCTCAGCACCAGACGCCCAGCCCAAGGCATTGCAATCCCCCCTCGGGGGGCTCTGCTGAGGAGCCCACGAACCTCAGGCACTGAGAGACAATTGAAGCCATCTCTCAAGACGTCCAAGTCAGAGGCAAGTTTCCTGCAGTGTCCCCCTGAGGGCCAGCCCTGACACAGCCTCCCTTGGAGCTCGTTAGAGCAGAGCATTGGAGGCAGTGAGGACAAGGAGACAAAGGCACTGTGAAGGTGACCCTGATGTATAGGAAATCTGGATGTGTGTCACCAAGCAAAAGGACCAGGCCTTGACCCCCAGCCCCTGGGAAGGGAGATCCTTTCCCTTCACACAGTTCTCAGGGCTCTTCCTGGGGCAGGAGGAGATGGGGATGTGCATGGCCAAGTGCAGGAGAATGGTACGAGCCCTGCCTGGTTCATGGCTGGGGGCAAGGAGGCAATGAGGCCCTGGTGCTTTACCGAGAAGCTGTCTCCTCCTAGGCCTCAGTGGCAGAGACAACAGCCAGAGCCATGGACACAAAGCCCTGGGTCCTGTTGGGAATTTCAGCCTTGTCAGAGGCCTCTGTCCCCTCCACAGCCCTCTATCCTGTCTACACCAGGCTGTCCTAGGGACTCCCAGACCTGCACCTCTTTTCCTGCTGGCTCTAGACCCTTGTCCGTGTGGTATCTCACAGGATCTGAGCTGAGTCTGATAACTCAGATCTTCTTGGTGGCCATGCTCCTCGTAAGGCAGCTCTGTAGGAAGCTGGCCTGGTTCCTGGTGAGCAGCACCACTGCTCGTATGGCATCCCTCATGGGGGATGTTCACGAGTCTATGGAGCTAGATGGGATCCCCCTCTTGGTACTGAGGGAGCTGGAAGAAGTGCTCACCAAGCCGCTTTCCATCATTTATCAGCAGTCCTGGCTATCAGGGGTGTTCCCAGTCAACTGGTGACATGGAAATATGATGCCCACCTACAAAATGGCTGGAAGGAGGATCTGGGGAACTACAGGCCTGTCAGTCTGACCAGTGATGGGGACGTTCATGGAGCAGATTATCTTGAGTACCATCATGCAACACTTAGAAGACAACCAGGTGATCAGGCGCAGTCAGGAGGGCTTTATCAAAGTTAGGTCCTACTTGACAAGTCCAAACTTCTTCTATGACAAAGTGATGCACGCAGTGGATGACGTAATGGCCGTGGATGTGGTTTATCTAGACCTCAGTAAGGATTCTGAAACTGTTTCCTACAGCGTTCTCCCAGAGAAAATGGCTGCTCGAGGCTTGGACACTTATATGCTTCCTTGGATTAAAAAGGGTCTGTGTGGCTGGGCCCAAAGAGTTGTGGGACATGGAGCTAAATGGAGTTGGAGGCCGTTCTCTAGTGGTGACCCCCAGGGCTCAGTTCTGGGGCCAGTTCCCTTGAATATTTTCATCAGTGATCTGGACAAGGGGATTAAGTGCACCCTCAGTATGTTTGCAGACAACACCGAGTTAGAAGCGAGTGTTGGTCTGCTCAACAGTAGGTGGGCTCTGCAGAGGGTCCTAGATAGGCTGGACTCATGGGCCAAGGCCAAATCTATGAAGTTCAAGAAGGCCAAGTGCTGGGTCCTGCACTTGGGGCACGACAACCCCATGTAATGCTGGGGAATGGCGGGTGGAATGCTGCCCATCGGAAAGGGACTTGGGGGTGTTGGTGGATAGTCGGCTGAATAGGAGCCAGCAGGGTGCTCAGGTGGCCAAGAAGGCCAACAGCATCTGGGCAGAATGAATCCAGAGGAGGGCCACGAGGATGATCAAGGGGCTGGAGCACCTCTCCTCTGAAGACAGGCTGTGGGATTTGGTGTTGTTCAGCCTAGAGAAAAGAAGGCTCTGGCGAGACCTTATGGCGGCCTTCTAATACCTAAAGGGGGCTGTAGGAAAGCTGGGGAGGGACTCTTCATCAACTAGCATAGTGATAGGACTAGGGGAAATGGTTTTCAATTGAAAGAGGGTAGGTTTAGATTAGATATTAGGCAGAAGTTCTTTTCTCAGAGGGTGGTGAGGCACTGGAACAGGCTGCCCAGAGATGTTGTGGATCCCCCCTCACTGGAAGTTTTGAAGGCCAGCTTGGATGGGGCTTTCAGCAAGCTGGTCTAGTGGAAGGTGTCTCTGCCCATGGCAGAGGGCTTGGAATTTTAGGATCTTTAAGGTCCTTTCCTACCCAAACTACTCTGTGATTCGCTGATTCTGTAAATCCAAAACACAGCACCACACCAGCTCCTAGGAAGAAAAAATTAAGTCAATCCCAGCTAAAACTCGGACTATATCCACCCCTTACTCCGTACCATTGTTCCTATGTCATGCTCAGGTCTGACACTTTCTAAATAACTATCACCGCTTTTCCTCTCTTTTGATATACACACAGAGATATCTTGCCCTTAGTCTATTTGTGTCCTGGTTTTGGTTAGGATTAATTTCCATCCTAGTATCATAGAATTGTAGAATGGCTTGGGGTGGAAGGGACCTTAAAGATCATCTAAGTGAACTCCCCCCAGATTCCACCCACTAGATCAGGTTGGCCAAGGCCTCATCCAGCCTGGCCTTGAACACCTCCAGGGCTGGGGCATCCACAACTTCTCTGGGCAACCTGTTCCAGTACCTCACTACCCTTATAGTGAAGATTTTCCTCCTGATGTCTAGTCTAAATCTCCCCTCTTTTAGTTTAGACCACATCCTCCTGTCATTATCTACCCGAGTAAAGAGTCCTTCTCCAGTTTTTTTAAAAGACCCCTTTAAGGATTGAAAAGCTGCAAGGAGGTCTCCCTGGAGCCTTCTCTTCTCTAGGCTGAACAAACCTAACTCCTTCAGCCTGTCTTCACAGGTGAGGTGCTCCAGCCCTCTGATCTTCTTTGTAGCCCTTCTCTAAATTTTGCTGTGAGACGTTCATATCTTTCTTGTGCTGGTGGCCCCAAACCTGGACACAGTACTCCAGGTGAGGCCTCACAAGGGCAGAGCAGAGGGGGACAATCACCTGCCTCTATCTGCTGGCCGCCCCTCTCTTGATGCAGCCCAGGATGCAGTTGGCCTTCTGGGCTGTATGTGCTCACTGCTGGCTTATGTTGAGCTTTTCATCCATCAGAACCCGCAAGTCCTTCTCTGCAGGGCTGCTCTCAATGAGTTCTTCTCTCAGCCTATCCCCATGTCTGCGATTTCCCCGGCCCAGGTGGAAATGAAAGATTTCAGGGATATGAAATACTTGGGATGCCTGACTGGCAGTGAAGGTTGAGGAGAAGACGTTGCTGAGTCCCTCAGCCTTCTCCACGGCTGTCATTACCAGTTCACCCTTCTCATCCATCAGAGGGGGTACAGTCTCCTTGGCTTTTCTTTTCTGATCAATGTATCTCTAGAATCTCTTCCTCTAATTCCTTGCTTCACTTGATAAGCTCAGTTCCATGAACTGAAAGCATGCATGAAACTGAAGCATGCGTGAGGGCTTGGGGAAGGTAACCCTGGATCCACAGAAGGCATTGGGGAAACAAAATTTATAGGTAGGAAGTGTAATTTTGTGGAGGTGCAGAGCTGATGGGCACATTGTGCAGGGTGATCCTAAAGACACCCCGACAGGAATCCGCTAGTCTAACGCCT